>NC_062566.1:54533500-55140500 GCF_022837055.1 Prionailurus viverrinus
GCTCTAGGAATAAAAACACTGAATTCTAGCTCTGGCTCAGTCCCTTAACAAACCTGATCTAGTTTCTAAACCTCTTTAGACCTTTAGTTACCTTCTCAGTAGAATACAGATAGCAACTGTTTATCCTATCTCAAAATAATAATAATAGTAATAATAATAATAATAATGTATAGGAAGGAGTCTTTACTTCTAAAGTTTTCTATAAATATACAGAGGAGTTTGTTGGTTTTATTAATTCATGCTTTTAATCAAATGTTAATACTGTGCCTTCACATTATTTTTCAGAATTTCACAGGACTTTTGGAATATTGCATTTTTCTTACACTGAACTATTATTTACATTAACTAGAGTCCACTTTCAGTATAGCTATTCTAACCAGAATTCAAATTTCTACTGACAACCTATTTGCATGTACAGTATTTATAAAGTATGATGAAATTACCTAGTCAAATCTAATATAGAATAACAACCTGAAAACTAAATATATATATATATATATATATATATATATATATATATTTCATTTTACAAGGCAGCAAAATCTGTAAATAGCTCATTAACATAAAATGACTATTAAGGAAATAGAAGGACATTCATAATTTATTAAATAATTCCTAAATTCCCTCTGAAGTCAAGAAAGGATCACCTCCATAAAGCAAGCTCTACCAAACAAGAACATCTTGGAGATAATAAGGCAGTGAGGCTCCACTAAAAAGTACACGTTAATCCACAAACCAAAGTGTAATTATCCTCCAAAGCAGGCAATCCAAAGAAAAATATTCTGTATTTGCTTTAACTTCTTAAAAACTATTATTCAACAAACACTTATGTAGTGCTTACATTGTGGAAGACCTGCCCTAAGTGCTGAACAAATAGTTGAGTCATATAATCTACATAACAACAGCTTAGTTAAGTAACTATACCCCTATTTTACAGATAAGGATATTGAGGCATAGAGTTAGGTAATTCACAAGGTCACAGAGCTGGTAAGTGCTGGAGCTAGGATTCAAATCCAGGCAGTCCAGCTCCAGAATCCAGGCACTCAAGCATTAGGCTCAGCTTCCTTCCACAAGCACATAAATACAACCATAAATAAATATGCAGGTCATACTCTGTTAAAGAAACTTGGAACTTTTATGGGATTAAAGATAAGAGTAAAGAGAATTTATAAACATCCATCTCCTTATTACAATAAAGAATGAATTAAAAGATATCCATCAGATGCAGAGTATTTCCAGAGGTAATCTTTTCATTGGGTCATTTAATTTTTTTTTTAATTTTTAAAAATTTTATTTATTCATTTTTGGGAGAGAGAGAGAGCAAGAGCAAGGGAGGGGCAGAGAGGGAGACACAGAATCCGAAGCAGGCTCCAGGAACTGAGCTGTCAGCACAGAACCCAGTGGGGCTCGAACTCACAGATGTTGAGATCATGACCTGAGCTGAAGTTGGACGCTCAACTGACTGAGCCACCCAGGCGCCCCTCATTGGGTCACTTAAAAGAAGGCAGGAAAAAAATTTTTCTACACCAATGTAAATAAAATAATATTTTTTTAGGCTGCTTCAGGAAACCAAGAATTAAAAATCAAAATAAACCAGAACTGTAAACACAGGAAAAATAGGCCTCACTTAATTCTACAAGAAAACACTTTACAGATAGTAGTGTCCCAAATGATCAATACATATGAACAAGCATCAGAGATAAAGCTGGCAGATAAACTCTATTGGCAGAGTTGCTGCCCAAATCTCCATTGACCTTAGCTGAATCCAGAACCTCAGCACTATAAGTGGAATCTCTAATCCTAGGGACCCAACAGATTGAGGAAAAACAAAACAAAACAAAACAACAAAACTCCTCCTAATATTAGGAAGAGTAGAGAAGAGCCCCTAATAGTGTTTCAATTTTAATTGAAGTTGACACAATGTCATATTAGTTTCAGGTATACAACATAGTGATTCCACAAATCTATACATTATGCTATGTTCATCACAAGTACAGCAACCATCTGTTACAAGCATGTTTCAATTTTTGATATCTCTGGCTGCAGAGTCTTAATGGCAGTAAAGATTTTCTTTCCTGGGTTTGGGGGAAGATATGTTTCAGGCATGCTCAAATCTGAAACACATTCTCCCATTATACCTGTGTTGTACATAGTGATTCCACTGTGAATATGATCACAGAATTTTAGAACTGAGAAGGACCATCTATTGTAGTTCAACAGTCACATTACAGATGAAGAAACTGTGACCTAGAGAGTTAAAGTGACTTGAAAAGCAATACTCAACGGCTGGTCTCCTAACCTAATGTTTTTTCCCCCACTCTTTTCTACTGCCTGCTTTGGCTACAAGTGCAAACTTGCCTGGGAACCCAACCATTATTTCTACATTGCAACTATGAAGAAATGTTCTTAAATTCTAAATATTCTAACTTAATAATAAAATTTAGAATCCAAATTATTGATAAACTAGGGAACAACCATAATTCCCCCTTCCCACTTTCTGGACAGTTAATGCCATACCTAAAGAATCCCTGAAAGCATGTTTTAAGTTATTTGGCTTTCCAATACTCTTTTTTAGTCAGTTCACCCAAACATCCCTCTTCACTAGCTGCGCTGGTGGCTTTGTTCCCTATCATAAAGGAGTCCCCTTGGTAGCTGTCCTATCCTTCTACTGCTGTCATCTAGTGAACCCCAAAATGGGATAAAAATGTAAGTGGCAACCCCCAGCTCAAGTAAGATTGAGTTGCAAATGAGAAAACCCCAAAATCTAACAATCCCCTCCCTACTTCACTGAGGGTATCACCTTAGGTCATTTCCTTATATTCCTTAGAACTGATGCCTTTATTTCCTTGTGAAAGGAAAGGCAGAGCAGCATGAGGATACTGGTGACCTAAAGTGGAAAGTTACAATGAAAACTGGGGATGGGAGAGGGAAAGGGAAATGGGTATAGGGGAGAGAGAGAGAGAGAGAGAGAGAGAGAGAGAGAGAGAAGAGAGGGAGGAGGCACTGAAGATAAATGTACCTACCATGGATAAAAGCCATACAAAATATCTGAAATTTTGTGATACAAGTCATTAACTTTAAGACAGCCAAAAGCATAAGAAATGTCTTTCAGTTACAGCTGAAATTATTTGCTCTAATAAAACCCTCAAAATTATCCAATGATATGATAGAAGCTCTTAGGAAGAAAACTAGAGAATGTTTAAACTATAAACTAAATTTATAAGACCAAAAGTTAAAGGGTTATTATTCTAGTCACAGTTCTAAAACTCAATGAGAAAGCATAAAATTATCAGTTAACAACATTGACCTATGTAGGCTAAGTACTATGGGGGGTGGAGGGTGGGGTGAATATGAAGACAGAAAAGGACACAAACAAAATATAAGGCAACATAAGTGAAAATTCCTGCCCTCCAGAGCTTGGTAATCTAATTGGTGATATGATATACATGCATGAAAAAGCCTCACAACAATGTTATAAATAATTGCAAATAAAAACATTCAAGGGGCGCCTGGGTGGCTCAGTCGGTTAAGCGTCCGACTTCAGCTCAGGTCACGATCTCACGGTCCGTGAGTTCGAGCCCCGCGTCGGGCTCTGGGCTGATGATGGCCCAGAGCCTGGAGCCTGCTTCCGATTCTGTGTCTCCCTCTCTCTCTGACCCTCCCCGTTCATGCTCTGCCTCTCTCTGTCTCAAAAATAAATAAACGTTAAAAAAAAAATTAAAAAAAAAACAAACATTCAAACAAACACAAAACAATGAGAAAAAATGGTAAAATTTATGAAAAATGGATGAGATTATAGAAAAGGTAGGTATAATTTATTCTAAAGCCCCAAACAGCATTTGAGAAGTTCTCATGAATGTATCCTTATAGAAGTCCTAGAATAATTATTATCTCTTTCTATTCCCAACAACCATTCTTCCAAAACTAGAATGTACTATCAAAACAATCCTGCATGGAAGTCTGAGTCTCTAAGTTTCCCCTTTTCTATTAACTACAAAGTATCTGAGGATAACTATAATTTCTTTTCAGTTTTATAAAAACAACTCTTGTCATGAACATAAGTAAGATGTGATTACTTAAAAAGAGTTAAGGAAGAAATTGAGACAGTTTACATTGGAAAATACTTCATGCATCACATTATAAAATAGAATACATCACACATTATTATGTTCATAATCAACTTTTACAGAAAAGAGAAAAAGTTCCACAAATACTACTAAATGATATAAGCAGGCAGAAAATAGGCCTAAAAACTCATAATAATGTAATATACTCTGATATGCATGCATGGGTAGGGCTGCATGCACACAGGTAGATTCTGAACTTTTAATAAGTTAAAAGCTCAGAAGTTACATAGTTAACAAGGAAAATATGTTGAATCTGTGTATTAAACATAAAACAGACAAATCTTTTCAAACTGTTAAATATAAATTTTCAGCCTCTCAGAAAAAAGTTCAAAAACAGCCTTCCTATACTCAATCAGTAGTGACATATCTTATCTTCAGTATGGAGACCATTCTCTTTGGGACTTCCTTTATAACAAAAAGGCTGTCTGGTCAAAATATGTACCTAGAATAACGAAATGTTTTCAGATAAGAAATTGGAAAAGAATTATTTTCTGGGAGTATTTGCCGTAGGTAAAGCCTGGAGACATTTAAAACAATTTAAATCTAAAATTTCTGAATACTTTTGAGTTTCAAATTATAACTATATCAATAATACATATAAGATAACTAAAATGAAAATACTTAAAATAATTAAAATCTAAAAATATGACTATCATAAAATTGTTTTCAAAATAAAATTGAAAAAATACACAGAATCTCTTTGTATTAAGATTGTAATTCTGTTAATAAGTGGGGAAAATTCTACACAAATTCAACCAAAAAATTTAGAGGTGGGTTTCACGGTCACAGCATGGAGGCCAAGCCCACGCTCACCTTGGACGTCTTCCTCTCCACCATCACCATCTTCTTCCTCATTGTAAGCCAGCTCAGCCTGCTTGTCTGCCTCGTACTCACCTACGTTACCATCATCCCCATTATAATCCGCCAGTTTAGAGCCATGCTGCGGATCAACAGGGGATTCATTCTCATCAAAGAATCGGCCTGTGAAGTAGGTAGAGGATTAATTCAAGAGTAAAGAGGAAAAAAAAAGAAGGGACCTACACTGGATGCCTCCAGAAAGTAGACAAGTGAAACCTGGCAACGTTTAGAGTATTGGTTATAAAAAAGATACATTTTTGTGAAGGTTATCCAAGACAAAAAGAAATAAGAATGAAGACTGAAAATAACTTTTTAAAAAAAGAATTTCCTTTTGGTGTTCCTTTTAGTACTTGCTACTTAAGGCTTGAATATTTTCTTAAAGAAAGGGTACCATTTTCAGGACTGCTTTCCTAATAACCAGTGACTTCTCCAAAATAAGTATTTGTCTAATTTACCACTTTAGAAGAACAAGAAATGTTTTTATTACTAGATACAATATGTATTTGAAATTTGTAGTTATTTATTTGCTTTATAAAATACCATTTTCCATAAATAATTTTGATCATTTTTTTTTTTGTAAAAATAAACAAGTACCATGCAGTCTAGTTTCTTTTTGGATGCTAAGACAAATTAACACAACTGAGGGCTATCTCAAGTTCCTTCAGTGATAGTGACTGACTATAACTGTGGATTTCCAAGGAGAGATGGCATAAAGAATAAACTATCAGAACTCCTAGTGGTATGTGTTTTGAAAAAAACATCCCAAGTAATTCTGATTTATTCTTTCCCATTTCCTAAACAGGACTTTTAAAAGCCAATGATAAAGGAAGCTTAAGAAAGTTGAACTATGCGAGGCTGTTATATTGCGCACATTCATAACAGTAAGAAATCAAAAAGAGCAAAAGACATAACATCCACTGTAGAAAGCTATTCAGCAACTAAAATTGAAAATGAAAATGTTAGGCACACTAAGATCTGACTCAGAAACACAAGTTAAACTCTACTTTGACATTAAATTTAAGTAGCATAAAAGTAAATTTTATTCCAAAATCTAAAATATAAATAATATCAACTTACTGATGATGAAAGAATTTAAGACTTTAAAAAATTATACAAACTTTCTATGGATAAGTCTAAAATTTTTTGAATTATGTTTTTAAGAAGTAAATTGAAATGAGGCATTCAGGAAAAAAATTAATGACTTCTTTGCTTGGAAAGAAAGGTTAAGTACAAATGGAAAGAATTAAGGAGGTATTGGTCAATTTTACAAACAGCTCACCACATCATCGGGCCAATATAATTTTAATTGCTGAGTAAAGAGTCAATTGGGGAAATAGTTAAAGAACAAATAACACTTACATAGGCTTTCAAGGATGGGGGCTGTTTACAATAGGAGACTTAAGTAACTGGGGCCAATAAAAAGAGCATAAAGTCATCTTAAATATATTCCAGAATAAGGTTGGGTATGTACAATAAATAAATAAATGGAAAAGTTGATAAAATAGAGTTAGAGAAAATAAATGGATATAAAAGAATTAAAAAGGAAAAACAGAAACAAGAATAATAAGCTATTTGTGAGAAAGACACCATGTCTCCTAATGATAGTAATACAAAACAAAACATTTTAGTGGCTTTTATTATTATTTCTTTTTCTAACAACAAAATTAATGATGCCAATATAAGGAAAAAGGGAGATTTACAGAAATCTATATTTTCTTTTTCTTAATATGCAATATTTACTATGGACAAATTTAACCTGGAGTTGTTAAATCATCTTTATGCAATGTAAAACTGCTGTTTTAAATATACGAACATTTAGGGGCACCTGGGTGGCTTAGTTGGTTAAGCATCAGACTCTTGATTTCGGCTCAGGTCAGGATCTAATGGTTCATGAGAGTGAGCCCTGCTTGGGCTCTGCACTGAAAGTGTGGAGCCTGCTTAGGATTCTTTCTCTCCCTGTCTCTCTGTCCCTGCCCCCTTCCAAAATAAGTAAATAAACATTAAAATAAATAAATAAACATTTTAATATGCTAGTTCCCAATGAATTTCTCAAGGTATACCATTTCCTCTAAGAAATTTTTAAAATTTTTAATCAGTTATGAAATATAGAAGACTAAAAAATTAACCTAAAAATTTATTGTAAAATATAGTTAATACTATCAGACATGGTACATTAACTAAAAAAGGGTCCACCTATACCTATTATAATATTGCAACAGAACAATTTATAGTATCTTTCTTTTATAGATGTTTGATAATCTGACTAGCCCAAATTCAGCCCTAAAATTATAATATTAAAATTAGTGATGGCACAAAAACAGACACATAGACCAATGGAATAGAATAGAAACCCCAGAACTAGACCCACAAACGTATGGCCAACTCATCTTTGACAAAGCAGGAAAGAACATCCAATGGAAAAAAGACAGCCTCTTTAACAAATGGTGCTGGGAGAACTGGACAGCAACATGCAGAAGGTTGAAACTAGACCACTTTCTCACACCATTCACAAAAATAAACTCAAAATGGATAAAGGACCTAAATGTGAGACAGGAAACCATCAAAACCTTAGAGGAGAAAGCAGGAAAAGACCTCTCTGACCTCAGCCGTAGCAATCTCTTACTCGACACATCCCCAAAGGCAAGGGAATTAAAAGCAAAAGTGAATTACTGGGACCTTATGAAGATACAAAGCTTCTGCACAGCCAAGGAAACAACCAACAAAACTAAAAGGCAACCAACGGAATGGGAAAAGATATTCGCAAATGACATATCGGACAAAGGGCTAGTATCCAAAATCTATAAAGAGCTCACCAAACTCCACACCCGAAAAACAAATAACCCCGTGAAGAAATGGGCAGAAAACATGAATAGACACTTCTCTAAAGAAGACATCCGGATGGCCAACAGACACATGAAAAGATGTTCAGCGTCGCTCCTTATCAGGGAAATACAAATCAAAACCACACTCAGGTATCACCTCACGCCAGTCAGAGTGGCCAAAATGAACAAATCAGGAGACTATAGATGCTGGAGAGGATGTGGAGAAACGGGAACCCTCTTGCACTGTTGGTGGGAATGCAAATTGGTGCAGCCGCTCTGGAAAGCAGTGTGGAGGTTCCTCAGAAAATTAAAAATAGACCTACCCTATGACCCAGCAATAGCACTGCTAGGAATTTATCCAAGGGATACAGGAGTACTGATGCATAGGGCCACTTGTACCCCAATGTTCATAGCAGCACTCTCAACAATAGCCAAATTATGGAAGGAGCCTAAATGTCCATCAACTGATGAATGGATAAAGAAATTGTGGTTTATATACACAATGGAATATTACGTGGCAATGAGAAAAAATGAAATATGGCCTTTTGTAGCAACGTGGATGGAACTGGAGAGTGTGATGCTAAGTGAAATAAGCCATACAGAGAAAGACAGATACCATATGGTTTCACTCTTATGTGGATCCTGAGAAACTGAACAGGAACCCATGGGGGAGGGGAAGGAAAAAAAAAAAAAAGAGGTTAGAATGGGAGAGAGCCAACTGTTAAAAACTGAGAACAAACTGAGGGTTGATGGGGGGTGGGAGGGAGGAGAGGGTGGGTAATGGGTATTGAGGAGGGCACCTTTTGGGATGAGCACTGGGTGTTGTATGGAAACCAATTTGTCAATAAATTTCATAAAAAAAAAAATTAGTGACACTAGACACTAGACAGAGATAACGAAAAAATCAATAACAATGCTTGACCACAGAGGCAACTGGCTGGCTCAGCCAGCAAAGTATGTGACTTGATCTTGGGGTTGTAAGTTTGAGCCCCACATTAGGTATAGAGATTACTTAAAAAAAAAAAAAATGGATGGCCACACAACTGTCCCGTGTTAAATAAGTAATTTGTGCTATCATATATGCAGAATTTTCATCTTTGGAGAAAGAGCTAACCCTTAATACAGGATTTCAACAGCATGATAGACAACAACAGAGAAAAAAAGAACCAGCTATACAAAGATGTCTGTCAAGTTGGGACATCAAACTTCACAATAAATAGTGAATGACTATGACAGCATAAATAAAAATGCATAACAATAATCAATACAACAAACTGCTCAATTATATAATTGTCAGGCAACATATTTGTAAAAAGTGTTATAGAAGGGAGGGGAGCCTGGGTAGCTCAGTCAGTTAAGTAGCTCACGTCATGATCTTGCAGTTTGTGAGTTTGAGTCCTTCAGCACAGAGCCTGCTTTGGATCTTCTGTCTCCCTCTTTCTCTGCCCCTCCCCAGCTCACACACACTCTCTGTCTCTCAAAAATAAATAAACATTAAAAAAATTAAAAGTAAATCTGTAAAAAAAAGAAAAAAGGAGTTATAAAAGGGGGAAATTTGTGTGGGTTAGAGCTAGAAGGGAAGGTTTCAAGAAAGAGGTAAATATACTGGACCATGACAGAGAGAAGGAAAGAAACACCCGAAGAATGAGTAAGAAGGTAGATAGAGTATTCAGGAGACAGTGAAGAGATTAATTTGACTGGATTTATTTAGAAAGTGGAAAGAGGAAGTTTAGACAAGCAAATTTGGAATAATTATAGAAAAACTTTAAAGTTAGATATTTTCAAGGGCATCCTATATCCACTTCACAGGGTCATTGTTAGAATGAATGACAAAGTATATGGAAGTATCTACAATACTCTTTCATCCAATAAAGACTCACTAACATATGTGAAAGGTATTGTGCTAGTACCGTCACACAAAAATAAACTTATCATCTCCATCTCTGGTAACTTATTATAGGAAGGAAGACAAACAAACAAATAATTAGAAAGTGATGCTATGTGTGCTATACCACAATGATCTAGACTTGATCTAGAATGATCTCCACATCTTAACATGGAGACTATTGCTACTGTTGGTTTCTATTTGACAGAGGAAGTCTGAACTTTGTGTAGGAGGCAATAGGCAGTTGTCATAATTTCTTTTAAGCTCTCTGAGAACAGGAATCTAATCTGATTTATGTACTACAGCATTTCCAGTGTCTTTTCAGGTAAGAAGCTATGAGGACTTAGACTAGAAAGATATAAGAGGAAATTTTAGGAACAGGTGAATCAAATACATTTAAGAATGACAAATTGAATACATGGCACAGTGGAATGGAAGCACTCAAAAAATGATTCTATAATCCTAGCCTAGAAACTAAAGATACTTGTACCCAAAATGGAACAATTGAGAAGGTATGGGAAAGCAAATGCTTTAGGTATACTGAACTAAGGGTTACAGTAAGATATCCAAATGAAAATAGTTTATAGACACATGGAAATATGGAACTAGACTCTAGGTGCAAAGTGAGGGCTAGATGTATAGGTTTAAGACTCATAAATATAAAGATGATATATTAAACTATGAGGAGCTAATTTCTATTAGGAAACAAATACAGAAAACAGCTATTAGTCAAAGGAGTGATCTTAGGTATTGACTATCTTTAAGAAGGGAAAAAGGAAGTAATGAGGGTAAAGTTATCACATGATGGTGTAAAACTGTGATGTCTCAACAAGAATTAAATATTGTACCTTATCTCTGAAGCATTTTACCTATCTATTTAAAGATTTTTAATTCAGTTCTCTCTCTCTCAGTAACCACAATGTTAAAACTGTGCTCAGCTAGGTGAGTAATATGGTAATTTTATTTTGTTTGGATCCCCCAATTTCCTTATATTTTTTATAAAATTCAACTGTGTACTTGAATTTTATTTTCATCCTAGTGGCTGCTTGAAAATAATTAACTTATAGCTTACCAGTAACAGGATACTAGCTTCATCCTAACAATTTAAACATGAGAACATGAAGAAAGAAACAACATACACTCTAGCTATTGACAGCCTTTGGGTGGCATCGCGTTGGAAAACCAAATCATAAGAGATTGTTGATACACTTTTCAGTTCACTTTAAATAATATAATAGAACTTCATACAGAATGATAGATATTCTGTAAAACACCTTAAACATCAGGCTGCAAACTCCCAAAACCAGTAGAAAATGAAACGATGATGACAAATAACTATAACATTTCTCAATGTTCCAACCACAAAAAGGCATTTCAGTCAAGAGAATTAGACTGTATGTTTTTTTTTTTAATTTTTTTTTCAATGTTTATTTATTTTTGGGACAGAGAGAGACAGAGCATGAACGGGGGAGGGGCAGAGAGAGAGGGAGACACAGAATGGGAAACGGGCTCCAGGCTCCCAGCCATCAGCCCAGAGCCCAACGCGGGGCTCGAACTCATGGACCGCGAGATCGTGACCTGGCTGAAGTCGGACGCTTAACCGACTGCGCCACCCAGGCGCCCCTAGACTGTATGTTTTAATCCCGTACTGAAAATCAAACCAAGATAAGTCACTTTTTTGCTTCATTAGCTCCAGTTTCACTTATAGGTTTCAATTTCTCAATTATTGTATGAAAAACAGGTTTATATTTTTCTAGTCATTCTTTTAATATATTGTCACTATTATAAACAAAATAAATCAATCGGAAATTTTACTCCAAAGGAGGAAACCTCTTTTTCTAGCCTTCATCTACTGGTAGTATCCACTTCGTACCGGTCATTTGGAAATTAACAAATTCAAATGACTCTTGCATCATTCAATTTAACACCTACAATGTTGACTATTTTAAGTATCCCTGAGGGTCCATGACATGTGATAACTTATAATCTGCTGAGACATGAGTTAAGAGTTGTGAATGCTGGAAGGGTGAGGCGTGCAAATTTTGACAAAAATGTTACTGCAGGCTTTCCCTACAAAGCAATATATAGGGAAGACTGCTCACTGGCATTTGAACTATTTACTTTGATTTCTTTATGAGGAACATTAAGGGGCAAAAAGACCATACTTATTTTGCATCTCAAGGTATAGGACCGGCATGTAGTAGTAGGCACAGGAAGGAATCTGTTAATTGACTGGATTTATGGAAGGTAAAGAGAAACCAGGGAAATGAAAGAAACATGGTAGCTAGAAATTACAGCTAATAGCATCTGAACAATCACCACCACCATTTCACCCCCATTCCCAATGCCAAGAGGTTCAATTGCTCTTTCCCCTTCTTCACATTATCCACAGGCTGCATTTTTGTTATTTTTTTATCCTTAAGACTAATTCTATGAGGGGAAGGGAGAAAAGAAGGGAAGCACATGATTTGATTTGCATCAGGGTCAAATACTGTTCTCCTTTACCTCTTGCTTTTCTCCTCCACCAAACCTACTGGACTACTCCTAAAACCAGCATAAAATAAAGGGGCCTGAGGTGGGAACCAATTAGCTAATCTTTGAGTAAGTAATACCAAGCACATGTCACATATTTATGACAAGTACATTAGTCTTATGTACATTAAGTGGTTAAACACTTCATTTCAACTTCAGTATTCAAATATTCTTTAACAGAATAAACAAAACTATAATGTAATTGGGTAACAAAACCTTTTTTAAGTTTTATTTACTTATTTATTTTTGAGAGAGAGAGGGATAGAGCATGTGCATGCGCGCAAGCAGAGAAGGGCCAGAGAGAAAGGAACAGAGAGGATTCCAAGCAAGCTCTGCACTCAGTGAAGAGCTCAAAGCAGGGCTTGAACCCATGAACTGTGAGATCATGACCTGAGCTGAAATCAAGAGTCGCACACTCAACTGACTAAGCCGCCATGGCACAAATTCTTCATACAGAATGATAGATATTCTGTAAAACACCTTAAACATCAGGTGTATGCCAAACTTGATTACTTTCTGAATTCACATCATAAAAAAAAAAGTCATCTCAAAACATTATTGTAGCATACTGAAGAACAGAGCAAACCATTTATTCATATATTTCACAAAATTTTTTTTTATTTTTTTGAAAAGTAAGCTCTACACCCAACATGGGGCTTGAACTCACAACTCTGAAATCAAGAGTCCCAGGTTCTACTGATTGAGCCAGCCAGGCACCCTTACAAAAATTTTTTCTTGTTTTGCTTTGTTTTAAATTTTCCTCTTTTTTTTTAATGAATTCTTTTTTTAAAGAAATGTTTATTTGTTTTGAGAGAGAGAGACAGAGAGAGAGGGAGAGAGAGAGCATGAGCAGGGGAGTGGCAGAGAGAGAGAAGGAGAGAGAGAATCCCAAGCAGGGCTTGGGCAGAGCTCAAAGCAGGACTCAATCCCACGAACCATGAGATTGTGACCTGAGCCAAAATCAAGAGCCAGACACTAAACTGAGCCACCCAGGGGTCCTCTACTTTTTATTATTAAATATTTTCAGATACAGAGAGAAGTGTCTAGAGAATATAATGTCCATGTTTCCATGATTCAGAATTTAGTCAAATTTAAACATTTTTTTGCCATATTTGTTTTAGAACTTTTAATAAAGAAAACATTACATATACAATTAAAGGTCCCTAGCACCTCTCTCTAACATGAGCCTCTTACCTCAAAGATAACCTCTATCTTAAACTGGGTGTTAAATATCCCCATGAAACTTTACACATTCATTAATAAATAGTATTGATTCATAGGTCTCTAAATATATGGCATCGGGGCAGGAAAGAGTTGACTGGGCATGCCTTGTTTGCTGAAACCCTGTACACTCTAAAGAAAGGTTTGTCTTCAGGACTGTTGCTTGGCTGGAAGCTGGAAGATAACTTCTGAGCCTATGGAATGTTCTGTCTGATATGTGTGTTTCTTGGGCCAGGCTATACCAGCATGATTAAATTAAGTTTATCCTAACAAAGAGATTTGTGGTATATATTTGTTTTTGCTAGGTGGGGCGTGGAAGGGCTAAAGTCTGAATAATTGAGCTCAGTTATGCAAGCATTGCATGACATGTGGGCACGACATGACTGATCCCTGAAAAAATCCCGGGACCCCAAAGATCAAGTGAGCCTCCCAGGTTGGAAACACTTCACACATAGTGTCACACATCTTTGCCAGGAGGATTAAGCAAATCTCCATGCCACTGTGAGGGGACACCTGGAAGCCTGCATCTGCTTTCTCCTGGATCTTGCCCCATGAGCTTTTTCCATTTGCTGATTCTAATCTCTGTCCTTTCACCGTACCAAACCATAACTGTGAATATTAATAATTCTTCTGTGTCCTGTGAGCCCTTCAAGTGAATCATCAAACCTGAAGGTGATCTTGGGACTTCCAACATAGCATAATGTATCTATTTTGCAACTTGCTTTATTCTCTCATTATGCTTTTGAGATTTATCCATGTTGATAAATGTGGCTTTGTTCATTCATTTGAACTCCTATATATAATTCCACTGTATGTGTATGGGACATATCCATTCTCATACTGATGAACATCTGTTTCTGATTTTCAACCTAATAACAAATACTCTTGTTCAGGTCTGAAATTGTTTGTAGGTACATATTAGGTGCTGAGTTGTAGGGTATGTGGATCTTCTCACACTTATGATTGACCTTTTAATTAATAAAATTCTTAATTTTAATTAAGTCCAATTTATCATTTTTTAAAATTCATGGTTACACTATTCACAAAAAATAAACTCAAAATGGATGAATGACCTGAATGTGAGACAGGAAACCATCAAAACCCTAGAGGAGAAAGCAGGAAAAAACTCTCTGAACTCAGCCACAGCAATTTCTTACTTGACACATCTCCAAAGGCAAGGGAATTAAAAGCAAAAATGAACTATTGGGACCTCATCAAGATAAAAAGCTTCTGCACTGCAAAGGAAACAATCAACAAAACTAAAAGGTAACCGACGGAATGGGAAAAGATATTTGCAAATGACATATCAGATAAAGGGCTAGTATCCAAAATCTATAAAGAACTCACCAAACTCCACATCCAAAAAACAAATAATCCAGTGAAGACATGGGCAGAAGACATGAATAGACAGTTCTCTAAAGAAGACATCCAGATGGCCAACAGGCACACGAAAAGATGCTCAACGTCACTTCTCATCAGGGAAATACAAATCAAAACCACACTGAGCTATCACCTCACGCCAGTCAGAGTGACTAAAATGAGCAAATCAGGAGACTATAGATGCTGGAGAGGATGTGGGGAAATGGGAACCCTCTTGCACTGTTGGTGGGAATGCAAACTGGTGCCACCTGTCTGGAAAACAGTGTGGAGGTTCCTCAAAAAATTAAAAATAGATCTACCCTATGACCCAGCAATAGCACTGCTAGGAATTTACCCAAGGGATATAGGAGGGCTGATGCATAGGGCACTTGTACCCCAATGTTTAGAGCGGCACTTTCAACAATAGCCAAATTACGGAAAGAGCCTAAATGCCCATCAACTGATGAAAGGATAAAGAAGTTGTGGTTTATACATACAATGGAATACTACTTGGCAATGAAAAAGAATGAAATATGGCCTTTTGTAGCAACGTGGATGGAATTGGAGAGTGTTATGCTACTTGAAATAAGTCATACAGAGGAAGACAGATACCATGTTTTCACTCTTATGTGGATCCTGAGAAACTTAACAGAAGACCATGGGGGAGGGAAGGGGAAAAAAAAGTTACAGAGAGGGAAGGAGGCAAACCATAAGAGACTCTTAAAAACTCAGAATAGGGGCACCTGGGTGGCTCAGTCGGTTAAGCGTCCGACTTCAGCTCAGGTCATGATCTCACACTCCGTGAGTTCGAGCCCGGCGTCGGGCTCTGTGCTGACAGCTCAGAGCCTGGAGCCTGCTTCAGATTCTGTGTCTCCCTCTCTCTCTGCCCCTCCCCTGCTCATGCTCTGTCTCTCTCTGTCTCAAAAATGAATAAAAACATTAAAAAAATTAAAAAAAAAACCTCAGAATAAACTGAGGGTTGGTGGGGGTGGGAGGGAGGGGAAAGTGGATGATGGGCATTGAGGAGGGCACCTGTTGGGATGAGCACTGGGTGTTGTATGGAAACCAATTTGACAATAAATGTCATATTAAAAAAAATAAATTCATGGTTAGCTTTTTGTAGTGGGGGGAGGATTAAGAAATCTTTACCTATTCCATGTCATGAAGATTTTTTTTGTTTTCTTCTAGAGGTTTTATTAGCTTTAAAGTTTAAATCTACAATCTATTTTTTTAAGGTGTATTTATTTTTGAGAGAGAGAATGAGAAAGTGTGAGCAGAGGAGGGGCAGAGAGAGGGGGACAGATGATCTGAAGCAAGCTCTTTGCTGACAGCAGAGAGCCCAATGTGGGGCTAGAACTCAGAACCATGAGATCATGACCTGAACTGAAGTTGGACGCTTAACCAATTGAGCCACCCATGTGCCCCAAATCTGCAATCTATCTTGAATTTAATTCTGTGTATTGTGTAAAGTAGGAGATCTAAGGTTAATATTTTTCCATTTTGGTATCAAACTGACCCAGTACTACTTATTGAAGACTATCCTTTTCCCCATTGCATTGCATTATCAATTTTATCATAAATTAAGTGACCATATATGTGTAGTTAGTTTTGGCATACTCCAATCTGCTCCACTGGTCCATCTGTCTATTCTTGTGCCAATACTGTATTGTCTTACTTACCTCATTAATAATAGTTTTATAATAACTCTTGATATCTGATAGAAGTCACTAAGTTTCATTCTTATAGATTGTCTTGGCTATTCTTAGTCTTTTACATTACCATACACATTTCAGAATCACTATACGAATTTCCACCAAAAAAAAAAAAAAAATATATATATATATATATATATATATATATATATATGCTACTGGGATAATGACTAGGATAGCACTGAAATTCTATATCAATCAAAGAACTGACACCTTTAAAACTTTGAGTCTAAAACTTTTGAGTAGCTCAGTCAGTTAAGCATCTGACTTCAGCTCAGGTCATGATCTCTCAGTGAGTTCAAGTCCCACGTCAGGCTCTCTGCTCTCAGCGTGGAGCCAGCTTCAGATTCTCTTGTTCCCCCTCTCTCTCCACTCCTTCCCCCTTCTCACTTTCTCTCAAAAATAAAGACATTTAAAACTTTGAGCCTTCCAGTCTGTCAACATGGATTTACTTATATATTATCTAATTTCTGTCAATAATATTTTGTAGCTTATAGAAGTTCTTGTGAATATTTTGTTAATTTTTTTCAAGAATCTGATGTATTTTATGCTATTAAAAATACTTTCCTGTGGAAGCTGGCTGGCTTAGCTGGTGGAGCATGTGACTCTTGCTCTCAGGATTGTGAGATCGGGCCCTATATTGGGTGTAGAGATTACTTAAAATCTTTTTTTTTTTTAATATTTTTATTTATTTATTTTGAGAGAGAAAGCATGAGCAGGGGAGGGGGACAGAGACAGAGGGAGAGAGAGAATCCCAACCAGGATCGGTGAGTCGGCTCAGAGCCCAATGCAAGGCTCAATCCCATGAACTGTAAGATGGTTACCTGAGTCAAAGTCAAGAGTGGGATGTTTAACCAACTGAGCCACCCAGGTGCCCCCTAAAATTAAAAAAAAAAAAGCTTCTTTTTAAAAATTTCACTTTATATGTTTGTTGCTGACATGTATAAATACAATTAACTTTATACATTAGCCTTCTAATTAGTTTGCTAAATACTTATGTAATATTTACTGGGGCATCTGGGTGGCTCAGTTGTTTGAGTGTCTAACTCTTGATTTCAACTCAGGTCATGATCCCAGTGTTGTGAGATTGAGCCCCATGTCCAGCTCTGAGCTGGGCATGGAGCCTGCTTGGAATTCTCTCTCTCCCTCTGACCCTCTCCCCGACTTGTTCTGTTTCTAAGATTAAAAAAACAAAACAAAACTTATTTACTGTATGTAATAGTTTGTAGATTGCTTTGAGTTTTCCACATTCAAAATTATGCCTGCAAATAATATCAATTTATTAGTTTTATTTCTTCTTTTAATCTCTATACTGTTTATCTTCTTTTTTGCACTTTGTATCATTGACTAGGACTTAAAGTGAAAAGTTGAATAGAAGTGATGATAGTGGTTCTTAGTTTTCATGATTTCAAAGGGAAAAGTTTTGATAGTTCATTATTGAGTGATGTTTGTTATAGGATTTTTGTAAATACTCTTTATCAATTAAGGAAATTACCTTTTAGTCCTAGTTTGCTCAGAGTTTGTTATTTATCACAAACACACGTTGAATTTCTTGAAATGCTTTCTTTGCATCTATTGAGATACACCTACTTGATTTGTCTCACATATTTTATTAATGTGGTAAATTACACAGATTGCTTTTCAAATATTAAATAAGCTTGCATTTCAAAAACAAACCCAACATGGTCATCATGTATGTCATTTTTATCTATCTCTAGATTTGATATGCTAATATTTTATTCAGTATTTTTAGATGTACTATGTTGGGAAGGATCATCTGTAATTTTCCTTTTTCATAATATACTTAGTTTTGCTACCCAACTTATTCTGGCTTCATAAAATGAGTTAAGAAGTGTTTCCTCATTTTCAATTCTCTGAAAAAGCTCATTTTAGATTGGTTTTACTTCTTTAAATGTTTGGAAGAATTCACTGGCAAAAACATTTGGGCATGAAAACCATTAAGGAAAAGTTTTAAATTACACATTCAATACCTTAAAAACATTAAAAAAAAAAATTTGAGAGATAGCATGTGCCTGAGAAGGGAAGAGCACAGAGCCTGATGTGGGGCTCAATCCCACAACCCCGGGATCATGACCTGGGCTGAAATCAAGAGTCAGATGCTCGAATGACTCAGCTACCCAGGAGTCCCCAGATTCAATATCTTAAATAAATATGGAACTATTCAGATTTTCCATATCTTCTTGTGTCAATTTTGTATATAGGTGTTTTTCTAGGATACTATTCATTTCCTCTACATTTTCAAATATTTTGGCAGTAATGCAACTCATTAAATATCCTCTAATATTGTTATTTGTAGGGCTTTATTGATGCTTTTTCAAGTCTGATTGATAATTTGTGCCATCTCTTTCTGTCCTGATCTGTGCTAGAGGTCTTATTTTCACTTTCTTTTCAAAGAACCAATTTTTAGTTTTGTTGATTTCACTACTGATTTCATGTAGTGATCCCAAATTTATTATTTAAAATTTTTTAAGTGTTTATTCATTTTTGATATAAAAAATTTTTTTTAATGTTTATTTATTTTTGAGAGAGACAGAGAGCATGAGTGGGGGAGGGGCAGAGAGAGAGGGAGACACAGAATCTGAAGCAGGCCCCAGGCACCATGCTGACAGCACAGAGCCTAATGTGGGGTTCAAACTCACAGACAGCAAGATCATGACTGAACTGAAGTCAGATGCTTAACTGACTTAGCCACCCAGGAGCCTTGTAGCTGATCCCAAATTTAGTAATCTAGCTAAACATTCTTATTACTTATATTAGTGTCTCTTTTGGGGTGTGGTTAGACTTGATTACCTATTCAATCTACTAAATGGTTATTGGTTTATTCAGGTTTTCAAATCTTCTGAGCCAATTTTGGTAAGTAATTTGCAGGAAATTTCCATTTGATCTAAGTTTTCAAATTTATTGTCAAAGTTTTATTTTTATTTAAAAAATTTTAATGTTATATTTATTTTTGAGAGACATAGAGAGGGAGAGACAGAATCCGAAGCAGGCCCTGGGCTCTGAGCTGTCAGCACAGAGCCCTACACAGGGCTCAAACCCACAAACTGTGAGATCATGACCTGAGCCGAAATCCAACACTCAATAACTCAGCCACCCAGGCGCCCCTGTCAAAGTTTTAAGTAAAATTTTCTTGTGACTTAAACTATATCTTCCGTTGTTCTGAATATTAATTAATTTTTTCTATTTTTCTTCATTAGTATTACTAGATGTTTGTTTATCTAGTTTTCTTTTTCGCCCCTAATTATTCTTTATTTTCCATTTCATTTATGATTGCTCTGGTCTATTTTTTCCTCCTTTCTTTCTTCTCCTTTCTCTGAATCCAGATTGTTTGGGTTCTAATGCTGATTCTGCTCTTTAGTAGCTAAGTAATCTTGAAAGTGTTATGAAACTTCTTTCTGTCTGCTTCCAGTCTATAATATGGAAATAATATCTACACACTGATTTGTTGTACATTTACACATACACATACCTTTAGAACAAAAACTGGCACATACTAACCACTCCAATGTTAGCTATTATTAGTATCATCATCATTAGTAGTAGTAGTAGTAGTATGACTATGTTGACCACTACTATTAATACTATTCAGGGTGGGGGCCACCTGGTGACTCTTGACCTCAGGGTTGTGAGTTCACCCCCATGCTGGGCATGGAGCCTAATTGAAATAAAGATTTAAAAAGTACTATTTTTGGGGGGGCACCTGGGTGGCTCAGTCGGTTAAGCGTCCGGCTTCAGCTCAGGTTACCATCTCACGGTCCGTGAGTTCGAGCCCCGCGTCAGGCTCTGGGCTGATGGCTCAGAGCCTAGAGCCTGCTTCTGATTCTGTGTCTCCCTCTCTCTCTGCCCCTCCCCAGTTCATGCTCTGTCTCTCTCTGTCCCAAAAATAAAAATAAAACGTTAAAAAAAAAATTTAAAAAAAAAAGTACTATTTTGAATGAAACTCATTTAATTTTTAGGGTTTTTTTTTTTCTTACTGATTTCAAGGCCATAAACTTAACTGTAAATATTACTTCAAATGTATTCATCACATCTTGATATGTGTGGTACTTATATCATTGTTCAGTTCTATAAATTTTGAAATACTCCTTATAAATACACACCTCAAAAAAAAAAGTTATTGATGACCAACATTTTTAAGTTTATAATAAAGGGATTTTAAGATACTATTCATAATACAAATAGCCTAAATTTTATCAAGACTCTCTGTGACCTAGTAGATAGTCAATTTCTGTAGTTGTTCCATGTATACTTTAAAAAGTCTCTCTTTATGAAGTATAGAGATCTGTATAGATTTATATATATTTGAATAAATTTAACAATTTTTGCTTCAAAATTCTATTTTTGATGACTTTTCAGTTTTGACAGAAGTATATTAAAATATTTCATGTTAATTATGTAATTGTCAACTATTTTTTGAAATTGCAACAGCTTTTTGTCTATTTTCTGGCTATGTTTTTAGATTATTTCTTCTCTTTGGTAGGTTGTTCCTCTTGTTATTATGGAGTAACATTCTTCTTTTTTCCTTAAAATCTATTTTGTCACTTGTTAATACTTTACATTAGATTTCTTTAGTTTTCACTAATGAATATCTTTTTTTAAATTAAGGTAAAATATACATTATGTAAAACTTACCATCTTAACCATTATTAAGTGTACAGTTCAATGGCACTAAATATAATAATATGGTTGTATAACCATCACTACCATCCATACCCAGAACTTTTTTCATCTTTCCCAACTGAAACTCTGTATTCATTAAACAATAATATCCCCTCCGCCGCCGAGGGCTTGGCAACTACCACTCTTTCTGTTTCTATGAATTTGACCACTCTAGGTACCTCATACAAGTGGAATCATAACAGTATTTGTCCTTTTGTGACTGGCTTAATTCACTGAGCATAATGTCTTTGAGGTTCATCCATATTGCAGCATGTGTCGGAATTTCCTTCCTTTTTCAGGCTGAGTAATATTCCATTGCACCTATACATCACATTTTGTTTATCCACTCATTTAACAATGAACACTTGGGTTGCTTCACCTTTTTGGTTATTGTGAATAATGCTGTTATGAATATGAGTGCACTAATATCTGTTCAAGTTATCTGTTTCTATTTCTTTGGGGAATATACTAAGGGAGAACTATCTTTTATAGTCCTTTTATTTTCACATTTTCTATGTGTATATGTTTAAGATTTAGTTGTAAACACTTTGTAGTTAGATTATGCTTTTGTATTCTTTTATGATCTCTTTTTTTTTTCAACGTTTATTTATTTTTGGGACAGAGAGAGACAGAGCATGAATGGGGGAGGGGCAGAGAGAGAGGGAGACACAGAATCGGAAACAGGCTCCAGGCTCTGAGCCATCAGCCCAGAGCCTGACACGGGGCTCGAACTCCCGGACCGCGAGATCGTGACCTGGCTGAAGTCGGACGCTTAACTGACTGTGCCACCCAGGCGCCCCTTATGATCTCTTTTAACAGATAACTCTAATCTGTTTATACTTATCATGATTTTTATAATTTTTTAAAAAGTTTATTTATTTATTTTGAGAAAGAAAGCATGTGAGTAGGGGAGGAGCAGAGAAAGAGGGAGGGAGAGAGAATCCCAAGCAGGATCCACAGTGCCAATGCAGAGCCCTGTATGGGGCTCAAACTCACAAACCATGAGATCATGACCTGAGCTGAAACCAAGAGTCAAACATTTAATCAACTAAGCCACCCAGGAGTCCTGATTTTTGTAATATTTGACCTTATTCCTTTGATTTTACTGTTTAGATTCTAAGTTTTCTTCTTCCTTTCAAAATTATTTCCTTTTCTTCTTCTACCCACTGTTAGATGGAAGTGGCACATTGTATTTCTATTCTTTTACCCTTAACTTTTTTAAGTTTTTATTTTTTATTTAGTTGCTTTCTGAAGTAGGCTCCATGTCCAACATGGGGCTCAAACTTATGAACCTGAGATAAGAATTGCATGCCCGGGGCACCTAGGTGGCTCAATCAGTTAAGTCCGACTTTGGCTCAGGTCATGACCTCGCGGTTCATGAGTTTGAGCCCTGCATTGGGGTCTGTGCTAACAGCTCAGAGCCGGGAGCATTCTTTGGGTTCTGTGTCTCCCTCTTTCTCTGCCCCTCCCCTACTCACACTCTGTCTCTCTAAAAAATAAATAAACATTTAAAAAAATTAAAAAAAAAAAAGTTGCATGCCCTACCGACTGAGCCAGCCAGGTACCCCAACCCTTAATTTTTTTCCCAACTCTTCATTTTTAAACATATATAATTTATACATTTTTTAAACAAAATTACAAAATATTCAGTATTTCTATCCTCCTTCTGAGCAGGACATGGACCCTTTCACTTTACCCTTGACTATCTTCTCTTATTATTATTTGCTGCTTTTGCTGTCATAATACAAAAATGGTTTTAAGCCAAAAATTAAATTTATCAATAGCTTTGATCAATGAGTTCCCATTTTTTGTAGCTATCAGTGTCTCTTCACTTTTCTTTTTACTAAAGAATAACCTTTACTATTCTTTCATCAAGTGTGTCTATAAGAGGTAAACTCAGTCTTGTGTAACTGAATGTCTTCATTTTATCCTCAATGTCCTCATTAGCTGATAGAACTTTCTATGTTAGTAGTTATTTTCTACTCATCACACTGAAGATATTATTCCATTATCTTTTGTCATTTGATTTGCTGATGAAAAATCTGTCAATGTAATTGTCATTCCTTAGAAATAATCTTTGTTTTCTGGTATCATTTAAGATTTTTCCCTTTATTTTTAGATACTCTGAAGTTTTCCTACAGTGCTTAAAAGCAAAGATTTTTATTATCCCACTTGACACTCAGCAGGCATATATGATCTGAGAACTCATGTATGTCTTTATTCAACTGCAGAAAATTCTGAGCTCTTCAAACCCTTCAAAATTCTTTTCAAGTATTGATTATCTACCATTTCTTCCATTCTCTACCCAAAACTCTTATCAGACATATGTATATCTTCTGTCTTAACATCTCTGTCATATATACATATTATATATATATATATATATATATATATATATATATATATATCTTTGTCAATCTCTGCTATATTCTTGGTAAATATCTCAGTACAAAATACCAAATCATTTATTTCAGTCAGTTATGTTCATGGTCTAGTATCTCAAAGACTGATTTTTATTTCAGTGACTGTATTTTCATTTCTAAATTAAATAATTGGTTTTTACATTTATCTATTTTTGCTTTTTCTCTGCCTGTTTCTTAATCACTTCTTTTTTTGAGTAAGTTATTTCTTATTTATCTCTCTGTGCATCCTTAAACATGTTTAGTTTTTAGCAGACTGCTAGATAAAATTGTTTTCACATTTCAATTGTTGATATGGTGGCTATGTCCCTTAGCATTAATATTTTTCATAAATTTTGGAGTTTTGGTTTGTTGATTGATTTTCAGTGTATGCGGGGTATTTGTTTTTCTCTTTTCCCCTCTCTGTGTAAACCCATATTATCTAGTAATTCTATTTTTTAATCTTTTTAAAAAATTATTTATCTATTTTGAGAGAGAGACTGTGTGCACATGCACACACAAACAGGGAAGGGGCAGAGAGAGAATCCCAAGCAGGTTCCATGCTCAGCACTCAGTATGGAGCGGGACGTGAGCTTGATCATGACCTGAGCCAAAATCAAGAGTTGGACACTCAACCAGCTGAGCCCCACAAGCATCCCTCTGGTAATTTTAAAGATGCTTTCACCCAGTTCCCCAGTCTAGAATGAGATTTATAATCACATTTCAGAGTTTATATTCCATGATGCTACAGAGGTAGCATAAATTCAGTATAAAACCAATGGTGATGTGTTATGACCTGCAGTATGGTCACAAGGCTGCATCTGTAAGTTCCTATCTCCATATAAGCCTTCAGGTTGCTAAACACTGTAGTCCTTGATAGCAGTCAGCAATAGCTCTATTTTATGCTTCCTCTGCCAAGGAGATGGGGCAGTAACCAGGTCCTGACTTTAAGCAATAAGCGTGGCTCCAGGCAATAAGCCTGGCTCCTACTTTATTCTTGTTGCTCTTAAGAGCCAAATTCCCAGAAACCTAGATTTCCAGACCCGAGCGTCATAAGTCCATTCAATTCCTTTCATCATTTAGTATTTTTTTTTTTTGTTTCTTGACCACAGAATGTTAACATTGTTTTGAGATTATCAGTAACTTTATAGTTCTCTTTATATATATATTTTGTCTATCATTATGTGTGTGAGCAGAATGCATATGTAACGGTGAACATGTTCAATGTTAAAGCCATCTGGATAGGAGATTGAAAATTACTTTAAAAATCCATGTATGTATAGAAAAATCATATACTCTCTGATACTCTAGCTTGTCTCTCCAGTGTTGTTTAGGAGAATCATTAACCTTGGTTAAATAAACAAACTCCTGGGGCGCCTGTGTGGCTCAGTTGGTTAAACATGCAACTCTTGATTTTGGTTCAGGTCATGATCTCGCAGTTCATGTGTTCAAGCCCCATGTCAGACTCTGTGCTGACAGTGCTGAGCCTGCCTGGGATTCTCTGACTCCCTCTCTCTGCCCCTCCCCTGCTTGTGCTCTCCTCTTTCAAAAATGAACATTGAAAAAACCCCCCAAAAACAAATGAACTCCTGCTGCTACTTACACTGAGGCATGCTACACTGGAAAAACCCATATGAGAAGCAGCTTGATCACTACCTATTGTTTGGAGTAACTGTCTTTGTGACTCTCAGCAAGAGGCTGACATTTGAAATGAACTGTTTTCTCTATTCAAAGTATCTAAATATACAGGGTATATCTAACCCATTGGCAAACAGGTGGACCTTCCATGAATTTTCAGTTTCAACTACTTTGGAGGATATCTGACTCCCTCCATGAAGTATGCCTCCAGGATACTTTGAAATATCCCCAAACTGTATTTTGTGTCACAATATAGCCTACATTCTACATTTTAAATTAAACCAACCCAAAGAGATCATCCAAATATAATGAAACATGCCACAAATTATCTAGCCATTTTTGCATGAGGTGGCAATACAAAATTAAATTTATACAAGTATATCAATAAAAATATGTTAACTTAAAAATCAAAAATACTAAATTTAAAACTGCCAAAAAATTTGTGGTGATCACTGTATAAAATCTAAGATTGTTCATCCCCTATCTAGTTAGGAAAAATTATAGCTATAAATGCATAATCTTTTGCCTAACAGGCATTCAATAAAAGTTTTTTTAAATGAATATATTACTAAGGAAAAGAGATGTGAAGATTTAAATATCTAAAACTAAAATATTAAAGTTTAAAACCTAAAAACTGAAAAAAAAGTGACAAGTCATGAGTAGCAAAGAATAAAATAAGACAGATTAGAAATTAAATAGTGGCAAAATTAGTAGTTGGGTTTTTGAAAGATATAAAAATTTAAACAATTGATAAAAAATAATTTAAAAAAGAGTGACTACAAAAGTTTTAGGACTAAGAATTTTAGAATAAATTAAAAATAATAAAATTCTCATAATTATTTATTGATATAACTTATGACCAATTTACCATTTTGACTGTGTGACTATTTACAGAAATAAAAAATTCCAAAACGGATGCAGTAAGTTTAACAACATTTAACAAATGCTTACTACATACATGGAAGCTTCGAAAATAAAAAAGAATACAACAGTTCCTGCCCTCATAATATTACCACTTTAATACAGAAGGCAGGTAAATGAACAGTTACAGGATTCAGGATACAATATCCAACATTACTGGTTCTGTAATATTTTGTTTTCTAGATTTAAGGAAACTTTTTTCCCTTTTCTCTTAAACTATAACTTAAAGCAATTTGATAAAAAAAATATCATTTTTTTGATAAAAAAAGATGAAACAATTTCTTTTTCTCCCTACCTGATCTTGCAGAATTCAGAAACTAAGTGAATAAATCTTATTTTCATGCAATACAGTTATTTGGGTAAGTTCAGTAAGAATCTGTTCTCTTGCTATTAGGACACATTTGGAAACTTTGGTTATATTACCAAGGATCTGACTGAATATCATACTTGAGAATGATGCATAAAATCCAATATGACCAGGGGCGCCTGGGTGGTTCAGTCAGTTAGGTGTCCAACTCTTAGATTCGGCTCAGATCATGATCTCACAGTTCATGAGATTAAACCCCATGTCGAGCTTTGCACTGACAGCACAGAACCTGCTTGGGATTCTCTCTTCTCTGTGTCTGCCCGCACCCCCTCAAAATAAATAAATAAACTTAAAAAAAAAAAATCCAGTATGACCAGACAGCTTTACAATTCTAAGGCTGACTATTAGGAGCCAATATTTATAAAGCATCCCCTTGGAAAAACCAGTCTATACCGGGGATACAGGGTTCCCAGCCATACAAGTGAATCACAATCCTGGCAGGCTTAGAAACCTCAGTATATCTTGGGAACTTGGAAAAGAGAGGAATTCAAATAGGTCTAATAGGTATTATGTCTAAAGTCTGACGGTGAGTCCTTGGTTTGGCTTCCTAAGCCTCCAGAGGCTTTTAAAACTTGAATCTGAGATTCTTTATGAAAACTTTTAGCAAGCAAACTCTAAAGACCCAGGTAAGCAAATACTATTCTTGTTGCACTTATGACCAAGTTTAATGAGACTAGCCTTATTTTGCCAACAAATTAGTATTACTTTATCTTTGATAGAAATAGGGGTGACTATAGTGAGAAAAAGGATGTTTCAGTAGGGAACTATAGCACACCCTCATGGGTATTAAATTCTAGTCCTGGCCATTGTCTCTAAGATTTTATTACTTACTTGTTAACTAGCCTGAATCTTGAATCCTTCTAGTTTCCTCCAGTATCGAGCTACAACTCTTCAAATTAGAGTTTCCAATTTTTCTCCCACCCTTCTGACTTTGAATTACTAAAACTTGAAACTGTCCTTTTCCCAAAGCCCTGCAAACTGAACCTCGACAATTTGATATAAACTTGGCGAGAAATCACCACAACAACTCATGTATGGACAAACTTTGTGCCTATTCCCGTGTGAGCCACTTAGAAAGTTCACCAGATCACCTGATGACATCACCAGAGACAATCAAAGTATAAACCAGGAAAATCTGTCATATTTCCAGTGCCTGTCTATATTCCATCTGAAGATGCTTCAAGTTCAGCATCTTAGAAAATCTTAACTGACTGCCTTCTGGACTACAAAACTGGTTCCAATCATTAACCTTTTTCTTATGTTTCCCTAGAAATGCTCAGGATAGAGACTGGTTCAGTGGGTTATGGGACAATCTACCAACTCAATTTATGGAATGTGAAATTTCTTGGAGAAGCTTCAGATAGAGTGGAGTGGGGGGGATGACATGGCAGGACATCCTACCCCCCAAATACAGCACCTTGGCCTTTTAAATATTTCAAGCTAAAGGAATCTAAGAAATGGTATGTGAAGGAAGGACCTTCTGACCTTCCCCTGAAGCATGTCATAAAACCCTCATTTGGAAGATACCCTCTCCTTATAATCTGGGGGGAAGGCACATCTTTATATCCAAGACAGAACAACACCAAGAAGACGAATCTGAACAAATAGGCCTTACTACATTTCCCCGAGCTTACTATACTTACCTCATACACTTTGCCCTATCATCTTTCCACAACTTTCAACTTTTCATCAGACCTAGCATAAAAACACTTAGGTTTAACCATTTCTCAGTTCTTCATTTTCCTCTTAAGGGTACTGTGTCATGAAAATTTACATGAAATACATGTGCATGCTTTCCTCCTGTTAATCTGTCTTTGTCAGTTTAATTTTCAGACCCAGTCAGAGACGCTAAGAAGGTCAAGGAAAACTTTTCCTCCCCCACAATAGTTAATTACAGAATAATGTGGAATATACACTAATGAAAGTATGTTCAATGTATTGAAGTAGAATGAGAAAGGAGTGATTGATATGGTCAAGATTGGTAAAGATATGAAGAAGGATTTTACCAAATAGGTGACAGAAGAGCATGCCTTTAAAGTATGATTAGGAATTTACTGGAAAGAGAACAAGAAAAGGAAATATTAAAGAATTTTTCCAAAACATCAAAAGTATAGAAGAGGTGGTGTGATACAATAAAAAAGCAGTGAACCTGAAGAAAAGGGACCTAGATAATAGTCCTGGTTAGTTAGTCCACTATTTACCTTAAGCAAATTAAACTCTCTGGACATAATTTTTATTTTCTGTGAAATGAGGGAATCACATTAGAGAAGACTCTCAAACTTTAATGTAAATATAAATAAGGTCTAGGTAGGGCCTGAAATCCTTCTAATAATCACAGGTAATGTGGATGCTGCTGGTCCACTGACCTACACTTTGGGTAGTAGGGCATTATATTATCTCTATTGGTTCCTTGTATCTTAAAAGTTTATTTCCAATAATTCTTCTAATATTTTGAAATTTTTCGGCCAATATGATTTTGAGAAAGATAAAACCAAAAAAGAAAGTTATAAGGCAAAAAAAGAAAATTATAAGGCGAAAGTACATTTAAAAAATAATTTCCCTTATGACTAAATAGTGTTTACTTTCTGAAAAATAAATATTTAATAAAACCACTTTCACAGTTAACATGATAATATATCTTTCAAAATCCTTATAAAAGAATTTATTAGACATATGAATAAGCAATTTAAAGGTACAAGAAATGAGAAATACCAAAAAGTCAATTATAATCTACATAAAAGTGATATACAACTTGAAAATACAATGAAAACAATCCCATTTTTAAATAATAAGAAAAAAACCAGTTAAATATTGAGACACCTATTTAACTTGGGAAGTCAGATATTCATTCAAAGAAAAGCAGAAGACTACAATGAAGTATGAATAAATGGAGTCTTAGATGTAAAGGCTAAAGATAGTAAATAATACCACCCAATTTAATATGTAGATTTAATTCAATATACACTAAGGTTTCTGAGGACTACTTATAGAACTTGGTAAACTAATAGTGAAATTCTTCTGGAAGAACAGAGAAAAAATAGATTTTTAAAGTTTTTAGGTTCAAATTATAATAAAGCAGTTTTCAAACCCACATGTGATATTGTGATTTATGATAAGAAATATATATTTGGTCTCCATCCCTTTTCTGGCAGAGAGCTCCTAAAACACTTGGAATTTCCTAAGGAAGGAGAGCCACAAGTGTGTCTTTTGTTATGTTAATGAGGCCACTATTGGAATCAGCCTCAGGTTGGAAACTGGTTGCCAAGACAACCATGTGACCTCCTAGGAGGGCAAGTGGTTGGAAGTGGATTCAATCACCAATGGCAATGACTTCATCAATCATGCCTACATAATGAAGCCTTCCAAAAAACCCCAAAAGGAGAGAGATCAGAACTTCCAAGTTGGTGAGGAGATGTGGGGAGAGTGGTACACTTGGAGAGGGCATGGAAACTGCACACTGTCTTCCCATACCTTCCTATGCATCTCTTCTGTCTGGCTGCCCCAAAGTTATACCGTTTTATAATCAACGGGTAATCTAGTAAATAAAAAGTCTCTCTGAGTTCTGTGAGCCACTCTAGCAAATTAATTGACTCAAGGAAGGGGCTGTTGGAACCTCAGATCTACCATTGTGGGACCCAAGGAATTTAACAAAAATCCCCTACCCCTGGACAGGCAGAGCAAGACTAACTCCATTTTGTGCTACACCCACCATCTCATGTATAACCCCCACATGACCTGCTTATTGCTTAAGATACTCCCCCACCCTAGTCAAGCCGCTGAGCACACCCTTACTGGAAACCGGCTCATATAGGAATGCGGAACCCCTAACCGCCAAAGAATGTAAACCCCGCCTTTTGCCCGCCAAACTTGCACGCCAATTCTGACCAGAGTGATAGGCTAGTTCAAACAGTTACTATAGGGTAAATTGTAATTCAATTGGCCACCTGCGTGTGGACTGGCATGACTATGCAACTTTCTGTGTGTGTTACAATCTCATTGGCCACTGGCCCCTATAAAACTGCTACGCCTTTTAACCTAGGGGTCCAAGTCCCTGCTCTGCTGTGTCGGGTATACTTGGGCCCAAGCTCAAGCTTGCAAATAAACCCTCATGCGTTTGCATCAGTATCGGCTCCTTGGTGGTCTCTCGGGTTCAAAATCAGGGGCATTACACCATTAGTTGCTCAGAAGCACAGATAATAACCAGGACTTTCAACTGGTGTCTGAAGTGGAGGAGAGAAGAGCAATCTTGTAGGGCTGTGCCCTTAATCTGTTTAATCTGAGGCTATCTCCTGGTAGATGGTGTCAGAATTGAGTCAAATTGTAGGTGTCTGAGAATTGCTTGGTCATGTGGGAAAAGCCCACACATATCAGAACTGGCATCAAAATTGTTACTATATGCTAGGGATAAGGACAAGAATTGGAAAAAATGGAAATTCTAGAGACAGGTTGAAAATAGTGCAATAACTTAATGTGTGTATGTGATAAACCAGAAGTAAATACCATACCACAAAGGAAAAACAAACAATAAGAGTTCTGGGACAGATGGTTATCAGGATAGAGAAAAATTAATTTGGATCATTATATATTCCAAAGAAGTCAAATAATCAAGGGGAAAAATAAATGAAAATTGAGTAGTATATTTATGCCCAGATGAAGAACAGATGATTAAAAGAAATGAAGGTTCTCATAAGAGTCAAAATGGATATACCGGAATATATACAAATAAAAATCTCTAATGCATGAAATTCAGTTAAGTTTCAGGATACAAATCAACAAACAAAAATCAGCCATAATTGGAGAAATGTGGAGAAAGGGGGGCATTTGTGTACTAGTGGTAGTAATGTAAATTGGTACAGCTACCATGGAAAACAGTATGGAGGTTCCTCAAAAAATTAAAACTAGAATGATTCAGCAATTCCACTTTGGGTATTTATAAAGAAAATGAAAACATGAACTCAAAACAATATATACACCCCCATGTTCAATAGAGCATTATTTACAATAGTCAAGAAATGGAAACAACCTAAGTGTTTATGAACAGATAAACAGATAAAGAAGATGGGACACCTGGGTGGCTTAGTCAGTTAAGCATCTGACTTTGACTCAGGTCATGATTGCATGGTTAGTGATTTCAAGCCCCCCATTGGGCTCTCTGCTGTCAGCACAAAGCCCACTTCAGATCCTCGTCTCCCTGTCACTCTGCCCCTCCCCATCATGCACGCTTGCACATTCTCTCAAAAATAAATAAACATTAAAAAAAAGTTGTGGTATATATATCCAATGGAATATTATTCAGTCATTAAAAAACAAGGGAATCTTGCCATTTGCGACGATATGGATAGAGCTTGAGGGCATTGTACTAAATGAAAGAAGCCAGACAGAGAAAGGCAAATACCCTATGATTTCTGTTAGATATGTGGAGTCTTTGAAAAAGAAAAACCCCAAGTTCATAGACACGGTGGGCAGACTGGTCATTGCAAGAGGGGGAGATAGGGGTGGGAGGAATGGGGAAAGGAAGTCAACATGTATAAAGAAAACAAAATGCACTTGATGTAAAACAGGCACAGAAATTTTGAATCATATTCAAAATACTGACATATATATATGTGTATATATATATATGTTTATGTATGCTAATGTATAAGACAAGGGTATATTTTATATAAGGCATATAAAAACAGATACATAGCCATTATTTCTAGAACAATGAAAATAAAATCCAACATTCTAAATTTTAAGGTAAGACCCAAATATTACATATTTCTAGAAATTTCAATAAAAAATTAAAACCTCAAGAGCCAAGAAAAAAAATGGTCATATTTTTGTGTACTAGCAATGAACAATCTGTAAAGGAAATTAAGAAAACAATTAAATTTACAATAACATGAGAAAGAATAAAATGCTTAAGAATAAATTTAACCAAGAAGGCACAAGACTTGTGCACTGAAAACTATAAAACACTGCTGAAAGAAAATAAAGACACTCTAAATAAATGGAAAGATACTCCGTTTTCATGACTAGAAGACTTAATATTGTTCAGATGACAATATTTCTCAAAGTAATCTATACATTCAATGCAGTGGAATCCATTTGGGGTGCCTGGCTGGCTCAGTTGGAGGAGCATGCAACTTGATCTTGGGATCATGAGTTCTACCCACATGAGGTATAGAGATTGCTTAAATAAATAAAACTTTAAAAACACTAAAAATTATGGGGCGCCTGGGTGGCGCAGTCGGTTAAGCGTCCGACTTCAGCCAGGTCACGATCTCGCGGTCCGGGAGTTCGAGCCCCGCGTCAGGCTCTGGGCTGATGGCTCAGAGCCTGGAGCCTGTTTCCAATTCTGTGTCTCCCTCTCTCTCTGCCCCTCCCCCATTCATGCTCTGTCTCTCTCTGTCCCAAAGATAAATAAACGTTAAAAAAAAAAAAAAATTAAAAAAAAAAATAAATAAAAAAAAATAAAAATAAAAACACTAAAAATTAAATCTAAAGTGCCTTGGGGCATCTAGCTGGCTCAGTCCAGAGAACATGTGACTCTTGATCTCAGGGTCATGAGTTCAAGTCCTACATAGGGCCTACGTAGAGCTTACCTATTGGGAAAAAAAAAACCAAAAAACTCCCCACTGCCTTTTTAGTGGTAATAGACAAACAGATCCTAAGACTCACATAGAATTATAAGAGATCCCAAATAGTCAAAATATCTTTAGAAAGAAGAACAAAGTTGGAGGGAGCACTCATACTTCCTGATTTCAAGACTTACCACAAATACAGTAATGAAAACAGTGAGGTAGTGGCATCTGGAGAATAGAATTGAGAGTCCAAAATAAACTCATACAATTGATTTTCAACAAGTATGCTAAGAATGTTCAATAGAAAAAGAAGAGTCTCTTCAGCAAATAGTATGGGACAACTAAATACCTGCATATAGAAGAATGAAGTTGGATCCTTACCTCATATCATATATAAAAATTAGATGTGGTGGCTGGGTAGCTTAGTTTAGTATGTGAGGGTTGATCTCAGCTCAGGTAATGCTCTCGTGGTTCATGAGATTGAGCCCCACATCAGGCTCTGTGCTGGCAGTGCAGAGACTGCTTCTCTGTCTCCTTTCTCTGCCCCTCCTACATGCATTCACACACTCTTTCTCAAAATAAATAAATAAACGTATTAAAAAATCATATAAAAACAGATGAAAACCTACACATAAGAGGCAAAACTATAAACCTTCTAGAGGAAAACATAAGGGGAAATCTTCATAACCTTTGATTTGGCAAAGGTTTCTTAGATATGACACCAAAAGCATAAACACCAAAAGAAGAGATAAATTTGGCTTCATCAAAATTTAAAACTTTGTGTATCAAAGGACACTATCAGAAAGTGAAAAGACAACCCACTGAATGGGCAAAAATAATTGCAAATCATATATCTGATGAGGGTCTAGTATCCAAATATATAGAAGAATGCTTAAAACTCAACAACAAAGACAAACAACCCAATTTAAAAATGGGCAAAGTACTTGAGTAGACATTTCTCCAAAGAGGATATGCAAATGGCCAATGAGTAGAGGAAAAGAAGTTCAATGCCATTAGTCATTAGAGAAACGCAAATGAAAATCACAATGAGGGGCGGCTGGCTGACTCAGAGCAGGTGACTCTTGACCTCAAGGTTGTAAATTCGAGCCCCACTTTGGATGTAGAGATTACTTAAAAATCTTTTTTTTCCCCAAGTTTATTTATTTATTTTTAGAGAGAAAAGGAGAGAGAGAATGAGCGGGAAGGGTCAGAGAGAGAGGGAGAGAAAGAATCCCAAGCAGGCTCCGTGCTGTCAGCACAGAGCCTGATGCAGGGCTCGAACTCATTAGCCATGAGATCATCACCTGAGCTGAAGTCAAAAGTCAGATGCTTAAGTGACTGAGCCATCCAGGTGCTCCCAAAAATAAAATCTTTAAAAAAAAAAAAAGAAAGAAAATCACAATAAGATACCACTTCACACCCACTAGGATGGCAACAGTGAAAAATAAAAAATACCCAGGAAGTATTAAGTGTTGGCAAGCACGTGGAGAAATTGGAATTGTCGTGCATTGCAGGTAGGACTGTAAAATGGTAGAGCCACTGTGGAGAATAGTTTGGCAGTTCCTTAATAAAGCTAAACACAGAATTACCATATGACACCGTGATTCCACATCTAGGTATATACTTGAAAGAATCGAAAATAGGTGTTCAACAAAAATTTGTAAATGAATGTTCATACAACACTATTCATAATAGCCAAAAAGTGGAAACAACTCAAATGTCCACCAACAGATGAATAGATAAGCAAAATGTATTCATACAACTGAATATTATTTAGCCATAAAAAATAAAGTATTGATATATGCTACAACAGAATGAACCTTGAAAACATCATGCTAAGTAAAAGTAGCCAGACATAAAACGTCACATGTTGTATGATTCCATTTATATGAAAGATTCAGAACAGATGAATCCATAGAGTCAGAAAGCAGATTAGTCTTTGCCAGGGACTGTGGGTAGGAGAGAATAGGGAGTGACTGCTTAATAGGTACAGGGGTTTTTTTGGGAGTTGATGAAAACATTCTGGAACTAGATAGTTGCGATGATCACCTAACATTATGAATGTACTAAATGCCAATGAATTGTACACTTTGGTGAATTGTATGTGCGTTTTTCCACAAAATTTAAAAATTATTTTTAATTAAAATATTTTGCATGACGATTAAAAATAATAAAATCTCATATCAGGAAAGGCAACGGAAAAGTAAAACTGTAGTAAAGATAACTGATAAGAGGTTAACATCTGATTTATTTATAAAGATTTGACACAAAGATACAGGATCAATCTCCAAAGCTATCAGGCTAAGTGGTCAAATGGATGCACAGATTATATACCAACAAATAATTATAATAAAATTCTTCATATAAAAATGGAGAGGCCACCAGAAAGTAAATGCTTATTAAAAAATATTTAAGGAATCATTATATTCTAAATGCCTCAGAGTTAAAAAGCCAATGTGGCCAGGCCATACAGAAATAAATTTAAACATCTCCAATGACACTGTGAAACTGTTCTACAGAACAGTCTGAAAATATGTAATAGGAACTATAAAACTGGTCAAGTACTTTGACCTAGTAATTTCAGTTTGGGAACTACTTTTAAAGGAATACACTTGGGGTGCCCAAGTGGGTCAGTCGTTTAAGTGTCCGACTCTTGATTTTGGCTCAGGTCATGATCTCACAGTCAGTGAGTTTGAGCCCCGCAACCAGTTCTGCACTGACATGGGGGAGCATACTTGGGATTCTGGGTCTCCCTCTTTCTGCCTCTCCCCCTCACAATCTCCCTCTCTTTTTCTCTCTTTCTCTCTCTCTCTCAAAAATAAATAAATAAACTTAAAAAAAAATAAAGGAACACAAAAGTGTAAGCAGGAAATAATTTGAAAAAAAAGGTACTCATAGTCATGACAACTAACATGAGAAAATATGAAATACTTTAAATAACCAATAAAAGAGTAGAACTAACTGAACTATTATTATTGCCTAAACACAATCGAATATATGCATGTGTCTATATATGTGTATATATGTATATGTCTATTTAAAATGACAACTGTGTAACTATTTGGTAGGTTAAAATGTATGTAAAGATAATGCCAATGTAAATCACAAAACAGTGCTCCCAATGATTTCAACTTTATATATACACTGAAAAGAATTTGGAGTAAGAGTTTAAGACTCAACAGGCTCTTTTTTTTTTTTAATTTTTTTTTTTTCAACGTTTATTTATTTTTGGGACAGAGAGAGACAGAGCATGAACGGGGGAGGGGCAGAGAGAGAGGGAGACACAGAATCCAAAACAGGCTCCAGGCTCTGAGCCATCAGCCCTGAGCCTGACGCGGGGCTCGAACTCACGGACCGCAAGATCGTGACCTGGCTGAAGTCGGACACTTAACCGACTGCGCCACCCAGGCGCCCCTCAACAGGCTCTTTTAAAGAAGTTGTAGAGAATAATAATTTCCTGGCAATTATTTCTAATAACATTCTTTATCCAAATATCATTAAAAAAATACAGGTATGGCAATGATAAAAGGTTTTATAGGGTAAACTTAAGTTTAGAAGAAAGTATTAAGTGAATTAAGATATTGAATTAAGATACTTTGTTTTGTCCTTACTATACACCTCTTTCTGGTAAGATAGAAGTTTTCAGGCCAATTCTTCAACAAGATTTTGAGAAAAAAAATTTTCAATGTATTTAAAACATTAGCCACATTTATTTAATAAAAATGTTTTTCATATGATACTTCAGTAAACATACAAGGATACACTTTAAAATATCAAGGAAGGAAAGTCAGTTAAATGGATGCAAAGTATACCTTCATATAGATGAAGAAATATGAACTGTCAGAAGACCAATTAAAAATACTCTGAAGAGATTTAAAAAATGTAACGTTGCAGTCCTCACTGTATGAGCAACCTGCGCACAAATAACCGTGCAAAACTGCTCTGAATAGTTGTTGCCATAGAAGCCATCATGGAAAGCAAACAAAGGCAAACTGCAGCTTGTAGACATTGTCTGTTCAGACCCTTCCACGTCTGAACAGACAGAATGTCTACAAGCTGCAGTTTGCCTTTGTTTTTATGAATCCTTCATTGCGGCACAGTAGAGAATATTGAAAGGAGTTAACATGTCTACTAAGAGGGGATGAATTCAATAAAATACTACAAACATGTATAATGGAACATGATACAGCCATTAGTTGAAGTTGAAGTAAATTTTTATATACAGGTATGGAATATACTCCAAAATATATTGTTAAGGAAAAATAAAAATAAACAACAACAACAACAAAAGAAGTTGAAGGGAAAAAGCTTTGTAAAGCAGAAGCAGTGAAAAGTGTAGTTTAAGGGAACTGACCTAAGAGACACTGTCTGGTCCAAACCCTCTCGACTACCAGAATTTTTCTTATATTTCCTAAGAATCTGCCAATTAGAGAGTTATACAAATTAAAATGTATTGTCCACCTATCAAAACTGATACCTCTGAGATAATTAAGAAGTGATATTTTAGTACACATTACTATGAATTTGTTCAATTTCTTTCACTTTTCTCCTAATACCTAAATGAAGCAAATTGCAATGGAAAGGAATGCAAAAGGAAGGAGCATTGAGCCTTCTATTATGGCAGTCCCTAGGTCTTTATATCTCCCAGAATCCATTTTTCAAAACTATTTATCTTCTCCTCCTAGTCAAAGTTTTAATTCATTAGCCTAACAAAATATATCTTTTCTCACTTCTCCAAAAATTTTTTAGTTATAAGAACTAATAGCATTTTTAAAATGTCAACTCACCTGAAGTTTATTATTTAATAGTGGAGAACATGAGAAGATTTTTAAAGGCTTCTTTAAAATATCTCTATCCAGGCTCAGTAGATTGAGCCTCTGACTCTTTTTTTTTTTTTTATGTTTATTTTTGAGAGAGAGAGAGAGAGAGCGCATGCATGCACGTGTGCACAAGACAGAGAGAGAGTGGGAGAGGGGCAAAAAAAGGTGGACAGAGGATCTGAAGCAGGTTCCACACCAACAGCAGAGAACCTGATGCAGGGCCTGAACTCAGGAGCCTTGAGATCATGACCTGAACCAAAGTTGAATGTTTAACCAACTGAGCCATCCAGGCACCCTAAGTCTCCAACTCTTGATTTCTGCAGTTTGTGAGATCAAGCCCTGTGTTGGGCTCTGCACTGACAGCACTGAGTGAGCCTGCCTGGGATTCTCTCTCTCCCTCTCTCTCTGCCCCTCCCCTGCTTGAGCATGCTTTCGCACTCTCTCTCTCTTAAAATAAATAAACTTAAAAAAATAAAATAAAATATCTCTATCCATTTAAAACTTGCTTTCCTTTTAATTTTTACCACCATCACACTTTCTCTTTGTATGCATATAAGTTTACTATACATTCATTAGACATTATAATAATGAAGACCTTAATTGAGCCTTATAAACATATTACATTTAAAGAAATCTTTTCAGCATAACATTCATCAACTGATTCTTACTTTGCTTCAACTTATGGAAATCACCGACTCTATCCTTGGTAGCCTGCTTTAGTATATCTGCTTGAATTCTGGGTATACTTTCCAAGTTCGGGCCTGGAATTAAACGCTGAAGAGGATTGGAAGGGTTCTGCTTTGAAGTTCCAGGATTTCCATTGTGGTGTCCATGAGAATCTATGGCATAAAAACATCAAATTAAGGTCCTATTTTGCAAAAGAATTTCACAAGACCTGCTTAGAAAACATAAGACACACTGTTTGATATTGAGTAGTCAGGTAGCTTTTTAAATTTTTTTTGGCTTTATTATAATTTCTTTAATCAAATCTTACAGCCAATGTGATTTTAGCTGTGTGAAGTTTACTAATCATTCTTAGGTAAGTATCTCTGGTATTGATTATAAATAAACCTATCAGCCAAAGTGATACATAGTAGAAACCCAAAGATTTAACTGGCATTGAGACTTGTATCTTTTTCTTCCCTAAGTTTTTCTAACTCTACATTGCTATCAGAAATCTCTAGCCTCTAAGTCATTTTCACCTACACAGTGACTCACAACTGTTAACTTTTTTTTTAGTTTATTTATTTTTAAGTAATCTCTATACCCAGTATGGGGCTTGAATTCAGGACCCGGAGATCAAGAGTTGCATGCTTGTCTGACTGAGCTGCCAGGTGCCCCATGTTAACTCTTGATTCTTTTTTTTAAGTTTATTTACTTATTTTGAAAGAGAGAGAGAGAGAGAGAGAGAGAGAGAGAGAGAGAGCACGTGCAAGCAGGGGAAGGGGCAGAGAGAGAGAATCCCAAGCAGGGTTCTCACTGTAAGCACAGAGCCCAAAGCAGGGCTCAATCTCAGGAATCATGAGATCATGACCTGAGCGGAAATCAAGAGTCAGATACTTAACTGACTGAGCCCCAACTCTTGATTCTTTCTTATTGGCAACTCCTGGATATAACTTTTCTCTTCCCCAGTCCCCTTTTTCCCTCGTCAAAGCCTTCATTTAGATCCTTATTATAATTAACTCTAATCACATCAATTCTCATTTTAGGGGAGCATTTCTATAAAATCAAATAGGTATTCAGTAGAAAACAAACATACATTCATAAGTACAGAATAGGGAGTGGAATATAGATGGATGTAGTAGTTAATAGAAGGCCTCTGTGAAATAAATTTGAACACATTTTGAAGAGAGTAAATACATATAGACTGGCAGAGATGAAAGGGAATATAGTCCAGAGTGGCAGAAAAAATAGTCCTTTTGCTCTTGAAAATGCTTCAGACAAAATGAAATTTTATTTTTAGTTTTTTAAGTTTATTTATGTATTGAGGTGGGGGGAGGGGCAGAGAGAGAAGGACCTATCAAATTCCAAGCAGGCTCAACACTGTCAGCGAAGTTTGACACTCGGCTCAATCTCACAAACTGAGAGATCATGACCTTAGCCGAAATCAAGTCAGATGCTTAGCTGACTGAACAACCTACATGCCCCCAACAAACTGCATTTTTAAATGATTATCTCTCCCTGAGTTTTGATCAATCATTGCAAAATATTTAACATTAACTAGAAGAATGAATGCTTCTTCACCATGCTGTTAAATGACATGTTTTATTCCCTATATAACAATACTTGACCAGTAAAATGGTTTTCAAAAGGAATTTTAAGGCTAAGACGTCAGGGGCACCTGGGTGGCTCAGTCCGGTGAAAGTCCAACTTTGGCTCAGGTCATGATTACACGGTTAGTAAGTTCGAGCCCCACATTGGGCTTGCTGCTGTCAGCACAGAGCCCGCTTCAGATTCTCTGTCCCCCTCTCTGCTCCTCCACTGCTTGTGCTTGCTCTCTCTTTCTCTTTCTCTCAAAAATAAATAAACATTAAAAAAAAGAAATTAAAAAGAAAGAGAATAAGACTTCACACCTGGAACCATATTTGGGGAGAGAGGTTGTCCAGTTGGAATATGGGAGATTGCTTGATGACTTTCATACTGAGCAACAGAAATAGAGGGTTTCTTTAAAGCTGAAAGAAAAAAAGATCCATATTATTTCTATCAATATTATGTTTTTTAAAAACCAACCACTATGAATAAATAAAATAAAAAAAATAAAAACCAACCACCATGAACCTATTTACACTGCACTAATCCTATGATGCTTGCTTTAATTTTGTAATCTTTACAGTTGGCATATTAACTAATGTATGGCTACTAATTGATACATTGTATTACACATCACCAGTTTTGGTGATCAGTAAATCTGACCAGAATATAAAATAGTTAGAACTCCACATTTTGTTCACCACTATATCCCCAACACCTAGAATAAATGACGCATCACAAAAGCTCACCTAAGATTTGATGAATGAATAAATAAATGAATCTGTTCACATACAGGAAGATCTTTTTCTATGGATAGTATATATTTATTTATAAATAAAAATTGACATTTACAGATTAGGTGAAGCAATGAGAATATGTTACTCTAAGATGCTCAGATTTAAAAATTTTTTTTTTCAACGTTTTTTATTTATTTTTGGGACAGAGAGAAACAGAGCATGAACGGGGGAGGGGCAGAGAGAGAGGGAGACACAGAATCGGAAACAGGCTCCAGGCTCTGAGCCATCAGCCCAGAGCCCGACGCGGGGCTCGAACTCACGGACCGCGAGATCGTGACCTGGCTGAAGTCGGACGCTTAACCGACTGCGCCACCCAGGCGCCCCAAGATGCTCAGATTTTAAATAAAAACTAAACATAACTGATGGAACAAGTTGAATTTTATTTTTGAAGAGGGAACATTTACGTTTTGTACCAAGAGCTTTACTAATAAAGTTGTACACACTTCTAGTGAGGACTTTATTCTCCTTTACGAAATGAAGACAACAGGGAAAGATCATGTTCCACTCACTACCACTAATTCCATTGCTTCCTTGGGCAGCTTAACATGATAGAAAGTCAGAGAGCAAAGAAGGAAACGGAGACAGTGGCAGAGACAATGCTGTGTTTTCCTATTTCATCAGATTTTTCCTGGGCACAGAGGAAGATCAGCCTTCTTTACACTTAGGAGCCAAAAGACTAGGTTCTGACTGTGAGGATGTAAGTGAAACTGAACATACCACTTCCATGTATGATGATAAAATCTGTGCAAATCACATAAGATCTCTCTTCCCTTTCTGCCACAACTAAAGATGCTACATATGAAGATGATGATATCATATACTGGAAAGAGACACTGCTTGGAGGAGAGCTACAAATCATCATCTGACCTGCATCAGACTGTCATATGAACAATAAATAAATCTTTCTTGTTTTAAGCCACTGCAGTCTGGGGGCTCTTTGTTAATATATCACAGCCTAATCAATTCTAACTAGTATACTTGGATTATTTTCATAATCCTGAAAGTTTATTTCAATGAGTGTATTTCATTTATTATTACATAGATTTCTAAACTTCAAGCCCCAAGGAGTTTAAAATTCACTCTAAGAAAGCAACCTATTCAAATTTACAGAAAGTTGAGATTTTCTATATCTCATGATATTCCTATTACCTTGTTCCTATTTCTAGCTTCAATGTCCAACACTCACTTCTGCACATAAGACAGCTAATAACAATCAGCTAACATCTTAAAAGAGCAATACTTTGCTGGGTTTAATTAACACAATTTTGATTTGCTAACAGACTCTGAGGACACTAAGCATCTGGTAGATATATTTGGAAAGAGAAGTCAGTCACAATCCACAAATCTGTTAATCACTGTTGGAGCCTAGCTCAGTCCAGCACTACTCAAACCAGAAGACAAAAGAGGGCATCTTCACTACTAAATAAGAAGTAATTATAAATGTCCTTAGCTTTATATAATATTGCCTCATGCTCAAGAACAAGGTGAATATTTGGAGGCAAAGCTATGATTCATATAGGTGACAAAAAATAAAAAATGCAGGATTAAAAAGAGCCTCTGTAAAATACCCAGAGGAGTTTAGAGCTGATATAGCATAAACAGAGTAGTAATATGGAGCCTTATAAGTTTGATATGAATAACACACGTTCCCAGAGAAAATTTAGAAAATCAAAAAGCATGAAGGAATTTAAAATTAGCTATAACCACTGTTATCATTTCAAGACCACCTCTCTAATGTTTTGTGGGGTTTTTTTTTTTTTGCTGTACATTATACAATACACCTTACACAAAAGTAGGATCCTATCATACAAACAACCTTATAATCTGATTTTTAATATTTTATACATATTTTTATTATCCCATTTTCTTCTATAACATTCCCAAATGGTAATGCTGAATCAAAACTTCCATTTTAATGTTACGTATACTTCAACTAAAAAAGTAATTAAAAAAAATGAAAAAACACAAACAAAAACTTCCAATGTAGCTAGAAAGATCTGGGTAAAGAACTGCCACAGGGATCTTGGAGACCCATAAACTGCATCAGCTAAGCTAGCTGGTGAACAGACTTTTACTACTTAGGAAAAAGAAATGTGTGTTCTATAAACATTTTGGTTTCTATGTTTTTACATTGACTTTTTGTTCACTTTCTTTTTTGTTTCCTTGCAAATCTCCTTTAAAAAAACCTCAAGCCTTGTTTTTGTTGAACTAAGGAGAAAGGTAATTTACTTATACCAGGGCAAGATAGTTAAAGGCTTCCCCAGGGGTCAGAATGCATACTTATATTCAGTGGTACCAAAACAGATGAAGACCTAGAAAACTACTAGTGAGCCTGGAGACAGGTAGAATGCTAATCTCACTCTCCAATTATCTATAGAAAAGTTCTACAGACTTTTTTTCTATACACATGTAAGTATCTAATGTTTATTCCACAAAAATGAAATATTATTCTTGCTTTCTTGTAACCTGCTTTTTTCATTAAAAAATCATAGATATATTTTATGTTAATAAATACAGCTCTACATTATTCTTTTTAACAACTACATATCACACTTTATGGATATAACAAATTTAATGAATTAACCCTCTCTATAATGCTTATATAGCTCTCAATTTGTCATTATAAACAATTTTGTGTTGAGCATTTTTATACCTACATGATAAATTCTCAAGGAAGTACTAAGCACTGGGCTATAGCTACAGGCACTTCTTAAATTAAGAGAAATAAAATAATAAATGTGAGCTTAAAGACAATAGAAGTGTGGGGGAAAAATTAGACACTAAAAAGACTGCAAATAATAATTGCCATTATTAAGGAAAAGTACCAAAGATAAAATGACAAAGCCTAGTTATGATAAAGACAAAACACAGGATACAAAGAAACTTGGAGCACAAAGCTTTTATCCTATGACTAAGGTCCTGGGTTTTACACTTTTTTAAAAAGGAGAGTTATCAATATGGAAATTCAATCATTCAACAATATTTATTAAATGCCTATTAGATGTGGGGCGCCTGGGTGGCTCAGTCAGTTGAGCGTCTGACTTGACGCTCAGGTCCTTAAAATTTGAGCCCAGGTTGAGCTCAGGTCCTTAAAATTGTTCAAATCTTCCAGTTTCTGTCTTACAGAAAAGCTTCACAATCCAGTGACTATGACTATGGAAAAGTAATATGGCATAAATAAGCAATGGACCTCTATTCTGGAAGCACTTTAGTAATATAGATACCACCCTAGACATACTGAACATGGGTGGTGGTACCTAGGTATCTATATTTATTAAAAGCTCCAGAAGTGGTTCTGTTGTATCACCAAAAGAGTCAAAGACAGAATAAAAAGCATGAGCTTTGGAGTCAGACAGACCAGGGTTCAAATCATGACTCTGTAATTTATCAAACGTATGATTTTGGATTAGTGACTAATTTCTCAAAGCCCCAGTCTTCATCTGAAAAACAGGGATAATGCCATTTATCCTGCATGATCGATTTGGAGACCAAGTGAGAATATTAGCTACTGCATTATGATACAAGCCTAGCAAATAGGTGTTTTATGTACACTGAAGTATTTTAGAGTCAAAGTTAAGTATTAATCCTTAGAATGAAGAAAGAATCCAAGGTTCATGTTGAAAAAACAGAAACATTTAAATGTAAAGCTACTGGCCCTAACCAATTTTTTGAGCCTCCTGATTACATAGTTTGATCACACTTAGATGAGTCCTAATGAATGTTTACTTATAGTAACATTTTGGGAAGTGATGAAACGCTATTTGGTAAGTGCCCATAGAAATATTAATCGTCCTGAAGCATGAACATTAAATACAAAACAATGATGTAACATTCTTATGTTACTTTGCTCTGCATAAATGAACAGATAGAACATGCTTATAATTATTAAAATATTGGCCAGTGGAACCATCTCAGCTTTCTGAGCAATATAGGTACATGTCAAAAGAGATTATTAAAAATGATGTTTTCGGGCACCTGGGTGGCTCAATCGGTTGAGCGTCTGACTTTGGCCCAGGTCATGATCTCACAGTTTGTGGGTTCGAGCCCTGTGTCAGACTCTGTGCTGACAGCTCAGGGCCTGGAGCCTACTTTGGATTCTGTGTCTCCTTCTCTTTCTCTGTCCCTCCCCTGCTTGCACTCTGCCTCTCAAAAATAAATAAGCATTAAAAAAAATTTTTTTTTAAATATCCCTCAAAAATGAATATGAAATAAAAGAGTTTTCAGATAAACTAAGATGGATAAATGTGTTGTTAGAAGACCAGCATTTCAAGAAGTGCTGAAGGAAGTTCTCCTGGCTGAAAGGAAAATAATAATCAAGATAGAAATTAATATCCACAGGAAGGAATGAACATCACTGGAAAAGTTAAACATGTGGTAAATATAAGACACCATAATATTCTCTTCTCCTATTTTCTTAAAAAGCTTTTTTTTCTTTCTTTCTTTTCTTTTTTTTAGACAGAGAGCATGAGTTGGGGAGAGGGGTAGAGAGAGAGAGAGAAAGAGAATCACAAGTGGGCTCCATGCACAGCATGGGGCTTGACATAGGGCTGGCTCCTGAGATCATGATCTGACCCAAAATCAAGAATCAGCCACTCAACCAACTGAGCCACCCAGATGCCCCTTAAAAGGCTTTTTAAAGCAGAAATAATGCTGAAAATATTGGGACTTATATCTAAGTAAAATATATAACAATAATAGTATAATGGATGAGGCAAGGTAAATGGAATTATATCTTTGTAAAGTTCTAACATTTCACATGAAGTACTACAAGATAATTTCTAAGTAGACCATGACATATAGCAATCCCTGGAATAACCACTAAAACACAATACTTTAGAAGTGTAGTTTTTAAAAAATGAGAGAAACAGGCAGCAATTAAACCCTCAAACCCAATGGATGCTAACTATCCGATTCTCCCTGGGTATTTTCTAATTCAAGACCCTATTTTGATTCCTTTATTCCTAATTGTGGCTACTATAAATTGTGGCTTCATAAAATATGACAATGAAAGAAAGGTCTTTCTTTTTTTAAGCTTATTTATTTATTTTGAGGGGGGTGAGGGGTAGAGAGAGAGGAAGAGGGAGACAATCCCAAGCAGGCTCCGTCAATGCAGAGCCTGATGTGGGGCTGGAACCCATGAACCATGAGATCATGATCTGAGCCAAAGTCAAGAGTTGGATACTTAACTGACTGACCACCCCAGCGCCCTGAAAGAAATGTCTTTCAATTACAAACCAAAGTACCATTAGAAGTTTATATATTCTTGGTAGCAATTTCCAGGAATAAAATTTGATAATGATTACCAGGTAATTCATAGAAGAAGGAAACCAGAATGGCTAATAAATATGTGAAAAGATGCTTAATGTCACTAGTACCATAGCACATTTAAGCTAAAATAAGATAGCATTTAATAACTGTCAGATTGGCAAAAAAATTAAAGTATTGCAAACTGAATCTTAGTGAGGATGTGGACAAACAGACACTGTCATATATTACTAGTAGAAGTATAAACTGATATTAAGAATTTGACGATATTCTATGATGCAAGAATTCTTTAAAAAATTTTTTTGAAGTTTATTTATTTTTGAGGAAGGGAGGTAGGGAGGAAGAGAGAGAGAGAGAGAGAGAAAGCGTGCATGCATGAGTAGGGGAGGGGCAGAGAGAGAGAGAGGGAAAATACACAGAATCCAAAGCAGGCTCCAGGCTCCAAGCTGTCAGCACAGAGCCCGATGTGGGGCTCGAACCCACAAACTGTGAGATCATGACCTGAGCTGAAGTCAGATGCTTAACCAACTGAGCCACCCAAGTGCCCCGATGCAAGAATTATTTTAATTTCATATCCTTGTACACAGTTTTGCAACCATTGTGCTAAGAATTGTTTACGGGTTACCAGTGTATTGAGCTATTGATCTCCTCAACTCTTAGGGCCTGGGACAGCTAGATCCCTAGTCACATTTTCTAGCCAGCAGCAGCCTCACCTTTATAGCTCAATGTACTAGTCAAATATCAGTATCTAGAGACTTTCATGTGCATAAGAAGACATAAACAAGAATGTCCACTGTGGTATTGTTTGAAATAACAAAAAACTAAAAGTGGCCTTAATGTTTATTATAGGTGAATGGATAAGTTATGGTATATTTATACAATGAAATAATTATAACTGTTAGAAAGCCACAGGAATAATATGGGTAAGTCACAAAAACATAATATTGAGGGGAAAAAAAACAAGGTATAGAATAATATACACAATAAGACACCATTTATTTAAAGTTTGAGGCAGCAAACAAAATAATACTTTATAGTTTTATAGATGCTTACAAATGGAGTAAAAGTCTAAAAACATGTATGGAAATTGATACACACCAATCTCAGCATAGTAGTTACCTCTGGGGAAGAAGAGGCAGGAATAGGATCTGGTGGGTACACAGGGAGGCTTCAACTTATCAGTAATGTTTTATTTCTTTAACAATAACATCAATAACAGAAATATCTGAAACAAATGTGGCAAAATGTTATGTTATTTTTGTGGTTTTCTTCTGGGGGGGGCAGTAGGTACTTGGCTACTATATTATCCTAGTTTCCTGTATGCTTGGAATGTTCTTTAATCTAAAAAAGTTTAAAACTAGTGATCTAAATGTGTAACTGTCTAACATCACAGGTACCTACATACCATAAAGGTAAATATCCAGGTAAAGAACAGTATGGGTTAAATGATAAGATTCCTGTAAGATCTTGGTAACCAACTCAAATCAACATTAAAAACAAACAAAGCCCACTGGGGTTTGGCTCTATGGTTTGGGGAGCTGAGAAGTTGAAACACTGTGCTAATCATAAGCACATGATATACATACTCCCTTGACTGTTTCAGAGCCACATTTTAAGATAGTTCAGCACTGCTCTGCTATGGTTTCTAGTATAGCCCTGGCTATCATAAATAAAAGTCAGTAACACATACAAATCTGTTTTAAAATGACAAGGACTTGTTTCTCCTCTACTTCTTCTGTGGGGTTACTGCCTATAAGGGACTCCACATATACACCAGAATTTGTACAGGCATTAAGAATTTTGGCATAGACTACATCACAGAGAAAAGACAACACTCAGTAAAAGGAATGACAAGAAGGTAACAAATATGTTTCTAATGATGTGCAATAATCATCATAATAACAATAGTAACTAAGATTTAGATAGCACTGGCCATGTGCCAGGCACTGTCCTACGTGCTTTACATTTAAATCTCACATTCATGCTATGAGGTTGGAACTGTTATCCTATTTCATAGATAAGGATAAGAGTAAATAAATGGTTGTCACACACTTGTTAAAAGATGGGAGTCAAGGGTTTGAATTCAGGCAGTTTAATTCCAGATACCATTGCCTCACCATTAAGGATATTCTGGTAATTCAACCATACACATTTACTGGGACCCTGTTATGTGTAAAGCACCACACTAGGAGCTCAAGGTACAAAGATATGATAGGGCTTTCCTTTGTGTAGGCATCTGACTGATTACACACCTCAAGGTTTCTTTTCACCAGTTACTATATCATAATAATCTGTATACTCAAAATACTTATCTAAATAATTAAGGATAACTGTTATGAACAATGATCTTCAAAGCAAAGTACGAACAGTTTAAAGAGGTTCAAAAATTAATCCAAAGGACTTCTGGTTTCTGGTTCTGTATACATGTAAGGAGCTTAGAAGTTGCCACTCTAACCTAACAACAAGTGAAAAGCTAATAAATTGGCTGAAAAATCAACAATTCTTTTTGGGTAAGGGAGAAGAGGACACAGGGCAAACCAACTATCCCTAAGAACGGAGACACAGAAAGGTGAATATAAGGAGTCATGACATACAAAAGAGATTCAGGAGCAGAAAGTGCCAGGGTAGGAAAACCTGAACTGTAACTGATGCTCAGTTTGGACAACTCACTGGAGGCTCAGTGTCAACAACTCAGAGAGAAAGATTTCGGGGGGACCCAGTCATAGGGAGGCTCCCTACAATATTGTGAGATTTACCTTCAGGGGCTCAACTACATTCCTATAGTAAATATTGGGGGGAAAATTTCCTCAGGCAGGAAGAGGGGAAAAGGAACCATTTAGAAATATACCAGAGCACTTGGTTCTCCTTAAAAAGGCCTGTGCTTGGGAGAAACTAGTTAAATAGAGCCTAACCTCCTGGGGCTTTATCAGAGCCTAAGCGACCTGAAGAAAAATACCAAACTTCAGCCCCCTCCAGCCTTCCTGTCCCACCTCAGGAGAAGGCAAAATACCGAGAAAAACTTGTGAAGTTCACAGTCCAGAGGCAGAGACTCACTGTAAAAGATTAGAAATCACAGGAATATAGAACACTTTCCCTTCGCCCACACCTGACTACCACATTACTAAAGGCTTACTTACAGCAGTTACTATTACCTGGTACATCATGTCTGACTATCAAGCAAAAATTACAAGGCATACCAACAACTATGATTAATGTGCTAAAGACTCTAATGGATAAAGTACAAAGGATGCAAGAACAAATAGGCAATGTAAGTAGAGAGATGGAAATCTTAGAAAGAACCAAAAAGAAATGTTATAGATAAAAAAACACTATAACAGAAATGAAGAATGCCTTTGATGGGCTCATTGTAGACTGGACACAGCTGAGGACAGAATCTCTGAGTTACAGGGTATATCAAGAAGATCCTCAAAAACTGAAAAGGAAAGAGAATAATGGAAAAAAAAATAACAATATCTAAGACAAATATAAGTGTAAACATATGCATAATGGGAATACTAGAAGGAGAAGAGAGAAAAGATCAGAAGAAATATTTAAAACAATAATGACTGAGAATCCCCCCAAATCAATGTCAGACACCAAATCATAGGTTCAGGAAGCTCAGAGAACACCAAGCAAACTACATGCCCCCAAAAAACTACATCACAGCATATTATTTCAAACTACAGAAAATCAAAGATAAAGAAAAATTAATCCAGAGGAAGCCTCTAAATGCCATGACAGTGTAGACAGTGTCTACATATACAGATAATTTTAGTATCATTGATAATTTACACAAAATGTATACATTTTTTGTGTTCTTTCCATTCTAAACTCTAGTGCTACAACCCTTATATGAATCAATACGGCTAATTCATACTGTAAAAATCAGACATGAATTTGTTGGCATCTTATCAAAAGTATTATTCATCTCTATTCATTCTAATGAAATGGTTGTGTGCTTTAAAAAAAAAATTTTTTTTAATGTTTATTTTTTAGAGAGAGAGAAAAACAGAGTGCAAGCAGGGGAGGGGCAGAGAAAGAGAAGGAGACACAGAATCCAAAGCAGGCTCCAGGCTCTGAGCTGTCAGCACAGAGCCTGATGCGGGGCGTCAACTCACGAACCATGAGATCATGACCTGGGCCAAAGTCAGACGCTTAACTGACTGAGCTACCCAGGCGCCCCTGTGTGCTTTTTTTAATCAAGCAGAAGCAGCAAGATAGGATTTTTGCCCTACTAAAGCAATTCATATGTGAAAGACATCTGAAAACCTCTGTCTGATAAGGACAATATACCTAAAAATGGTCTAGATAAGATCTCTAAGACCTCTTGCCTTCCCCTTTCATGTTCCTCTAATTCTGGAATCCTTGGTGGCCAGGTAATAAATTATGACAGTGGACCAATGAGAAAATAAATTGAGACACTACACAGTTAGAGTAGCAATGGTAACATTTTAGCTTGAAAACTAGACAAAAAGAGGTTGAAATTTATAAATTTCAACACAAACATATTTTTGTATATATTTGTGACATGAAAAATAAATGCATGCTTGCTCACATATCTGAATTGGGTATTTCTATATACTAGAAACCTGCAGTTTATCCTTGGCAAAACTTTGGGAAAGCTTAAAAAATAACTAAGGGTGGGATGCCTGGGCGGCTCACTCGGGTCATGATCTCTCTCACCGCTTATGAGTTTGATCCCTGCATCAGGCTCTGTGCTGACAGCTCAGAGCCTGGAGCCTGCTGTGGACTGCGTGTTTCCCTCTCTCTATGCACCTTCCCTGCTCACACTCAGTCTCTCTCTCTTTCAAAAATAAATAATAGAACACTTAAAAAAATTTAAAAGAGAATAACTAAGGGCAATGTAAAGAAGATTAATCAAGCTAAAACTTAGTGAGTCTAAGACTAGAGTAAGTACTACAAAATTCAGAATAATACATGGTCCTTGTTCTCAACATCAAATTAATGTTGAGCCAGTGGTTCTAAAACCTTAGCATAGATCAGATTCACCTGGAAAACTTGTTAAAACACAGAGATTGCTAGGCTTCATCCCATGAATTTCTCATTCAGTGTATCTAAAATGGGACCTAAGAATCTGCATTTCTAACAAGGTAATCTTAGGATACTGCTGCCAAGGACCACATTTTAAGAATCACTGGATAACTTCATTGCTTCACAAACAAATCATGCTCATTCTAACTCTGTATTTTTAAAAAAATATTTATTTATTTATTTATTTTGAGAGAGAGAGAGAGAACATGCACAAGCAGAGAAGGGGCAGAGAGACAGGGAAGAGAGAATCTCAAGCAGGTTCCACACTTTTAGCACAGGGCTTGAACTCAAAAGCCATGAGATCATAACCCATGCCAAAGTCGGATGCTTAAGTGACTGAGCTACCCAGGAGCCCCTGACTCTGTATTTTTAAATTCCTGGTATTGCTCTTGTCCTTGTCTTTATTTTAGGGGTATATACTATGAATTGGAAACCCAAAAGAATATGGACAGAAAAGAATCTGAGAAAACAACCATACAAATGAAAGGACTAATAGTCTTTCATTTGGACCTCAGACACACAGCAATTTCAGCCACATACAGTGAGCTATAACCACACAAGCGAACCCTAAGATTGAAAAGGAATAAAAACAGTCAGGAAAAATCAAAGACATGCTGTTATTTCCAATTTTTCAACATAATAAATTGGAGTCAGCAGGGAGAGATACCTATGGTAACAAAGAAACATAGAAATGGCAAGAAAAACAAAGAGACATGGAAAAAGAAAACAACCCAAACACTGAACAGGACTAGGATACCAGGAGTGATTCAGACCTCAAGTGGAAATGGATAAGGAGCAGATACATTAATGAAGAAAGAAACAGACACTGAACAGAAGTGACCATAAAAGAAGAAAAAGAAAAAATAGGGAAACTATTTATTTATTCATTTATTTTTTTTCAATTTTTTAAAGTTTATTTATTTTTGGGAGAGAGACAGAGAGACAGAGTGAGAGTGGGGGAGGGGCAGAGAGAGAAGGAGACACAGAATCCAAAGCAGGCTCCAGGCTCAGAGCTGTCAGCACAGAGCCTGAGGTGGGGCTCAAACTCACAAACTGCCAGATCGTGACCTGGGCCAAAGTTGAATGCTTAACCAACTGAGCCACCTAGGCACCCCTAGTTTTTATTTTTGAGAGACAGAGAGAGAGACAGAGACAGAGTGCAAGTTGGGGAGGGGCAGAGAGAGAGGAAGACACAGAATCTGAAACAGGCTCCAGGCTCTGAGCTGTCAGCACACAGCCCGACCCAGGGCTCAAACTCACTAACCACGAGATCATGACCTGAGCTGAAGTCAGATGCTTTATCTACTGAGCCACCCAGGTGCCCCAGGAATAAACTATTTAAACTGTGGGGTAAATAACTGAAAGGACAAGCAAAGTCCTAAAAACCTATATAAGGGTATTACCATGCCTTATTAAAGCACACCAACAACACAGCAATCTGGGAACATTTGGTCTCATAGAAATGAGGTAAACTTACTTTTAGTAATCACAAATGGCTCTGACATAGTTTAACTGTCTAAGCAGTAACTTTGAACCAAGAAAATGTTCAAATATGGTTCACTCTTATCAAGGCAAAAACAAGGACTTTATACATTTTAGCAAAATTTTTTAAAACAATTGCATCCTAAACAAGTCCGGGCAATTAATAGGTAGTTAATTAACAGACACATCAATCTTCCAGAGACCTAGGACTTTTCCCAAGTGATTATGATTTTTACTCAAAAAGAGAGTAGGGTAAATAGTCTGATAACTTTTACTTACCGGTAGGAAGATCTTCAACTTTTGCAAGGTCATTCTCTTCTATTCCAGGCATTCCCGCATCACCACCTCGTTTGATTTGTTCTGCCCAAGTAATGAAAGATATAATTCTTTAGTTTTCCTTATATAAATTCAAAGTGATTTGAAGGAATGTAATAATCAGTTTTTAAAGCAACAGGCTACACTGACTGCATATCTTTATATCTTGCTTTGGACATAGCTATAACTCTGAAACAATTTACTCTTTTTTTCGTCTGTCAAAATATTCAAATGTGAAACAGCACTGACACCTATTCATAACTGAACTAAAATCAAACGGTATTCTTTATGACTGAAAATGCTCACTTCAAAATGAGAATATCCAAAAAGTCAATATCCTATTAATACAAAACAAAATAATAGTAATACCTTTCCCATGTGGAATATGATTGCTTGAGGGTTCTTCATTCTTATCTGCAGCATTCTCAGGTACTTTTGGAATGTTTTTAGGTACTGCATGATTGTTTATTCCCAACTCGTTTGCATCTTTTGAATCAAACTTGTTTGTCTCCTGCTGTTAAATAAAGATTTGGTAACAGTCAATATTTTTCAGTTCAAGATTAAACAATTAACACAACTACTAATTAAATGTTCTGAAACAGTTCATTTTTTGAAACATATACTATGGGTCCAAATTCCAAACACCTGAAGATGTGGGATATATTATTTTCTGTTCATTTTTTATACCTAATAAAAAATCAAAGACTAACACTTTTTAAAGTTTCTAATTATAGTAAATGGTCTAAGATGTTAGGCAGAGGTAATTCTCTCTGGCTATGCTGAGGGAATGATTCTGCTAGAAGATAGTCTTGCTGAGCACTGGCCTACAGTTGGGCATTGTCCTAGGGGCTGTGGGCAGGGTGAGTTCTCTATAGGCCTGTGTTGTAATCGAGCAGGATGGTAGACTACAGGAGGTTGGCACATGGAAGCCCCCTTAAGTGTGATAAGATGGTTAATGACATTGCCAAGCTTTTCCAGTAGCAGAAACAGCAAGGGTAGAAAACAGGCAAATTTCTTCCTAGGTGCACTGGCCACCCAAGCAAAGGAAGTAATGGCAGAACAATACACAGGTCAGTATTCCTTTCTTTTTTTTTTTTTTTTAATGTTTATTTATTTTTGAGACAGAGAGAGACAGAGCATGAACGGGGGAGGGTCAGAGAGAGGGAGACACAGAATCTGAAACAGGCTCCAGGCTCTGAGCTGTCAGCACAGAGCCCGACTCGGGCTCTCACGGACCGTGAGATCATGACCTGAGTCGAAGTCGGCTGCTTAACCGACTGAGCCACCCAGGCGCCCCAGTCAGTATTCCTTTCAACATGCGTCTAACCCTATCATCTCCTTGGAAACTTCAATCTTTGGACCTGGTTAGGCCTGACTCAATTCTATCAGTGAACCAGTTTTGTCTTTTATACTGGTTGAGTGGCCTCAGTGAAAAAATGGGAGAGGCAAGGAGTTAAATACACATGCTAATGTTGCCACATAGGTCCTTGTACTTAATTATTTAATGTATATAGAAATGTTTTGTCAACTCTAAAACAGCATGCATTGTAACCATTAGTAATGTTATAAAAAACAGTACATTAAAAAAAATCTACAGGAAATTTGGAAAAACAAGAGCCAAACTGTAAGAATTTGTCACAATAAAGAAGAAAAAAGTGTTGACAATCAGGTACAGGTATTCCAGTGTGTCTGGCAGACAAAATTAACAATAAACATTTGCTTCACTGTTTACAAACTGCTTTCGAATCTAATGTCCTGAGGCGCCTGGGTGGCTCAGTTGGTTAAATGTCTGACTCTTGATTTTGGCTCAGGGTATGAGCTCATGGATCATGGGATTGAGCCTCACGGTGGGCTCTGCACTGATAGCATGGAGCCTACTGGGGATTTTCCCTCTCTCTCTCTTTGCCCCTTCCCTGCTCATGTGTGCTTTCTCTCTCTCTCTCAAATAAATAAATAAACTTAAATTAAAAATAAAAGAATTGATTTGTCAGTAAAGTTGTATCCACTTTACCATCTGAGAAATATATTAATAGCAAAAATTATTTTTAAAAGTCAGATAAAAACATTTAACTCAAAATCGGGGCTCCTGGGTGGCTTAGTCGGTTGAGTGTCTGACTTCGGCTCAGGTCATGAGCTCGTCATTTGTGGGTTCCAGCCCTGTGTCGGGCTCTGTGCTGACAGCTCAGAGCCTGGAGCCTGCTTCAGATTCTGTGACTCCCTCTCTCTCTGCCCTTCACATGCTCTCGCTCTGTCTCTCTCTCTCTCAAAAATAAACATTAAAAAAATTTTAAAAAAGAAAAACATTTAGCTCAAAATTGGTTTTAAGAGTTGATGTTGTCTTTTTGCAAATGTCTAATTCACTCAACAATAAAAACACTGTAAGTCATTTTTTTTAATTAGGCAGGCTAGAATACTAATGTTTTATGACAAAAGTACATATTTTTATTTTAAAAGCACATATTTAAATTACAAGATTTATAACAAGAATGTATTTTGATTTAAGTATTTTTTAAATTTACCTTTTGTTAAAAAAAATTTACCTTTTGTTCCTGCAAAAACTGGTCTGCTAGCTTTTTAATATTTTCTTCATGCTGTGCTCTTAACTCCTTGATCTGTTGGCCACACTGAAAACTAAATTACAAAGTCATTCTTTTAGGCTATATTATCTTGGATTGACTTCTCAAAGTTGTCTAGCAGTTGAAAATATACATTTATAAAGCATTCAGTTAGCAGCAGAGTGGGCACAAAAGGACAAAGCAGGCATAAAAATAGATCACAGTCAAAATTCCTAGAATATTTGAATCTTTAATAGAGTATAAAAAATACTGATAAGGCTAATTAACAGAAATTAGAAAGATAAAAACTATTTTTATAAATCTTATTTATAAAGAAATAATTATCAAAGCCAACTTCAGTCACAGAAGAGAAAAAACAGAAGAGAAAACCATGAGACCAAAATACAGTAATAATTGAGAAAACCTAGAATTATAAGAGGTGATAAGGAGTGGCAGCAGACGATTCATCCAATAGTTCTCATTTTCAACACAATAGTAAGAGTCTATGAACCATAAGAAGAGCTAGAATGGAAGAAACCAATAAATAAGACAGAATGGAGTCATCAAGAGAAAATGTGAAAGAACAAAATAGATAAAGATTGGGAATTTCCACTGGACAAGTGGTCAAAGAATACAAATATATCATTCATGCAAAAAGAAACAAGTAGTTAAAAAATTTACAGAAAAATGTTAACTTTAACCATTAAAAATGCAATTAAACTTCCTATATGTATATATGATAGTATTTTATTCCTACACTAGCAAAATTAAGTCCAAATTGTAGAAACTAATGTTGGTGGGGCTATGGGGAAACATTGACATTATAAATTAGTGCAACCATTATAGAAAGCAATCTTTCACATATGTGATAAAAGCAACAAAACAATAAAAAATTCTGTCTCAGGAATTCTGTATTTGAGAATATACACCAGTGAAATAACATAAGAGGGAAAAATCCTTTTTGTGTAAAGATTTTTATAGCTGATATTCATAACAGTAAGATAAGGAAAACTACAACAGTCCAGCAATTGGGAGAGATTAAACAAACTTTGGTACATTAACATGCTGGAATAATATATTACCTCTGAATATGCTAACTCTTTAATCCTATTGATACGCTGAAAATTATTGAATACTGTCAGGTTAATATACTGATAACCTATAAGAGTAACAAATCAGAAATGGATAAACGGTGTTCTAAAATATGGTGAATCTTTCTAATTTTTGGTATGCAGTCCTAAAAAATACCCTTTACTATAAAATGGATTAAAGACGTAACAAAGATTTTTAAAGAGTGATTGCTACAAAGAGGTTCCCTGATCTTACCACCAACTTAGTGCAGAGATGTACAAAAGGGGACTGAAATGTCAAACAGAAGAAGCAGCTGGTGCTCAGTCCCTCAGCTTATTCTGGGGACTTCTCTCAGCATTGGCTTCATCTTCTAGATGCCCCTCAAAAAGAACCACAGAATCTTCTTTCAGTCTTTGCACACTTAATGCAATGAAACTCAGGCCTTGCAAGATTTTCTGACTCACAATGTACTCCACTATATGGGCAGACTAGATACATCTTCTAAAAGGTATTCCCATGGTGTTTAACATACCAAAATAAGAGTTTGGATTTCAAAGAGGCATAGGAAGACAAGAGAAAAGGAACTTAAAAGACCTAAGAAAATTAAAGAAGAAAAGAAAAACAGAAGCCAGAGAGGAAGAAATAAATTGTCCAAATGTGGGACACATATTCCAGATTCATAACTATTTGTTGCTATATGGCATCTCACCTCTCATATTCTAACCTCTTCACAAGGTAAGTAGTGTTCTTCCTATAGTCCTGAAGCTGGTCTTCTTGTCGAAGAAACTCCTGACGAAGCTCAGCAAGTTGCTCTATCCACACGATGTAAGAATCAAAGGAATAAAATTTACTTACTCTAATGCTTCTGATTGAGAAGTTATGGGGTTTTTAAAACTTATATACACTTCTCAATTTCTTTACTCAAACTCTCAGGGAATTAAATTATATAAATTAAATATAAATTATAAATATATAAATGTATTATAAATATATATTATATAAATTTATATAAATTATATATAAATATATAAATTATAGAAATAAAATTATATAAATATATTAAATTACATAAATTATATAAATTAAATTATATAAATTATATATTAAAATATATGAATTATATAAATTATATAAATTAAATTATATAAATAAATTATATATATAATATACAAATTAAATTATATAAACAAATTATATACAAATTAAATTATATAAATTATATTTATATAAATAAATATATATTAAATTATATAAATTATATAAATCTAATTGCCTTTTATAACATATGCATAGACAATAAAATTTGTTTAAAAAAATAAGATAGCCTCAGTGGTTTCTGTATCAATCAGAAATATTAAAAAATTATACATCTTGTCATATTATGTTGATACATATTAACTTGTGGAAACAGTAACAACAACAACAAAATCCTACTTAAAAAAGTATTTTTTTTCAAGTTTATTTATTTTGAGAGAGACAGAGATAGCATGAGTAGGGGAGGGGCAGAGAGAGAGGGAGAGAGAGAGAGAGACAGAATCTTAAGCAGGCTCCGTACCATCAGTGCACAGCCCGATGTGGGGCTCGAACTCAAGAAACCGTGAGATCATGACCTGAGCTGAAACTGAGAGTTGGACACTTAACTGACTGAGCCACCCAGGCACCCAATCCTACCTAACTGTATAAACCTATCTGCTTTATAAAGTTGGGAGGGGGGTGCTCATGGGTGGCTCAGTCAGTTAAGTATTCGACTTCAGCTTAGGTCACGATCTCACGGTTCATGGGTTCGAGCCCCACATCGGGCTCTGTGCTGATGGCTCAGAACCTGGAGCCTGCTTTGGATTCTGTGTCTCCCTCTCTCTCTGCTCCTCCCTCACTCATGCTCTATCTCTCAAGAATAAATAAAAATGTTTATAAAGGTGGGGGAAAATCATGTCTTTTAGATATATTGGCTATGGATATAGAATTCAAGGTTTCTTTTTCATTCTAAATCACATTTGACTCCCAACTTAAGGTGCCAATTACTTGAGATCTCATTTCTAGTTTTGCTACTAATGCTAGGTCCCCATATACCCTTATTGCATTCTCAAAGCTCCTAATTCCTGGACAAGAGCTGAAAGTTTTAGTTGTAACGAATAACATGAAATTCTAAGCTGGACAGTAGATTAAAAGTGGGGCCAGATGCTCTTTTGTGAACATTTAACACATAACCACAGGCCCCACATTTTCTGGAGTTGGTCCCTCTTCATGTGACCCTACAAATAAAAGTAATTCAGCCAGAGAAGAGAAATATCAGTTTCTTAAATAGATGATTTAAAAATTAGCTAATAGCCTTAGAAGTAAGCTAAAGTAGAAGGAAGTCTTAATTAAAAAAAAAAAAGTAACAGTAAAGTTTCCAGTTTAAAAAAAAAAAAAGAAAGTCTTAATTTGTATAAATGGCAACAGAGGTCTTTTCGGTATAGGTAACATCTATTAAGACTAAAATGTATCTAACCATAATGTACAAATATAAAATCTACTTTTCATGGAAGACTTCTAAAATTAGTCTTATTACTTTAAAGGCACTCTAAAAATACTTGAGATTTAAGTTTTTAAAAAGCAAATGTAAACAAATATTTACAATGTAATTATATCCATGTAAAAAAACTAGATTAGAATAAAAATCCATCAAAGTACTACCAGTGATTATGTTTAGTGGTAGGATTCTGAGCGTATTTTTTTTCTCTACTTTCTAAATTTTATTGTAGAATCATAACTGTGACAATGACAACAAATAAAAATTTTAAAGTTGGGTGAATATTTGTTGAGGCAGATAAATAGTTTAACAATATGCATAATAATAGTTTTTGTATAATAATCAAATGTGAACAGTTAATGATTCACATAAAATGCTTGTAGTTGATAATTATGTTTATACATTCAAGCTACTTATTTTATTTAAAAAAAATTTTTAGATATAACATTTTATAAGTGTAAGCTATACGACATGTTGATTTAATTCGCTTGTACACTGTGAAATTACTACTGAAGTAATAGCGAGCACCTCCATCATCTCATATAATCATCATTTAAGATATACTCTCTTAGCAATCTTCAGTACATAATATAATGCTGTTAACTATAGTCACCACATTGTTTATTATATCCCCAAGACTTACTCATCTTACAACTGAGAGTTTGTATACTTCAACCAACATCTCACTTTCCCCACCCCTCGAACCCCTGGTAACCACCATTCCTTTCTCTAAGTTTAATCAAGCCACATTTTAAATTCCTTTTTACTCTATTAATTCTCCAATATGTAAACATGGCTGAGCTCCATAGTTTTTCATCCACTAACTCCACCTCAGATAAAAGTAGCAAATACGATACCAGGTATCCCTGAATAAAACATTCTGTTTGTTACTTGGTCCCTGGCCCCATCTCCTAAGATTTAGACAACTAGAGGTAGCAGAAACTATGGCCTCAGCCATGGATATCAATTCTACAGAGACAATGAGATCCCAGCAGGAGGCAGTGACAAAAGGCCTTGTAGCTTACACATAGAGTTAGCCAGTTCAGTGAACCTGTGTTCAGGCAGGAAAGGTTCTGAAACTAAAGTTACTGCAATTAAAAAAAAAAAGAAAAGAAAAAGAGCACCACCTAACAGCTACTAGAGAATGGCTCTCAATTGGTGGGCTTTAGGATCATGCAGGCTTTTTCCTACACAGTAAAATAAATGAAGTAGCTAAGTTTACCTTGAGAATGAACCTGAGGCTCACTATGATTTCAAGATTTGGGATGGTTCTCTTCTGCCCACAAAGCTTGTCACTGACAACATTTGTAATTCCTTTATCAAGAAGTAAAGTTTTATTTCTAAACTGAGATAAAAGGCTTAAAATACAATTGACAAAACAAAAACAAAAACGTCAATATAAGTGAGTCCATGTAAAACATCTAAACCTTTCCTGTTTAAACAGAGAAAAGATTATAAAGCAGGGAGCTAATAGGTCATTTGAGCCAGTCAATACAAAGACCTGAAAGGGGGAAACAAACAGATCAGAGAGCAAAACTAAAGACAAAATTTTCCTACATCACAGTTTTACTTTCAAATTGCCTTGTGTTTTCTTTATTTTGGACCCAAATATACTCTGTGTCTACTGGGGCTGCTCCAGGCCACCACAGCAGGATTCTCAAAGTGACTTAACATATGATCAGGTCCACAGTTGATTGTGCAGGATGTTCTACTTCTGACAGTAACATCAGGGTATGTTACAGAAAGGCCTGGCCATACTCCTTCAATTTAACTTCAAAAGATTAGGGATGTAGTTAAGAAAGGGGTTGCCTAGGACCAATTTTCAAAGCAAAAAAAAAGAAAAGAAATTTACTTCTAGAAAATTTTGATTTCAAATTTTCTCAGCAATAGGCATAAAAATAAGGTGAGCCACTCAAGATAAATTGGTGTATACTAGAACGTTAATTTGTTAACTCAGGGAGCAAAAACTAACTCTCATTCCTTTCATTTCCAAAAAAAATATTAACTACCATAAGGTTTAGGTCTTAGTGTGTATTAATTCCATCATATCTAGTATTAATTTCAACGAGGGTGCCTAGGTGGCTCAGTCAGTTAAGCGTCCGACTTTGGCTCAGGTCATGATCTCACTGCTCATGAGTTCAAGCTTCACATCAGGCTTTGTGCTGACAGCTCAGAGCCTGGAGCCTGCTTTAGTTTCTGTGTCTCCCTCTGTCTCTGCCCCTCCCCTGCTTATACTCTGTCTCTCTCTCAAAAATAAACAAACATTAAAAAAAATTTTTTTTTTAATTTTTCAACGAAAATAGTCCAATCTGGATTTTATAGTTGACTTGTCAAGAAGTTTGCTTCAGTCAAAAATAGTTCCTAAGGAGCAAAAGTCACATTAAAAGGAAATTCAATCTTAAGAGTGCAAGCTTGAGTAACTGCACTAAACCCAAAATTTGTAGAGTTATGAATTCAAATCAAAGCCTTTTATTCTGCTGAAGAGTATCATAAAAAAATTTTCAAAATATCTTAGGATCTACTTCAATGCACACTGTACAATAAAGACTTTTACTCAGTAACATGGGCTGTCATTTTTTATAAGGTAGACTAGGAGAAGGCACTGGACTTCTTATTCAACTGATCTATTATTATTTAATAGAAACATACTTTGATGACAAGCAGACTCATTTGTAAAAATAGCAAGCAGGAAACAGCACTGACAGAGTGGCATCTTCTGTGTCATCCTAATGTACTCTTGTGAGTCATAAAGAGTAGAACACGAACACAAATGCAACAAAAACAAATGTGGCCACCCAGGAAGTGAATTTTTAAGAGAATGTCAAAGCTGTTCTAAATCATAGTAAAAATAATCATAATTTCTATTTTCAGGTTATAACACATTCCTAATGATTTGCTAGGTGAGAAGCAAAAATTTCAGTAAATTACAAAGCCAGCTCAGGTTGGCTTCTTCAAGAGGATCATAAAAATCTATTATCAAATTCCACCTAAAGAGGGTCAAAATTGTTATAGAATAAAGATATATTTATGAAATTACAGAGCATGTATTACCCACACACAAAAACTTAGAGTCACTGCCTGCCAAGTTTTAAAATATACAGTATTGGGGCACCTGGATGGCTCAGTTGGTTGAGGATCTGACTCTTGAGTTCAGCTCAGGTCATGATCTCACAGTGAGCGTCCGCCGGGCTCTGCAATGACTGCATGGAGCCTGCTTGGGATTCTCTCTTTCCCTCTCTCTCTCTGCTCTACACACCCTGGTTGTGTGTATGTGTGTGTGTGTGTGTGTGTGTGTGTGTGTGTGTGTGCATGATGTACCCATGTGCATGCACGCACTCTCTCTCTAAAAATAAATAAAGAAACATGTAAAAACAACAAAATAAATATAGAGTTATATTTATCACAGGGGTGCCTGGGTGGCTCAGTAAGTTGAGCATCTGACAATCTTGATTTCAGCTCAGCTCATGATCTCACAGTTCACGAGTTCAAGTTCTGGCTCTGTGCTGACAGTGCGGAGTCCGCCAGAAATTCTTTCTTTCTGCCCTTTCCTCGCTCATGTGTGCACACATCTCTCATAAATAAATAAACACCATATATATACACACATACATACATACAGTGTTGTAACCAAAGGGTGTGAGGGAGAAGAGGGGTCCTCTTCAGGTCCCAAACTCCACAGGCTGGTGATGGTATGAAGTAATGTAAGCAAAGCATAGAGCTTGTTCACCGTACCTATTATTTTTTATAAAACCTTTAGTCATTTCCTATCACTTCATCTAAGTGAAAAAATACACATACACACACACACACACACACACACACACACACACAAATACACACACACAGTATATCTATCTATCTATCTATCTATCTATCTATCTATCTATCTATCTACAGGTTTCTTCCTGGTTTCTTTCCAGGTTTTCTTTCTGTTCTGAGTTTCTTTCTGTTCCCAGGGTAAACATGAAGCCTGGAGGACCCGTCTAAAGCATCCCTAGACCTGAATGGATTATCTAGCAGTTGGACACAATACAGAGGGATTACCCCTTACCTTTTCCCTAGAAATTTGATAGCTTTTGAAGCTATACCTCAATTTTCTTTGAGGCTTCTTTCAGTAACATTTCATTGTATGAAATCTGTCTATACACAAGATTAAAATACAAATTTTAACTTTTAATGTGTATAAAGCAACATTAAAATTCTTTTATGATATCTTAAGAAAAAGTAAACATTTTGCCATCAAAGGAGCTTTGTTCAAAAATTTTTATTTCATTTAGCTGTCTAGCTATTTCTTAATTGTTGAGGATATCAGACATTTAGTGACCTTTGTTTATCTTTAATCTGTAATTAATTTTCTTACCCTTTAAATGATGTATATCTGCCATCTGATATGATATGTTGCTCTGTAGTTTAATCTGAAAAAAAAAATTTCATTTTACTACAGAATATGGAGTTTTGCTCATATTTCCTCTTTTTTGCTCATATTCACTTTAAGTTTGATCATAAATACAAAAGAAAAATCCTTAAGTTATACATACCCACCTATTTCCAAAAAGAATTAGAGAGAAATTTTGATTTTGTAATACTTTAAATTTGCAAAAGAATATTCATTTTACTTAATATATAGTCTAATGACTTTCAAACATTTAAAAATTTGAGTTGAACATTGCTTAATGATATCTTTTTTCAAAGTCTTAACAGAAGAGACCTCTTACTAACTCTATATTAAAATAAGAATTAATTGTTTGAATCAGTTAATGCAAAATCAAAAGTAACTGATTCTTATCAAGCTCTCATATGATAACAGATACTACATAGGACCTGTTGTTGTGGTCATTGTCCTTCAAGATCCAGTAGACAAGAACAATAGGAACTTAAATCTGTAACAAAATATGACTCAAACTAATTTAATTTAGCACTTAATTTAAAAATTAAGACAAGGTCTTTGAAAGCCAGGATGTCATCCACAAAGAACCACTGTCCCAGATCTTGCTTAAACAGGTATCAATTGTAAAATGTAACAACAATATCACTACAAACAGGTTCTCTTGTCAACCTCAAAAGTAAATTGACTTTGAAAGTATACACAGATTCATAGTGATCAGAAGCAGGACCCTGAGTGCCAAAATGATTATGATAAATACCTTTTCAATCTCTAAAGAGAAAGTTTTAAGCTTCTTAGTTAAAAATAATTATAGATTTGTAAGAAATTGCAAAGATAGCACAGAGAAGTCCCATATACACTTCACCCAATTCCCCCAATACATACATCCTATCTAACTATAACACAACATCAAAACCAGGAATCTGACACTGGTACAATGTGTATGTATAATTCTATGTCATTTTTACACACACACACACACACACACACACACACACACACACACTCACTCATGTAACCACCACCAAAACAAAGATTCAGAACTATTCTATCATTGCAAAGATATCCCTCATACTATCCTTTATATTCAAATCTATCCTCCTTCCTCACACTATTTCTAAACCCTGGTAAATACTAATTTGTTTCCCAACTCTGCAATTTTGTCATTTCAAGAATGTTATATAAATGGAATCATATAATATGTGGCCTTTTACGATTTTTTACTCAGTAAAACATATAGTTGCTGCATATATCAATAGTTCATTCCTCTTTATTACTGAGTAGTATTCCATGATATGAATGTACTACAGTTTGTTTAAGTATTCAACTACTGTATAACATGTTGGTGGTTTCAACTTTTTGGCTATTACAAATACAGCTGCTATAAAAAACAGTATACTGGGGCGCCTGGGTGGCTCAGTCGGTTAAGCGGCTGACTTCAGCTCAGGTCACGATCTCGCGGTCCGTGAGTTCGAGCCCCGCGTCAGGCTCTGGGCTGATGGCTCAGAGCGTGGAGCCTGCTTCCGATTCTGTGTCTCCCTCTCTCTCTGCCCCTCCCCCATTCATGCTCTGTCTCTCTCTGTCTCAAAAATAAATAAAACGTTAAAAAAAGTTTAAAAAAAAACAGTATACTGATTTTTACATGAATATTAGTTTTCTAGGATATTTCTCTGGGATAAATGTGCAAGAGTGAGGTTCCTCCTTTTCCAAAGTGGTCATGCCATTTTCATTTACATTTAAAAAAATTACTGTACCAAGGTACTAGATGGGAGAGTATAAAACAATTGGAAAACATGAGAGCAGTCTCAAGGAATCAGTAGGCAAGTTTAGCACCTAAAGCAGTATAATTACTGTAGGAATTCAGAGATGGTTCTTAGCTGATCTGATCAAGGAAAGCTTCAGGGAAGGAATTTTTACCTGAATTAGTCATTGAAGGCTAGGAAAAATTGTAAATAGGTAGAAAAGGGCAGTCCAGTTAGAGAGGATGACATAAGAAAAGGTACAAAGGCAAGAAAACATGAGACATGTATGAAAATATGATCAAAATATTGTTTGGCTATAGCACATGATACAGGAGGAAAAGCAGTGTGAAAGAAGGTTGAAGAAAAAAGACCATGGAGGGGCCCTTCAGCCTTAACTAGGTCTTCCCCTAGAGTCCTGGCAGCTTTGAAGAATGAAGCTTAAAATATAATGTTGATATTCAGTCATAAAAAGGAATGAAGTACTGTTACCTGCTACAGTATGGATAAGCCTTGAAAACATATATGCTAAGTAAAAGAAGCTAGTCACAAAAGGACATGGGTTTCTTTTTGTGGTGATGAGAATGTTCTCGGGGCACCTGGCTGGCTCAAATGGTAGAGCACGTGATTCCTGGTCTTGGTGTTGTGGGTTCTAGCCCCACGCTGGGTGTAGAGATCACTTAAAAAAAAAATCTTTAAGAAAAATGTTCTTGAATTAGTGGTGATAGCTGCACAGTATTGTCAATATACTAAACACTAAACTGAAGTGTATACTTTAAAAGGGTGAGTTTTATGATATATGAATTATATCTCAATTTATTTTATTTTATTATTTTTTTTAATTTAAAATTTTTAAAATTTACATCCAAATTAGTTAGCATATAGTGCAACAATGATTTCAGGAGTAGATTCCTTAATGCCCCTTACCCATTTAGCCCATCCCCCCTCCCACAACCCCTCTAGTAACCCTCTGTTCTCCATATTTTAAGAGTCTCTTATGTTTTGTCCCCCTCCCTGTTTTTATATTATTTTTGTTTCCCTTCCCTTATGTTCATCTGTTTTGTATCTTAAAGTCCTCATGAGTGAAGTCATATGATATTTGTCTTTCTCTGACTAATTCTGCTTAGCATAATACCCTCCAGTTCCATCCACATAGTTGCAAATGGCAAGATTTCATTCTTTTTGATTGCTGAGTAATACTCCAGCATATATATATACATATATATGTATATATATGTATATATATATGTGTGTGTATATATATATGTATATATATATATATATATATACATATATATATACACACACGCACACATACACACCACATCTTTATCCGTTCATCCATCGATGGACATTTGGGCTCTGTCCATATTTTGGCTATTGTTGATAGTGCTGCTATAAACATTGAGGTACATGTGCCTCTTCGAAACAGCACACCTGTATCTCTTAGATAGATACCTAGTAATGCAGTTGCTGGGTGGTAGGGTAGTTCTACTTTTAATTTTTTGAGGAACCTCCATACTGTTTTCCAGAGTGGCTGCACCAGCGTGTATTCCCATATGTCAATTTTTTAATGCAAAAAGATAGAAATGGAAGTGCCGAGGGTATTAGAAGGCACCATACGTGAAACTGGGAATAAAATAATGGACAAATTCTAGGCACTCAAGGAGTTTATTATTTTGGAGAAGCAATCAAATAAATAGTTAATTATAATATAGTAAAATAAATGCTATTATTAGGTTCTGCAGATATGACAAGAGAACTTAGTAGAAGCACTTAAATCCTTAAGGGATAAAACACCTTAGGGGAGTGAGGAAAGGCTTCTGGAGATGATAGCTAAAATGTGTCCAGTAGGAAGAGTAGTGTTTTGCCAGGTGAAGTAGGCAGAGGGTAAGGAGGAAAGATATTCAAGGGATGTGTCAAAACTTAGAAGTGAAAAATACTACACACTACAGAAACTGCAAGCAGTTGTAAGCAGCTGAAGCTGCTAGAAACATGTGGCAAGGAAACATGGCTAGAAAGGTAAGCAAGGTCCACATTATGAAGGGTCTTGCCAAAAAATGTGGGTACATTCCAATGGCTATGGTCAACCTTTAAAGGACTTCAAGCAAGGTAGAGCAATCCAATTTGCAATTTAGAAAAGTCAACCTGGCTTCAGTAAGAGAAGTGGACCAGAGGGACAAGGCTAGAGGGAGACCAGGTAGGAGAGTAGAAGACTACTGTTTATTTCAGGTGAGAAAATGGTGGTCTAAGACAGGGGTGGGCAAACTATGGCCTGTGAGCCATATCTGGCCCGCTTCTGTTTTCATAGGGATGACAAACTAAGGATGGTTTTTACATTTTAAAATGGTTGGGGCAGGGGTGGGAAGAAAGCAAAAGAAGAAGAATATTTTGTGAATTATACACAATGTGAATTTCAGTGTCTATAAATAAAGTTTTATGGGAAACAGCTACACCAGTTCATTTACATATTGTGTCCGGCTACTTTGGAGCTACAGTGATTGTGACAAAGACCATATGGCCTGCAAAGCCTAACGTATTTACCATTCGGTCCTTTATAGAAAAAGTTTGCCAACCTCTGGTCTAAACTAATAGAATGAGAACAGGGAGATAAATATACATGGGAACTATTAAAGGGAAAGAATGAAAATCTTGCTGATTGACTAGATACAAGGGTAAAAGAAGAAACACTGAGGATGATGTTTAGATTTCTAAAGTAGGAAGCTAGATGAGTAAGGTGGCAGTACTCCACAAGAGGGAAACAGGAGAAGTAGACTTGGGGTGGGAGGGAGAGTGGGGGGATGATTTTTACAGATTTGGACCTGTTGAATATGAGGCACTTGTGACACACCTGAGAAGAGACCTTGTAATCAGCTGGATATATAGGTCTGGAGCTTGGGCACCAACGATTTGAGAGTCATTAGCATATGAATAGCAATTAAAGCCACAGGAATGAGATCACTGATGGAAAGCTGCAGAGGCAGCAGGAAAAACGGACACCAAATGCTATGTGATCAGATGATCACTAAAAACTGCTCTCCAATAATGTGCAATTAGCCTATGTTTACTTTTTTTTCCCACCTCATTTATTTTCATGATCCAATTTTTTTTTTGCCCCTCCAAAGAACATAACCATCTTTTATTCTTGCTTTCAATAAGTTTGTATTACTCTGTTTTTTATCCATTTTTATGATGTTATCCCAACGTCTCTGCACTCTTTATTTTAAACTTGCTTTTGAAATTGCTACAGATATGCTATTCTTAAATGCTAGGCTATCCCAACGTCTCTGCACTCTTTATTTTAAACTTCCTTTTGAAATTGCTACAGATATGCTATTCTTAAATGCTAGGCTATGAGTGACCTCAGCTTCCCTGCACTGTCTCCTTTGTATCCTTATATACTTTTAAAATTTTTTAATGAAGGGAGGGAAATTCAATCCACAGACCACAAAAATAGTATAGAATTATATGGGCAGTACTGCTTTATTTTTATCATTTTAATTTTCTCTTCAATCTTCCTTACTGAGAATGGAGACACTGATCCCAATGGCTCATATGTAAAGCCCTCACATTTCAAAAGCTGCTCTGGAACAATATATTTCACGTGGCACTCAAGAGAAAATCATAGCTTGTCTAAATAAAAGCCCTTTCTTAAGCCAAGCATAATGAATTTATTTCCCACCCCATTCCTTTGCCATGTAAGGATTTTTCAGTTAGCTTTTCGGACCCCCCTCATGGCATATTGTTCCCTTGGCATCTCATGTTCTCTATTATTCCTGTCAATCTTTCCAGCACAATTCTCACAATAATCTTATATTTAGTGTTTAGTATTATCAGCAAGTACCAGTTCCCAATTTCTCTCACGTCCTATTAACACTAGTGCAAGTTATTATTATGACTTGTACCTATTAACATTGTGCAAGTTATCTCACCTTCCGTATACCTTTGAACAGAAGTGCCAAGGATTTGCTCAAAGATCTCACAGAGCCCAGGTGGTAGATCATTAAACCTAGAAGTTCTCTTTCCCCTACAGCAATTTTACTATGCTCCTCACTTTTAGAATCTACATGTCTGCTACTAAACTGTTTATCTTTTTCACAGTGCAATATTATAGGCATCTGACCCCTCTTCTCCCCGTATGTATGCCTCATCCCCCAAATTCTCATCTACCTCCTGAAACAGTTTCATAAGGAATTCTTCTTACATTCAATGTTATCCTTTTAAGGAAATCTGAATGTGTTTTTAGCTACCGTGACACTCCTTTGTACTCTTGCAAAATGTAAGAATATAAAGCAATGACTTAATTTTGGCTTTAATCTTATGTTTTCTACCATCTTGAGTCTGTTTATGAAGACTTTTTCATTTTGTTTCTGATTTTTTTTTATTTGCTCTAATTTCTTCAACTTTGTTTTCCTTTCCTTTTATGCTTTTCATTAATCCTTTCTTCATATAGACAGGTCTCTTTAGTTCTTTAACTCCTTTGGTTTTAACCCTTCCTCTGAGAGCCTTCACTTGTTTTAATACTTCCAGCATCTCAACACCTTCAAAAGGAAGCTTGGCTTCCCTTTTGATCATTCTTCCTCATAGTTTTTAATTTCCTTGTGCTCTAACATGAATTTGCTTATCTTCTAAATGACTCTGCCAAAACTTCCCAGTTGTTGAGAAACTAATTTGAGTTCTCACTATTGCATGATTGGAAAAAAAAATATTTCACTCTGCCACATAAACTCAGTTGAACTGGCAATGTAATAGGTATACTTTCTTTTTTTTTCTAAGTATATTCCAGACAGCTAACAGTACATAAACTCTAAGAAGTATTATTTAATCCTTATTTTATGAAATGATTCTCATCTGGCTTCACGGGTCCCTTTTGGTCACTTTCAGACTTTTGCCAAAATATCCTTATTTACAATATATTATAATATATCAAATGATTTCTCTTTCAAATTTCTTTGGGGATGAGAGATCAGTGTGTGTAGATAGACAGAGAGACAGACACACATTCCCTTGCCTAATTTACATCTATGGTCAGACAGATTCCAATCCAGATTCCAATGTATCCTTCAAAAACCCAAAATGCTCAAAATGCCTTGCCCGACTCAACTCTACTGGGAAGAGCCTCATATTCAGTCTTGTCAAAAACAAAACATTCTTTTATCACATGCAGTTCTATTTCCAGTAAGAATGTCACCCTGTTTCTCTTCTACCCCCAAGGTTTATCAGAAATGAGAATTCCAGGGTGCCTGAGTGGCTCAGTCAATTAAGTGTCCAACTCTTGATTTTGGCTCAGGTTATGATCTCATGGAGCTCATGGAGCCTGCTTGGGGTTCGCTCTCTCTCTCTCTCTCTCACTCTGTCTGTCTCTCTCTCTCTGTCCCTCCCCCACTTGTGTGTGCGTGCTCTCTCTCTCTCTCAAAATAAATAAATAAACATTAAAAAAATGAGAATTCCATGAGAACAGGCACTGACTGCATTTCTCATTCATCCCTGTGTGTCCATCTCAATAAATGTTTGCTGAATCATTCCTTAGATTTTCAAGTTTTATACTGTGTACTACATATTCTTCTACTTAAATGGTACTTTATTCATATTTATATAATTCTTTTTCTTTTTTATAAGAGAGAGAGTGTGTGCGAGCAGGAAAGAGGGGCAGAGGGAGAATCTCAAGCAGGCTTGACACTCAGCATGGAACCCGACACAGGGCTCAATCCCACAACCCTGGGATCATGACCTGAGCTGAAATCGAGAGTCGGATGCCCAACTAACTGAGCCACCCAGGTGCCCCTCATATTTGTATAATTCTAATTATCCTTCAAGACTTCTTCTAAACTCCCTCATTTATTTCCCTTTGTTATCAACTTCATTGCCTTAGCTTTACTTCACCTTTCCCCTTCTGTAATACTGGTCTCTCTAGGATTTGCAGTCCATCTATAATTGGCTGATTATGTATGCTGTCTTTGGCCTTTTCCATGTTAATCTCTTAAAATGTTTTTACTGTCATTTCTGAGACCTTTCTTTTTCTCTCTTCCAAGACATATGTTCTTTACCTCTTTTTTTTTAGTAAGAATCATCTTCTCTTGATATTTTCCTATGGCACTTCTCACTCGTCCTCAGCTATTTCATCTATTTTCCTCTAATCTTTCTTCCTCCCTCCAATACCTAAAACATAATCTTTATATTTTTACCACCTCTTTCTGAAGTTCATTTAGTGCTTTCCCATCCCACATGGCTACTTTGAATTAATTTTGGCAGCTGTTACCAGCTCAGTGGCTCTGCTTTTCTTTTCATTCTGGGACCTTGAAAATGGCTCAGCTGTGTATGCTTCACTTTCATTATGACTTGTTCTTGGACAATCAGCACAACTTTGACCATTGATCCCAAAGGTTATATATAATTAACTTTTTAAAGATGTCATTTCTGGCTTCTTTCTCCATACCAGAAACATTTTTCCCATTTATATCTCATACTCAGATGATTTCTAGAGACAATTCTATCTTCTGTAACATAACTACCAAACCTGGATGATCCTCAGAATCACCTAGGGAGCTGTAAGAAATACATATTCTTACCTCCTCCACCCCACTCCAGTGTGATTTATAATAGTCTGGGGATCAGCCCAGAAATCTTTTTTTCTTTTTTTAGTATTTATTTATTTAAGTAATCTTTACACCCAACATGGGGCTTGAACTCACAACCTGGAGATCAAGAGATACATGTACCTCCAACTGAGCCAGCCAGGCACCACTTCCCCCTGTCCCCATTTAAATCTTTTTTTAAATGTTTATTTTTTTTTAACTTTATTTTTGAGAGAAGGAGGGACAGAGTGTAAGCAGGGGAGAGGCAGAGAGAGAGAGAGGGAGACACAGAATCTGAAACAGGCTCCAGGCTCTGAACTGTCAGCACAGAACTTGATGTGGGGCTAAAACTCACGAACTGTGAGAGCATGACCTGAGCTGAAGTCAGACACTTAACCGATTAAGCCACTCTGGCATCCCATGAAATCTTTTTTTTTTTTTTTTTTTTTTTTAAAGCTCAAGTGATTCTGATAAGCAGCCAGGTTTAGCAGTTACTCATCTATACTATGTCTTTGGCTGGGACCTATAGCAGCTGGATCAAAATGATATATTAATAATAATTGATGGGTAATAAATGTTTAAATTTTTTAATTTTTATTTTGTGCCAGATCTCTGCTAAGTGTTTTATAAGTATCACTGCATTCAATCCTCATAACCATCCTATGAGGTGGGCTTTACATTTTACAGACAAGGAAACTGTACCCTATTTCATATACCTACAGTAGATACCAGATATTCTCCCAAGCAGTCCCACATAAGAGTCTGTGTTCATGACCATTGTGCATATACTAGATCAGCTAAGTGATTAAACATCTTTTCTTACTAATATTATATTACACACATGTTATTCAGTCAACATTTCAAACACACTTGCAACTTTTACTTGATCTGTTAAAGAATCAAGAATCTCTCTCGAAGCAAGTATTAGTTTAAGCTATACCCAGTTACATTTTTAAAAAGAATAATCAAGGTGTTTGGTGTTGGTTGGCTATAATGAATCATCACAAAGTTCTTTTATTCACCCATTCATTTTTATTCAGTCATTTATAAAGCATTTACTAAGTATCCACTATGTGCTAGGCCTAGGGATATAAAGTATTCGGTCCTGGTCTATTAAGAAGAATTACAAAGAATCACCACCATGAAACAAACTATGTTTGTTTATTCATTCATTTGTCAGCCAGTCACAAGAGAAACATTTATGAAACACCTAGTAAGTGGAAGATACTGTTGAAGGCCTAGAAATATAGCAATACACAAGAAACAAGAGAGAGATCTGGGTAAAGAATACACATTTGGAGTCATCAGCATAACTGAAGTTTTCTGAATGAATATGAGCACTTACGAAGAGAGCAGAATAAGTAGAGAAGAGGATCTTAGACAGGAAACTATGAACTAGTGGTGCCTGACTGGCTCAGTCGGTGGAGTCTTGATCTTGGGGTTGTGAGTTTGAGCCCCATGTTGGGTACAGAGATTACTTCAAAAAATAAAATCTGAAGACAAAAAAGAAAACTATGAACTATAATACTTAATGATGAATAGAGGTGCATCAAAGAAGAAGCAAAGAAAACTAAGACTAAGCAAAGAAGACTAAGAAGAACTGAGAAAAGGAAAACAGGAGAGTCTGGCATCATGGAAGCCAAGAGCATAGTGCACTGGGTAAAAGATGTTGAAATATTAGTAAGAGGAAGAGAAAATCCAGATATGAACAAAGACAATTCTGTTTTCAAGAAATCTGACTGGGAGTGGCACTTAAGTGGCTCCATTGGTTGAGCATCTGACTCTTAATTTTGGCTTAGTCATGATCCCAGGGTCGTGGGATCGAGCCGTGTGTCAGGTTCTGCACTGAGTGTGGAGCCTGCTTGAGATTCTCTCTCTCCCTCTCTCTCTGCCCCTCCCCTGCTCATATATACTCTCTTACATGTGAACACACTCTCTCTAAAATAAAAAAGAAACAAACCTGACTGGGAAAGGAAGGAAAGATTCAAGCATTTACTAAATGCTGAAGAGTAAATAGAGACAGAGATTGAATATAAGGAGACTGGATTAATAATAGTACAAGATCTTTGAAAAGATAGAGGAAATTAGATTGAGAAAACAGGTACCGAGGCTGGTGCTGGAGAAAGTAGGAAACTTTTTTTAATCCAACAAGGAAGGAAGACGTATTGGTAGAAACGTAGGTATGCCTGCAGATTTGGTAATAAAAGTTTTATCAGTTCCTGTCCAATTCTGTCAAAAAGGATACAAGATCACATGTTGGGCTGGAGTTAGGGGAAGAGGAATTTAAATGGGGATAGGAAGTGGGGGAGGCTTGAGGAGAGGAGAAGTTTGAAAGATGCTGGAATGGATAGGTGTCTAGACTACTGTAATTTGTAAGGTGCTATTGAAAGCCCAGTTGGGGCAGCTGATCATAAATTTCTACAAATACCAGACTGGCTATCTTTCTCCAGCTAGGTTTAAAATAGATATGTAAAAGAAAGAATAATAGCAAGAAACTAAGCTGAAACAACAGACCATCAAATCTCAGCTGGATAGGGAGGAAAGTAAAGAGTGAACAAGGCTTCTGGAATGGAAGAAGGAAAGGATAAGTGGTCCAGGTGTACTTGTGAAAAACAAGTACAGTTCATTCAGCAGTTCTAATCTCTTTTTTGATACATTCTCCTAAGAATATGCAAGTGTGAAGTTCACAAACTTAAAAAAAAAAAGTTTTTTATTATGCAACCTATACACACAATGTGGAGCTTGAACTCACAACCCCGAGATCAAGAGTCACAAGCTCTATCAACTGAGCCAGCCAGGTGCCCCTGCAGTTCACAAACTTTGAATCTCAAGGATATGAATCCTATGTCAAATTTATGTTAGAATGAATTAAAAATCAAGGTCTTTAATTATCATTAGTGTTGGCAAATATTTCTAATTCTCATCCTAGACACTCTGTAGGACTGTCCCTCCTGATTTCTTTGAAGTTGGGATGAGGGAAAGGCAATGAATATGAGCAAAATGACATGAATCACTTCCAGACATAAGTAATGATAAGGAGCACAATTTGCCGCTCTGTCATTCTACCATAGCAACCAGTGTTTCGGAAGGGGGCTGCTTAGTCTGCCTAGACCCTAGAATGAGGAAGATACAGAGCAGTGCCTTCAGTCAACCCACAAAGGACAAGTTGAGTGATAAATTTTAAGCCACAGAAGAGGGTGCAGGTGGAGGACTATGAAAGGGAAGGAGAGAATGAGAGGTCAGTAGGGAAAGCAAGGCAGACTTGGAAGGGAAAGCAAGGCAGACTTAGAAAGTATGAGAGTCTGGGTGGCTCAGTTGGTTAAGCATCACACTCGATCTCAGCTCAGGTTTGATCTCATGGTCGTATGCTCCAGACCTGTGTTGGGCTGTGCACAGGTGTGAAGTCTACTTAAAAAAAAAAAAAAAAGTATGATAGCAAGAGTCTCCCGCCATCTGCCATACCCAGTTCATAAAGCATTTCCACTTATACATCTCACTAATCCTTAAAACTTGAAGTGTAAAAAATCAAAATAGTTTCTCCACAAATTAGAAGCCCTTCTCAGCTTCCACTACCTTCAGTGACATCATCAATCTTCTGGTTCTCCTGCCTCTTCTTTCTCCTCATCTTATTAACTACCCCACTAGTGCCTAGAACTGCATGCATTCACACTCCATACAAACTATCACCAAGTCCAGCCAATTCTTCTTTTGCAACTTCTCTCATATCTGACCCTTAACTCTTTCTCTATGTTCATGGCAACTGCCTTGATCTACAAATAAGAGCAGAGATCTTATTTGTTTGGTCACCCCTATATTTCCTGGCACACTTTAGGCACTCAACATTACTGAACAAATAAATGAAGAAATTTAATTTACCATTAGTCTTTTCCCACTTTTATCAATTTCCAAATGGTAGTGAGAAACAGCTTTGCAAAAACTTGTTTTCTATCAAATCTTTCTTTTAGTCAAAATCCACTAATAGAACACTATTACCCATAGTGTGGAATCCAAAACTCTTCTACCAAGCATTTAATGTCTTTCAGAAGGTGGGTACCATGTTAACCAATTACCAGAAATGGTCTCCTGGACAGAGTGAAGCTAGTTTTAACCATACATAATTTAAACTACTCCTTCTTATATCCAAGCATCATCAGCAAACAGAATGTCCTTTCCTTTCCTTTTTACTACAACAAATTTCATTCCCTCCTTTAAAATAAAAACCAAAACTTAAATTGACTCTACGAGAGCATGATGTTAATTTCTACAGATAAAAATTTCATTATATTCACTATCCCTCATCCCTCCAAATTTTCCCAATTTTTTATGCTATTAGGTCCTCATCACATCTTCCACTGCCAGGTCCCCTCTAATTTAGCATGTCCCAGCCACCTCCTGCCAAGACAACCCACCACTGCTGCCAAATCCCATTTTAGGTCTTGAGTGTGCATTTAATTCCTTCCTAAATTAATTTATTCAACATATATTTATTGAGTACCTATTTCATGCAAGTCACTGATCTAAGCACTGGGGAGACAGCAAATCACAAAAATAAACAAAATTCCCTTCTGTTGTTGGGGGATTACAATACTTAATATACAATATTTACTTATTATGATAAAAGAAGTCATATAATAGAATAGGAAGTGCTAAGTGCTGTGGAAAAAATACATTAGAGATGGAAAAGAGGGGAAGGCCTTAACTAAAAGGTGTAAATTTGAACGAAGACTTTCAAGAGTGAGAATTACCATGCAGCTATCTGGGAAAAGAATGTCCCAGGCAGAGGGTACAGCCAGTGTAAAAGCCCTATTGCAGGAGAATGAATGATACTTCAAGAACTGATCAAAATGGCTAGTTTGCTGTGAATGAAGTGAGCAACAAGAAGGGTAGTAGGAGATGACAGAGAACTGTGAGGGAAGCAGATGGTCTAGAGCCCGTGGACCACTGGAAAGACTTGGGACTTTTTCTGCAATTGAGATGGAAGCCAGCAGGGCATTTTGGGCAAACAAAGAACATAACCTAATTGACATTTTAATATAATGCTGTGTTGAAAACAGATTGAAGTAGGAGCAAGGACAGAAGAAAGGAGGCTAGTTAAGCTATAACCAATAATTTAGGCAAGAAATGATGATAATTTAGACCAGAGTGGTAAAGGTCGTAGAGAGACAAGTGTCTGGATTCTGGATATATTTTGAAGCTACGCCAACAAGAATTGCTGATAAATTGGACACGGGGGTGAGAAAAAGTCAAGAATGACTCCAAAGTTTCTGGCTTGAGAAGCTGACAGGAAGGAGTTGCCATTCACTGGGCTGAGAAAGACTGTGAATAGAAGTTTTGGGGTAGCAGAAAGATAAGGGAGTTGGCTCTGGACTGGTTAAGTCCAAAACCATATTTGCCATCCATGAGGAGATGATGAGTAGAGAGTTGTCTATCAAGACTGGAATTTAAGAGAACAGTCTGGGTAAAAGATATAAATTTGGAAATCATCAGTGTATAGATGATTTTTAAAGAAGTGGCAGGATGAGCTCTCTATGGAACTGAGTTTGATAAAGAAAAGGTTCAAGGACTAAGCCTTGGAGCATTCTATCTGAGGAGGAACCAGAAAAGAAAATGAGAAGGAATGGCTAGTGAGGTGGAAAGAAAGCAATATTCCCTGAAAGCCAAAATGAAGAACATGTTTCAAGGAAGAGGACGTAGTAATCAACTGTATCAAATGTTGCTCATAGGTGAAGCAAAATGATAACTAAGAATTGACTACTGGATTTTAGCCAAGTCTCAAATACTGAACCACACTTGGTCTGGTGAGAGCAAAAGCCTGATTAGAGTGGATTTAAGGGAATGTGTTTAAGCTGTCCAGAATAAGCTACAAGACTTAGACTTCCAACAATAATCTTTCTACCTAGCAGGAGGCCAAAACTGGGTTTCAGCACAAGTTCTGTGAAAGTTACCTCGGCTGATCACACTCATTACTTTCAAATAAAAAAAGTGATGGCAGAGTCAGCCCTTAGTTCTCTGATGCTAGTTCCCCAGAAGTGATTGTACTAGAAAGCTCACTTTAGTTCTCAGGGCCTTGAGTGAGTATGTGTCCTAGATTTTCTAAAGGTTCCAATTTAATATAATTTTCTTCTGTTAATGAAGGGGATTCCTTATCTGTGCAATTAAACATTTAATTTTATGCCACTGTAATAGTTTTTATATTAAAATTTTTTCTCAAATCAAGAAAATTCTTTTTCAGCCAGGGGCTAAGGAGAAGGGAAAAGGAGAGCTTTGTTCAATAGGTATAGAGCTTCTGTTTTGCAAGATGAAAAGGTTCTAGAGATCTGTTGCACAACATTATGCACAACACAGCTAACATTACAGCACACTTAAAAATGATTAAGATAGTCAATTTTCTGTTACATGGTTTTTCACCACAGTTTTTTTTTTTTAATTCTTTTTCAGACATAGTGTCCTGATTTTGGGAAATATGGACACTATGCTGTTAACTCAAACAAATCTCCAATTGAAGGCATTCCAGGCACCACAACAATATTTGAAGAGTAAATGTCTTTTGTTTTGGGGGGAAGCACCATTTAAAGAAGTAAAACTTGTTAAGAAATTTTCCCCACTAACCTGTAAAACAGTTTCTTCCTTTCTTTTAGTTAAGGTAAAAGATATCATATGGCATTAAGACACCAGCATAAGCTCTCAGAATGGGTCTTAATTAGTAGGATGTGTATAAACATAAAACCACCTTGCTGAATTTGGTATGGAAAGTATACATCCATATTTTTAGTTATATGCTTTTTCACGTCTTTTTAGATGGTTCTCTAGTAACCGCCCTTTCATCCCTTGATGTCAGTTGTTCTTTGTATCTTTGTTAAGCCTCTATCATGTAATTAATACTGAACAAAGGGTTGCACATAAGGAAAGACTGTGATTATGCAGAACCCAGTAATGTAGTGCTTGAAAGAACAGGCTCTAAGGTTAAACTGCCTGGGTCTGAATTCTGAATCCATAACTTATTATTATCTTGGACATACTGCTTATTAAACTTCTCTGTGCTTCGGTTTCCTCATCTGTAAAATGAGAATATTATCTGCTTCACAGGCCTGAGATAAAGTGATTGCAACAGTGCCTGGCACATAGTAAGTGCTTAACAAATGTTAGCTGGTAGAAGATCTTTACTGTTCCCAGTACCTAGCATGGTGGTCCCTCAAATTTAGCCTTTTTGGCTAAAATAATACACTGGGAATTTCACAGAATTTCCTAGCATATTATTTTATTCCTGATTCCTTTTTTTTTTTTTAAGTTTATTTATTTATTTACTTATTTGGAGAACAAGAGAGACAGAGAGAGGGAGGGAAAAAGAGAGGGAGAGAGAGAGAATCCCAAGCAGGCTCTGTGCTGTCAGCGCAAAGCCTGATGAAGGGCTCGATCCCAGGAACTGTGAGTGAAATCATGACCTGAGCTAAAATCAAGAGTCAAGACACTTACCGACTGAGCCATGGAGGTGCCCCGCCAATTTCTTTTTTTTGATAACTCAGAGCTACTTATCCTATAAGTAAGTACATTTTGGATTATTTTCTCTAAATGCCTCCACTAAAGCTTCAACGTTTTTCCCAATGCACAGTTGATGATTTTTCTGTTCATGACCCTTCCCCTTTAAGAATGCCATCTGTACACTGTGAACTTTTTCTAAGTCATTCATTAAAGATGTTACACATGACCAGTCCCAAAACTAACCTCTTGTTCCCCACCATTTATTATAATTCTCCATCTGAGAAAGTAACCATGGTATGGTAAGAAAACCACTGAACTATGAACCACTGAATTATAAAACCAGAATTATGAACCAGAATTATAAAACCAGGTTTTAGTTCCAACTTCAGGTACTAGAGACCAGAGGTAAATAACTTTTAAAAATTTTAATTTTCTCATCTATAAAATGGAATTGCAAGTCCTATCTACCTTGGAGTTTAGCTATAAATATCAAACTTACCAGTCTTTCGACTCTATTATTCTCTATTCTTGCTGCCATTGTAAATACAGACCCACAGTTCTTGCCTAAATGTCTGCAGTAATGTATTTCCTAACTGATCTTGGTTTCATTTTCTTTTCTCTACAATCATCCTTTACTACACTCATGACTATCTTTTCAAAAAACAAATTGAATTATATTGTTCCCTATGACCTGCAAGGTGAAATCAAAACTCCTTAGTATGGCATTTTAGACTTAAGAGTCTGGCCCTAGAGAGCCCAGAAATAACCCCCCATATATGTTCAACAGGCTTTTCAATAAGAATGCTAAGACCATTCAATGGGGAGAATAATAATTTCTTCAACAAATGGTGTCAGGACAACTATATAACCACATGCAAAAGAATGAAGTTAAAAAAATAAATAAATAAAAAGAATGAAGTTAGATGCTTACCTTCTAAGGTAAGGAGAAAATTAACCACAAAAGAAAATTAACTCAAATGGATCAAAAACCTAAATTTAAGAGCTAAAACTATAAAATTCTTAAGACGAAAACATAGGGATAAATCTTCATGATTTCTGATTTGGGAGCGGTTTTTTTTTTTAAGTGTTTTTCATTTATTTTTGAGAGAGAGAGAGAGAGAGAGAACATCAATGGGGATGTGAAGACAGAGAGGGGGACAGAAGATCCAAAGCGGGTTCCATGCTGACAGCAGCAAGCCCGATGTGGCACTCAAACTCACAAACTGTGATATCATGATTGGAGCTGAAGTCAGACACTCAAACAACTGAGCCACCCAGGTACCCCTGGGAGTGGTTTCTTAAATATGACAACAAAAGCATAGGCAACAAAAGAAAAAATAGATACAATTGAATTGCATCAAAATTAAAAACTTTGGTGGGGTGCCTAGGTGTCTCAGTTGGTTCAGTGTCAGACTCTTGACTTCAGCTCAGGTCATGATCTCATGGTTTGTGAGTTCAAGCCCTGTGTCAGGTTCTATGTGGACAATGAGGAGCCTGCATGGGATCCTCTCTCTCCCTCTCTCCCTGCCCCTCCTCTGCTCAGGTGCACACAAGGGTGCACATGCACTTGTACTTTCTTTCTCTCTTAAAATAAATAAGTGAACTTAAAAAAAAATTTTAACTGGGGTACCTGGGTGGATCAGTCAGTTGAGCATCCAACTCTTGATTTCGGCTCAGGTCATGATCTCACAGTTAATGAGATCAAGCTCCACATCAGGCTCTGTGCTGACAGCACAGGGCATGCTTGGGATTCTCTCTCTTCCTCTCTCTCTGCCCCTCCCCCACTCATGCTTTTTTTTCTCTCTCAAAAATAAATAAACTTAAAAAATAAATTTTAAAACTGTTGTGCATCAGAGGATGGTATCAACAGAATGAAAAGATAATGCACAGAAGGGAGAAAATATCTGCAAATATATATCTGATAAGGATTTAATATCTAGAACATATAAAGAACTCCTACAACTCAGCAAAAACAAATAATCTAATTAAAAATGGGCAAAGGACTTGAACAAATCCTTCTCCAAAGATAAAAATGGCCAAGAAGCACATGAAAAAATATTCAACATTGTTAGACATTAGAGAAATGCAAATCAAAAGCACAGTGGGTACCACTTCATATCCAGTACGATGGCTATTATCAAAAACAAAACAAACAAACAAAACGTGTTGATGAGGATAAATAAACTGGAACCTTTGTGCATTGCTAGTGACCATGTACACTGGTTGCAGCTACTGTGAAAAACAGTTTGGTGGTTTCTCAAAAAGTTAAACATAGAATTACCATATGACCCACCAATTCCACTCCTAGGTAAATACCCAGAAGAACTGAAAACAGAGATTCAAACAGATACTTCTGTACCAATGTTCAAAGTAGTATTATTATTCACAACAGCCAAAAGGTAGAAACAACTTAAGTGTCCATCAACAGATAATGTATAAACAGAATTATATATGGTAACATTACTCCGCCATAAAGAGGAATGAAGTTCTGATGCATGCTACAACATGGATAAACCTTGAAAACATTATGCTAAGTGAAATAAACCAGACAGAAAAGGACAAATATGGTATAATTCCAGTTACATGAAGTATCTGGAATACACAAATTTAGAGAGACAAAAAGTAGAATAGATATTACCAGTGGCTGGTATATGGGAACAGTTATTGCTCTGATGGGTGCAGAGTTTTGGTTTGGGATGGTTTAAAAGATCTAGAAATAGGGGCGCATGAGTGGCTCAGTTGGTTAAGTGTCGGACTTTGGCTCAGGTCATGATCACGCTCTCAGTTTGTGAGTTTGAGCCCTGCATCAGGCTCTCTGCTGTCACTACAGAGCCTGCTTCGGATGTCTCTCTCTCTTTCAAATAAAACATTAAAATAAAAGTTCTAGAAATAGATAGTGGTAATGGTTATACATCATTGTGAAAGTACTTAATGTCATTAAATTGTATACTTAAAAATGGTTAAAATAGTAAATTTTGTTATATATATTTTACCACAATAAAAAAAAATGTTAATAAAGGGTCTGGCCCTAAACACCTTCATCTCCAGCCACAAATTTCCTTCCTTCTCACCACCATGTACCTCACATGCCATGCTCCTATTGAACTGCCTGACCTGTGAAGGTACAATAGACTTTCAATCTTTCCTGCCTTCATTTATGTTCCTTTTGTCTTTCCCCCTTTCTAAGTTTAGTGAACTACTCTTCATCCATTAGGATTTATCTTCAGTGAATCCTTTCTTTCTTCACTTCCTGAGCAGTTAATCAATTATTCTTTTGTACTTTCAAACCCCTTTGTAAATAGTTCGATCATAGCATTAATCATGCATTATGGATTATTTCTCTATGTGCATCTCCCCCATTAGATTGAGTTCCTTAAGGACAAGTATTGAATTTTATCATCTTTCTATGCCTAGAACCTAGCACATGGAAGATACTTTCCCAAATAAATGACTTCTGCATGTAACATAATTTTGAAAAATCAGAAAGCACTATGTCAGTAAAATGACTTATTTCATTTTACCCTGTGTGAATTTATTTCAAGTTAGCTTCCAGTTTATGAAACAAGTCCCTGAAGATATGCAATATATAATAATTTTTTCACTATACTCCCACTAAATTAACCCCAAGGTTTTCTTCTATTCGTTTGAATATTAAATTGAACCAGAAAAATATTTTTGGGTTTCTACATGAACAAGATATTAATCTAAAGTACTAGCATACATTACAAAGATACATTCTATGCATGTTAGAAAGATAGGGTTCATAATGAGTAGTTTTACGTCAGAATATTTTGATCACGCCTTCCAGAAAGTAGTGTAATCAGATATGTGGATAACATCTATGGTAGCCCCAGCACATATTTATGCACACTTTAGCTAAGAGGCAGTACAAACTGCTGAATCAATCATCAAATATTTACTTATTTAAATATTACACACATAGGGCACAGTACCAAATATATACATGTGTACATGCTTTACAGATTTTTATAGTGAAGAAATTCACAATATAAAGTTGGAAAACACACACACAAAAAGAGGTGCAAAATAAAAGATGCAGTATAAATATGCAGATATGGTCATCCATTCAGTAATTATTTATTAACTGGGTATAAACCAGGTACTCTAAACATAGCAGATAAAGAGAGATGGACCCTGCCCTCAAGAATCTTAAACATGTATAGGGGTACCCAGGTGGCTCAGTTGGTTAAGTGTCTGACTTCAGCTCAGGTCATGATCTCACCATTGGTGGTTTCAAGCCCCGCACCAGGCTCTGTGCTGACAGTTCAGCTCCCTGTCTCTCAGCCCTCCCCTGCTCACACTCTGTCTCTCTTTTCTCAAAAAAAAAAAAAAAAAAAAAAAAGAATCTTAAACATTTATTAAGTAATGTTATGCCAAGAACCGTGTGAATACAAAGATGAATAAAACATATAGCCATGCCTGGCTCACAATCTAGATATGGAGAGACAATTACAAATAAATAATTATGGCAATTAATACTGACAACTTTCTCTCAAAACTCTTTCCCTTGGCCTACATATGACACCACAGTATCTGGGGCTTTTTCTTCCTTTCTGTCTGGCTACTCTTTCTCAATCATTCAAACCTGCTCCTCCTCTTCTATCCCCTTATCTGACGCAAAGCTCTGTCTTACATATGCACCATTTTATTCTACAACCTACCATTCCTATGACATCAACAACCATAACAGATTTAAATCTGTCCCTAGCCTATCCTTTCTATTGAGATCCAGAAATATATTTCCAATTACTTACTTGATATTTCACAGATTCCTCAAACTCAACTTACCAAAGTTTCTACTTTTCTGGAACTAGCTTTTTTTTTTTTTTTTTTAATGTTTTATTTATTTTGAGAGAGAGAGAGAGGGAGAGAAAGAGGGAGAGAAAATCTCCAGTAGGCTCCAAGCTGTCAGGGCAGAGTCCAACACAGGGGTCAATCCCAGGAACGGTGAGATCATGACCTGAGCCGAAAACAAAAGTTGGACATTTAACTGACTGAGCCACCCAGGCGTCCCTCTCAAACTAACATCTTTTTTTTTTTTTTTAAGTTTATTTTATTTTTTTTGAGAGACAGAGACAGTGCAATTTGGGAAGGGGCAGAGAGAGAGGTAGAGAGAGAGAATCCCAAGTAGGCTCCACACTGCCAGTGCAGAGCCCAACACAGGGCTCAAACCCATGAACTGTGAGATCATGACCTGAGCAAAAACCAAGAGCCAGACGTTTAACTGACTGAGCCACCCAGGCACCCCTCAAACTAACTTCTAATCTAAGGTTCCTACCTCAAGTCATAGCACCACCATCTGGTGGGTTGCACAAACCAATTATCAAGGGATCCATCTTTGAATGCCCATCGCACATCAAATATATTACAAAATCTTAACTCTATTTCTATGCTTTAATAACCCAGTGTTTCTCCATCAAGGTGCTACTAACATTTGAAGCAGGACAGTTCCTCATTGTTGGGACTCTCCCTCCCATTACAGAACATCTACCATTCCTAGTTCCATGTCTAAATGCCATTAATGCTCCCCCATCATTAGCACTAACAAAAATGCTCCCTGAGGCTTGTATTCTTAACCTTCTTAACCAGGTTAAGAATTGCACTTTGTTTAGTTAAAGACTCCATTATGTCTTACCTGCACTACTTAAAAAAAATTATTTTTAAGTTTATTTATTTATTTTGAGAGAGAGAGAGAAAGAGAGAGAGAGCACATATGCAGGTGAGGGGCAGAAAGAAGGAGAGATAGAATCCCAACCGTGAGTTCATGACCTGAGCTGAGATCAAGAGTCAGATGCTTCACCAACTGAGCCACCCAGGTGCCCCTAAACAAAATTTTAAATAAAAACCTTATAATTATTTCCATTACATAATTATCTTCCCTCCAATAAATTCTCTATTCTGTAGCCAGAGTAATCTTTTAAGCTCAATCTGATCAAGTACTCAAAACTCTTGATGCTTCTGGTCTTAGGAGAAAGCATTTAGTCTTTTGCCATTAAGTATATGTTAGCTGTGGGGCTTTGATAGAAACCCCTTATGAATTTGAGGAAGTTTCCTTCTATTCCAATTTTGCTTAGAGTTTTTACAACAAATGGGTATTAAACTTTGTCAAATGCATTTTCTCCAAGATTATCCAGTCTCACCAATTTTATTTAATGTACTAGAGGTCCTAGCTGGTGCAATAAGACAAGGAAAAATAAAATAAAAACCATCCAATTGGCAAGGGGGGGAAACTGTCTCTATTTGTAGATGACATGATCATGCATATAGAGAATTCTACAGAATCTACAAAAAAAGCTACTACTAATGAGTATTGCAGCCTTTTTTTTTTTTTTGGTAGATTCCTTAGAATTCCTTAGATTCCATTAATACTACAATTAATGAGTTCTAGTGCAGCAAAATTATCAATATACAAAAATTAAGAGCATTTCTACACACTTGCAAAGAACAAGTAGAAAACTGAATAAAAGATATAATTCCATTTTTGATAGCATCAAGTACATGAAATACTTAGAAATAAGTATAGTAAAATATGTAGGAGTCCTAAATACTGGGAATTTTATATAAAATGTTGCAAGAATTTAAAGAAGGCTAAAAAACAGAGAAACACCATATACATGGATTGAAATATTCAATATTGAGTTAAGATTCAATTCACTCCAAATTGATTTATAGATTTACTGTGGGTTGAACTGTGTCCCCAAAAGAGTTGAAGTCCTAACCCTCCAGTACCTTTGAATGACCCTTACTTAGAAACAGTCATTGCAGATGTAATCAAGTTAAAATGAAGTTATACTGGATTAGGATAGGCTTTAATCCATTATGACCAGTATCTTTATGAGAAGACAAAACAGATTAGGGAAGAAAACACCATGTAAAACAACAAAGACACACAGACATATTGGAAAGACAGCCATAGAAGATGGAGACAAGAGACCAGAGTTACGCTGCCACAACCCAAGGAACCCTTGATGTTATCAGAAGCTAGAAGAATCTTACCCCTAGAGGCTTCAGGGGGAGCACAACACTGCCAACACCTTAATTTTGGAATTCCATTCTCCAAAACCATAAGATAACAAGTCTCTGTTGTTTTAAGCCATCCAGTTTGTGGTACTTTGTTACAGCAGCTCTGGGCAACTAATACACATAGTAAATACTCAAAATTTATTTAATTTGTTAGAGAGATAACTTCTCTTATATAATATTATATAATTTTATTTTATATATGTAATTTTATATATTTTTAAACACATGTATAAAATACTGTGTGGCAATATAGTTTACTGGAAAGAACAAGGGTTGTTAGAATCAAACAGACCTGAATTTAAAATTCTGCCCTTCTTTTATCTCTCTTAAGCCTGTTTCTTCATTCATAAAATGAGGAGGATCAATGAAATAAAATATGTAAAAGTCTGTCCACCAGTACAGAGTTTGCCATTTTATAATGTTAGTTCCTTTCTTTTCTGGGTACAGTGGTACAGTTAGTCTTGAAGAAATTTGGTCTTGTATTGCTTTCTTCAAAAACCCAAATATATTAATTAAATTGACAAAAATGTATTGAGCACTTACTATATACTAAGATCTTAGAAAACTGTCCCTACTTTTCTTTTTTGTCTCCCTTTCTTATTTTCGTATTTCTCCTTTCAATTTGCTCCCATGTTAATTATATTGATTCTTGAAAATTGATGGCTAGGATTTAGTTATGCAGAGAAAAGGTAAAAGGACATTCAAGAGCTTCCTTCTACCCAATTCATAGAGGAAAAGAAACAATTCTTATAGTGTAGCATGTAGTATCTGTCCTCTGAGTGATAAGGAGAACTTTGTGAACTGTGACTTCATTAAGCAAGAACTATTTTTTGTGGCTGAAGACCTAAGGTTTCCCCATTTTAGCCTCTTCCTTGGAAGAAAATTAACATTTCCTTTGACTGAAAATCCAGCATTCCCTCTAGGCACAGTCTAGTTATGCAGTATATTTCAGTTTCCCACAGTGCTTCAAGGTTCTCTTTCTGACTGCTAACTAACTTTATCTAACTTTCTTGCCCTATTTTTTCCTGGTCAGGTAGCTCCTCCTTTGAACAATGTTACCTCAGTTGCCTTCCATGCCTGATTCTTTCTCTCTGGCAAACTAGGTGCTTCCCCCCAAGGATGACTTCAAAACTTATCTACAGGAAGCATTTTTGTATTTAATATAAAATGATATACTTGTACCTTATAATTTCAATCCTATATATCTAATTTAAATTCACCTTGAGGCAAAATTTTTTCCCATTTGATGATTAACTAAAGCCTCATCAACTAACATTTTTCACTTTTAAACTAGACTCTCTTTAGCAATTTTGTACTGATCTGTCCTTCCTTCTTGAAATTTTTATTCCTTAGCTTCAATAACACCCATTTTCTCTCATCCTAACCCTCTCCTATTCAATGTTTATATACTCTGTACTTCCATCTTTAACCCTAATTTCATTTATTCATCAAATGTTTGAGTTTCTTTGGGGGGGCAGTACCTATGCTACATACTGTGGATACAGCAGTGAATGAGAGACAGACACAGTATACATGATTAGAGAGCTTACAGTTGAGCAGGGACTATGAGGGGAAGACCTAACCCAAACTAAGGGTTTGGGGGAAGACATTCTTGAGAAAGACAGTTTTAGCTGAGTCCTAAAAAAAGATGAGGCTGAAATGAGGTAAAGAAAGAGACAGAGGTTTGGAGGAATAAGAAGCTTAGAACAGATGAGAAGACAGTTTTGAATAGAGGACACTGAATGTTTCAAAGCAGAATAGGAAAAGCCCTGGAGGTTTCAGGATGTAAAAGTTCAGTATGTGCACTGGAGGGAACTAAAGGGAGAATTAATAATATTTGAATGCTGGAATGCAAGGCTAGAGTCAGACTGTAAAAAGATTTGTAAGCTATGTTAAGAGCAATAGGAAGGCATTGACTGGCTTCTTGCCCTCCTTTTATGACATGTCTTATTCATTCATTCATTTACATATTTATGTATGTATTTATTTATTTTATTAATTTTTTTTGAGAGAGAGGGAGAGAGGGAGAGAGGGAGAGGGAGAGGGAGAGAGGGAGAGAGGGAGAAAGAGAGAGAGAGAGAGAGAGAGAGAGAGAGAGAGAGAATGCATGCAGGTAACAGAGAGGAGCAGAGGGAAAAAGAGAGAATCTTAAGCAGGCTCCAAGCTCAGCAAAGAGCCCAACGTGAGCCTCAATCCCATGATCCTGGGATCACAGCCTGAGCCGAAATGAAGAACTGGATGCTCACAACTGAGCCACCCAGTCATCTCCACGACATGTTTTAATTATCTTTAAACAACTTCACTGCCCTATAATTTACATACCACAGATTGCATCTATATAAAGCATATAATTTGATGACAGGTGACAGCTTTATACAACTGTGTAACCACTACTACAATCAAGATAGAAAACATTTTTACCACCCCCTCAAAGTTTCCTTTCATTCCTTTGTCATCCATTCCTCCACCTCTGACCTCAGGTGACAACTGTTCTGTTTTCTATCACTATAGATTAGTTTCCTTTTTCTATAATACTTATATAAATGGAATCATAAGTATGTACTGTTCTATGTTGGGCTTCTTTCAGCATAATGGTTTGGGGATTCATCTATATTGTTGAGTGTATCAGTAATTCATTCCTTTTTATTGCTGAGTAATATTTTACTCTCCAGATTTATCACATTTTGTTCATCCATTCACCTGCTGATTGACATTTGGGTTTTTCTAATTTAAGGCTTTTGTTAATATAGCTATTGTGGATGTTTGTGTATAATTTTTTTGTTGTGTGGTCATATGTTTTTATTTCTCTTGGGTAAATATCTAGGAGTGGAATGGGCTGGGTCATATGGTAAGTATATAATTAACTTTATAAGAAACTGCTAAGCAGTTTTCCAAAGTGGTTGTACACTTTTATACTCCCACCAGCAGATAAGAATTGTAGTTGTTCTACATCCACACTAATACTTAGTATTGTAAGTCTTTTTTACTTTTTTTTTTAATGGTGAAAAAGGTTATATTTAGATTTAGCCAGCTGGACTCAATTTAGATGATCCCAATTTTGTTGGCAACATCCAAACCTTTATAGTCAGGAGCCAGTTGAACATATGCCTTCTTTTCTCCATCGGGCCTGATTATCAGAGTGTTGACCTTGGCCACATCAATGTCACAGAGCTTCTTCACAGCCTGTCTGATCTGGTGCTTGTTGGCCTTGACATCCACAATGAACACAAGTATGTTGTTGCTTTCTATTTTCTTCATGGCTGACTTGGTAGTCAGGGGGAACTTGATGATGGCATAGTGGTCAGCTTGTTTCTCCTGGGGGCTCTCTTTCAAGGATATTTCAGCTGTTTGGAGATGCAAGGTCTTGGGCCACTGAATGTAGATGATGTGCAGATCTTTTTTGCGTGTGACTATGGATGCCTTTCAGCACTGCTATCTTGGCCTTCAAAGCCTCTGCTTTGGGTTCAGCTTTGGAAGAGGCAGGGCTTCCTTCATCACCTTTGGCACCATCCTTGAGAAAAGACTGTAAGTCTTTTTAATGTAAGTCATTTTAGGGGTGCTTGGGTGGCTTAGTCGGTTAAACATCTGATTCTTGATTTCGGCTAAGGTCATGATCTCACAATTCATGAGTTTGAGCCCCACATCAGGCTCTGCACTGATAGTGAGGAGCTTGTTTGGGATTCTCTCTCTCCCTCTCTCTCTGCCCCTCACGTGCGCACTCTCTCTTTCAAAATAAATAAATAAACTTTTAAAAAAGTGTAGGCCATTTTAATGGATATAGAGTAATGCCCCACTGTGGCTTTAATTTGCATTTTCTTGGTGACTAATGACATTGAGCACCTTTTCATACGCTTATTTGCCATCACCAGTCTTCTTTGATGAAAAATCCATTCAAATCTTTTGCTCATGTTTAAAAATTGGGTTGTCTTACTTACTTACTTATTTATTTATTTATTTATTATTGAAGTATAATTGACACATAATGTTACATTAGTTTCGAGTATATAACATAATGATCAGGACAATTATGCTGTGTTCATGACAGGTATAGCTACCATCTGTCACCAAACAATGCTATATAACACTACCATTGACTATATTCCCTATACTGTACTTTTTAATCCCTTTGACTTACTCATTCCATAACCAGAAGTGTACCTCCCACTCTTCTTCACCCATTTTCCCCATGGGTTATCTTCTTTTTATGGAGATTTAGGAAGTTTTTATATGTTCTTAAATAATTTTTCTGTCTGTTAAGTATACTGTGAATATGTCTTCCAATCTGTGTCTTGCTTTTTTTCTTTTAAAAAATAGTGCTTTTTGAGTTTTTAATTTTGATGGTCTGATTTACCAATATTTTTCCTTACGTTCATGCTTTTTGTGCCCTCAAAAATCCATTCCTATCCTAAGTCACAAATATTTTCTCTTGTGTTAACTTCTAAAAGATTCATAGTTTCACCTTTTACATTTAGGTCTGTGATTCAAGTTAATTTTGTATATGTTGTAAGGTGGCAGTTATTGTTCTTTTGTGTCCCCATTCCAACTTTGTTCTTTTTTTTTTTTTTTTGTAAACTGCTTTGGCTATTCTATGTTGTTTGCATTTTCAGATACATTTTATTTAAAAAAATTTTTTTTTAACATTTATTTATTTTTGAGACAGAGAGAGAGCATGAACAGGGGAGGGTCAGAGAAAGAAGGAGACACAGAATCTGAAACAGGCTCCAGGCTCTGAGCTGTCAGCACAGAGCCCGACGTGGGGCTCGAACCCACAGACCACGAGACCATGACCTGAGCTGAAGTCGGATGCCCAACTGACTGAGCCACCCAGGCGCCCCTTCAGATACATTTTAGAATCAGCTTGTCAGTTTCAATAACAAAAAGTCTGCTGGAGTTTTTATTGACGCTTGTATTAGTTTTTTCCTAGCGCTGTCATAACAAAGCACCACAAACTCAGTGGCACTTAAAACTTAAAACAAATGAAATTTATTTCCTCATAATTCTGGAGGCTAGAAGTCTAAAATTAAGAGGGCCACACTTTCTCTTTGAAGATTCTAGGGAAAGATCCTTTCTTTCCTTTTTCTTAGCTTCTAGTGATTGCTAGCAATCCTTGTCATTCAAGGATTATAGATTTATCACTCCAGTCAAGGCCTCCATCAATTCATGACCTTCTTTCCTGTGTGTCTTTGTGTAACCATGTCCAAATGCCCTCTTATAAGGATATAAGACATTGGATTAGGGTCCACACTAATCCAGTAACCCATAACACTATGTATCAGCACTATGGACTATTAAGAACCCACAGGAGGGGCACCTGGGTGGCTCAGTCGGTTAAGCGTCTAACTTCAACTCAGGTCATGATCTCATAGTTCATGGGTTCGAGCCCCGCACCCAGGCTCTTGCTGACAGCTTGAAGCCTGGAGCCTGCTTTGGATTCTGTGTCTCCCTCTCTTATCTGCCCCTCCCCCACTTGCACTCTGTCTCTCTCAAAAATAAATAAGCATTGAAAAAAATAAAGAGCCCATAGGAAAAAAATTTTAATCTGCTCCTTCCTCAAGGAACTTAAAATTTTGTTGAGAAGACAACGTTAACATACAAGAAACTACTAGTGAAAATGAAAAACAAAATAAATAGTGTGGCTCAGTCAGTAAGTGTAAAGAGTGTATAAGGAAGGAAAAGCATGCCCTGGGTCAGAAGTCTCGGACACAGATCAAAAGCTGGGCAAAAGATGATAGAATACATACACAGAAAAGAGGTAAGAGACTAAGAAAAGGAACAAAAGTACAAAAAACAGGAATTAACATGACACAGAAAGGCAGGTGGGAAGACAAAAGTAAGCAAAACAACATGTCTGTATCACACTTTGAGTCAGGAGATAGTGGGAGACAAGGTAGTTAAAGCCACTTCATGGAAGACATTAAAGGTTAGACATCATAATTAATGCAGTGATATAAGCCCTCTGAAAGTAAGGTTTGAGGAAGATCAGATTTGCTTAAGGGAGAGAACAGAATGAAAGAAATAGAGACCTAGGCAAGGAGACTAGTTAGGAAGCTACTGCTGCTTCCTTTTCAATCAATTCTCTATTCTGCTACCAGAGTGATGTTTTTTAGCTCAATTTGATCAAGGAACTCCTCTGTATGTTGAATCACTGAATATGAGATGCTAGGAATCAAAGACGACACCAAAATTTCTAACCTCCGTCTTTTTTTTTTTTTTCCTAACTTCATTCTCAATAATGGTTGCATGATCAAGAAAGTATAAAAGGAATATAGTTTGGAGAGGAAGTATGAATTTGTATGGTTTATGAATAATTTGAAGTAGCAATTAAATTACAGCTAGAATTTGGCAGATTATGACTGGTGAAACAGAGGCAAAGGCAGGAATTACCAGGTGCAGCATGTTAGAAGAACTGTAGAAGGCTGATCCTTAAATCACAGAGGAACAGGCAGGCCTCCAGGGAGCCTGTTAAGGAAAATATGGGAGGAGTGAACTAAGCCTAACTAAAAATGGACCAGGAAATGGGGTAGGGGAAAAAGTCAAACAACCAGGACCAAAGGGTGAGGCAGGTAGGCTGGAGGTGGGACAGGATGTTGGGCAGGAACTCTCTTCATCCTGGAGAGAAGGCAGGATGTAGCTGTGGAAAAAGGAAGTAGATATGGAATAATAGTGGCTAATACAACACTTACTAAACATTTCTTTCTTTTTCTTTCTATCTCTCTTTCTTTCTACTATATAGTAGGCATTATTCTGAGCATGTTAATGATTTATTCATTTAAACTTTTAAGAATGAGAGGTAACTATTATTGTCCTCATTTTACAGATGAGCAAAGTGAGACAGAGAGAAATTAAGTCATTTGCCCAAGGTTATACACATACTAAATGGCAGTGCCAAGAGTCGAGTCCACAGTAATAGACATCCACTGTGCCAAGGTTTTACATATACACATTTCGCATGTGTCTGAGCGTTGTATACACACACACACACACACACACACATGCTAAGGATATTTTTTGGAGGAAAAAAAAGTAATATGTTTCTCATCCTCCTTTCTGGCACATTACCTTTTCCCTATTTAAACAAAGGTATATACTGCCTCAGGGAAGATTGTGGTTGTTAAAGGGAAAAGAGACTATTTATTATTCCGCTTCAAACCTCAAAACTGACTTTTTATTTTGCATTTGTAATAATGCAACAATTTGGGGGAGGTCTGTTTCTACATTATAATGACTCCTTTTAATTATCAAGAACTTGACTTGGCTCATGTGGACCATACAGCTTTAACGTAAATAATACATTGGAAGAATTCAAGTTGAGATCAGAAAAATGCTCTTACACACAGGAAGGAGAAGGAAGGCCCTTTCTGACACAAAGAGGAAAAAAAGGCATTGTGCGTGTCACAGATTCCCCCCAAATCCATATATTGAAGCCTCAAATCCCAGAACCTCAGAATGTAACCTATTTGGAAATAAGGTCTTTAAAGAGGTGATTAAGTTAACATGAGGTCATTAGGGTGGGGCCCTAAACCCACTGTGACTGGTGTCCTTCTAAGCAGAGGAAGAGATGCCAGGGACTCGTGTGCAAAGGGGAACAAACATGTAATAACAAAACAGCAAGAGGCAGCCATCTGTAAGCCAAGGAGAGAGGGCCCAGACGAAACCAATCTCTTGTACTTCAACCTTGGACTTTCAGACTCCAGAACTGTGAGAACATAAATTTCTGTTGTTTTTACCAATCCAGTCTGTAGCATTGTATATGAGAGTCCTAGCAAACTAATACAACCCTCTAGGGGGGACTCCTTTAGGAGAAGGCAAAAAATAAGATAAAATATGGGGGAATCCCAGAGAAGTAGGGCTTGCTTCTTACTTCACTGGACAACTTAAGCTCCCTTAAGTTATTTCTGTATTCTAACAGGTTGAAAATGGCAGGATAGTATAATAAATTGGAAGAAGTCCAACATCACCTTTCTAATTCCTTTGGAGCAGGGATTCCTAGATTTCCAAAGCTAGCCTGACAGTAGCAGTGAGCACACCTAGCACCTAGATCTTAGTCTCTAATACTATTTTCCAATAAAAGGAACAAAGACTCCTTAGAGAAATTGCTGATTCTAGGACCGGGGCAGGAAATATATAAGATGACCTGGAAGCATCTTATAGTGCCAGAAAGCAAGTAGGGAGCATGTCACAGTGATGGGTATTATGTCAAAAGGGATACAGAAGGCAACTCAAAGAACTCCCAGTGGTAAAAATTATAACAATTTGAGCAAAAGAATAAATACAATGGCATTGGATTATAACTTAAAGTATAAAATAAATATCCATGAGCCCATACTAATATAAATAAATGATTGAATAAATTAATAAATGAAGGAAAAGAGACAAAGGTCCACACAGATGAATTCCAAATGATTTATGTAGATACTCTGACCTTAAGGAGGTAGAGTATAATTCCCCACTAAGTGCGGGCTGCACATAGCAACTTCCTTCCAAAGAGTACAGTATGGAAAAGGAGAAAAAAAGACTAATTTTATGGTACTTTACAGTAGAGAAACCTGACAAACAGGCAGAGAAACCTGACAAACAGATCAAGCCAGGTGATCAAGGTTAACATCAACAGTGATAAGTCATTTTGAGAGATATACCATTAATATGATGTAATTAAGAATTACACTTTACCTCTGTGGTCTTCTTCCCCAAAACCATAAAAACCACAATCCCAATCTAATCCTGAGAAAAGCATCAGACAAGTCCCAGTTGAGAAATATCTGACCAGTAATCCTTAAAACTGTCAAAGTCATCAAGAATAAACTGTCAGAACCAAAAGGAACCTACAGACACATAATGACTAAACATAATGTGGTACTCTGGATGGGATCCTGGAACAGAAAAAAGACATAAGGGAAAAAATGAAGAAACTGGAATAAAGTATAGACTGTAGTTAATAACAATGTATCAAAAGGGGTTCATTAATTATGACAAATGTACCATAGCAATGTAAGATGCTAATAACAGGAAATACTAGGTGTGGGGTATATGGGAACCCTCTTGCAATAATTCCATGTATCTAAAATTGTTCTAAAATAAATGTTTATTAAAAAAAGAAGAAGAGGGGCGCCTGGGTGGCGCAGTCGGTTGAGCATCCGACTTCGGCTCAGGTCATGATCTCACGGTTCGTGAGTTCGAGCCCCACATCAGGCTCTGTGCTGACAGCTCAGAGCCTGGCGCCTGCTTCAGATCTGTGTCCCTCTCTCTCTCTCTGCTCCTCCCCTGCTCACATTCTGTCTCTCTCTCTCAAAAATAAATAAATGTTTAAAAAAATTAAAAAAGAAGAAGAAGAAGAAGAAGAAGAAGAAGAAGAAGAAGAAGAAAGCCTGAGCAAGGGACTACCTTGCCAACACTCCCTATCCACACATCATACCTAAGGCATCTCAGCAGGGCAAAAGAACTTTTGGTGTGGAACATCTATTGGGAAGAGGGGAGTATACAGGGGGTGATGCCTCCATAGGATCATGATCTCCAAAAAGAGTAAAAGTACCTAGTGTCAGGCATCTAAACACCACTGTTGATACTTTGATAAAGACACTATTGATAAGATAAAGACCACTGAAGACCCCCAAATATGCAGAGCTGAGGTCACTACCCACATTGCCTTGGGAACATATGAAACTTAACCCACCCCTCAGACACTACCCTGACAATGAGAATGTTAACAGGACACCTTAGGATGCAATTAAGGAAATCTCAACTTGACTGAAACAATAAGGAAACATTTTGTATCTCACATAACAAGTACCAATATTCTATTGCAACATTCTACTCCATGATGTTCAGTGCCTCATTCATTCTCTAGCTAACTCTCCTGGCACTCTGGTTGTCTCCATTTCAGGTATCACATGCAGAAGGCACAACATCTGGCAGCAGAAAAGACCACCTCTTCAAGTGAGACTCTTGAAGGATTCTTGTCAGATATTTTCTAGACTGTCTCTCAGTATGAGTCTGTCTGATGCTTTCTTGTGATTAGACTAAGGATTTTAGATTTGGGGTAAGAATACCATAGAGATGCAAGTGCGATTCTTTTAAGGAATTAGGAAACTTCCCCTCACAACTCACCAGCCACACATCATAAGCTCCTTCCTAAATTAATCAGTAGGAAGAATAATGAAATTACCATAATCACTTTAGACCAATCAGGACTTACTCCTGAATCACAAAGGCAAGTATATATACCAAACAAAATAGGGCTGGTCTGCAAAAATGAAGGGGGGTGTGAATGGATACTGAGCAGGCCACCACCAGTGTCTATAGGTAAAAACCCTGAAAGGCAGAGCCTTTACTCAAGAGAATACATTAAATGAACAAATCTGTTTTAAAATAGAAGACACACTTTTCATTGTCCAATTTACTTCTTCCTCCAACACTATCACCACCCAGAGGGAATTTTAGATCTGTTATAGAAAATAAGAAAGTTTCAGGCTTTGTTTTTTCTACAATCTGATTTGTAACATGTCAAGTTTGATACTTCTACATACATGTGATCTCAGATCTGTATAATACCTAGGTGAGTACTAAGCTCTCCATCTTACAGATGAGGAAATGAATCCAAAGTAGTTAAATAACTTGCCCAACATCACAGCTAGAAACTGAATTAGATTTCTAAGCTGTATCTGCAGTCTTCAAAGCTTGAAATGTTTTTTTAAGATACCATATACTTCCCCAGATATCAAGGGAGTAGAGGCAATAAACAAAAGACCTCTAACAGATAAATTTCATCTACAGCTCATCTAGACCAACATGACCCTTTCTGTTAGCAGCTCAAAGAATAAACATGCATACACACTCCAACAAAGATGCTATCGCTAGCTCAAAATATGAAACTGACACACAAGTAAGAGATTTAGATTTGCGAGCCAGTTGCATAACATTAACTCAACAGAAGTAGTTAAGATACCTAGGGCAACATTTCTCAATGCTTTGCTGGATTCTTCTGTACCATGATAACAAGTAGGCCATGAAAATAGTAATCTGTGATCAAATAAACTGAGAGACTAGGTGAAACAAAATTAAACAGCCTTATTAACCAACAGATTTCTCAGAGCCTTTATACACCAGCAAGCATTATGAACTCTAAGAAGAGTATATTCTACTTATAGTATTTACAGTGCTTTAGGTTTATTTATTTATTTTGAGAGAGAGCGAGCGAGTGCAGAGGAGGAGGAGAGAAAGAGGGAGAGAGAGAATCCCAAGCAGACTCCTCACTGTCAGCTCTGACTCGAACCATGAGATCATGACCTGAACTGAAATCAACAGGAGGACACTTAACCAACTGAGCCCTTCAGGTGCCCCCTCTACTTACAGTATTTAACATTTATCTTGAAAAAAGCTCTTTCCTTTTTTAATCCTTACCATTTATAAACAATTCCTAGGAAAGTATTCTGTTTAACACCATTTTGAGAAATACTACTCTAAGGGGGACAAAGGCAAAGGCCCAAGAATACAATCCATTATTAGGGGGCTGGAGGCAAACAAACAAACAAACAAACAAATCCAATAAAGAATACAGTGAAGAAGGTAGGAAGCAAATATGGATAATTCAATATTATAGAAGCAAGAAAGGAGATGGTTTCTAAAGAGACAATCAACAAAACTAAACTACTGAGATATTAAATAAATTGAGAATAAAAAGTGTTTCGATTGGACTAGGAAAACTGTCACTTGTGACCTTTAGGAGAATAATAGCTTCAGAAAGGGGGAGAAAAGAAGGATGACAGGCAGAATATAAAAGGTTAGGATGGAAATGATAAAAGAAGTAGATGAAGCATTTAGAGACCACCAATAACTGTAGTTTAGCAGTGAAAGTAAAAAAAGAAATTGGTTGGTTGGGAGAAGGGAGCATATAGAGCAATAAAAAAAAAAATTTAGAATGGGGTCACATGCACCTGGTTGAAGGTAAAAGTGAAACCATACTGAAAGAAACATAATAACAGATCAGTAGATGGAAGAAATGGAATCCAGAGTATAAATGACTAGAAAAGACATCTTTCCTCTCAGCTTGGAGAGAATTTGAATAGCAATGCCTAGCCAAATCTGAAGACCTTCTTTTAATACTCAAAAATTTCATAGATTTCTTCCTACTCCACTCAAGAGAATTTTTCAGTCTTTAGAGTTCAGTGTATATAGCAAGGGAATAAATTTGCTGATCTGTTGCTCCTGTCAGAGGATGTCTGTTGTGGGGGAAAGCAGAGGGTTACAGAGCTGCAATTAACTAAGGGCCCCAATCTGCATGTAATAAGAAGGTGTAGGCAAGTGACAATAGGGAAGTTGGGAGCTCATGGGATTTTAATTTATAATGACTTACTATAAATGATTTTTATATACAAAATAAAAGCTTAGGAACACACAGAAAACAATGTGAAGATTACCAAAGAAGGGTCTAGAAAAAAAAAAAGGCATCTACTTAGCCCACCCATAAATTTCCACAACTCTGCTATACCAACAGAAGTGGCGTAAGTCATAAATTTATAATGTAACTTCAGGGGCGCCTGGGTGGCTCAGTGAGTTGAGCGTTGGACTCTTGATGTCAGCTCAGGTCATGATCTCATGGTTCCTGAGTTCGAGCCCCGCGACCAGCTCTGTGCTGACAGTGCGGAGCCTACTTGGGATTCTCTGTCTCTCTCTCTCTCTTTCTGCCTCTCCCCTGCTCATTCGTGGGCGCGCGTGGACACAGGCACACACACACACTCTCTCTCTCTCTCACTCTCTCTCAAAAAAACCAAACATTTAACATAAAAAATAATAATATAACTCCAATATGCTGGTGAGAAAAAAGACTAGTAGCAGGTCTGGTTACAGTACAGCTTTAAACTTTTTAAATTTAAACTTTGTATGGCATTCCATCTGCATAAAACACGAACCCTAAGAGCTACTTAAGCATGGAAATTTTCATTTTTATTTCTTTCAAGAATAGCAAGGACACTGGCATGAGATTCTGTTGCTTATAACATTATTATAGATTCTTCCTTTTTGGTTAATTTCATCAACAATTCAAATTGAGTACATAATTTTGCATTAACTATGCCAAAGTCACAAGTGTGGCTCATATACGGCTCCAGGGCCCATTTATCATAACGTTTTGATCACACACAAAAAAAAAAAAAAAAAAAAAAGTCTGTAGCATCTGATTCTTCAACTACTTAATATATCCACCTACAGAGGTTAATAAAAATCATACTGCTTAAAATATACATAGGTACAGGAGTCTGAGGAGGCCCATTCTTTAAACGAAGAAATTAATATTGATCAGTGTGCACGGAATAAGGATAAGGCAACAATACCTACACCAAACCTGGCAGTCTCCAGATTTGTGTATCTGTAAACCTAAGGCAGCCACATAGGCCAGATGACTGCTACTGCCAGCTCAGCAGCTGAGCTTGGAGAACAGGCGGTATCCACACACAGGCCACATTTGAGAACCAGAACTTGTGGCCAGTTTCGCCTGGTAGCGACTGGAGAACGTGGCAGTGATAAACCGGGAAAAGTCTGATAGAAAAAGGGTTACTGGCGGTAAGAGGAGCCTCCAAGGCTGCAATCCCGGAAGGCATAAAGCAGCCGCGGTAGGCTAATGCCCCTACGCCGGGTTAAAGGAAAGTAGGAGGACTGAGAGGAGAGGGCTCGTCCTTACCTTGTCATCCTCGCATCTTTTCCCCAGGCCCTCCCTGGCCTGCAGCCGGCTGCTGAGGCGGCCGTAGTCGGCCTCCTTCTGGTCGATCTGTTTCTTGTGCGAGTCCACCAAGAGCAGGAGGTCCGAATTGCGCTTCTCCAGGCGCCCACGGGCCACCTCGGTGCGCTGGACCTGGCCCTGCAGCTCCGCCACCTCCTCCTGAAGCAGGACGTGGCGGGAGGAGATACTCCAGTAGTTGAAGGCGAGGACCGCGATCACCACCAGCAGCACCACCAACACGAAGGAGGGCAGGCGGCCGGCCCGCCGGTTAGCCCCGAAACCCACCATGGGGTCGAACTAGGCTGTGCCCTGGGGCCTCGCCGCGGACACCTGCGGCCAGAATCTCAGGCCTCAGTAGCTGAGTTGCCTGGGGGACGCGGCCCCAGGGCCGGCCGAAGGAGGAGGCGGGCCAATCTGCCTGCCTGAGAGCCGGAGAAGGGGGCGGGGCCGCAAGCCGCAGGCCCCTCCCCGCCCCCCCCTCCTCAAATCAGGCCAAAGCGTGTTCCCAAAGCTTTGAAAACGACCCTGCACAATCCGGGTAGAACCAGGAGAACCCAGCCGCCTGCACCCGGGACCCAACACCTCAGGGCTGGGGGGCGGGGAAAGGTGCCGGAAGGGGGCGGATTTAACTCTGGCCCCGCCCATTGGCTGGGTCCGGGTCGCTTAGGGGGCCATTGCCTAGTTTCCGCCGACGCCCCCTCTTCTCGCGAGAAAGTGAGTTTCTCTCGCCCTTTGCAGTCTTATCTCGCGAGTGTTATCTCTGTTGGGAAGAGTGTTGTGTTAATTTTGGCGCTTTGTGTTAGCTCTTGTACCTGAATTCGAATCTCTTCAATTTTTTACCCTGATTGCCTTGACCCAAGGTCCAGGGAGTGCCTACCCTACCCTGACTCTCGTGCGAGTTTTCGTCTTTGAGGACATCTGCGGTTGCGACCGCTTTGTAGGGATAACAGTCGGTGAGATGCGGCAGAAAGGGCGACTAGAAGGGCTCTGTACTTGCTTCAGTAGATAGATTTTCTCGTCTGTGCTGACGATGTGGAGAGTAAACAACAAATACCATAAAATAGTGGTGCTCCCAATATTACAAAGACAAATCAAGAAAAACTAAGCTTTATAACTGAACGGGGTGGTGCCAGCCAGGTTTCCAAGGTTACTCCTTGCACGGAAGGGAAGAACTTCAGAATGTGTGAGTTCTTAAACTTACTGCTGCTTTTGCTTTGAGACAGGCTTCCAAATAGAAAGTCCAGAAGCTACCTCAATGAATGATAACTAATGCTATTACTGACAGCACACTCTGAATTAGAAATAGCTCTTTTACAAATTATTTTTGCATGCCTAGTCTCATGTTATCTTCTCAACAACACAGTTATACAGATGAGGAGTCTAATACAAAAAACTGTTCCAGAAACTTTCTCAAAGTCCCTTATCTTGTTTGGGACTTGTTAGACTTGGAGCCAGATCACTGTTCCCTTAACTTCATTGCTCTTTGCATTATACCAGGCTAACCGTTGCTATACGTTCAGCATTAATCACCGTGAGGAAGAAAAAGCCCCACCTCTTTTGTTTTTTCTGCAGATTTCCTTTGTCGTGGCATAAAAAAAATTTTTTAAGTTATTGGCTGTTTAAGGAGAAGATGGAGTTGCTTTATTTTTCAAACTTCAGTTTCAAGAACTTCCATAAGAATAAAATCTCAAGAATGAAAAAAACTGGTATTTTCATTCAAATCAGGGCAAAAAGACTTGTCATCTTTGAATAATTATCCTATGCATCCTGTCCATTTCAAAAATGAAGTAACTTCGGGGCGCCTGGGTGGCTCAGTCGGTTGAGCGTCCGACTTCAGCCAGGTCACGATCTCGCGGTCCATGAGTTCGAGCCCCGCGTCAGGCTCTGGGCTGACGGCTCAGAGCCTGGAGCCTGTTTCCGATTCTGTGTCTCCCTCTCTCTCTGCCCCTCCCCCGTTCATGCTCTGTCTCTCTCTGTCCCAAAAATAAATAAACGTTGAAAAAAAAATTTAAAAAAAATGAAGTAACTTGCCTAGAAGTTAGTAGCCTGAAAGAATTATTGCACCTTTAAGAGTGATGATTTCTCTCTCATAGTTACATAAAAACAAGTAATGCCAAAATTATTAATCTTTAGTTCACATCAAACTTGAATTCTTTGCTCCAGCTTCATGAGATCACATAAATCCCCTTCACTCTCAAATGACAAGCAGACTTTGGCAAAAGGGAGCAAAGCAAAAATAGAAGATCATTGACTATAATGGCCCTTCCCATGTATCCTTTTCCTCAACTTCATAATGGCCTTGCTTTGTGTAGCCAGCAGTTGAAAATTAACTATAAAATAGTATTAACTGCTTAGATATTACTCTTGCAAAAATGTTTTCATTTTTATATGGGATTCTGACATATAAAAATTTAATATTGTACAAAACACATTCACATACATTTTTTAAATAGATGCTTAAAAGAACTATTTGTTTCTTAGTCCATTATTCCATTTTACACATGCAGAAGTAATGTGCTTAAAGTGATATGTCTGGCAAGTGGCAGGGCTGATCTTAAAAACCAGCCCTATTTTGACTCTGCCCCCAGGGAAAAAATTTTTTTATTCCATTTTGATGGTTACCTCTTCAAGCTATTCTCCCTACTAAAGGAACCAAATCCACATATCATCATGACAGTGTATAAGCACTTTCCTATAGATAGTTCTGGATTAGGCATTAAACAAATGGAAGTAAAAGTCAATTCCTTAAGCCAGGTGATCAAGGTTAGCAACAACATTGATAAGTCATGTTATTAGTATGTATCCTTGATATGATGTGATGGGAGCACCACTCTGTGGTTTTCCTCCCCAAAACTCTTAACTCTAGTCTAATCGTTAGAAAAAATATCACACAAATTCCAATTGCCTCAACTGGACCAGTAATCCTACAAAGTGTCAAGGTCATCAAAAACAAGGAAAGTCTGAGAAACTTTCACAGGCAAAAGAAGCATGAGGAGACATAACTACTAAATGTAATGTGGTATCCTGGATAGGATCCTAGAACAGAAAAAGGACATTAGGAGAAGATGAAGGAAATTTGAATAAAATATGAACTTTAGTTAATAATAATGCATTAATTGATTGTTATAGATGTACCATGCTCATATAGGGTGTTAATAATGGGGGAGATTGGATGTGAGGTATATGAGAGTTCTTTAATATTTTCACTATTTTTCTGTATTTCTAAAACTGCTCTAAAATAAAATTATTTTTCAAATACCAGTTTCTATCTTTTGGAATATCTTTTAGGTTATAATGTGTAGACATAAATATGTTCATATAGCTGAAAAGGCAGTATAATCACAGAGAAATAATGTTTTAAGATTTATTTTCAGGGTAAGCATCTATTATAAAGTGGCAAGTAAGGTTGAATAACAGGAATTTTGTGTTTAAATTGAGTTTTCTTTAAGGGCAACAATCATGTCATTTATTTCTCTTGTGCAATCGAGACCCTTTTTGAGCTCAGAACACTATTTGGCATATGTCTTCAGTTTATGTTGACTCAAAAAATTTTATATGCTGCAATTGAGCAGAGGAGTAGATTATTTCATAGCTTATTCCTCAATATATCTTTTAAAGATTTTGCTTTTAAGCAATCTCTACACCCAACGTGGTGCTCAACCTCACAACCCCAAGATCAAGAGTCACATGCTCTACCAACTGAGCCAGCCAGGTACCTCATTATTCCTCAATATTTATGGCTTTGGGTAGGACTAGATTAGAGAAGGTGGCAGCTCATAGAAATACAAAATAGACAAATATGTTAGGCAAGTTCTTTCCATTGCAAATGGGAAAAAAAACAACAACCAAAACTGGTTAAAGCAAAGAGTTATATATATTTTAGAAGCATACTGGAATAGTCCATGGTAATATTGAAAGAGCAACAGGAACTGGGGTACCTATAGGGAACTCAATGCTTCCGTAATTCAGTCTTTTTGTTTCTCCCCCTGCTTGGCTTTATTCTTTATTTCTTCAGATGGTGCTTTTCTTTGCAGACAAGAAATATGGCCCCAACATCTCCAGGGTCACATCCTGCTAGTTCCATGATCTGAAAAGCAAGGGAAGTCTGTCTTCTAGCTTCCAGTACAAAAATGATGAAGGAAGGATTCTGGTTGTCCAAGCCTGATCATTACACACAACTTATACCCATCACTGTGGCCAGGGAGATAAGGTATTATGATTGGCCCGGCATAAAACGCTCTCCTATGGCCAGTAGTCAGTCTGAAAACAAGAAACAGAAAAAAAATGTTGACTCAAACAAATACAACTGAGTTTCCTTTTTCTTGAGATGTATTATCTTCCTTCCAATTAAGAACAGTTAATAAGTGAATAAAGACATTGTGTTTCAGGTTGTTTTCCCCAGGAAACAGGCTCTGAGATGGAGATTCATAATAGAAAACATAATAGGATGAAAACGGTATTGGCAGAGGGAGAGTTGGAATGCTATGCAGTCTCAGTGAAAGCTTCAGCCAATGCCAATAGAGCTCTAAACTTTTGCAGCCCTTCAGAGTTGTCCTGAGTCGGAGGGGTCCAGGCCTTTATATTCATAAATCAACCAGGTTTTGGATAGCAAGGGGAAAAGGCCACAGGCTATGTGCTAACTCCAGTCAATTAATAACAATGCCTGAATTACTGTACTAAAAATAAAAAAATTGACAAAGTGTATCTGAGCTAAGTAAGGAAGAATGCTATGATCAATTAGTAATTTGTCCACAGGCACAGGAGGGGGTATGATGTTATGCATGAGAGGTGGATGCTATGATGCACAACCCGGATCCCCTTTCAGGCATGAAGGACTTATTCCCCTAACTGCTGGGAGTGCTGCCAACAGAGAGCCTTTAGCTATCAGCCCTTTTCAGAATTGCCTCAGTTGAAGAGGACCACCTTGTGAACAGAATGCCCTGTTCCCATGGCAACCAACAATGAATACCAGTCAAGAGAACACACTTTTGTTAAGTTACTTCCTTACATCAACCTCATTTCCTATGGTTGTATAGCAAGAGACAATGTACTATAGGGGTAATGTGGGCTCTGGAGTAAGAATGTGTGAGTTAAAAGTCTCTGCCTCTTATTAATTTTGTAACACAGGCAAGATACTCAACTTCAGTGCACCAGGTTTCCCATTTCCAAAATGGCATATGAGTTAGGATTAAATTTGGCTCCATATAAGGGGGAGAAATAACTTGAACAAGATAGGATTTTTTTTTCTTTCTTACATAAAATATATTCAGACACAAGCAATCCAAGACTGGTATGTCAGGCTCCTTCAAGCTCACTGTGGTCATCTCTACAGTACAGATCTCGTCTTCACTTCCAGATGTGACTTTCTTGATCCAGGAAGCATAAAAGAAGAAGGGCACCATCCCACCTACCTTCAACTTTTAAGAAGACTTCTCTAAATGTGCATTTCCACTTCCTTCTCATTGATTTGAACCTAGTCACATAGTCACCCCCCAACCCCTAGAGACCAAAGAGGCAAGGAAATATAGTCTTATAGCAACAATGTCTTCAGTTGAAAATTAGGGTCTCTTAGTAAAGGAAAAGAAGGAAAAGTATAGGGAAGCAAAAACAAATTCTGTCACAAATGGGGAAAATAATAATGCCTATCTTATAAGGATGTTGTGTGAATTAAGTGAGTTAATATAGATACCATGCCAAGGAGAAATGAAGACGGTGGAGTAGTGGGAGGACCCTAGGCTTGGTTAGTCCCTTGAACTCAGCTAGATAAATATCAAATCATTCTGAATACTCAAATAGATCTGAGGATTGACAGATCAAACTGCACAACTAGAGAGAAAGAAGAGGCCACATCATGGAAGGTAAGAAATGCAGAGACATGATTTGATAGAGAAGTGAATCGCAGGTGCTGTGGAGGGGAAGGAGCCCTGGCCGTGGAGAGAGGTGTGAGAGAGAGAGGATTGCACAGGGGATGGCACACGGAAAACACTTGCCCAAAACCATTGACTGGGAACACAAAAGGGGCTAATTTTTGTGAATTTTTACAACAATGGGGCTCAAGGACTAGAGTTTTAGAGTTTTAGAGCACCTGTGGGTGCTTCAGTGCTCCTGTGGAGAAGGACAGATAGCCTGGGGGCAAATGTAACCCTCTGAGGATCCCCTGGATGCACTGGGAAAGATGGTTTCCCTTTCTTGGGGCACATCTGAGAGAGGTGGCATTGCCTCTCCAGGGACAAAGGAGCTGGCAGGTACCATTTCTCTACCCAACCCCTCAGCATAAACTAATTTCAGTAAGCAGCACTGCACCAACAGGGCCTGCTTAAACCACTTACACCAAGCCCCGCCCCCCTGCACTCTGTAGGTGCTGCTTCTCTGTCAGTTTTCCTGAGAACCAGCACAGCAGGCACCTCCTGCTGGAGACCAGCATATCCCCCCACCCCCCCACCCCCAGCCCAACTCCTGCATGCACCATGTCTACTGACCATAGAGTTCTGCAGAGCTTCAGCTCTAGTGGAAATAGCTTCAGGTCTTTTTTTTTCAACGTTTATTTATTTTTGGGACAGAGAGAGACAGAGCATGAACGGGGGAGGGGCAGAGAGAGAGGGAGACACAGAATCGGAAACAGGCTCCAGGCTCTGAGCCGTCAGCCCAGAGCCTGACGCGGGGCTCGAACTCATGGACCGCGAGATCGTGACCTGGCTGAAGTCGGACGCTTAACCGACTGCGCCACCCAGGCGCCCCCAGGTCTTTTTTTAACAAGCAGACCAGAGCACACCTAGTTAAAACTTGCCACACTCTGAATAAGGTCAAAACACTTCCCACCGCAAGCAAGGGGAAACTCTGCTGAGAACTGACCTGAGGGAAAGAGCTGACAAAACACAACAGTGGAGTGCACACAGCATTCACAAGAGACACCTTCTGAAGCGCCAGGCCCTGGAAAGTATATGACTGCTTCTTTATAAAGTCCTTACTCTCAGGAGCAGGAAACATAGCAGGCTTTCCTAACACACATCAGAAGACAGAGATGTAGACAAAATGCCAACACAGAGGAAACCATCCCAAAATAAAGAACAAGAAGAGGTCATGGCCAGGAATCTAATCAAAATAGATGTAAGTAATTTGCTTGATCCATAATTTCAGCAATCATAAATAAAGCAGCAGTCATAAGAATACTAGCTGGGCTTGAGAAAAGCATAGAAGAGAGCAGGGAATCCCTTACCACGGAGATAAAAGACCTAAAAAATAGTCAGGCTGAAATTTAAAAATGCTATAATCAAGATGCAAAACTAACTGGATGTAATGACCACAAGGATGGAAGAAGCAGAGGAATGAATAAGTGATATAGAAATTAAAATTATAGGGGCGCCTGGATGGCTCAGTCGGTTGAGTGTTCGACTTCAGCTCAGGTCATGGTCTCATGGTTCGTGGGTTCAAGTCCTGAGTCAGGCTCTGTGCTGACAGCTCAGAGCCTGGAGCCTGCTTCCAATTCTGTGTTTTCCTCTCTGTCCCTCCCCTACTTGTGCTCTGTCTCTCTCTGTCTCTCAAAAATAAATAAACGTTAAAAATATTTTTTTAAGAAATTAAAATTATGGAAAATAATGAAGCTGAAAAGAAGGAAAGAAAATATTGGATCATGAATGTAGACTTAGAGAACTCAGCAACTCCATAAAGTATAATAACATTCGTCTCATAGAAGTCCCAGAAGAAGAAGAGAGGGAAAGGGGGACAAAAGGCTTATTTGAGCAAATTATAGCTGAGAACTTCCTTAATCTGGGGACAGAAACAGACACCCAAATCCAGGAGGCACAGAGAACTCTCATCAAAATCAATAAAAGCAGGCCAACACCAAGAAATCCCACAATTAAATTTGCAAAATATACAGGTAAAGTAAAATGCTAAAAGCAGCAAAAGAAATCCCTATCTTACAAGGAAAAACAGGGGTGCCTGGGTGGCTCAGTCGGTTGAGTGTCCAACTTCTGCTCAGGTCATTATCTTGCAGTTTGTGAGTTTGAGCCCCCACACCAGGCTCACTATTGTCAGCATGGAGCCCACTTTGGATTCTCTGTCCCCCCACCTCTCTCTTCCCCTTCCCTAATCACTCGTTCTCTCTCAAATATAAACAAACAAACAAAAAGCAAGGGAAAAACATAAGGTTAGCAGCAGAAACTTGGCAGGCCAGAAGGGAGTGGCATTATATAGTCAATGTGTTGAATGAGAGATATATGCAGCCAAGAATACTCTGTCCAATAAAGCTGCCATTCAGAATGAAAGAAGAGATAAAGCGTTTCCCAAACAAACAGAAACTAAAGGAGTTCATGACCATTAAACCAGCCTACAAGAAATGTTAAAGGGGACTCTGAGGGGAGAGAAACACCAAAAATGATGAAGACTAGAAAGACACAGGGAAAATTTCTAGAAACAACAACTAAACAGGTAATACAGTGGAACTAAATTCATATTTATCAATAATCCTCTGAATGTAAGTGGACTAAATGCTCCAATCAAAAGACATAAGGTATCAGAATGGATACAAAAATAAAGATCCAAGTATATGTTGCCTACAAGAGATTCACTTTAGACCTAAAGACATTTGAAGATTGAAAGTGAGGGGATGGAGAACCATTTATCATGATGATGGATGTCAAAAGAAAGCCAGAGTAGACATATTTATATCAGACAAACTAGGTTTTTGTTTTGTTTTGTTTTGTTCTGTTTTAGAGCGAGAGAGAGTGTGCGAGTGGAGGAGGGGACAGAGAGAGAGAGAGAGAGAGAGAGAGAGAGAGAGATAATCCCAAGCAGGCTTCACACTCAGTGCAGAGCCTGACACTGGGCTTAACCCCAAGACCCTGGGATCATGACCTGAGCAAAACTCAAGAGTCGGGCACTCAACCAACTGAGCCACCCAGGTGACCCCAGACAAACTAGATTTTAAACCAAAGACTGTAATAAGAGATGAAGAAGGGCACTATCATAATAAAGGGGTCTATCCAATAAGAAGATCTCACAATTGTAAATATTTATGACATTAACTTGGAAGCACCCAAATATATAAAACAATGACAAACATAAATTGTCATAAATTGATACTAATACAGTAATAGTAGAGAATTTTAATACCCCACTTACAACAATGGGCAGATCATATAAGCAGACAATCAACAAAGAAACAATGGCTTTGAATGACACACCGGACCAGATGGACTTAACAGATATATTCAGAACATTTCATCCAAAAGCAGGAGAATACACATTCTCTTCAAGTGCACACAGGATATTCTCCAGAATAGATCACATACTGGATCACAAATCAGGCCTCAATAAGTACAAAAAGATTGAGATCATACCATGCATATTTTCCAAACACAATGAGATGAAACTTGAAGTCAGCTACAAAAAAAATTTGGAAAGACCACAAATACATGGAGGTTAAAGAACATCCTACTAATTAATGAATGGGTCAACCAGTAAATTAAAGAAGAAATGAAAAAAAATACATATAAATAAATGATAATGAAAACACATGACCAAAACCTTTGGGATGCAGCAAAAGTGGTCATAAGAGGGAAGTAAATAGCAATACAGGCCTACCTCAAGAAGCAAGAAAAATATCAAATACACAACCTAAACTTACAACTATAGGAGCTAGTAAAAGAACAACCAATGAAGCCTAAAGCCAGTAGAAAAAGGGAAATAATAAAGGTTAGAGCATAAATAAATGATACAGAAACAAACAAACATACAAACAAAACAACAACAACAACAACAACAACAAAAATATTGTAGAACAGATCAATGAAACCAGGAGCTAGTTATTTGAAAGAATTAATAAAATTGATAAATCCCTAGCTAGACTTATCAAAAAGAAAAGAGAAAGGTCCCAAATAAATAAAATCACAAATGAGAGAGGAGAAACCACAACTAACACCACAGAAATACAAACAATTAAAAGAGAATATTATGAAAAATTATATGCCAACAAATTGGGCAATCTGGAAAAAATAGATAAATTCCTAGAAACATATAAACTACCAAAACTGAAACAGGAAGAAATAGAAAACTTAAACAGACTGATAACCAACAAAGAAATTAAATCAATAATCAAAAATCTCCCAACAAACAAAAGCCCAGGGCCAGATAAATTCCTAGGAAAATTCTACCAAACATTTAAAGAAGAGTTAATACCTATTCTTCTAAAACTGTTCCAAAAAATAGAAAGGAAAGGAAATTTTCCAAACTCATTCTATGAGGCCAGCATTACCTTGATTCTAAAACCAGACAAGACCCCACTAAAAAGAATTACCGGCCAATATCCCTCATGAACATGGATGCAAAAATTCTCAGCAAAATACTAGCAAATCGAATATAACAGTATATTAAAAGAATCATTCACCATGATAAAGTGGGACTTATTCCTGGACTGCAGGGGTGGTTCAATATTCACAAATCAACGTCATACACCACATTAATAAAAGAAAGTATAACCAAGTAAGGATAGAGGGAACATATCTCAATATTATAAAGGCCATATATGAAAGATCCATAGCTAATATAATCCTCAATGGGGAAAAATTGAGAGCTTTTCCACTACAGTCAATAATAAGACAGGGATGTCCAATCTCACCATTGTTATTTAAAATAGTACTGGAAGTCCTAGCCTCAGCAATCAGACAACAAAAAGAAATAAAAGTCATCCAAATCAGCAAGGAAGAAGTCAACTTTCACTACTTGCAGATGACATGATACTCTATGTATAAAACCTGAATGACTCCACGAAAATATTGCTAGAACTGATACACATATTTGGTGAAGTCACAGGATACAAAATCAACATACAGAAATCTGTGGCATTTCTATACACCAATAATGAAACAGAAGAAAGAAAAATGAAGAATCGATCCCATTTACAATTGTACCAAAAACCTTAAGATACTTAGTAATAAACTTAACCAAAGAGGTAAAAGATCTGTACTCTGAAAACTATGGAATACTTAGGCAACGAATTGAAGATAACACAAAGAAGTGGAAAAACATCCCATGCTCATGGATTGGAAAGCAAATATTGTTTAAATGTCTATACTGCCAAAAGCGATCTACACATTTAACGCAATCCCTACCAAAATACCACAAGCATTTTTCACAAAGCTAGAGCAAACAATCCTAAAACTTGTATGGAACCACAAAAGACCCCAAATAGCCAAAGCAATCTTGAAAAAGAAATACAAAGCAAGAGGCATCACAATTCTGAACTTAAAGTCAAGTTATATTACAAAGCTGTATGGTATTGGCACAAAAACAGACACATAGATCAATGGAACAGAATAGAAAACCTAGAAATGAACACACAACTGTATAGTTAGCTAATCTTTGACAAAACAGGAAAGGATGTCCAATGGAAAAAAGACAATCTCTTCAACAAATGGTGCTGGAAAAACTGGACAACAACATGCAAAAGAATGAAACTGGACCACTTTCTTACACCATACACAAAAATAAATTCAAAATGGATGAAAGACCTAAATGTGAGACAGGAAACTGTCAAAATCCTGGAGAAGAACACAGGCAGCAACCTCTTTGACATCAGCCATAGTAACTTCTTACTAGACATGCTGCCAGAGGCAAGGGAAACAAAAGCAAACATGAACTATTGGGACATCATCAAGATAAAAAGCTTCTGCACAGTGAAGGAAACAATCAACAAAACTAAAAGGCGACCTATGGAATGGGAGAAGATATTTGCAAATTACATATTTGATAAATGGTTAGTGTCCAAAATCTATAAAGAACTTATCAAACACAACACTCAAAAACCAAATAATCCAGTTAAGAAATGGCAGCAGACATGAACAGATATTTTTCCAAAGAAGACATTTAAATGACTAACAGACACAGGAAAAGGGGTTCAGCATCATCCATCATCAGGGAAATGCAAATCAAAACCACAGAGACCTCACCTCACATCTGTCAGAATGGCTAAAATGAACAACACAGAAAACAATTAAGTGTAGGCAAAGATGAGGAGAAAGGGAACACTTTTGCACTGTTGGTGGAATCCAAACTGGTGCACCCACTCTGGAAAACAGTGTGGAGTTCCTCAAAAAGTACAAATTAGAACTAACCTATGACCCAGCAGTTGCACTATTATGTATTTACCAAAGGGATATAAAAATACTGATGCAAAAGGACACAGGAACCCCATTGTTTACAGCAGTGCTATTGACAATAGCCAAATTATGGAAAGAGCCCAAATGTCCATTGACTGATGAATGGATAAAGAAGATGTGTATATATACACACACAACATCTTCTTTATCCACATACATATATATATATATATATATATAGGAATATTACTCAGCCATCAGAAAACATGAAATTTTACCATTTACAATGATGTTGATGGAGTTAGAGTGTATTACACTAAATGAAATAAGTCAGAGAAAGACAAATACCATATGATTTCACTCATATGTGGAAATTAAGAAACAAAACAGATGAACACGGGGCAAAAAAAGAGACTGGCAAACCATAAAAGAGACTCTTACTATAGAAAACAAACTGAGGGTTGCTGGAGGGGAGGTGGGTGCAAGGACATGTTAAATAGGTGATGAGTATTTAGGAGGGCACTTGCTGTGATGAGCCCTGGGTGTTGTATGTAAGTAATGAATCACAAAATTCTACTATTGAAACTAATACTACACTACATGTTAGTGAAATTTAAATTAAAACTTAAAAAAGAAAAAAATAATAATATATGTACTATGTTTAGAACAGGCACTTAGCAAGTATTCAATACATGCTGCCACCATTACTATTACTGTAGTAATGGTTTTCAGCTTGTGGGGAGGGCATGAACAAACCTGTATCTTCACCAGCCTATACATTGAATGAAGAATTTCTACAAAATCTCATTACTTTTTTAAAACGTCTGAGAAGATATTGTGATGAACACAATTGAAATTTATTTAAAATTACTTTTAAATAAAAGTAATTTCATCATAACCTTCATTACACATTTTCGTAATGGACACTATAACTGCTATCACATAATTATCCACACAGTTTCTGACATTAAAAAAGAAGTTCTTATAGTCAAAAGATTGGTAATTTGGGTCCAGAGACCCATATTTTTGGTAGGAATGTAACCTAGCCTCTATCAGTCTCTCCAGACTTATTGTGTCCTTCTATTTCTTACACCCTAGCTCTAAGGATATTCTGTTTCCTGAGCTATATTATATATCTGACACTTTTTTGGTTATTTCATATTGGAATACTTCTCCAAGTTTCTTCAATCTTTCACTACCTTTTATTGATAACTTTATTTACCATTAATAAAAATGATACAAATTTTTCAGTACTTATACAATCACAATTATATTGTTAATATAATAGTTAATTGAGAAACTACTTAATTCAAAAGGTTATTACAAAGTAAGAAAATGCTTTTTTTAAAATTTTTTAAATGTTTATATATTTTTGAGAGAGACAAGAAAGCACAAGCAGGGGAGGGGCAGAGAGGGATGGAGACAGAGGATCTGAAATGGGCTCTATGTTGACAGCAGAGAGCCCCATATGGGGCTCAAACTCACTAACCATGAAATCATGACCTGAGCCAAAGTCCAATGCTTAACAGACTAAGCCACTCAGGGACCCCAAGTGAGTAATGCTTTTAAATAAAATTTTTAAAAACTCATTATTATGGCATTGGGTTATTAGAAACCTACTTTATTTAAGCCTTTATATCATGGAGTATGCATTAATTAATTGCTTGATTAATTAATCAAATACTCATTGAATGTCTGTTGTGTGCCAGATAGTGTTGTAGGTAGGAGGAGTTGCAGAGCATACTGCAGGGGCAGAGGGTTCTCCTGAAACTTCCTGTCTCTTCCTCCTTTACCAATGCGTAACAGAAATAGTCCATCTCCTTTAAAACATTTTGACACCTCCCACCCTCTGCTGCTGTCAAGTAAAAGTGACCCCCATCTTAAGTGTGCTTCATGATATTTTCTAGATTACTATCATAACAGTTTATTTGCTGTGACACATCATCCTCTTACTAGACTTAAAAAAATTTTTTTTCAACATTTATTTACTATTGAGAGACAGAGAGAGACAGAGCGTGAGCATGGGAGGGGTAGAGAGAGGGGCGAGGGTGCGGGGGGGTGGGGGGAGACACAGAATCTGAAACAGGCTCCAGGCTCTGAGCTGTCAGCACAGAGCCCAATGTGGGGCTCAAACTCACAAACCACAAGATCGTGACCTGAGCTGAAGTCAGGTACTTAACCTACTGACCCACCCAGGCACCCCTCTTACTAGACTTTTAATACATGTTATTCTGTAGGGTCACATTAACAGACAGTATCACCAATAGGCTGTGATTTTGTTTTGATCTCGTACGATTAGGCTTTCCTCCCCTTGGCCAATGACTGCTCACTTCTTTCTTCCCAGTTTCTTTGGATTTGTCTGAAACACTTTTTGAATGCTCTCTTAAACATTTCATCCTTAGGCTTTTTTCTTATATTCTTGAATTATGGGATTAGAACAGAAGGGGAATTTAGAGATTGCCTAATCTAAAACTTTGATTTTATAGATGAAGATGAAAATCCGGAGAAATAATGTGACTTGTTCACAATTGTTCTATTCTACCAGTTAATGGCAGACCTGGGATCAGGATGCAAGCTTTCCTCAAGATTCAGCACAAATCCACCCTTTCTGAGACCTTCTTCTAAGTTCCAGGTCAGCTCATATTTTGCTCTTCTGAATTACTAACATATTGTCTATAAAATGCATCACTTTGTCAATGGTCATAGAGTATAATGCTGCTTTATATCATTACTCAATTCCTTCACTGGCCACTTAGCTGTAAACCTCAGCACAGATTTTGATTAGCATGTAGCACAGTAGCTAGTAGATATTAAGAAAATAGGTATTAAGTGAATGAATGGGCACATAGTAGGGATTTAAAAATATTTTTCACTGATTAACCACTGCTTCTCATATACCCTTTTAAAACATAATTGTTCTTGTTCTTTAACATTTTGGTTGTGATTCCTTGTAATTTTTAAAAACCAGACTTAGATTCTTGGCAATCAATGAAAAGATGGTTATGTTTTTGCACAGTCTGCTGCAATGTATTTTTTTTTTTGAGACTTGGCAGAAAACCCAAGGTTTCTGCCCTATTTTTTGTTTTCTCAGTTCATCTAATCTTTTAGATCTTCATGGCTTTCTCTTCTAGACATTGTTCTGTAGAGTGACCCAATTAAATGTGGCTCCATTTAAAGTAGTGGGACTTTATGTGGGACTGGTTTCAAATGATCATCCTGTAATTTTCCAAACCTTTATTTAATACATTTATTTTGGTTCCCTAGTCCAATGTACTTGCTGCCAATGCTAGTGTGGCATCACAATAAATCCTCCCATGCTGATGTTCAGGCAGAAGACACAGTTATGAGCAGAGCAAGACATGTGTAATATATTGCCCTTTAAGCAAATCCTCATTTATCCACTGCCTGAGCTTTAAGTAGAAGCTAAAAGCCTTTTTTTAACCTACATAGTTTTTCACTAAATCTGTTAGTTCAGCATGTTGTTTGTGTTGTTTTCAGCAGTGCAATCCCCTGATCTATATCAAGTAAACATGATGATGGATTGAACTCACTTCATTGCTCCTGTTCAGGTGCTATGTTTTGATTTGTCAGTATCTTGGAGAAGTAGCACACTGCATGCCAAGACAGAACAGAAGCCAGGGTTTACAAAGGACCACATTTCCCTTTGCAAAAGACCACATGTTTAAAGCAGGGTAGTGTAGTAAATTTGAAATACTAACATGTTTTGAAATATGTCTCTCTCTCTCTCTCTTTCTATATATATATATATATATATATGTTACATTTTATATTGGTATACACAATGTTCTCTCTTTTGGCATCGGACATTCCTGGGATTATTTAAAATCCATAATAAAAATTAATGGGACTTTTGGGGTGCCCGGCTGGCTCAGTCAATAGAGCATGTGACTCTTGATCTTGAAGTGATGAGTTCGAGCCCCACGTATGGAGTAGAGTTTACTTAAAAAAATTATTGGGGGGCGCCTGGGTGGCTCAGTTGGTTAAATGTCCAACTCTTGGTTTCAGTTCAGGGTTGTGAGATCAAGCCCGACATCAGGATCTGCACTGAGCCTGCTAAGATTCTCACTCCCTCTCTCTCTCTGCCTCTCTCCTGCTCTCACCCATGTGTGCTCTCTCTCTCTCAACTTAAAAAAAATATTGGGACTTTAAAGAAAATTTATTAATTTCTGTGGCCAAGTAACTTATTTCAGTTGGTGACTAGGTCACACTGTATACACACTGTGCTATTTCATGCGTCCGTGCTTTAGTACATTCTATTCTTCTCCCCTTGAATGCACTCCCTTATCATTGTGTAAGTCCTTTACGATCCTATTTAAACGCCTTTTCCTGAACTATTCCTTCTCTGTGCCTCTATTATACCTAATGTACATGTCTGATGTTATACTTATTATACCTATATTATAGCTATTAGTTTACATATTTATCATCCTGTTAGACTGTGAAATCCTTAAGATGAGGATTTTGTCCTATTTATCTTCCCATCATCTAAACCTGCAGGTAGTATATATTATGTTTGATGAATGAATAAAAAATATTTATTCCTTCTGGATGTAGTCAACGCATCCTTAGTCTTTCCACTACATAAAAGAAAAATACTAAACGTCTGTTTTTCCCTTTTTATTCTTTTTAGAAATGGAAATAATTTAATAGTTTAAGCTTTCAAGCTTATGAAAGAAATGCATGCTCAGAACAACAACAAAATAATGAGATGGTCAAAAAAGATTTCACTTTTGGAAAAATCAAAAGTGAAAATTGCCCATAATTCTACCCATCCAAGTGTAACTACTGCTAACATTTTAGTATAGATTTTTCCAGACTTTTTTCTATCTACATATATACAAACATAAAATATAAAACAAAAATGGAATATTATACATGCCATTTACTGACCTGCTTTTTCAGTTAACAATATCTTGTAAGCAACCTTCTGTGTTAAGTTTTAGCACTACATATTCAGTTTTGGTAAATGCATAGAAAGATGCATTTATTTGTTTAACAAATCCCTGTAGATGCACACTAAGTATTTAAAGTAGCAGCTTGTGGTTGCGTGAAACAAAGACATTCCTCCCACACCCAAACGCTTAAAAAATATAAAAAAGACCCATTCAAATTGTCTCAAGAAAAAGGAGTGTGTATTGTATAGATTGGAACTGGAACTAGAAATCCACCTATCAGGAATCAAGCTCTAGGATCAGCTATTCTTTCTGATGCTGCTCTCTATCCCCTTTCTTCATGTCTCACTAATACACCCTTCTTCCTAGAGCATTTGCTTCCTTTAAACTTCCATTTGCACATGGTTTTGACTTGGCTTACTTCAGACTCTTAATTTGTGACACTCTTTCTGTTTGTGTTCCTGCTTCTCAGTCTATAAAATTTCAAACATTGTCATCCCACACCCAGAAGATAATCTTGTACACTCTACCATGTATCCCCTGGGTATAGAAACTAGAGAATAAGTGGCAAGAGATGAGGATGAAGAGATAAGTGAAAGTTAGATGACGGAGAAGCCCCTACTAAAAGGTCTGGATTTTTAACTAAGAGTAATAGAAAGCCATCAAAAAGTTTTGAGAGTGACACAGTCAGAATTATGACTTAGACTTCTCTAGCTATGTGTGATTGTGCTTACAAGTTATAGATGGCAAGAAGACCAGTTAGGAGACTGTTGCAATAATTCAGGCAAGAAATGTTAGAGGCAGGGAAACAGTTTTTAATTTGGACAACCAGATCATCAATGGGCCCATTCACTGAAATACGAAACTCTGGAGAACTGATCAGAAGTTTCTTTGTAAGTGAATTTTTAAAAAAATTTTTAAATGTTTATTTACTTTTCAGAGAGAGAGAGAGAGAGGGAGAGGGAGAGAGAGAGAGAGAGAGAGAGAGAGAGAGAGAGACCGTGAGCGGGGGAGGGGCAGAGAAAGAGAGAGACACAGAATCTGAAACATGCACCAGGCTCTGAGCTATCAGCACAGGGCCTGATGTGGGGCCAGAACCCGAACCATGAGACCATGACCCGCACTGGTCGGGCATCCAACCAACTGAGCCACCCAGGTTGCAAGTGAACTTCTAACTGTTTATATGATTGCAGAAGTTTTTCCAGTTGAGAAAAATTATACATCACTTCACTCAGCCCTTGAAGATCTTCACCTGATAATTTCGGATCTTTCTACTCTCTCAAATCTATGCAACAGCTGTGTGGGGATGTAGTTGTTTTGAGTCTTAAGCCATGCAGCTAACTTATTCCTGTGGCTTTATCCTCTATCATAACAAAATCAACTTTCTCGACTGAATACCATGTCATGCCTTTAACTTCCTCCTGCCAATGTGTAAGAAATATGTGAGAAATTATATTAAGATACATTTTGATAATCAGTTTATGATGTGCCATCCATCAATACTCCCCTTTTATCCTTTTTTTTTTTCTCCACCTCTGGGAGGTTGTTCCGGAGGAAACATCTGTCCAGACAGTTTTTCACTTCTGGAAAATATTAGGATGGCTGACTGATGCATTGGAAAATGAATTCCTTCGGAAAAGGAAACAAGATTCCTTGTTTAGTCAGCTAGCTTTGTCACAAGACACAAACCATTCCCTTGGTCGAAGAGTGAGGTGGTAGGTAAGGCCTGGAAAGTTTCATCATGCTTGGTGTTCCTCACACCCTGACCTGCCTTTTATTCCTCAAGAAGGATCTATCCAAGCAAGACAGATGTCCATCTCTCCTGAGAATGCTTGGAGCAGGAGACCTCTCTCCAGTACTTTTCTTCCTTTTCCACTAGGAGATAATTTGGGGGCGAAGGCAGATTAAGTCTAAGAATTCACTAACTTGAAATATTGCTTGTTTGGATACATGTCTTAGCTAAAGTATTATTTATCTATAACTTTGGCTTAAGTAGCAGGATCAGACCCATCTCATCTAAATCCGTTCAACTATTCCCCCAAAACGCTACCCAGGGATTAACAAGGATTTACCTCTTGCTAGGAATTAAAGATAGTTTATTTATCCTAGATAGGGGTTCTCCTAATTGGCTACATAGAAATAGCATTTCCATGGGATGCTCATAAAATAGATGGGGAGGTAGTCCAAGAAGCAAATAATTTTGGAAATCACTTCATCCTCTGCTTTCTATTTAAAGATTCACAAATTACTTTAAGATATTAAAGGCTACATAAGAAGTTCTATAATAAAGAAACCTACTGATTTTTTTGATAACTTTATTGAAATATGATTTATATGCCATAAAGTACTTATTTTAAAGTGTATAGTTCAATGATTTTGTGTGTATTTACAGAGTTTTGCAACCATCACCACTTTGTAATTCCATATCATTTTCATTATCCCATAAGCAGTCTCTCCTCATTCTCTCTTCCTCTCTTTTTTCCCCCTATGGATTGCCTGTTCTGGATATTTTATATAACTTGAATCATACAATATGTGGTCCTTTGAGATTGTCTTATTTTCATTCAGTATATTGTGTTTGAGATTCATCCATGTTTATAGCATGTATTAGTACTTCATTACTTTTATTGCCAAATATTCCAATGTATAGATATGCCACATTTTATTTATGTCATCAGTTGATGGATATTTAGTTCGTTTCCATTTTTTGACTGTTATGACTAATGCTTGTATGAGCATTCATGCACAACCTTTGTATGTGTTGGATAGCAGGCAGAGGCTGTGGACACATGTCTAGAAGCATGTGGACATCATAAACTGTCACTTGGAGAACGAAGCTTTCATTGGGAAAATGTTGTATTAGCTTATGCTTAGTTTGTTCTTTTAGCTTAAAGTAATGCATATAAATTATATCAGAAGAAAAGGAAGAACACAATGTTACAAAAATGTTTGCATGCTTACTACTTTATAAAATTTCTAGTAGAGAAGAAAGGAAACCTACATTTTAGTGCACCAAATAAGAAGGAATAAGTAGTCATTGGATGTCTTCCACAGACAATCTTGATTAAAAAAAAGAAGGCTAGTTACCTGGGAGGCAACCAGCAGTAGCCAGATCATGTCTTAAGGACAGGGCAGGGTCAATCTTCAGTTCTGTTTGAAACTTGGACAAAATTCCAGGAGCAAGATCACCAAGAGTAGATCATTGTTAAACCAGTGCATGTAATATCCAGGACTTAATGCTATCTTGAGTAAAAAATATGGAGACTATGTTGAAAAACCGCTTTAATGCCTGTCTCTTAAAGAGCTGACATTTTAAGTCATTAAACCTATTAATTAATTTGGGCCTTGGTTTTAAGTCCCCACCCCCTTTTTGCCATAGCATTTCCTAACTTCCTTGGAATTAATGTCCTGTGGAACATACCTTGAGAAATGCTGCTCTAGTTACCTCGTTTCTTAACTTCATTCCAGAGACAAATTATTTCTCTTTAGGTCAAAGGTTGTGATCTTATTCTAACAGCAATCATTTGAGACTTCATAAAACATCAAATACAGAGGTGCCTGAGTGGCTCAGTTAGTTAAATGTCCAACGCTTCATCTCAGCAGGTCATGGTCTCAGAGCAGTGAGGTCAAGCCCCACATCAGGCTCCACACTGACAGCACACAGCCTAGTTAAGATTCTCTTGTCCCTCTCTCTCTGATCATCTCCTGCACTCTCTCTGTCTCTCTCAAAATAAATAAGGAAAAAAAACCCATCAAATACAGAAACTAACAACCTGGCCATTTCCCCCATATTTGTGTCATAAGGACAGTTCAACTAATTTCTAACATAGACCTGGGGTCAAAATAATTCCTGCTCTTTAAATGAGCAAAGTCCTGAAATTTATTTTATGTATTTTGTCCTCAAGTTTTTATTTAAATCCTAGCTAATTAACATACAGGTGAAAGTCCTGGAATTTAAAGACTGATCTAACACAGAGAGAGGCAAACCAAGAAACAGACCCTTAACTATGGAGAACAAACTGATGGTTAAAAGAGGGGAAGTGGGGGCGCCTGGGTGGCGCAGTCGGTTAAGCGTCCGACTTCAGCCAGGTCACGATCTCGCGGTCCGTGAGTTCGAGCCCCGCGTCAGGCTCTGGGCTGATGGCTCAGAGCCTGGAGCCTGTTTCTGATTCTGTGTCTCCCTCTCTCTCTGCCCCACCCCCGTTCATGCTCTGTCTCTCTCTGTCCCAAAAATAAATAAATGTTGAAAAAAAAAAAAAATAAAAAAAAATAAAAGAGGGGAAGTGGGTGGTGGGATGGGTGAAACAGGTGATGGAGATTAAGGAGATTAAGGAGTGCACTTGTGATGAGCAAGGAGTGCTGTCTGTAAGTGTTGAATCGCTAAATTGTACACCTGAGACTAACATTACACTGCATGTTTACTAACTAGAATTTAAATAAAAGCTTAAAAAAATAGAAAAAGTTAAAATTAAAAAAATAAAAACTGACCTAACAGATAGATCTTACATGGAAATGTAGACAAACCGAACTGTCAGCTTACATGGTAGCCAAAGTAAAGCTCCCAACTCCAAAGGTTGGGTTGCTTTAAATCCTATCTTTACTAATAGAGGAGAACGGTGATATGAATTCCACAAATAGGTCATTTTAAACTATTGAAAGTTGATTACAATGCACATTCTTTACAGTAGCAGATTTACCTTTCTAATTATGTTTCATTTAAGCTATGGCTAAAATTTTCTAATAAGCCAATAGTTCTTAGCTGTTTTTGTTTTATGACACATGAAAAATGGTGATCACCAATGTGACACTCTTCTAAGGTTATCTATAATTCTCAGCACAGGCTGCAATTCTGTTTTTTCATTTCCCACTCATAAAAAGATATTCAAATGCAAATAAGCGAGAATAAGGTTATAAAAGGAATTACTGCTTACTTTTTCTGGTAGGGAGTTCAGTTGGACTTAACCAAGTTTTATGTCTCTTGGAAAAAGACCTCAAACAAGCCACAACCAGAACCAGATATATCCCTAGTGAGTTGGGGGTGAGATGGGAGTAGTAAAGGTGTAATAGCAGCCAAATTTCAAGGAGAGGTTGCCTCTTAGAAACTCATCCCAAAGGAAGAAGCAATTAAAAACTGCCTTTCTCAGCTTACGTCTCCTGCCTTTTGGGTCAGCCTTTTTAATAGTATAACTTGTACCATTAATAAACCTTGTACTGCAAGAAGGGTTATAAAATGACCACTACCACAGAATTAGAGAGCAGAGCACTGAGGGGATCACCAGGAGGAAAGGGAATGTTCACAGTCCATCCTAATTTCATTTCTACTCTTTATCTGCCCAAGCCTTGCTGTATTTCACTAGGTTTCAGAACTTTCCCATTCTTGCTGCTACCGTGCCTCCCAAGGCTGAGTTGAGAAACATTGAGCCCCATATTGATTCTGAGAGAGGAAGGATTCTTTTTTCTTTTTTAAATGAGATATAATTGACATATAGCATTATATTAGTTTCAGGTGTACAACATAATGATTTGATATTTGCATATATTGCAAAATGATCACCACAATGAGTGTAGTTAACATCCATTACCACATAGTTAAAAAATTATTTTCTTGTGATGAAAACTTTTAAGGTCTGCTCTCTTAGCAACTTTCAGTAATATTATTAACTAAAGTCACCACTCTGTGCATCCCTTTGATTTACTTATTTTATCATTGGAAGTTTGTACTTTTTGACCACCTTTACCCATTTCACTCACCACCCCCCACCTCTGACAACCACCAATCTGTTCTTTGTATCTATGAGTCTGGGGTTTTGGGGGGGGGGGGGAGCGCAGGGCTTAGATTCCACTAATATACAAGTGGAATCATATGGTATTTGTCTTTTCTCCATTTGACGTATTTCACTTGGCATAGTGCCCTCAAAGCCCATCCATATTGTTGCAAATGGCAAGATTTCATTTTTCTTTTTTATGGCTAAACAAGGATTTTTTTTTTAATTTTTTTTTCAACGTTTATTTATTTTTGGGACAGAGAGAGACAGAGCATGAACGGGGGAGGGGCAGAGAGAGAGGGAGACGCAGAATCGGAAACAGGCTCCAGGCTCTGAGCCATCAGCCCAGAGCCCCACGTGGGGCTCGAACTCCCAGACCGCGAGATCGTGACCTGGCTGAAGTCAGACGCTCAACCGACTGCGCCACCCAGGCGCCCCTAAACAAGGATTCTTAAAAGCAACCCTAATGACATTTTGGAACAGTTAATTTTTTGTTGTGGCGGCCTGTCCTGAACATTGTAGGATATTTAGCAGTATTCTTAGCTTGTAGCAATTAAATGTCAGAACATTCCCACCTCTCAGTTGTGACAACCAAAAATATCTCCAGACATTGCCAAATGCCCCCTGAGGGGAAAAAGGGGCCCCAAATTGAGAAAAAATTGAGAAAAGGCCCTTTTTCTTTTAATTCAGTTGAAAGAAGGACAGAATGTATTTAAAATAATATTTTCTAAGGAAACTAGGGGAACAAAAGCAAAATACAGAAGCAAAGCATTAGTAAACAGCCATGATGTGGGCAGGGCACCTGGGTGGCTCAGTTGGTTAAGTGTCTGACTCTTGATTTTGGCTCAGGTCATGATCTCACCGTTCATCACATGAAACCCCACATTAGGCTCTGCTCTGACAGCACGAAGGCTGCTTGGGATTCTTTCTCTCTCAAAATAAATAAATAAGAAATAAAAAAAATAAGAAATAAAAAAAAAAGCCATGATGGTTATACAATATTGTGAATATACATAATGCTACTGAACTGTTCACTTAAAAATGGTTAAAAAGATAAGTCATGTAATGTATATTTTACTATAATTTTCTAAAACAGCATAGCATTAATCAAGCCTACAGATTTCTGAATCTAATTTAACTAAATTTTAATGACAGATTAGCATTACTATTATAGTTTATCACATACCTAAATTGAGGTTCTTCTTAATGCTTTAAAACCATCTAGGGAACTCTACCCAAAAGGCTCTTTCTTAGAAAGTAAATATTTTAATTTCTGTCTTGCATCAGGCATCTGAGGCAAATCTCCTAGGCAGACACTAGGAGATTAGGACACTAGGACACTAGGCCGCTTGATAGCTCACAGTCCACTATCCGAAAGGATCATTACAATAGAAGGGATCTTGGAGATCATCTTGTCATACAGATAAAAAACTTGAGGTCAAAACAGGTTGAGTGACTTACACAGGTTCATGGAGCCCTTTGAAGGTCATGCCAGGACCAGGATCCAGATATCCTGCTTAGAGTTCAGTGTTGTGCTGCTAAACCACACAAAAGCCCATTCATGGAAATACATTTTTATCAGAGACTGCCAGCACCTTTTGTGAATTACAGTAATTTTTATAAAGGGGAAAATGTCTAATGGGAAGAAAATGAATGCAGATTAACAAGAGTGAAATCATCTAAATAAATATGCCATTGAGAAGTGACTGGGGAGCAACAGCATCTATTCTCAGGAAATTAGATATACTAGTTCTACTTAATGAGATGGATATATATTTGCATTATTTTAAAAGGTTTTGAAAACTGGCTTTCAAAAACACCTGTTTCAATCATGACAGTTTAATTTGTTGTCTGGACTTCCCTGGCAATGTTTTCTGCCTTTGTTCCCACCTCATCATAACCTGGAGATGCCTCCCCCTCTTCTCTACTCCTGCTCAAAATTCAGATCAAATGTGAAACCTTCCCTGAACTTCAATTTCCCTGGCACCTCCGAGAAGGAATTAAACATTTCTTTTTCTACGTTTCCATAGCAACTTACATGTATAGGCATTTTACCTACTGCGGGTTTTCGTCTTGCAAACTGGATATAATTAAATGCATAGGGAATGTGAGTCACAGTGCCTAGACTGGCTACAGATTCTATGATCCAGCCATGAGACACAATTGCTGCTGCTTGTTATGTAGGAACATAAGACTGAATGAATGGCTGACAGCTAACTTGGCCTCTTGTTTGTGAACTGGGCGTAAATTTGTTTTGCATCATATTTCACTCCTGCGTCATATGTCATAACAATGGGTAACAAATGTGATAATAACGTGTATTAGAAGTGCTGGGTTAATGATAACATTGTGTAGAGCTAGGAAAATAAAGGCTATGACTTATGCAAAAGTTGAGAGTAATAGCTTTTTTTGAAAAGACATGCAATATCATTGGAGCTGTTGGATTTCATATCATTAGAGTAAATGTTAATAAGATTTTTAAAATTATCTTTCTGGAAAATAAATGCTTAGAAAACTTCAGGCCAAAGATGATAACAGAAATAGAGAAGTTCCAGAGTGTGAAGCTAAAGGGCCAGGAGAAAGATTCAGGTTTGTTTTTGTCTGTTTTGGTCAACCAATCTGTTATTTTTTAGGCCACAATAACAAAAATATTTTTATTGCTGAAATTACCGAAGAGATGGCTCAATTCTCCCCATTAAAACAGTCACTTTATGTTTTAATGTTTATTTTATTTTTGAGAGAGAGAGATAGAACATTCAGGGGATGGGGCAGAGAGGGGAAGACAGAGGATCCAAGGCAGGCTCTGAGCTGGCAGCACAGAGCCTCACAATGTGGGGCTCAAACTCAAGAACCATGAAATTATGACCTGAGCCAAATTCATACCCTTAATTGACTGAGCCACCCAGGTGCCCTGAGACGATCATTTTTACAATGCAATTTTTAGATATTGTTTTGTAGGAATCCAACTGGTACAAATAATAGAACAGTATCTTTGTTGATAATTAAATTCTACCTTGTAATATTTTATGTATCTCTCATCTCCATAAGACTGTAAGCTTCTCAAAGTCAAAAATCATGACATTCATTTTTGTTCCCATTCTACTCTTCACTTCAGAAAGGAGCACCAAGCCTTGTGCAAAAGTATTCAATACTTTTTTTCCTGGGTAGAATTACAGGGATAAAAAGATTCTGACCCTTTTTCTTTAAACCTTTTTGTTGTAAAATATAATTCAATCAGGAAAGTACACAACACAAAAATGTATAGCTCAGAGAATTACCACTAAGCAAACACCCATGTAAACCACTACTCAGCTCAAGCAAAATAACATTACCAGAACCTTCTCACAATCACGATCTCCTCCGTTCTCCCAAAGCTAACCATTTTCCTGACATTTCTAAGTATGCACTCTAAAACATTATAGTTTAGTCTTGCCCATTTTTTCAAACTTGCTACAAATGGAAATACACATTATGTATTCTTTTGTATCTAGCTTCTTTAACAAGACATTTTGTTTGTGAGATTCATCCATAACATTGTATGTAGATGTGGTCTGTTCAGTTTCATTGCTGTATATCATTTTATTGAATGAGAGCATCACATTACATATTTATCTATTCTGCTGTCAATGCCATACTTGGGTTGTTTCCAGTTTAGAGAGATTACAAATAATACTTCCATGAACATTTATGTATATGTCTCTTTGGTTTATTATGTGCACACATTTCTATGGGTACCTGAGTGTTGAATTGCTGAGTCATAAGGGTATGTGCATCTTTTAACTTTCGTTGAGAAAGTCACATTGGTTGTATCACTTCTGCCAGCAGAATATGAGAGTTTCCACTGCTTCACATCTTTGCCAACAATTGTTATGGTCAGTGTATTTAATTTTAGCTGTTCTAGTGGATATGCAATACTATCCAAATGTAGTTTTAATTTGCATTTCCTGGATTACTAATGCGGTTGGGCAATTTTCATGTTTATTGGCTATTTGATATCCTGTTTTGAGAAATGCCTATTTAAATCTCTTGCTTATTTTCTTTCTTTAAAAAATTTTTTTTTAATGTTTATTATTTTAGAGACAGAGAGACAGAGCACAAGCAGGGGAGGGGCAGAGAGAGCCGGAGACAGAATCTGAAACAGACTGTAGGCTCTGAGCTGTCAGCATAGAGCCTGACGCCAGGCTCGAACCCACGAACCATGAGATCACAACCTGAGCTGAAGTCAGACACTTAACCGACTGAGCCACCCAGGCGCCCCAATCTCTTGCCTATTTTCAATTGGATTGTTTATCTTTTTCTTATTTCTAGCAGTTCTTTATATATTTTGAATACAAGCCCTTTGTCAGTTATATATGCTGTAAATTTATTTTCCTTTTTTAATATTTTATAATTGACACACAATGTTACATTAGTTTCACATGTATAACAGTGATTCATCAACTCTATACATTAAATTTTTGTTTCCTTTTTTGTGGCTTGTCTTTTTATTATCTTAATAATGTCTTTCGATGAATGGAAGTTCTTAATTTTAACAGAGTCAAATTTGTCAACTTTAAATTTATGTATCTTGTTTTGGAATGCTTCCCTTATACCAAGTCATGAAGATTTTTATTATTCTGTAGGAACTTTAATTTTTTGCCTTTCAAATTTAGATCTACAATCCACCTTGAATTGATTTTTATGTATGGTATAAGTTAAGGGTTATGTCCCTTTTTTTTTTCTCCCCAATATTCTTTTTTTTTTTTTTAAAGTACATCAATTTTATTTTTTTTTTAATTTTTTTTTCAACGTTTATTTATTTTTGGGACAGAGAGAGACAGAGCATGAACGGGGGAGGGGCAGAGAGAGAGGGAGACACAGAATCGGAAGCAGGCTCCAGGCTCTGAGCCATCAGCCCAGAGCCCGACGCGGGGCTCGAACCCCCGAGATCGTGACCTGGCTGAAGTCGGACGCTTAACCGACTGCGCCACCCAGGCGCCCCTTTCTCCCCAATATTCTTGTTCAAATATCCTATTTGTTGAAAAGACTGCTCTTTCCCTACTGCTCTGCAGTAAGAACCAAATGTTAAGAACCAAATGTCCATCAACTGTGAGCTATTTCATTCTGTTTGTCCTTCTTTGCACCAACACCACACTGTCTTCATTCCTATAGCTTTCTACCATGTATTTATTTTTATTTATTTATCTTTTAAATGTGTATTTATTTATTTTGAGAGAGTGAGGGAGGGCAGAGAGAGAAGAAGGGAGAGAATCCCAAGCAGGCTCCACACTGTCAGCTCAGAGCAGGGCACCAGGCTCAATCTCACAAACCGTAGCATCATGACCTGAGCCGAAATCAAGATTTGGTCACTTAGGGGCGCCTGGGTGGCTCAGTCAGTTAAGCGTCCAACTTCGGCCCAGGTCATGATCTCACGGTTCGTGAGTTTGAGCCCCGAGTCAGGCTCCGTGCTGACAGCTTGGAGCCTGGAGCCTGCTTTGGATTGTGTGTCTCCTTCTCTCTCTGCCCCTCCCCAGCTCATGCTTGCGATCTGTCTCTATCAAAAATAAATAAACTTAAAAAAAGAATTTAAGAGTCAGTCGCTTAACTAACTGAGCCACCCAGGCACCCCTCTACTGTGTGTTTATACTCGGGAGAATAAGTTCTCCTTTTTAGTTCTTCTTCAAAAAGGTTTTGGCTATTTTTGTTACTTTGCACTTCTATATAACTTTTATTATTTTTTAAAATGTTTATTAATTTTTGAAAGAGTGTGAGCAGGGAACAGACAGAGAGGGGAACAGAGGATCTGAAGTGGGGTACGCACTGATAGCAGTGAGCCCGATGTAGGGCTCAAACCCACAAAACATGAGATCATGACCTGAGCTGAAGTTGGATGCTCAACCAACTGAGCCACCCAGGCACTCCTGCACTTCTATATAACTTTTAGAACTAGCCTGTCGAGTGGCACTTTCATTTTCTCTCCTAAGGCTGACTTTCAGCTAAGTTCCCCTGGGATGATGTTTAAGTTAGAACTTTAATGGCAATAGAACTTTGAAAAGACATGATATAATGGAAAAAACATGGGCTGTGGAGTCAGACTTGAGTTGGAGTGTACCCCTGCCTACATCCATGAATTGGGCCATTAGAAGGGTTCAGGCTTAGGGCGCCTGGGTGGCTCGGTCGGTTAAGCATCCGACTTCGGCTCAGGTCATGATCTCACGGTCTGTGGGTTCAAGCCCCGTGTCGGGTTCTGTGCTGACAGCTCAGAGCCTGGAGCCTGTTTCAGATTCTGTGTCTCCCTCTCTCTGTGACACTCCCCCATTCATGCTCTGTCTCTCTCTGTCTCAAAAATAAATAAACGTTAAAAAATTAAAAAAAAAAAGAAGGGTTCAGGCTTGTTTTTGTCTACCTTGATCAATCATCTATTTTTCTTAGTCCATAATAACAGAAACATTTTTATTACTAAAATTACTGTTAAAATTCAGCACTGCACAGGTATGTTGGCATCATGATAAGTATTTTTTAGTTTAACCTAAGGCTAAGTCAAAACTGTCGCAACAATGCTACATACATTGCATCTGGCAGCTGTGAGCATCATTACACGTGTATCATAACTATAGTTTGTGCTTCACCTTTTAAACTTTAAACATTTGTAGTTGCCTACAAACTAATTAAAAACTTTTTTATTATTATCTTTTTTACCATACACTCAGTGCATATATTTTAACTTACACGCACGAAAAGCATATATGGAAACTATAAAGTTATAATAAATACTCGTGAATCTCACATTTGAAATCCAAACCATATACTCCTATTCATTCTGTCTTCTTATTTAAGCATCTTTGAGAATTTGGCCTCTCTAATTTATATTAGTAGTTTAATATTCACTTAAAATAGTCTCAAACTCAGTATAGACAGCTGCATCCAGCTTCAATATGTGGTTATTTTGCAGCTCATTAATGCTATGAAATCTGTGAACATATTTATTTAGAAAAATTGGCAGGCAGGCAATTTTGTCTCCAAATCTATCTACACCTCTAAATGTGTATAACTGTGACTGCATATGGCCTCTTACACACATTCAAAAATGAATTCCAGTCCCCTCCCAATCTCTGAATCTCTCACACACTCACATACACACATATTCAGATACACATAAAGAAAAGAATCTAGAAAAAGAAAAGATAAAAACAGCTCCCATCTGATCCATCCACCATCTGTCCTTTTCTATCTATCACTGCAAAATGGGGCAAAACGCTCACTCCTGTATTCATTTCTCTCTTTTAGTCCTTATTCTCTTACTCATGCTGAGTTGAAGACAAAGTGGGTGTGCAAAAGGCAGTCCATTATTTCCCGCTGCATGATTTCCCTTTTCAGTGACTCCATGGCTGCCGTCAGCTCACAGGAGCCATCACGAGATGTTCTTTTATGGTTACATAGGGAACTTTGAACACTTTGTGGGAGGTGTCTCACGGGAGAAAAGTGGAGAGTCTGTCAGCCACTGCTATTACTGCCATCCTGTCACCAGGTGGCAAAGGCAAATGTGTTCTGCCAAATAACCTAAAAGCTTAACAGAGAGGAAAGGATTTATAGCATCTGAACTTATACAACATGCTCATTTATTTTTTTATTTTCTTAATGTTTATTTATTTTTGAGGGAGAGAGACAGAATGTGAGTGGGGGAGGGGCAGAGAGAGAGAGGGAGACACAGAATCTGAAGCAGGTTCCAGGCTCTGAGCTGTCAGCACAGAGCCCGATGTGGGGCTCGAACCCACGGACCGTGAGATCGTGACCTGAGCCAAAGTCTGCCACTCAACTGACTGAGCCATCCAGGCGCCCCTAAAACATACTCATTTAATTCATGAAATGTTTTATTTTTATATTTGGCTCTTCAGTTTTAGAAACTCATGTCTTTATTGTGTAATCTTTTGCTTCCTCTTCACTTCTTTATATATATGTGTATGTGTGTGTGTGTGTGTGTGTGTGTGAATATGCGTATATCTATTACATGTCTATATAGCATAGGTCAGTTCAGTTCAGTAGGTATTTATTAAGGCACCACCAGGCATACAGGACACAGAGATGAATAAGATATGATCCCTGCTCTCAAGTAGCTTATGGCCTAATGGTATTTGTCTTTCTAAAGAGAAGATTTTATACATGGGAACCACGTTTGTTACACTGTACCAATGGCCAATGCTGGAATAAATTGATCAACAAAATAAATAATGATTGTATTGTATTATAACCCAAATAATATAATAAATGTCTACAAGTCCACACTGATATAAGTAAGTGAATAAATAAATAAATGAGGGAGAAGAGACACATTTTACCTAAAGTATTAAAACCTAACAGGACCCTCCAGAAGGCACAGTTCAGCCATAGGAAGCAGAAGACAACAAATTTGTGTATCATTTAATTTTTATATTTGAATTAAATTTTCTAAGTTTTCAAATTATTTTATTTATTTATTTATTTATTTATTTATTTATTTATTTTAATGTTTATTTACTTCTGAGAGAAAGGGAGACAGAGTGCAGGCAGGGGAGGGGCCAAGAAAGGGAGACACAGAATCTGAAGCAGGCTCCAGGCTCTGAGCTGTCAGCACACAGCCCAATGTGGGGCTCGAACTCATGAACTGTGAGATCATGACCTGAGCCAAAGCCAGACACCCAACCAACTGAGCTACCCAGGTGCCCCTAAAATAATTTTAGACTTGCAGAAGAGTTGAAAAGATAGTACAAATCTATATTCCTCTACTGAGCTCCTATGTCTCCTTCACCTAAGTTCCCCTAATATTAACATGTAACCATGGTGTATTCATCAAAACTGGGAAATTAACATTGGCACAATACTATTGACTTAAGCACAGATTTTATTTGACTATCACCAATTTTCCACTGATAGCCTTCCTCTGTTCCAGGATCTGATGTAGGCTCCAACATTGCCTTTACTTACCATGTCTTAGTCTCCTTCAGTCTCTAACAGTTCCTCAATCTTTCCTTACCTTTCATGATCTTGACATTTTTGGATAGTACCAATCAGGAGTTTTGCAGAATGCCCCCCATTTGGGGTTTGTCTGATGTTTTTTCATTCTTAGATTGAGGTTATATAGATTTTTGAGAAAAACCTCACAGGAGCTATGTACCCTCAGCACGTCTTGTCAGGATTATGTGATATTGTTATGTCTAATTACTAGAGATATTGACCTTGAACATCTGTTAACATAATATCTGCCAGATTACTATTTTTTTCTCTTTGTAATTAACAAATATTTTGTGGAAAATATTTCAGGGCTATGTCAATATCTTGTTTTTCCTTAAACCATCACCCATTAATTTTGCATTACTAAAATTATTTTTATTTTAGAATAGTTTTAGGTTGACAGAAAGGTTGCAAAGGTAGTATGTAGCATTCCCATACCCCCCTCCTCCATTTCCCCCTATTGTTAACATCTTAGATATGCATTTGCATAACTGCTGAACAAATATCAACACATTACTGTTAACTAAACTCTGTACTTTATTTAGATTTTACTACTTCATGCAATGATTTTAATATTCAATCAATCTTACCCTTAGCAATTATTACTGTGGGTTCTAATGGTGATTTTCTATTTCCTTTTCCCTCACTTTTTCTACATAATTAATTGGAATTCTTCCATAAGGAACAATTGTCCATTGCCCATTTTTTTTTCAACCATTTATTTATGCCAGTGTGGACTCAGGGTATTTATTTTATTTTTTGATTTGTAATATCATATCATCATCATATATTTTGTTGATCAAATTATTCCAGCTTTAGCCATTGGGAGCTCTTTCAGGTTAGCTTCTGTGTCTTTTTGACATGTTCCTATCTCTTCTTTTCCATTTTTGGGGGTGGGAGGCACTTTTCTATTTTCTAGCATTATACATGTAATTTTTATATAAACCTGACAGACACTCTCATCTAAGAGATGATGTTTTAATTAAATGTTTATTCTTCCTCAGTTGACATTTTAACTTTTTTTCTTTCCTTCTTCTTATCATCCAAACATTATGATTATCCCAAATTACACTGAAAGGTCAAGGTGTGAGAAGGGAAAAACAGTGAGATGGAGGTGGACAGGGCTTGCTTTCCTACTCCTTCCTTTATTTATGGTCTTGGAAAATTACCCAACCTTTCTGAGTCTCAGTTAACTCACCTGCAAGATAGTGATAATGCTAATGATATTTACCTTGTGGAGTCATAAATATTAGGTGAGTTAAGTGTCATAAGATGAAAAAGTACCTTGTCCATAAAGGTTATAGAGTTATCTCTATATCATAGCACAAGGGCACTGTCTCCTATCCTTTTAATTATTTAGTAATGGTTGTTAAGAAAATGTTTTTATGATTACACAGAGAGGTCCATTCAAGGGGGAACAATGAACAATTGAAATTGTACTAGCCAAAAAACTGAGCCTGGAACCAGATTAATGTATTTACTCAGATGCAATCTCATTTCTATAACTCTATTCATTCAGAAAACCCAAGGATTTGCCTGGTAATAAGCATGACCCCTGTGTCTTTCAGATATAAAATAAAGGCTTTGTCCCTGTTAAAATATAAATATGTCAGGATCAAATTATTTTTCTTCCAAAGCCATGCAGTATGTTTCCTAAACCAACATAAACTGTCATGTGGAAGTAATTCAAGTTGTAGAGTCTGATTGTTTGCCCAGAGTGGTCACCCACCGTGTTCATCAGTCAGTGAGATGAATGGAGCACCCATTACACATAAAAGCTGCTGCGGGCGCCTGAGTGGCTTAGTTGGTTGAGCTTCCGACTCTTGATTTCAGCTCAGGTCATGATCTCACGGTTCGTGAGATTGAGCCACAAGTCCATCTCTGTGCTGACAGCATGGAGTCTGCTTGGGATTCTCTCTCTCCCTCTCTCTGTGCCCCTCCCCTCCTCTCTCTCTCTCTCTCTCTAAAAATAAATACATAAGCATTACAAATAAAACAAAACTTAAAAATCCCATAATCTGCTATGAAAATTTTTGATATATTGTAAACTCAAAATTTGGGGTAATACAGTGATGCTACTGAGAACATCCTGTTTCTGATTGTAGCCTAACTCTAGGCCCCTTTCCCTTCCTCCATGAAGTCTTAGCAATGACATTCGGACAACTGATTTTAAAAGGATTTGCAACATTATCTAGAAAGCATAAAATACAGACCAGGAACCTAATTTACCATAGTAGCCAGAGACTCTCCTCTTTCTCTTGACTCCATTTCTGGCCTCATATTTCTTGCTCCCGGATTTTATTATTTTCAGCACCAATCCTGAAGGATTTGAACTACAACTTCTCTGAATAGGATTGCCACACACCTGTCTTAAACAGAAAAGTGGCCTGTAGTTAGTCCACTCCTTCCTTGATTCTTATGATTGTGGAACAGTAAGCAGGCTGCACTATGGCATTTCAGCACTAAGTGGAGCCAGTCACCCAACTGCCTTTAAACTTGCAAATCAGCAAAGACCACACCTGAAAACCATACTTCATCTCTGGGTTTACAAATGGACAGAGCTAAAGTTTTATGGTGAATCACCCATTTAGTATATTTGAATGCTCAAGCCTGTGGACAGATTCAAGATGAACAATTCTTTTCGCTCATCTCACATGGATTAAAGAAAATGGATCAAATAAACACAAACAAATGAAATTGTTTGTACGTTGTGATTGTTAATCCCACTACCCTTTGTTGCAAACTTCTATAAGACAGGGAACTACTAGTCATTGTGATACGCAGAGTGAAGTGAAAGCAAACATTCTTATTTCTTTTCACAGATAAGGAAACTAAGGCAGAAAACAGTGAAATAAATGTAACAGTTCACCTCTTATACTTAGGATCTCAGGTACTTTCAAGAATTGGATGGTTTGCTCTGTCTGTGCTGAGTTTCTAGATGAGACTGGTTTGTGACTCTCCTTATTACCCCTCCACTGGTCTCCTACACCCTATAATTGATTCCCACAAGATTTCATTGTCTATGTAAGGAAACCAGAAAAAATACTAATGGTTATAGTAGAATGCAGTGGGTGTTACATAGGGTGGGGCTCTCACTCAGACTGCAAAAAGGCAGAGCATTTGGGCTGAACCTTGGAGGTAACCAACTGGAAAAGCTCAGCCTATGTGTAGCAATATCTAAAAATAAGCTACAACTCAATATAGAAAGAAGGGCTAAATCGAATAGTACAGAATAGACCTGCCCTGAAGAACTCAGAGTGAGGTCTTGTTTGTCCACTTACTAATGCATCATTTCCATTTGACTTATTATTAAGGGAGGGACTTCTCTGGGCCTTCTTTTCTAACTTAATGGTTGTAAAGAGTGGAGTATCTTTCTATGGCCAGGTCCCCAAGAGCAGGTAAGAGAACTGACCTTGTTGACACTGTGAGCTCATCTCCTTTCTCTCCTTTCATTGTCAATCTTCCCACATCTGTAGTCCATACTCCTGGCCCCTACTCCCTCCTCTCTTGTTCTCTTAGTGACTCCTTGAACTTTGACTTTTACCCCTGACTGCTTTCTGTAAGATAAACCAGCATTCTTTTTTTTTTTCAGTCAATTTTATTTAGTTCATATTCTCTTCTCAGTAACATTTATTCTGCTGACCACACTGCCTGATGGATGTGTTTCTTTATAACTTTTTGATGGTCCATCACTCCTTTGCTTTGTCAGCATGTCTCCCTTTTTTTTTGTCTCCAATTGTGTGTGCCCCTAAAATTGTGTCCTTGGCCTGGCTTTATACTCAATTCCTTGCTCATTTTTTGTGACCTCCTATTCTTTTATATCTATAAACTCCATATATATATATATATATATATATATATTCCACCCAAATTCTAAGACTTAACTTGTGCTTAATTCAAAAGTCCTAATAGTACACAGGTTAAAAGTATGGATTCTGGTGTCACAATGTCTGAGTTCAAATCCTGGCTCTGCCACTTACTAGAAGTGTCACCTAGTTTCCTTATCTGTAAAGTGGAAATAATAAAACTTACTTCATTGGATTATTAGAGGATTATTATGCACAGAATAGAGTAGTATGCACAGAAGAGTGCCTGTTACATAGTAGCTACTATGTGAGTATTAACTCATTATTATTATGCACCATCATAACTCATTATTATTATGCATTATTATTATGCATTATCAAATTTTAAAATCTGCTCTCAGTACATCCCCATTGGCATATCCCTTGAAATCATTCCATACTTTCAAGCCCTACAGCTTTCTCCTTCTTGTAAAGAAGTGATTAAGAGTATGGCCTGTTGAGTCAAACAACAAGTTAGTATTTCAGTTCTAGTTCTCACCAATCATATGACCTTGTGTAACATACTTCATCTCTCCCAGCCTTCATCTCCTCATCTTCATCTATATCATAGAATTGTTGTGAGGATTAAATTAGGTAATATACATGAATGAGATGATACAAGTACAAGGTAAACACTAAAATAGTAGTTATTCCATTGTTGTTACTGCCTGATCTTCTATATTCTGCACAAATACTACATTATCCACAAAGCCTCTGCCGATTGCTCCAACCACAATGCTACTTCCTTCTTCTGAACTTCTGTGGCATTTGTTATCTATATATACCACCTAAATGACAAGTTAGCATATATCACTGTGTACTGTCATTTACCATTTTGTAATAATTCTTAGATCCCTGGTTTAAGTGTAAGCTTTTGAAGGTAGGGATCTTGCCTTACACCTCCTTGTAGCTTTAGCATCTAGCCTGGTGTTTGGCAAATAAATGGTGATACACAATCCTGTTCTCTTCAAATTTCAAGTGTCCAAATTAGAGTGATTATCTTTCTCCACAAAATCTGCTCCCCTTCTCAATTCCTTTTATTCTGTCTCTGTTAAGACATCACCTTTATTTCTAATCTAGTACAGAAACCTTCGCCATTTCTCATGAATTTCTTATATACAAGATCTCACTGGGGGCACGTGGGTGGCTCAGTTGGTTAAGCATCTGACTCTTGATTTCAGTTTAGGTCATGGTTTCATGATTCTTCAGATTGAGCCCCACATCTCTCTCTCCCTCTCTCTGTGTCTCTCTCCTGCTCACGTTCTCTCTCAAAATGAATAAACATTTTTAAAAAGATCTCACTGAGGTCTATCAATTCTGTATGCTCCTGGCTCAATGTCTCTCACATAACACTTGCTCAAAAATGTTAATGACTCAAAATATAAATTAATATATATACAAATTACTAGATTTTTATTTTAACATTTTTTAATATTTATTTATTTTGAGAGAGAGAGAGAGAGAGAGAGAGAGTGAGAGAGAGAGCATGCATGTACACGCAGGGGAGGGGCAAAGAGGAAGGGAGGCAGAGAATCCCAAGCAGGCTCTGCTCTGTCAGCACACAGCCGGACAAGAGGCTCCATCTCACAAATCGTGAGATCGTGACCTGAACCGAAATCAAGAGTTGAATGCTCAACCGACTGAGCACCCCCAGAGTTCCCTTAGATTCTTATTTTAAAATGTTTCAGATTTGCCTCTATTCTTTCCCCAATGACACTACCCTAGTACAGACCCTTAATGACTCAAGTCTAGAATATTGAAATCACTTTCTATCTGGCTCCCTAATATTCTTTCATTTTAATCTATCTTGTCTATGACTGATAGATATTCCTAAAACAGCATTTCTAATCACAAATATTACCTTATTTAATCCTCATAGCAATGCTATGAGGATGGTTTCTCAACAGCTTATGGAATCAGCTAATGCTCTGCGAACAATTTTCAACGTTTTTCACAGGTTGGTGTCGTTTTACTTTCCTCGCAGCATTTTCACTCATCAACATCCCTCATTAACCCCATGTTCCACCCAAGCTGGTACCACTAATCTTAAACATTTTCCTTCATATCTACTCTTGATGTCTTATCAAACCTGGCTTTAATCATGGTATCAATCATGAAACATCCTTATCTTCATTTTTTCACCTCAAAATTTACCCATCTTTTAAAAAGAAAAGAGAATCCCTTCATAACACTTTCCTGGACTGTTGTAATCTTCAATTATTTCTTTCTTCTTCATATAATTCTCTTATAAACTTACTTAACTCCCATATAAAATCTTTATTATCCTGCCTACCATGTAAATATTTACTCCAATTTATTACTGTACAATTGTTTTACGTAGGTTAGTTAGTATAGTCACACCCTAGCTGTATCATAAATCCATTAAAAGAGTTATAATTCTCCGTGTGTTCTTCACTGTCTGAGATGAGTACAAAGTAGAAGCTCAAAAACATTGAATTGATTGATACTGTGGAAGTAAATCTGATGAATTTAGTGTTTGGGGAAAGAGATATTTCTCAAATTTTGATCCAAGATCAGATCTATGATGTTTCCAAATAATTTCATTCAATGCCAGATTATGTTGTCTGTTTTACATTGACTAGTAGGTAAAATGTTATCATATCACTTATTTTAATAAAAACAAAGTTTGCCATTAATGAAATGTCTCTCCCATATTTAGCTTTTTAAATCTGAATGTGATGCCTAAAATGTTCCATAAAGAGGAATAAAAAATCACAGAAATCAAACACCATTTGAAATTTCCATTTCTAAATGCCAGCTCAACAAGTAAATTCAAAGATGTTCATTTCAATCCTTCCAACACTAATACCATGGAGACCTCATGGCTGCTGCCCCTCATAATGAGTCCAGCTTATGGACATGCCAAGAATGTAGAATTTAGAGGAATCTGTTGGGTCCAACTGCAGGGCTGGTTGGGGGTTGTTGGATGCTAAGAAGGGGATTGTGCCATGAGAAAATGACAGACACTCTAAAGTGATTTCCTTTTAAATCTTGTTAGAAATCTGAGATACTATGATCTGACATAGTGTGCTACAGGGTTTTATTCAGTGCTGTCTTAGGGAAATAACTGAGGTTTGTGGGGGTGGGGATGTCAGATGCCATCCTCTTCCATCCCTCCATAAGTATGGGAAAGGTTACCTGGACAAGTCTTCTTATGCTTCAGTAATCTTAATCTCACCTTTATGGATTTGGCTACATATTTTTGCTTTAAATTGATTACTTTCATTTACATATATTTACCTAAAAGAAAAATGTCTTTATATCACTTTCCAAAATAAAAAAACAGTTCCTGTTGTCATAAGTAGAATGTAATCATGACAATAAACACAACAAAAACCAAACCTTTTTATCAAATTCCAGCCAGATACTTTTGGGTTTTGTGTGTGTGTGTATGTGTGTGTGTGTGTGTTTACTTTTTAAAAAATATAATTTATTGTCAAATTGGCTTACATACAACACCCAGTGCTCATCCCTTCTCAGTGCCCATCACCCATTTTCCCTCTCTCTCACCCCCCCATCAACCCTGTTTGTTCTCTGTATTTAAGAGTCTTTCATGGTTTGCCTCCCTCCCTCTCTGTTTGTAACTATTTTTTCCCCTTCCCTTCCCCCATGGTCTTCTGTTAAGTTTCTCAAGATCCACATATGTGTAAAAATGTGTGATATCTGTCTTTCGCTGACTGACTTATTTCACTTAGCATAATACCCTCCAGATCCATGCACATTGCTGGCAATGGCATAATTTCATTCTTTCTCATTGCCTAGTAGCATTCCATTGTATATGAAATCTTCTTTATCCATTCATTAAGTGAGGACATTTAGGGCCTTTCCATAATTTGGCTATACAGCCAGATACTTTTGGACTCTGAGCTTAAAGGCTTCACTCACTCTTGTAAGGAACATGAGTAGTTGTTAGAGAGCTGTTAAGACACATTAGTATTAATATGAGACTTTCTTCTTCTTTTTTTAATTTGTTTATTTATCTATTTATTTATTTAGAGCCCCCACCCAGGCTCCCCACGAAAGAGACTTTCTTCTTCTCAAAATCAGTGTTATTAAAAACAAGTTGATTGTGTTAATTATTCTCAACTTTCTTTTTATTTTTCCCACTGATACATGTTCCCTTAAGAGATAGGTTTAGTTTTCCCTGGTTTTGATTTATAGAGAATATATCCTTCTGTAAGCTCCTTCTTTCACTTACCATTTTGTTCTTGAGATTTGTCAATGTTAAATTTGTTTTAGCCGTGGTTCATTTATTTTTTTACTGTCTTACAGTATTCAGGTGTAAAATATATTATGGTTAATCTAGTCTATCAGTCATAGTTTTGTTTCTCAATTTTTGCTATGATAAACAATGCTGTTTTGAACATTCTTGGCTTATATGTGCCAGAATGCTGAATTACTTAAGAGAGGAATTGCTGAGCCATTGAGGTGCACAAGTTATTCTCTATGCCTATTTTTAAGTGCAAGTTACATTGCCATCATGCATAGACAAATGTCCCATAGCTGCACGTCATTGCTCACCCCTAATAATGTCAAAGTTTTAAAATACTTACTGGGGCACCTGGGTGGCTGAGTCATTTGAACTTCTGACTCTTCATTTTGGCTCAGGTCAAGATCCCAGGCATGGGAATGAGCTCCATATCGAGCAATGTACTAAGAGTGGAGCCTGCTTAGGATTCTCTCTTTCTCTCCCTCTGCCCCTCTCCCCCACTTGCGCACTCTCTCTCCCTCAAAAAAAGTTTCTTTTTTAATTTGAAAAATAAAATAAAATAAAATATTTGTCAAATATTGCGTGGGAAAAATGGCTTCATTGTTGTTTCCCTTTGCCTTTACAAAAGTGCAGCCATTTTCTCATGTAGAGAGAGAGAGAATTTAAAGAAAACAATTTTCTCATTGGCTTAAGTTAGTTAATGTCATCCTTGCTATGAGAAATAAGCCCACTGACTCAATCAAAGGACAGACTCAGAGACTCGGAGCCCAGTGAAGAGGTTTTAATCGACATTCTTGCAAGAGCGGGTGTCTGATGGACATTCTAGGTGGTTATAGCAGGCGATTATCTCCTAGCTTGCAAGTCCCCCCTGATTCCTCATTGGCTGAGTACTACAGAGGTTAGACCCTTACCCAGAAGTTGCCTATGCTCACATAAGGCAAAAAGTAGTCTTAGTGGAACAAATGTACATTCCTTGAGGTGACACAAAGACTTCAGTTCTTTGGCACATGCTCATTACAAAGCCCATGAAAAATAAGCCTGCAAAATGGAGAGGAGAAGAAGAACCAGTAAGTGAAGTGTTTAAGGGTATGGGACTCCATTGTGTGTGTGTGTGTGTGTGTGTGTGTGTGTAGGGTTCATACATATTTCCAATAAGTTGTAAACCTATTGTTAACTAGACAGCACAGCTTTTATTTGTTGTTTGTGAAAATGAATCATCTCACTGATTCTCATACTTGCATACCACCTAATATTCCTGTGCACCCCACCTTGGGAAACACTGGACTAGAAGAAATTTTAAATTGAATCACTTTCTTTTTCCTTTTTTTTTTTTTACATAAGCTCTGATGTGAAGTGTTGGGGCTTCAGGGCAAATGGTCAAGAAGGAATTCCTGAGATGCCTTTGGTGCAAAGTAAAGGTGGTTTTATTAAAGCGTGGGGACAGGACTCATGGGCAGAAAATGCTGCACTGGAGTTTTGAGGAGTGGCTGATTATATACTTTCAAGTTGGTAGGGGGATAGAGATAGCGTAAGTCTCTAAGAAATTTAGAAGCAAAGTTTCCAGGACCTTGGGGGGCTATCTGTTTTTACAAAAATGTCATTTACTACTGTCAAGTAAGCTCTCAGTCATATACACCCTTCAGATGTATATCAGTGGGCCATATGCTTGGAGGATGATTGCTAACATACGTTTTGGAGGAGGGGGTAGAGATAAAGGAAGCCGTCAAAGGGATTTTCATATGTTAAAGATGACTTACAGGATCCTAGAGGTCAGGCTAACTTTAAGCTAAGGTTGCTCTTTGCCCTTAGCAAAGTATTAACATTGAGGCTGCTGAGTTCCTGGAGGAAGGTCACTCTACCTGTCTCAAGGACTTGTCAATGGTCTGTAAGTTGTAGGGAAATTTAATTTTTCTTTTGCCTTTTTTCTCCACATCAGGCTTTATGCCCCAACTTGGGGCATGAACTCATGACCCTGAAAGCAAGAGTTGCATGATCTACTGACTGTGCCAGCCAGATACCCCAAAATTAAATCACTTAAGAAAAAAAAACTAAGGGAGAACCCCAAAAAGGAAGTATCCTTATGTCATCAAAGACTGTTGTACACAACAGTCAAATCTGTAAAGCACAATTCTGTTAGTTTTTATTTTCATTCTGGGATCACTCATTACAAAGGCTCAGGGTTAATAAAAGAAGGTCTTTCAATGAACCTACATCACTTTCTCTGAAAGCTCAAGTAAAATTCATGAAGGTTATCTGCTTATTTAGTGGTTAGCAAATACAACAGATATTAAGCAATATACCCAAAACCTCGGCTTGGAAGTCCATAACAAGCTGAAAGGAAACAAGTCAGCAGAATTACAGGGAGAAACATTTTAGGATTTCAGGAGAGCAACTGGGGTAACCTAGGAAGGAGAAAAGAAGTGTATTATGAAATCTAGGTAGATTCAAGTAAGTTTTCTATTATTTTTCCTTCCTTTTTTCTTTCTTTCATTTTGAGAGAGAAATAGAATCTTTAAAAAAATTTTTTTTAAGTTTATTTATTTATTTTGAGGGAGAGAGAGAGAGAGAGAGAGGCAGAGGGAGAGAGAAAGAGAAAATCCCAAGCAGTGTCCACGCTGTCAGTCTGGAGGCCTACTGGGGGCTCCATCTCGCAAACCACAAGATCATGACCTGAGCCAAAATCAAGTTTCAGATGCTTAAACTACTGAACCACCCAGGCTCCCCTAGAGAGAGAGACAAACAGACAGAGACAGAGACTGAGTCTTAAGCAGGCTCCTCACGCAATTCTCCATGCAGGGCTTGATCTCACAATAATGAGATCATGACCTGAGCTGAAATCAAGAGTTGGACACTTAACCCACTGAGCCACCCAGACGCACCTATTATTTTTTAAAGGAATTTTCAAAGTAGGATGATCAACTGTCCTGGTTTTCCTGAAACTGAAGGATTTCCTGGGACATAGAAGTTTTAAAATTGGGAAAGTCTTCTCCAACTGAAAATAATTGGTCACTCTATTTCAAATGTTTCCTTCAAGCATACATCATAAGCAGCACAGAAGTAGAGGTTTTCCTCCTGTGGATGTAGGAGAGTGTATGAGATTACACCTCCACAGTGTCTAATAGACTAAAAATGGGATTCAATTTTATTGAATAATTACTTGGAAATGAAGGAAAGGAACAAGTGTCCTCTTCCAACACCCATTCCCTCTATTTGCTATTAATCACTTGAGTGCAAGGTGCCACTCACAAAGTAATCCTTCCAGGGATTCTGAGGCATTATCTGCATATAGTTGAAGATATTAAGTAACCAAAAGCCTCTGAATAGGAACAGCTCAGCATGCTAGTGTTTTTTCACAAATCATCTACTTGTCTCTTGAACCCCTACTACATGATTTGTACAATCAAAATATATAAGACAATGTAATTTATATGGGACAATGTAATTTTTTATACAAGAAAATATAATTTCATTAAAAAGTGTAATTACATTCAATAATCAGTCACTGAAATGCCTCCTCTGTACATGACACTTTGGTAATTTAATTCTAAGCTCTTCTTATAAACTATATGTAAAACTGAATTATACATTTTTTAATTAAAATCAAGATTTGGGGTTTTTCCAAATGTGCACCTTGAAGATATGAATTTTCTATAGGGGAACCATTACCATGAAATGTTTTTTTTAAATTTTTTTTTTCAACGTTTATTTATTTTTGGGACAGAGAGAGACAGAGCATGAATGGGGGAGGGGCAGAGAGAGAGGGAGACACAGAATCGGAAACAGGCTCCAGGCTCTGAGCCATCAGCCCAGAGCCTGACGCGGGGCTCGAACTCACGGACCGCAAGATCGTGACCTGGCTGAAGTCGGATGCTTAACCGACTGCGCCACCCAGGCGCCCCAGCCATGAAATGTTTAATTGCACATTTTCCAAGCCCCTTTCATTTAAAGCTCTGACAGAATTTTCTAGGTGGAAAATACAATACAATGTTCATAATCCACAATTCACTATATATTTTCATTGTTTCTTCTAATGGCATTATTCTCACTCATTTATTGCATTATTTTAAAAATAATTTTCTTTGGGCCAGACACTGTACTAGGAATTGGGGAAACAGGAAGAAGACAAAGTCCCTGTCTAAGTGGAGCTTGCACTCTGGTGCCTCTAAGACACTTAAAATGAAAAGAAACAGGAAAAATTCTCCAAGGCATAAAGCTCTGACTACCTAGGAGAAAAGTTAGCTAGTCAAACAGATCTTGTCTCTCTTCAGTTTTCAGAGTTGGGGAATCAAATGAAAGGGAAGTAGAGTGGTTTAGAACAAGAAATGATTCATATTGGAAGAGAAACATAATAAAAAAGAAACTAAAAAGCTAGAATCTCTACTTTTTTGATACAGACATAGGGTTACCTCCTCCTTTCCCTGAATCTTTTCTAAATTTCTTGATAAACAGCTTTGTTTAATTCATCTTGTTTTTTTTTTTAATTTTTTATTTATTACATACCTTCAGTTTACTTTCTTGGGTAAGCTGCCGTGTCCATGAAATTCTTGAGAACATCAAGAATTTACCTCAAGAATGTTACTGGGCTACAGTTTTCAAGGAAATCTTTTTTTTTTTTTATTGGTACAAGGACTGACCTCTGAATAAAGAAAAGGAAACTATAGGTCATTTCAAGATTTATTTTGTCAAAAAACACAATTGCTATTATAAAAAATAATGCCTACAGTTAAAACAATAGCAAGTATTTATTAAGCATTGACTATGTCCAAGAAATTAAAGAGAAAAGACAGGTAAGAGACAGTCCTTGGCCTTAAATAAATTAGTACCAGTCTGTCATGTGCTAGAGACTAGTAGAGATGCAAAAGAATTCAAGAAGGTTTTAGAGCTGACAGAGATTGTTACCCCATTTCCCCTTACTAACAGAACTCAGATTTTGACCAAGAGTTCACCCTTTCATATATGGCTCAGGAGAAACAGATCCAATTTCATGGTTCTAGAGACTTGATTATTCTGAACCAATCAGGATAATCACAATACTTTATCATGTAATTGGTTTAAAAAGAGGCATGTTGTGAATCATCTGACAAATCATAGGAAAAGTTTGTTGGAAGCTTCTAGAGAAGGAAGTTCATGGAACTAGCTGGATGTTAATAGGTAGAATGGAGCTTCAATAGCTACTGACACCCATCTGAAGATCACTGAGACAGGGGGAAGGGTAACCTCACAATGAGGCTTACATTAGAAGTCAGAGCAGACAGGTGGAAAAAAAATCTGAGTTCTTTTTTTTTTTTTTAATTTTTTTTAACGTTTATTTATTTTTGAGACAGAGAGAGACACAGCATGAACGGGGGAGGGGCAGAGAGAGAGGGAGACACAGAATCGGAAGCAGGCTCCAGGCTCTGAGCCATCAGCCCAGAGCCCGACGCGGGGCTTGAACTCGTGGACTGCGAGATCATGACCTGAGCCGAAGTTGGACACTTAGCCGACTGAGCCACCCAGGCGCCCCGAAAAAATCTGAGTTCTTGATCACAGTTTTTTTTTTTCTTCAGGATTAACCAACCCTGCAAGTTTCTCCTGCATCACTCTACCTTTCCAGTTTTGTGAGCCAATAAACTTTCCTATTTAGGTCAGTTTGAATCTAGTTGATGTTATTTACAGGAAACATCCTACTTGGATGCAAGTTCCAACCTTCAAAGACCCATAATCTAGTTGGAGAGGCAGGACTCACCATATTGACTCTGTGATGCAGTTCCTTTTCATCACATTTTAATATCTCTGAAACTTTAGAGAGAGAGAGCACAAGCAAGGGAGAAGGGCAGAGGGAGAGAGAGAGAATCCTAAGCAGGATGTGTCTCTGAAATCAGGGTCAAGTGTTGTAATATTGTTCTCAGCCAAACAGCAACCTTATCGTCGTCATCAATGCCTATGCATATGTATGCATAACTTCAGTTATACCATTCATATTACTGATGTTTTAATTCTATGTATTATTTGACATTCATGTGTTGTTCAATTGTGTTTAAAGTTAATCATGACTATATTATCATTCAGAATTGGAATAAAAGCTATACTGTCTGCAGAAAAGCATAGAGACATTAGAATATCATTTGATATAAATGGAGAAAATATTAATCCTTGGAGGAATTACCACAATTCCATAGTTTCTTGTAAATACCTTATACAGGATCCACAAGTATATGAAGCTGTTACATTTTGTTACTGAGACATATGTAAAAGAAATGCCTATCATACATCAAACGATGCACCTGAAAGTTAGAAAAAAATGCCACACCCCTCAGAACAGATATAGGAAATTTCAAAGTCACAAGAACCTTGTGTTATGGATTCATGCATGATGCAGGACTGTGATTAAGGCATTGTGCTATAGAAAATGGAAACACTGTCAATTGTCTTTTGCTTATAGGAAACTAATTGCTAAACTGATTTTTTAGGTAGATTGTGGTTATACCAACTGTGTATGAATTTTTGTTTTCCCGAAATAGGGGAAGAGTTTTTAATAATTTGACCACCTATGGGGCACCTGGGTGGCTCTGTCAGTTAAGTGTCGGACTCCTGATTTTGGCTCAGGTCATGGTCCCAGGGTCATGGGATCCAGCCCCATGTCAGGCTTTGCGCTGAGCCTAGAACCTGCTTAGGAGTCTCTCTCTCCCTCTGCCCTCTCCCTCACTTGTGCTCTCTCTCTCTCTCTCTAAAAATAATAATAATAATAATAATTTGACTTTTTACTATTATTTTTATTCTCAAAAGCCAGATAAGCTTCTTTTCTTTGCATAATTGGATAGTTTATTCTAATAACAGTACTGTTATTGGAGATAGCATTATTTAGCTCTGATACAAATCTGTTTCGAATATTGCATGGTATCACTCAGATGTAGAATCTAAAAAAGCCAAGCTCATAAAAACAGAGAGTAATAAAGTGGTTGCCAGGGGCTACAGGGTGGGGGAAATAGGAAGACATTGAGAAAAGGGTACAAACTTTCAGTATAAGATGAATAAAGTCTGAGGATCTAAAGTATAATGTGGTGACTATAATTGATAACATTGTATTATATAGTTGAAATTTGCTAAGGGAGACCTTAGATGTTCTCACTAAAAAAACAAACAAACAAACAAGTAAATAAGCAAAAACAAATATGGGAGTGATGGATTAATTAACCTGATGGGGGAATTCTTGGACAATGTATACGTATATCAAATAATCATGATATACCCTTTAAATATATTACAATTTTATTTGTCAATTATACCTCAATAAAGCTGAAAAAAACTTAAAAAAAATTCAAACTTTGGAACTTGCACCACTCAATATAAATTTAGGTGGATGGATTTTTTCTTCTCTAGAATCAGCAACCACAGTATCCATAGGATAGTTCGTACTCCTCTGGAAATGCTTGTGCGCAGCAGGATGGAAGTTTCTTTAAGGATTACATTTTAGAGTGTGGAGAGACTGCTACCTGTATATTGATTTGCTCCTCTAAACAGTCCCTAAAGGATTTCTCTTCCTCTTCTCTCCTTTTATTTAATTCTATACAATGCAAAATTTCCTTTTTTAAAGCCAGATCTGATCCTACCGCCTGTAGAATAACATACAAACTTCTCAGTCTGATATTCAGTTGGATAATGCTAGCCTACCTTTCCACCTTTATCCTGCAGCACACCCTTCAGACATTCTCTACCTCAATCACATTTCTTGCCTTTGCCCAGAAATACCTGTAGTCTCCTTTTCCCACACCTTTGCTTCCACTACTCCTTGTGGAATCCTTTTCCCTCATTCTTCCTGTTAGAGTTCTTCCCATCCTTCACAGCCCAGCTGAGGTAGTGCTATTTCACATCTCATCATTGGAAGTTAATGGCTTCCTTCCTTATTTTCCTATTACTCTCACTGTTGTGAAAGTATGTCGTGTTACTACTACACTTTCTTTACCTTATATTAAAATCCAGAGTGATTTATGTGGGGGCACCTGGGTGGCTCAGTTGGCTAAGCCTCTGACTCTTGATCTCAGGGTTGTGAGTTTAAGTCCTGCATTGGGTCCTATGCTGGGCGTAGAAAGAAGAAACACAAGAGTAGATGTGGGAACATCTTTTTTTTTTTTTTTTTTTTTTTTTTGCAGTAATCCAGGCAAGAGAAAACAATGACTTAGATCCTTAGATCTTGGCATCTCCTGTGAGGTTGAGTACAAGTGTTTCCAGTATAGTTAATAAATGTTGCTTGAACTGAAGTAAGTGAATTGATTAATATCCTGTAAACTACAAGACACTACAAGGGAGTGTCAGGAAAACATTTTAACAATTGGGCATTTTCTCTAGGTGACCTCCTCAGGTCTGTTAGTCCAGAGAAAACCATTCCTTCTCAGGAGACTCCTGAAGATTCTGTATCAGGGAGAAAATGCTGTAGCTAAAACTACTGCCAGCCTCATTTTATAGGACACTTCCCTATAAAGGTCACTTGTCAAGTATTGGTGGAAATGACATTCCTTTCCACTTCGAAAAAAGGAAGCTCATACTTTCTCATTAGCTGGCTCCTGCTTTGGTTGCTAATGTTACAAAAGATGCAAATAAAATCTCTCCCTTAGCTTACAGCATAAAAAACAACAGCTTATGCTTTTAATCTTTTGTGAGGTTAGAAAATCAGTCCAGGTATGATATTTAGTATCCTTGCGTCAGACCGTTGTTTATGCTTCATAATTTTTTTTAAATTTCAAGATAACCATTTATCATCAAAAAGGGAAGTGTCTATGGGTATGCATATGTGTGATTCAAGAAGAAGATGAGTAAAGGATGATTTATTTGTCACATTTTCACTTTGAAATGAACATAATTATATAGAAAATATTCAAAATATTTTTTAAAAAGAAAAGAACAGAGAAATAGATATCAGAGGGTAGCAATCAGTTATGTAAGGCATAATTTGTTCAGGACATCTGGGAGATATGTGTATCTATACCCTTTCAGATACTAGATACATTAAAATATAATCACCTTTTTTAAAAAAAAGTTTATTTATTTATTTGAGAGAGAGAATGAGCAGAGGAAGGGCAGAGAGTGAGAGAATCCCAAATAGGCTCTGTGCACCGATGCAGGGCTCGAGCCCATGAACTGTAAGATCATGACTTGAGAGGAAATCAAGAATTGGATGCTTAACAGACTGAGCCACCCAGGCACCCCAAAATATAATCCACTTTTAACTGTCTTTTCATTATGATAAAGCAAAAAAAAAAAACCCACAAAAAACACAAAAATTTGATCCCATTTCCTTTGAACCCAGTGTTCTTATCTGTAAAATGGATACGGATATAACTTCATGAAGTGGTAAGGGTTAAATAAAATAATATATAAAAAACAAATAAGTACATAAAGTATTTAATTAATGAAATATTTAAAAATCATGCTAAGATGTTCTGCATATCTAGTCTTTCCTACTCAACCTGAAAGATTTGATATTATTCATAATGATTACATTATGGGTTGGATTAAGGGACATTTTTAGACAAATTTTTTCCACTTTATCGTGATATGATTGACAGATAATATCGTGTAAGTTTAAGGTGTGCAACATGTTGATTTGACACACTTACATATCAAGATGCCTGGCTGGCTTAGTCAGTGATGCACATGACTTGATCTCAAGGTTGTGAGTTCGAGTCCCACACTGGGTGTAGAGATTACTTAAAAAAAAATCTTAACCCCCTCAACAAAATGATACGTTTACATATTGAGAAGTGATTATTATCCCATAGCCTTAGCCAACAGTGCCATTATGTCACATAATTACCACTTCTGTTTTGTGTTGAGAATATTTAGGATCTACTCTCTTAGAACATTCAGGTATATAATACAGTATTATTGGTTACAATTACCGTGCTCTACACTGGATCCCCAAAACTTATTCATCTTACAACTGGAAGTTTGCGCTTTTTGATCTAGAGAAAATTTAAAAACACTTTTTTTTTAATGTTTATTTATTTTTGAGAGAGAGAGACAGAGCGCAAGTGGGGTTGGGGCAGAGAGAGAGGGAGACACAGAATCCCAAGCAGGCTCCAGGCTCTGAACTGTCAGCACAGAGCCCTATGTGGGGCTCAAACTCACAAGCTCTGAGATCATGACCTGAGCAGAAGTCAGAAGTTTAAACCAGCTGAGCCACCCAGGTGCCCATGATCTAGAGAAAATTTTTAGTAGTTGCAATTAGTCTTTGGTTCAGTCCTCTGCTCCTTTCCATTCCTCTGCTAATCCCTGCTTCATTCTCTTCCATAACTCACATTCATGATGTCCTCCTGATGATTTCTGATTGCTCGTTGCTTCCCTTTCTATCGCCTATTCAGACCTAACCTCTCCCAAAGTCTTTCATGATATATTCCAAAATGAGTTATCTTTTCCCCTAACCTTATTTATTTTTTATTTTTCCGCCCTAACCCTATTTAAACTCTTCATGTGGGGCGCCTGGGTGGCGCAGTCGGTTGAGCGTCCGACTTCAGCCAGGTCACGATCTCGCGGTCCGTGAGTTCGAGCCCCGCGTCAGGCTCTGGGCTGATGGCTCGGAGCCTGGAGCCTGTTTCCGATTCTGTGTCTCCCTCTCTCTCTGCCCCTACCCCGTTCATGCTCTGTCTCTCTCTGTCCCAAAAATAAATAAAAACATTAAAAAAAAAATTAAACTCTTCATGAGCCTGACTTTAGCTAGATGTTAGGAAGAAAGTACCCTTACTGAACTAATTTGGATCAAAGGATTTGGTTGACTTAATCTTTATGAGTATATTTACATTTAAAAAGAAAACAGCCACTGATCCAAGTTATGTTGTAGTAGAATTTTAAACTCTGTAAAGGAGATGTCTTTCAGCTCAGGCAACAATTTATCTTGCAGTAGTTCTCAATCTTAGCTGCCTATTGGAATCATTTGAGAAGGTTTTAAAAGATGCCAACTGCAAAGACTCCACCCTCAGAGATTCTAATATGATTGGCCTGGGGTGGAGCCCAGGTATTAGAATTTTTAAAGCATCCCAGATGCTTCACCACCAGGTTAGAATGACTATCTTGGTTTAGTTTTCGATATTAAAAATTTCCATTTCTCTGTTATGTAAGTTACACATTAATTGCTGTATCTGGTAAAAAGAAGTCTGGGAAAAATTTAAGGTAATAGAAAAATAATGATTATTTAAGTGTCATCAGATCCAACTCCCACATTTTACTAACGAGGAAACAGGTTCAAATGATTAAGTTTACACAAAAGTGGAGCGGGACAAATTTTAAATGACTTAAACAATAGGATATTAAAAATGCTCTCTATATTTTTTTAATGTTTATTTATTTCTGACAGAGAGAGACAGACAGACAGAACATGAGCAGGGGGAGGGGTAGAGAAAGAGGGAGACACAGAATCCAAAGCAGGTTCCAGGCTCTAAGCTGTCAGCACATAGCCCGACGCGGGGCTCGAACTCACAGACCGCGAGATCATGCCCTGAGCCGCAGTCGGACTCTCAACCAACTGAGCCACCCAGGCGCTCCTAAATATTTTTTACTTTTTAAAGTTTAATTTATGTCTTAGTGAACTAAATTTATTTTAAAATAAGATTAATTTATGCAAATGATAAAAATTTAAACAATGCACAAAGATACAAAATGAAAAGCAAATCTTCAACCTCATTCCAATTTGCACTTTCAAAGGTTACTTTCTAAAAATTATTTCTGCCACAAAAAAGTAAAATCATTGTCTTCCACAAGGCGGCAGTATTGCTTACTGTTCAACAATCTCCCCACAGCCAACACTTCCTTCATTGTCCAGGAAGGGTTATAAAGACTCAAGTCCTCCCAGAGACAGTCAGTCCCTGATACTGAAATGACAGGTCAACACCAGATTCCTAATTCATGAAGAAAACCAGAAGTGAGCAAAGAACTGCACCAGACTGAACTGTTTGTATGTGGAGAAATAGTGGGAATAGATTAGCCACGAGACAGCCAATGGAAGCGCGGAGCAAGGTGCTGCCTGGAAAACCTATCAATTGCCTACTTCTGCAGAAGTACTGGAAGGGCTGGGGGTCCAGTTTTGTGAAAATGTGCATCTGACTCTGCCATGAACAAAATTTTCCCTTTATTACAAACTAAAGTTATAGGACCCAGTCAAAGGCTTTCATGGTATCCCTCATGGCTCCAAGGGTCTCTGAGCCACTAAAAAAAAGGCTTGGATCTTTTGATAGTACCTTTCTGTAAAAGGCTTGGGAGATCATGTTTGGATTTCCCAAACCTTGTAGAATTCCAGCCAGGTACAGGTGATAAAGAGCACAGAGGCTCCAGTTTTCATTGTTAAATTCTAGAGACATATTTGAAAATCATTTTTAGACTTTTTGGGTCATTACATATCTACTAGAGTAAAAAGTTTGTCATTGGTGATATCTTTGAGATCTTGAGAGAATGATCTTGCTCTATGATATTTAGGAATACGCTTCTCTGTTGCCCAGGAAGGAACAGAACTGAAGACAGTCATAAAATGATCACATTTTAGGAAGAAAAACACCTTTTAATCTCCTTAAAGTCTGAGATTGTTGCAGCAGGGATAGGGGCAAAGGTAAAGAAGGGACTATGACAGGAGAGGGTTATGGGAAGCCCATATCACTAAGAGAGAACCTCTATCCTCAAGATGAATCAAGGTAAATCAAAGAGAAAGAGGTATGTGGGAAGCACATTATAGGAATCTGCAAGATAAAGCTCTAATAACTATGGATGTATAGTGATCTGTTTGGGATTCCTTCAGCATTAAAAGGTTTATTATGCAACATAGAACATAGAGCAAGGACCAATAACCCATTTTTTACTTTTCCTAATCAGAGGCTTTCTAAAATCTTCCAAGTTATAGACAATCTTATAGTTCAAAAAGTCTTTTGGTAAGCTCTGACTTTGAAGTAACCAAGGAGCTGGTGTGACTTTTGTTAACCAATGAGAGCCGATGTGTCTAACTGCAACAAGAAACAAGAGAAGCATCATATTAAATATTTTGAGTCATAATGTCAATTCAACTTGAAATTCTTGCTTTCCACAAGCATTATTTCTTTTATGGCCCCCTTGTTATTTCTAAATGATATAGCCTGGCTAAATGATGCCTGGCTTCAACTATGAAGTTACTTTTTTTTTTTTTTTTTTTGTACACCGTATCCAGACTTCATTCGAGATTAGAGCACGTGGCAATATGTCCAATTATCATGGTTTGTAATGGGAAATCCTGACCACTTCCTTCACCAGGTTTGGAAATCTTTCACAGTCTGGTAGAAATTTTATTGATAAACAAAAGATACAGGATGTTGACCTGCATTTTCTGTGTTTGAAGTTAAAATAAGTTTTGTACAGGGTATATAATGTAGTTAGCAAATACTCCCAAACATCAAACTGGAAACATGAAACCTATCAAAAGCCAACAAGGAAAACCTAACGTGCTCCAGGAGACTATTTGGAGAGTCCACTAAAAGGATTCTTGTTAATGATGTAAGTGGGATGCCATGCTTATTGGTACGGGGTTAGTAGAACCATGAAAAAAAATTAGTAAAGAATGCCTGCTGAATTCTCTTAATTTTACCTTAATTCAAGTAAAAGATAGGCATAAAAATCAAGAATTGAGTAGCATTGCCAGTAGTATGTCATGTCCTCTCTTGCCCTGGATCCAGGAGCACAGTAGCCAGGAAAGATACTCTTGGTGATCAATAGGGGCATATGTGCCTTTTGTTTCCTTCCTTCCTTCCTCCCTTCCTTCCTTCCTCTCTTTTCTTTCTTTCCTTCCTTTTCTCGCTCTCTCTCTTAATGTCTGAGAAGACTGCCTACTTGGTGGATTATTCATCAATATCTAGTTTCCCTTCTTGTGGGAGGATCACACTTACCTGTCCTATTGAACTTAGGTGTCACCCTGTGATTTGCTCTGGCCATTGAAATCTGAATGGAAGTTTTGGAAGTTCCCCTGGCATCAGTTTTAAGAGCCAGGGCATCCTTCTTTATGTTTCCTTTTTCCTCTGCCATAGTAACCAGTAAAACTCCAGATAGAAGGCACTCTGGAAATCTGGCAAGCAGGACTCTTTTGCTAATTTCGAATGTACATGTTGGGTAAGCAAGATGTGAACTTATGCTGTTTTAAACCACTGAAATTTTGGGTTGTTTGTCACTGCAGCACAACCCAGCCCATCTAGATCAATAGATTGGTTCAGTCTACCACATCCATTCTTAATAGGAATAATATCACCCCAAAAGGACAAATATTCATTCTGGGGGGCAAAAGAGCCTTACTTTTTAATGTATAAAGTACAGATATACATACAGTACACAACAGGTATACAATATATGTGTGGTATTAAATTTTAATGAAGGGGCAACTAGGGGAAAAAAATCTCAAAAGGCTCATTAGGAGGTGATAATGAATTAAAGTTGAGGAACACTGGTCCATAGGGCAAAAAGGAGTGGTCAGATTATCTTCATAAAGTCTAATCCAGGCATTCTCAACTCTGGTGACACATCTAGATCCCCTTGAGAGCTCTCTAAAAACACTGATACCCTACCCTGGTTCTCCAAGATTCACGTTTACTTGGTAGACTCCATACATTGGTATTTTTAAAAAAAGTTCCTGGGTAATTCTAATTTGCAAACAAGATTAAGAACCACTGGATCAGACATTATCAAAGACAAAGCAACATTTCTTCCACCCAGGGAGATGTGCCACACACAAACAGAGAAATAGCACAGCACACTGGAAATGGCTGTCATGGCTTACAACTCACTCCTATTTTAGAGCAGCTATTCTGGCCTCACACAAGATAACACTAAGCTGGATTCATCAAGAATAGACAGCAATGTCCAATTTCTGTGTTTTATCTTTTCCATTTCATGACATACTATTTGAACGCAGAGGGTCCTTTATGACTCATTTGGAAAACATAAGAAGGGGGAAAAATGGTTATAGTTATTCCTAGACTATTACCCAAAGTCAGCATTTTCTGCACAGATGCAATTTGGAAATCATCTCTATCTTCAGCTCCTAAAATTTGAAGTTCTTACTGAGTAGGTTAAAAAAAGTTATTTAATATGGAATTTTCTTTTCTTCTATATCAAGGGAAAACTCTAGATGCCACAGGGAGGCTTTCACATAGATTGTGAAAATTAACAGTTAAACTAAATTTTTAAAAATTAAGAAGATAAAGCACTTTCTCCTTCTTAGTAACATGGAAAGGAGCCTTGATCTGGGCTAAATGACAGTAGCATGGGATTATCATGGCTGAATTTGGCCATTAGATGGATCATCACTTCTTTCCTGAAATGTCAGTTGGAATTGACAATGATATGGCTGTATTTTAATGAAGGTACTCATTTCCAGCCTGGAAGTCAAAATTATAATGTGTTAATTAACAAGGGTTTCACTTTATATTTTCCTTTTATACATCTTCACAGTGGATAGCATTTATTTGGGAGTTCTAACGAAAAGGTGCACATTGGCTTTCCTGATACTATTTTTGAGAACTGAGCACCTTGCCACTCGAGGGCAAGTCTGGAGATATTTGCAGGCATCACTTGTGAAATTTCCTGAAGCATGAAAATAAAATTTCCAGGAAATTCTCCACGAGAGAGTTAGCATCAGTTGTACAACCTGACAAATGCTCGCAATCAGCTTGTCAACTCTTTGGTGATGATTTTGGCAGATGCAGAAATGGTAAAATCAAGTGTCTAGGGTTATCAGTAGAGACAAGGGTGGATTTGAGATGCAGAGATGGATAAAAAGTGGATCCAAGAAGGTTTAAATGCTAACTCGTTTTCCAGTTCACCACCACTTAATTCCAAAGAATGACAACAATGTGTTGTAATGAATCCTTGTTCAAATGCCTACTGGCCTCACTTACTAAACAGGACAGAGCAAGTCAGTGTCCATATGAGTGTCCTCTATTCAAAGTTGATTGGACAAAAGGTAGGCACATGATTTAAGTTGGGCTAATTACATTCTTTCTTCTGGATATTTGGAATTGGGATACAGAGTCTCCAGTTTGTTTGTTTTGGGCACTGGACCTGGTAGGTGATTAAGCGCTGGGGCTGGATTGTCATTTCTTATGAAGGGGATGCTGAAGCAGAGAAAGCTGACCTTCAGAATTAAAAGAAAAAAGATATTACTGAGCCTAGAGGAGGTGAAGAAAATACCTTTAGGTCCTGACTTTCAAGTTCCAAGTCAAATGCCTTGGCATCTTAAGTCCCATGTCACAATCTAGCTATCTTGTGACTTTGGTTCCATAAGATACTCCTGTATCTTTTTAATAAGCATCACCCCCTTTGTGCTTCAGCAAGTTTATGTGGGTTTCTGTTCCTTGCAAGCAATTATCCCTGATTAAGACATGTTCTTCTCCACAAAGAATAGCTAAAATCTATGAAGGACATAGGCCACATTTACTGCAGATGTGCGGCTCCTTAAAATTTAGTTTGAATTATCCAGATTACCCTTCCGGTGGTTGAACTGGCTGTTTAGTACAACAGATGCAGCAGCCTTCGTGAGCAAATGGGTCACAAAGAAATGCTGAATGGAATGAAATCTTTGCAGCAACGGGAACATGTTTTACCATACAAGTTCTAAACAAAAAGGCATAGATCTAAACATGCAAAATCTTACAGTTGCATTTTCTTTCTTTAACCTAATTACTCCCTAATAATATAGCTAGACTTAAAGGAGATATGCACAGCAATTTAATGTCTCCATTTTAAAGGGCTTAAAAAACACGAAGATGGATAGAATAATGAGCCCTATCAGTTCCATCAATTTCTAGCCCCCTCTGCGTCTGCTTTAGACCCTTGACACCAATTATGTAAATTTGTTCACACAACGCCTGGTTGCTTTGGCATTGTAATTTAAATGTAGGTATCTCATGAAGACAAAAAGAAATGCATTGTCCTTTTCAAAATTTAGAATTTGAACTGATTCACTGATTTTGTCCCTGCCGAATAACCAGGCAGCTGGAGGAACAGCTGGACCAGTTTCTGAACACCAACAAAAAAACCCCTCAAGTCTGAATTACAATAGGGGTTTTCATCAGAATTTTATAGTATTGTTTAATAAATACAAAACACACTTTCCTAGTAATTGGCTGCTTTCCTGTTTATATTAGCAAATGTATTATGGAGATAGAGCCAAATGTATTAGGAGTTCTTGATTTACTGAGACCAATCAGTCTGAACTTTTCTTATTTTAACAACTATAATGTCCATTTTGAAGGAGGAGCTAAAGACCCCATCCCTTATCTGTTTTAGTTTCCCAAAGGCAATATCACATAGTAGTCTTCTAGGACTGCTTGAATTTAACATCTAGTTTTACTAGCTGTGTAAACCTGGGTAAGTTTTTCGACCTCACTGTGCTTTAATTTTCTCCTTTGTGAAGTAGGGATAATAACAGTATAATCCAGTAATTCCACTATGGGGTATTTACTCAAAGAAAAGAGAAACTCTAATTCGGAAAGACATATATATCCACCCCTATGTTTACTTCAGCATTATTTACTGATATGGAAGCAACCCCAGTGTCCATCCATAGATGAATGGATAAAGAAGATGTGGTATAGACACACACACACACACACACACACACACACACACACACACACAGAGGAATATTACTCAGCCATAAAAAAGAATGAAATCTTGCCATTTACAACAACATGGATGGATCTAGAGTATAATGCTAAGTGAAATAAGTCAGCCATAGAAAGACAAATACCACATGATTTCACTCATATGTGAATTTAAGAAACAAAAGAAAAAAAAAGAAAAAAAAAGAGACAAACAGAAAACAGACCCTTTATAGAGAACAAACTGGTGGCCGGGGGCGGGGGTGAAATAGGTGAGGGGGATTAAGAAAACACTTATTGTGATGAGCACTGACTAATGTATAGAACTGTGAATCACTATAGTATACAAATGAAACTAATATAACACTGTATGTTAGTTATACTGGAATTAAAAATAAGTAAATAAAAATAAAAAAAAAATAACAGTACCTACTTCTTTGGGTAGTTGTGAGGATAAAATGAGTTAATTTATAGGAAGCACTTAATATAGTGCCTAGCATATAATAATTGGCATTAGCCATTATTATACTAAAATGCAAAATCTTATACTCTCTTGAAGGTTCAGCCAACATAACTAATTATTCCAACTGATGCCATACTCTTTCAAACTCCGTTAATAACTCAAAATTAGGGAAATAGACAATTGTCTATCTTTAACAGGGAAACCAGTGTGGGTATGGAGGGCTATGTAGAGTCATATATGTACAAACTGCCTTGATCTCAAAGTTCAGACTTCTTCCTTCTGAGAATCACATTTTTCCCAGCAGGTTGGTTGGATGACTGTTCTTAGGACAGGGCCAACATGTTCTTGTTAACTACAAGTGGACAAGGTACACTGGGTCAGGAGAGGTACAGGGTGGACCCAGCTGCAGGCCCTGGAAGGAATCCTGCCTTATTGGTACATATAAGAAGGACATGGAAATAGGAAAGGGAGGGTAGCCTGGGGGAAGCAGTTGACAAGAAGGAAGAATAACTTGGGGTCAGTTTTTCTATAGTGGATAGCACAGTGCTGGGTAATTCAAGAAAGGGAATATTCAGAGATCTAAACAGACAGCCTGCTGTTTGCATACATATATCAGCATCTGGAATGTAGGACTAGTAACAGCATATTAGATCCTTTCTCAAAGGGACTGTGATTTTGCAGGGTATTAAGACAAAGGAGCCAACTAAAGGAATCAGAAAGGAATGCAGTTACCAGAAGACACAGAACTCTGTGTCAAAACTACAGCATGAGACTGGAACCACAGCATCAATGGCAAATTAGACTGGATGCTGGGATGGTTATAGGGATCTTCAGCTCCCAAAGGCACACCTGTATGGATAAGAAGGATAAAAAAGGCTGGGAGGGAGAGGGAGAACAAAACACCAGGATATCTATGGATAAGGCAGTTTTTTAGGCAGTTTCTTTTGTCTTCTGTACTTTAACTTCTGGGCATTCTCTTAATGAAGGATTGGTGATCCTTAAAAATGCCTTATGTTAGCCCTAGCTGCATCTCTGGATGATGGGTAGGGGGAAAAAAAAGGACTATATTTCACACAGAACTCCTAGATTTCTCCTGGCAATAAACTCTAGGAGATTGGAAGTTTCCCTCACCCACCATGTCCTTAAAAAACCTGCTTCCTAGTATGCAACGAAGAACTAAGTTTATTTAGCACGACATAAAAATCTAATTTGAAAAATCACATTTTGTGATTACCAGATTAGGGAAGTAGAATGGCTTTCGGATTCAGAAAGAATTATACTACTTTCAGAGGAAAACAATCTCCTGTGCGAGTTGGATGCTGGTCAAATATCCTTGTGGTTGCTTTTGGAATAATAAAACCTCCTTACCTATTATGGATCATAATAACCAACTCCTTGTTGCAGAAAAAAAATTCCTTTCCATATCTATAATTATAACTTGTTGCCTAAATTGTGTAGGTAGATAAGATGAGCACATGGGAAGCAGAGTCTAAAAGAAGTACATTTAGCATTCAACTATCATTTGCAGAATGAATGAGATGTCAGCATGCATTAAAAGTTGATGATATGGGCATCTGGGTGGATCAGTCAGTTAAGCATACTCTTGATTTCGGCTCAGGTCATGATCTCACGGTTTGTGGGATCAAGCCCTGTGTAGACTCCATGCTGGCAACACAGGTCTTGCTTGGGATTCTCCCTCTGCTCCTTCCCTGCTCTCTTTCTCTGTCTCTCAAAATAAATAAATAAACTTAAAAAAAGATGATGATAATGACAATGATTAAGAATGAAGGAGAGAAAGGAACAAGAAAGAAACAGAAAGACAAGGAACAGCTGTAGCTCTAAGGCAATTGGCTTGCCAATTACTGCTGCTGAAGCAACCATAATGCAGTTTTCAGTGATTCAGAGGCTGGTTCTCCAGTTTGGGTATCATCTCAGATTTTTGCTTTCAATTTTCCCTTTTATTGATTGCCTTGTAAGTCATCCATTTCATGTCTATCAATCCACAGAAGATGAGAGAACAAAAAAGGTTGGTATTACATAAACATATACATATACATATACATATACATATACATATACACACTTATTTATTTTGAGAGCAAGATACTGAGAGAGAGGGAGGGGCAGAGATAGAGAATCTAAAGATTTTCTAAAGAGAATCTAAAGGCGGCCCTGTTCTGTCACAGTGTGCAGCCCGTTGCAGGGCTTGGTCCCAAGAACTGTGAGAGATCAGGATCTGAACTGCAATTAAGAGTTGGATCCCTTCCTGAGAAACTTAACAGAAACCCATGGGGGAGGGGAAGGAAAAAAAAGAAAAAAAAAAAGAGGTTAGAGTGGGAGAGAGAGCCAAAGCCTAAGAGACTCCTAAAAACTGAGAACAAACTGAGGGTTGATGGGGGGTGGGAGGGAGGGTAGGGTAGGTGATGGGCATTGAAAAGGGCATCTTTTGGGATGAGCACTGGGTGTTGTATGGAAACAAATTTGACAATAAATTTCATATAATAATAATAAAAAAAGAGTTGGATCCTTAACTGACTGAGTCACCCAGGTGCCCCAAAAGAGGCTCGTATTAGATAAAACTTTTCTGATGTTTTGTTTGTGGAAGGGTTGATCTCATTTCATTCTCACAGCAAGGCTAGGAGAAAGGGACTATCATTATCCTTTTTTGTTTGTTTGTTTTTAACAAATGAGGAATCTGAAGCTTAGTAATATTCCTAAGGTCACCCGGTTAGTATGCAGCAGGGTTAGAATTTGAGTCATGGGCTGCCTGAACCTAGAGTCATGCACTTACCGGGTATGTTCTGCTGCTTCCATGCCACTCAGTCTTCTAACTTGTTTACATTCACTAGAAATATTCCCAGGGCTTTACAGTTTACAAAATTCTTTCAAACTCCCTCTTTTTCTTTCTTTTCTTCCTTCCTTTCTCCTTTCCTCCCACTCTCTTTCTTTTTCTTTCTTACCATCCTTTCCTTCCTTCCTTCTTTCCTCCCTCCCTTTCCATTTATCCCTTCCTTCCCTCTTTTGGTGCATAAATGTGTGTTGCATTGGTTTATTGTATTAATTTTCTTTTTTTATCTTTGGAGTTGTTAAGCCTTAAGCCACCCCTGTGCTGCAATGTTTAGGTTTAGTTTTCTTTTAAGTAAACTCTACGCCCAATGTGGGGCTCGAATTCATGACCCTGAGATCAACAGTCGCCCGTTCTACTGACTGAGCCTGCCAGGTGTCCCTAGTTTTCATTTTTATCAAAGTTAAATATGCACATGGTTTAGGAGTCAAATAGTTCTATTAGGTCTATTACAGAAAACAGCAATTTTCTAGTCCCCTGTTTTCTTATCTATCTTGCCTAGAGTCAACAATTTTCAGCTATTTTAGCTGTTTTTTTTTGTATTGGTCTCAATATCTCTAAATAATATGCTTACATTTCTACATCTTGATAAAAAAAACTAGGTGTTATCTATGAAAGATATATCTTTCAACTGCCTCAACCCCCAGCCTACACCAATCACCTATGTACACACTTTCCGACCCACTCTTCTTATATAGTTATATCATAATGTTGAATAAATCAAATCACTATTTATATTACTGTAGCTATGTAAATGAGTATATACTACTATTACTTTTCCTTTGGTTTTTCCTAGAGCTGTTAAATGCTTTGTTTTTATTTTTCACTTGCTTTTAATATAATTATCACTAACTCACCCAAACTTCCCCCAAAAGTCTATTTCTTCTCAATATAATCAGGCACATTAGGTAGTCTATCGCTTTTACTTTCTTTGAAACACCTGAGAGCCTTCTGATTTTCTCCATTTTGGCTTTGATCCTTCTCTAGAGTTGCTTCACAGCTATGATTCTGAGATTAAACGTTACCATTTTTCTGAGAATTTACATCTCTTTTTTCTTCTTTTTAAAAAAGGTTTTAGATGTACAATCTCTTTCTTGTGTTAGATCCCATTTCCAGGATCATATATATTCGTTTTTGAACTTTTTTCTTTTCTTTTCTTTAAAAAAATTTTTTAATGTTTATTTATTTTTGAGAAAGAGAGAGACAGATGTGAATGGGCGAGGGGCAGAGAGCGAGAAGAGACACAAAATCTGAAGCAGGCTCCAAGCTCTGAGCTGTCAGCACAGAGCCCGATGTGGAGCTCAAAACCAGGAAACATGGGCTCATGACCTGAGCCAAAGTCTGATGCTTAATCAACTGAGCCACCCAGGTGCCCCTTCTTTTCTTTTTCAATGGTGACTCCAAAATTTATTTTCTTTTTAAATATTTTCTTTTTCTTTTAATGTTTATTTATTTTTGAGAGAGAGAGAGACAGAGTGGGAGCAGGGAAGGGACAGAGAGAGAGGGAGACACAGAATCCGAAGTAGGCTCCAGGCTCTGAGCTGTCAGCACAGAGCATGATGCAGGGCTGGAACCCACAAACTGTGAGATCATGACCTGAGCTGAAGTCGACACTCAACTAATTCAGCCACCCACGCACCCCTAAAGATTTTATTTTTTATTTATTTTATTTATTTATTTATTTTTCAACGTTTATTTATTTTGGGGACAGAGAGAGACAGAGCATGAACGGGGGAGGGGCAGAGAGAGAGGGAGACACAGAATCGGAAATAGGCTCCAGGCTCTGAGCCATCAGCCCAGAGCCCGACGCGGGGCTCGAACTCGCGGACCGCGAGATCGTGACCTGGCTGAAGTCGGACGCTTAACCGACTGCGCCACCCAGGCACCCCAAAGGTTTTATTTTTAAGTAATCTCAACACCCAATGTGGAGCTTGAACCTACAGCCCTGAGGTGAAGAGTTGCATGCTCTACTGACTGAGCCAGCCAAGTACTCCAATGACTCCAAAATTTTGGTGGCTTAAAACAAAAAAGATTTATTTCTCACTTTTGTTAGATATCTTCTCGGCATTGGGGGCACCTGTGCTCCCTGTTGGCTTCTTCACAGGACCCAGAGGCGGTCTTCATCTGGGCCATACCAATGTTTTAGGAAAGAAAAAAGCAATGATGTTTACCATTTTCCCTTATGTTTTATTGTACAAAGCAAAACTGTGGCCAAAATTGATGTCAGTGGGATGGGAAGTAAAATTCTAGTCCTGATAGAGAGGAACAGGGAATATTTTGAACACATAACACAGTCTACCTTGTGTTTCTATTTCTTGGTTTTCTCCCACATTCTTTGAGAGCCCATCCTCTGATAGCTTCCAGAGGAAGGATGCATAAGAGTTAAATTTATTGCAATCTTGCATGTCTAAAATGTCTTTTTACCCAACTGATAGTTTATTTGAAAATAGAATTCTAATTTTTTTAAATGTTTTATATATTTGAGAGAGAGAGGGGGAGAGAGGAAGAGAGAGAGAGACAGAGCAGGGGAGTGGCAGAGAGATGGAGACAGAATCTGAAGGAGGCTCGGGGCTCTGAGCAGTCAGCACAGAGCCTGATGCAGGCTTCAAACTCACAAGCAGTGAGATCATGACCTAAGCCAAAGTCAGACGCTTAACTGACCGAGCCACTCAGGCACCCCGAAAATAGAATTCTAGATTGGAAATCATTTTCCTCAGAATATGAGAATATTGCTCTAGTATCTTCTTGATTCCAGTGTGCTATTGAAAAGTCCAGTGTAATCCTAATGCTTGTTTGTAGCTTTTTTTCTTTCTGGAAGCTTATTTTTGTTCCTAGTGTTCTGAAATTTCACAGTGGTGTGTCATGGTGTGGCTTTGTTTCTATCCATTGTGCTGGGCACTTGGCAGGCCCTCTAAATTGGGAAATTCATGTCCTTCAGTAAAGAAATTTTTCTTGAATTATGCCTTTGATAATTTCCTGCCCTCTACCTTCTTTCCCTATTCCTATTAAGTTTTAATTTTCATTTCTCCTATTTTATTTTATACTTATAAAGATAATCTGTTTTGTTATTATTCTCTGAATGTGTTTTTCCCCCAAATCGCATCCTGTACTTACTTAAGAGATGCCATATTGTCTCCCATTTCTATTAGAATCTTTACTAATAATTTGTTCTTTGAAAATCTTCTTTCTCCTGCTTAGACTTTCCATACTCAAAGTTGACTGTTTCCCTTTTGTTTTGGCCTCTATATTTTATTTTAGTAGTATTACTTAAATTTCTTAAATTTCTGGTGACCCTATCCCCAGTTGAGAAACTCTGTTTTACTCTCTCCAGGGAATTACCTTCTCTCTTCTGACAGAGTGGAGAAAATAAGTCTTTTGGCTGCATGGAGCTGAGGAAGGGAACTGCTACTTAAATGGACTTTCAAACAATCCTCCTATTTTCAGTTCTGTCTCCCCTTATAAAAGCACCTGGTTCATCAATTTCTAAATATTTTGTGGATTCTACATGCAAATCAAATTGCCTCTCACCTCTCCCCTTTGCTGGGTTTGGATTCAACTTTCTTGGGTCTGCTTAGTCAATTATTACTCACCCATATGCTTTCTGGTTTCCAAAATGTTATTGCTGTGGCTCCCCTCCATTCACCTTGGTCTCGTAAGTTTATGTTTTTTTTCCTAATCACTTTACTGTCATTTTGGTGGATTTAGAGCAATAACAGAGGTAAATGCTTGTGTTCAACCTGCCACTTTAAAGTCTTAGGGTTCCTGGCTGGCTCAGCCAGTAGAGTGTGTGACTCTTGATCTTGGGAGTTTGAGCCACAAACTGGGTGTAGAGACTAATTAAAAATAAAACCTTAAAAAACATATTTGAAAAAAACATATTCGAAAAAATAAAGTGGGGCTCCTGGGTGGCCCAGTCAGTTAAACATCAGACTCCTGATTTTTAACTCAGGTCATAGTCTCACAGTTCATGAGATCGAGCCCCACATCGGGTTCTGGGCTGACATCACAGAGCTTGCTTGGGATTCTCTCTCTCCCTCTCCTTGTGCCTCTCTTTCTCTCTCTCTCTCTCTCTCTCTCTCTCAAAACAAACAAACAAACAAACATTAAACAAATAAAAGTCTTATGACTTTCAGAACAGCCAGGGAAGACATTATTATCTCCATTTTACATATGAGAAAGGGAGTTCAAATGACTAGCCAAGATTATATAGTATATAATGTTGGATCTAGAGCTTGTATTCAGTTTTTCTGACTCCACTCTTTTCACTAACTTTCTGAAAAAGAAGGCTGTGTAATGTAGCTATTAAATGCATAGTCTTTGGCACCAGAGACCTAGATATGAGTCCAGGTTCTGCTTCCTAACAGTTGAATTCTTATGACAAACTGTTTAGTTTCACTATACTGGAAGTTCCTCATCTATAAAATGGGGATGATAACAATAGCATGACCTCACCATGGTGTTGTGAGGATTTAATTAGATAATACATGTAAAGTACCCAGCTGAGTCCCTGGCATATAGTGAGTGCTCCCTTATTACTATAATGGAAAAAAATGAAATGATAAGATATAATAATGATTTGCAGTTTTAATTAACTGAACGACGTCCAGGGAAACTTTTAAATTAATTCTGTAGACATTTACTGAATAATTAGCATGTGCACTGTGGAATGTTTATTCTTCCTTTCTCTTTTATTTGAACCTCTCTATGAAAATATCTTTGGTTAGCAACTACTTCAAACCTAGCTGATGTTAGGTGACAAACTTCTGAGTAAGGATAGAAGAATTAGGCAGGGTCACAGGTTTTCTCTCCACCAATATGTAATGAAATGGACAAGAATAAAAATTCATTGACAAAGCCCAAAATTCACCAGCAGCTACAAGATAAAGGATAAAATCTCATGTAGAAATGAAATGTGAAAAAAAATGTGGCCAACAAATGAAAAAGAATATTCTGGTGTAGTAAGGTATGTCTCCTCACCCTGCCCCTATTCCTCAAAGAAGAATCAGAGGAAGAAAGGGTGTGGTGGGGATACACCACATTCATTAATTGGTGAATAATTCTGAGGATGTAGATAAATAACTCTGAGGAGGGTGGAGAAATGGAGGAATCCAAGAAAATTGTTTTATTTTTCTTTAAATGCTTTGAGTGGGGTGAAGGGGCAGAGAGAGGGGGAGAGAGAGAATACCAAGCAGGCTCTGTGCTGTTGTTGGGCAAGGAACCCAACCTGGGGCTTGATCTCACCAACCCGTGAGATCATGACCTGAGCCCAAATCAACAGACACTTGACAAACTGAGCCACCCAGGGGCCCCCAAGAAATTTGTTTTAGAAAGAATCCTCTATATACTACCATGGGACCTCAGTAGAGACAATAAGCTTTCCATTTTCCAGGTAACAAAGCTGAGAAAAAGAACTGATACAAGGAGAGTAATACACCCCTGGCTGGTTAGACTGGGCTCCGAAAGGCCATTTAACTGAATCTCACAAGAGAGTAGAGCTAATACAGGCATCACTTGGCCCTAAGTTCCCTCTTTTCTTCCCCTTATCCTGCATCCTCATGTTAGAGAAAATTAGTTGGAAAACAAGTCCAAAGTCCTAAGCAGGAGGAAGAAAAACTGGCATATACCAGAGCAAAGTGAAAATCTGAATGGTCTGTCCATGCTAAGCATGAACTGGATGAACTATATGACATGACCACCCTTCAAGCATGGTAAAAGGATCTAGTTCAGATGAAAACAACTGTTAAGGAAAAACCAGAGCTGGACAGTAGTTAAAGTGATTAAAAACAGATTTTATTCATAAAAACTATTCAGGGGAAAGGAGACCTCAGTACAAAACTAGGCTCAATTCTGGGGCACCTGGGTGGTTCAATCAGTTAAGCATCCAATTTTGGCTCAGGTTGTGACCTCAGGGTTTGTGAGTTCGAGCCCCACATCGGGTTCTCTGCTGTTCTGCACAGAGCCTGCTTCAGATCCTCTGTTCCCTCCTCTCTCTGCCCCTCCCTTGCTTACGTTTCCTCTCTCTTTCAAAGGAAATAAACTAAAACAAAACAAAACAAAAACCAAAAACCAAAAAAAAAAAAAACCACCTAGGTTTAATTCTGAAGACAGCAAGGAAAAGTGGGAATTTATAATCAAAGAGCAGAGTGGGGATGAGATGGATGTCAGTGGATGAAAAATTACTAAGATGAAACATCAAGGATAAGGGGAGATTCTGGCTAAAGCGGCCTAACAAGATTCTTGCTGAAGATGGGCCAAAGTCATCAAATGTCATCTGGGAATAGTAGGAGATGAAGAATTTGGTAACACATTGAAGACGTTTAGATACTGAGTTTGGGGGATTCCGGCTAACCTGATGCAAAGGTGGGCAAAATTCCAAAAGACAGAAAAAAGTCCAAAACTCAAGGCTAGTTGGGAAGGGGATTCAGAGGAATCTGACTAAAGTTTGGTCAAGAAGAGACTGTCACAACTCAGAGAAGAGAAGCATATTCTTTGAAGCTTATTTCTTTATTTTAGCAATCTCTACACCAAACATGAGGCTTGATCCCACGACCCTGGGATTATGACCTGAGCTGAAATCAAGAGTCAGACACTCAGCTGAGCCACCCAGAGCCACCCAGGTGCTCTGAAGCATATTCTTTATGAAGGTTTTCTTCTATAGACTCAGTAAGAAATAGTATTAAAAAAAAATAAGAAATCCAAGATGAAATATTAAAACAACAGAATAATTGAGGGGTACCTGGCTGGCTCAGTGGGCAGAGCATATAATTCTTGATCTTGGGGTTTGGGGTTCAAGCCCCACAATGTAGAGATTACTTAAAAATAAAGTAAAAAAAAACCAGCAGAATAATTGAGAATCAAAGTAATATAAATAAATTTGAACAGCAAGGAACAAAATAGACTTGGCTGAAAATCAGGTTAATGGCAGAGAGGAAAAGACTTGGGACAATCACAATGAATGAAGAGGGAAAAGCCACAGAAATTTAAGAATTAAAAAAAAAAGAAAGATGTAGTCAAATATGATCCAAAATTGGGCTAACTGGCATCCCAGAGGAAGAGAACCCAACAAATTCAAAGGTAATAAGAATTATTGTTCAGAAAACTACCCATCTTATACCAGAGAAAATTGATTTAGAAAAATTAACATAGAGATATATTCTAAGTTCTTAAACTTCAGGGTTAAATGTATAAGTCTTTCAGATATCTTGAAGAAAAAGAAAATCATGTATAGGGAAAATTTTGATTCATCTGAGACTTTTCTATAGCAAATATCAGGAAAAAAGACAAAGGAGCAATGACTGTAAAATTCTGAGAGAAAGAAAATGAAAAAAATGTGAGCCCAAAGTAATATTTCTATACAAGTATTTGTTCAAGTATAAATGCAACAGGTAGACAAGAAAGAATGCAGGTAATACCCCAAAAAACAAATAATCCAATTTAAAAATGGGCAGAAGAGAGGAACAGACATTTCTCCAGAGAAGACATACACATGGCCATCAGACACATGAAGAGATGTTCGACATCACTTATCATCAGGGAAATGCAAATCAAAACCACAATGAGATATCACCTCACATCTATCAGAATGACTAACATAAACAACATAAGAAACAACAGGTGTTGGCAAGGATGCTGAGACTTTTGAAAAACTCATGCACTGTTGGGAGTGCAGACTGGTATACTCACTGTGGAATATGGAGGTTCCTCAAAAAATTAAAAATAGAACTACCATATCATCCAGTAATTGCACTACTGGGTATTTACCCAAAGAATACAAAAACACTAATATGAAGGAATACATGCACCTCTATTTTTATCACAGCATTATTTACAATAGCCAAATTATGGAAGCATCTGAAGTGTCCATCAAGGATGAATGGATAAGATGTGGTGTATATTTACAATGGAATATTATTCAGCCGTAAAAAAGAATGAATCCTGCCATTTGCAATGACATGGATGAAGCTGGAGAGTATAATGCTAAGTGAAATAGGTCAGTCAGAGAAAGACAAATACCATATAATTTCATTCATATGTGGAATATGTGGAATTTAAGAAACAAAAGAAATGAGCAAAGGGGGTGGGAAGAGAGAGAGAAAGAGAAAGAGAGAGAGAGAGAGACAAATCAAGAAACAAACTCTTAATTATAGAGAACAAACTGATGGTTACCAGTAGGGAGGTGGGTGGGGGGATGAGTGAAATAGGTGATGGGGATAAAGGAAGTCACTTGTCATGATGAGCACCAGGTGATTTATGTATGGAATTGTTGGAACACTATATTATACACCTGAAACTCACACAACACTGTATGTTTAGAAAGAAGAAGAGAAAAGAAAAGAAAAGAAAAGAAAAGAAAAGAAAAGAAAAGAAAGGTAATGTGGCCATTAGCCATTCTTAAACTACTTAGCGGAAAAATCCCATGTACCAGGACATGAGTAAAATGTGAATGGTGAATCTGGAGGATAAAAGGACTGGTGGTAAAAGCCCTGAATCCATTTGAATACAGAAGTAAGATTAAATAACTAGAGGAAATCAGTTGCCAGAAGCCATAAATATTATAAATCCTGACAAAATACAAATAGTATGAACCACACAGATTGGGAGTTAGAGTCAGAGTTTGGGAGGAAGTACAGTAATGTTAATTATTTCATTTTGTAGAGCAAATAGTCAATTGACACTATTAATCAAGAAATACGGGCTGTTCCAATTTCTTCATATTTATATACTTTCTTTGCCCATATTTAGGCTGTTTCTCCTATCTTTGCTGTCTTTCTCATAAATATATATATATACACATATATATATTTATGAGAAATATATATATATATTTGACCAATGTGTGTTGAATTTTAATCTACATAAACTGAATACTTAATAAATGTTGAAGTAATTTTGCAGATTGCATAGAGCTGTAAATTCTATGAGGATTAGGAATATATTTTATTCATCTTTGAATTCTCTCAGCACCTGGCATGGGGACTTGCACATAGTAGACCATTAATAATCTTTTTTGAATAAATGAATTAATTTGCTTTGTTTCATATACATTTCATTTCTAGAACAATAACTAAAGACTGGCTGGAAATATAAGGAAAATGAACCATAATTGGAGAATATAATAAAGCCTGTCACTCACATCTGAGACACCTATTATAAATGCTTCTGATGCCTCATTAAAGACATTGTATTGTTTTCAGAATGCATTTTTTTCCATAGTAAATAATCACCTCTTGCTATAATTTAAACATTGACACTATCAAAATGATCAGTTCCAAAACACAGATCTGATTCTGTCATTTCGCTGCTTAAAAACCTGCAACACCCCCAACCCCCCACCACCAGTCTATACAACAGAGTCCAAATTCCTAACTATGGCATGGAAGGTTCTATATGATTTGTCCTCAGTTCATTTCTTTCCAGCCAATGCAGCCCACGTGCTATCTATCCAGGGGCACTTGCAATTTCTAAAACATGCTATACATATTTGTTCTTCTATGTCTTTATCATGCTGTTTCCTCTACTTAAAATGTCACTCCTCATACCATATCTTGCTCTTCTGCTGTCTACACCCATCACCATACTATTCATTCCTAGGGGCTCAACTCAAATGCTTTCTCATGGGAGACTGTGCTGTCTCCTATGCTTAAATAATTGTACCATTTGTTGTTCTCTTATAGTACTTTACTCATGCTCCATATGTTGTATAATAGCTAACTGTTTATATACCTAACACTCTCTCCTAGATTGTGAACTTTTTTGTTTGCACATCTCATTTTCCCATATTCTTTGGGCTATGTCTATGTTTTCTAGAAAGCTGTCATAGATTATGTGCCTAACACACAGTAAATGATCAATAAATGTAGTTTGGAATAAAAACAATACATGCACTTATATTTCCACATAGAAATACACATTAAAAATTCTTCTAAATGTAATGGGGGCTAACTGAAAATCCTAAGAGTTAGTAGAAGGTAGAAAGGCTTTCTTAAACCATTGGTCATTTCTGTCCTGATGAAAGAGAAGACTTGAACATTTCTTCAGAGGCAGACTGCTCTGGAAAAACTACATGGATTGTTTAACTATTCATGTTAAAGCAAGTATACATTTATTACTCTTGGAAAACTATAACTTGAGTGTAGATGCTTTAGTTTGTGAAGCAGAGTGCTCCATTTGGATATGCAAATCTTTGTGTGTGGAGCAGGAGCATTGCTTCCGCAGACATTGATGCAGAAGAGAAAAACTGTTCCTTTTCTCTCTGTGGATGTAGACCACATATGTGTTGTTTCTGTGGAGATGCGAATGTCCTTGTTTCAGCCCTTGCTCTTAGAAGAACAAAAGCTGAGCTCTAAAAGATACAGGCAAACAAGGACAGGCATAATCCTTACTGCTTACTGGAGAAATAATTAGGCAAAGGGACTGGACTGGCTTTGGTGAGGCTCTACCTAGACCTATTTATAAAGATTAACTCAGTCTTTGTGAGAAATGTGCTGGGTTTGGACTTTTATGTTATGAAGGTGATAGTCCAGTTGGGTCAAAGGTTAAGGTCACACTCCTCAGGATGGAAGGTGGGGTTTCCTCTAAAGGAGTAGGTATTCCCATGGTCAGTCATCCTATGGAAAGGCAGCAACTGGGACAGGGGGTGGGACTTTGAAAATGCACCTTAAACTGGGTGAGGAGAGTTGTTTTCTTCTCTGAGTGGTTGAGCCTGAATGTTCAAGACAGGGTCAGGGGAACTCTTGATGGAGAGGGGGGCTGTCATTAGCCACATAGACCCTGGCTGCAAGCTCAACAATAAGGCAGGCCTGTAGTCCACAAGGGCTTTGAGAGTAGCCATGTCATACCTGCAGTTTACTCTGTATTGCTCTTCCTTTTTAATATTGTTATATAACCCTGGTCTTAGCTGTGCTATAAGGAGACTATGATGGGAAGAACCAGGGTTTGTGATGTCCTGGTGAAGAGGAGGCAGTGCTTCTTCCTGCTGGATCCCAAGGCAATGGTGAAAGTTTCATTGGCTGGAGAGAGATCAGTATCCCAGAACATCAGGGTATGTGACATCTGAAATACAGGCAGGAGTAATTCAGTTATTTCAGGCATATGTTGGTGACAGAATCACCCTTAGGGACTCCTCAACAGTAGAGCAGAGAGGGAAACTTTAAAGGGAGCCGATATCCTAATAATTTGGAAGGTGGGAGCTCAGAGTTATTGTAGTTTGGAATTTTAAATATGGCCTCCTTTATACCCAAAAAATTAATGAAAGCTATGATGCTCTGATTATCAAGGGCACATGAGGCCTTTTATTGAACACACCCTTTTTATCCTGGATATCCTGCTCAAAAGGCTTGACAAAAACAAAGACAAACAAAATATTCCTCAGTGTGATTTTATATGAGTCTTTTCTTTTTAGTTTCTCCCAGGCTTCTGCTCTCAATCCCTAAATAGGCATACATTTCACCAGAAACTGATAGTTTCTTGCTTTTCTTCCATTATGCATCCATCCTCTGTTTTCCTCACAAAGTGTTCTGAATAAGAGCGTAAGGGAAAGTTTGAAATTCTTTCTGGATATTATGCATAAGCATGGATGAATATGTAACTGGTCTTTCAATGAGGTGCACATCTAAGTTTATATGATTTTCTTAGGCTGAACAGGAATGTTACTTAACACATTGGCATAGAAGCCACAGTCTCATCCCTGTTGATTGCATCTATGGTCATACTCTGAAAAAAGACTGCATTCAGTTCCTGAGAGCTTTTCTGGATTCATGATGCTTTGCCTTTTTATTCTAACAGCTGCTTATTTGCATAACCTGTTAAAGACATTTCCCTACCATCAAACTACTGGGCTTCCTCTAGCTTCTTGGACATTTTTTCTTGCTCTTACAGATTCTGTAAACAAACAGCAACTTTTGCCTTCAACATAAGTTCTGCCTGCCTGAAATCTTTCATTGTCTTCTCCCAACTACACAACAAAGCTGAGTTTTGCAAAATATCACTTTGACATATTAATAATTTCATTTATCTCCAAGACCTTCCTGAAATTCTTAATTTTTTCATGTATCTTTCCCTGGGACTTAGATGCAATGAAATATCTATCTCATTTACTTCATTCAACAAAAACTTACTGAATACTTACTGTGTTGCACATACAAGGCTACCTGCTGTGGCTACAAAGTAGAGGAACTCACATCTGGTTTAATGGCTAGAATATTTGACTTACTGTTCTAGTTTCTTAACTCTAGGATTACATTGAAAAGCGAAACCTCCTCTTATGACTATTGAATGACATAAATGAGAATGCAACTAATAAAGAGGTGATAACTAAAGTGGGAGAGGGTCCCATGCAAAAAAATTGGGAGAAATATTGGAAATCAAGGACGCAAGAGAAGCATACTATATTTAAGGAGGCTCTATGCCCAGAAAGGGGCTTGAGCTCAGGACCTGAGATCAAGAGTCACATGCTGTACCCACCGAGCCAGCCAGGTGCCTCCGGGTAAACAAACAAACAAGTACTTTAAAAGTTGGCTGTTTTCTAAGTTAATGTAGGGTTTCATTTTTATGTGTTTGTTATCCGTACAAACAAGAACAGTATAAATTAAAATAGGAAATTATGCATCTTTCATTATTTATTAAATTAATATATTTTGGCATCAATTTTGTGTTGATATGATTCTTTTATATAACATTTCCTTCCATCAAAAAATTTTGAGCGAGAATATTACGTTTCTTGGTGAAGTTTTCATAAAGAACGTGAGATCTTTAGATAAGGGGTCACAAAGGGCAGTAGACAATTTTTTTTTTCCTCTGTGATACATACCTCCTGACATACTCTGATGTTTTGTTGAGGAAGTAAGAAAATACGGTAATTCTAGTTCTGAAGGTGCAAGGAAAGGACCCACCACTTCCTCTGCACCCTACCGGCTGAAGGAGCACACCTCAGTCTCTTTTGTCTTCTGAAAATAAAAGCGAGGCATAGGGTGTTAGAGTGAAGGGTTTCCTAGGGGTTAAACCCGAGTGCTTAAGAGCCCTTTCGAACCCTACAGCTTTTACTTAAGTAGCTACTGTAAAATAGATGTTGTTCAAAATAAGAGGGCTGGGGCAGAGGCCCGTCGCGCCCACCTGGGGTACAGCTCAGGTGGGGGCAGCCGCCTGGTCCGGAGCGGAAGGTGCCAGCATTCTGCAGGTGCGGGGATTGTTTTCTTGCACCGCCCCGGCTCCCGAGAGGGCGGGACTCGCGGCGTTGCAGAGTGTGGGACTTGGCCCCTGAAGCACAGTCTAAACGTATTCCACGCAGCAGACATTTATCCAGCCGGGTGCCCACACCTGGCCTGGGGGAGGGGAAACAGCTTCTACAGGAACCGCAGAGACAAGAGGAGCCCCTCGTTTGGGACGCCAGAGGGCTGGTCCCGCTAGGCTCTGTCCGACTGCTTTCCCGTGATTGCTTCTCCCACCTGTCCATCATATCAGTACCCTACCTCGATTGGCTCTTCTCTCTGCCACTCGGTTCCGCCGCGCTGACCCCCATTGGCCCCTCTCCGGCCGAGGCCCCGCCCCACGAACTGGGCATGGGGAGTGGGGCGCGGAGGAGAGAGAGCGGGGCGCTTGCTCGGGGCTGGGGGGAGGCGGTGGCGAAGGAGGAGGAGAAGAAGGAGGAGCTGGGACAGCAGGAGGCAGCGGCCGCGACCCGGCTGGGGTGATGGTGCAGGTGCCCGGGGCCCGCGAGGAGCTGCCCGGCTGAGGGGCGCCTGGTCCGGGGTCCGCAGCGCCGCCGCGTCTCTCCCGGGGGCGGGCGGGCGGGCGGGCGGGAAGATGCTGAGCAGGTTGATGAGCGGCAGCAGCAGGAGCCTGGAGCGCGAGTACAGCTGCACCGTGCGGCTGCTGGACGACAGCGAGTACACCTGCACCATCCAGGTCAGTGCCGCGCTGCCTTGCCCGCGGAACCCCTTCGTCCCCCGACTCTGGCCAACTTGGCCCGCCGCCGCCGCCCGGGGTCGCCGCAGACCCCGGTGCTTTGTCCGTCCCCGGCTGCGGCGGACGGCCCCGGTGCAGAGAGCGCCTCCGCCCGAGACCGGGTCCGGGGCGGGGTACCAGGCGCTCCGCGCAGCTGCGGTGAGAGTCCCTCCGTCCCGGACCCTCAGCTATCCCTCTGCCCTCTCCCAGGATGAGGGCACCCCATCCTGGCTCCTCGAGCCTGCTGGGGTGGGGAGCATCTTCCGCGGGCGTCCATAGAGAGGCGGGCAGGGCGGGAGGCTCCTACCCCGGCCGCCCCGTCGGGGGGCTACAGGCTTTGGCTCTCCAGCCAGGCAAGGACCGCTGGCCGGCTTTTCTTATCTATCTTTGGTTGGAAGGATAATGCTGTATGTCATAATCCCCCCCCCAGCATTTGTGAGTCAGAGCTCTCAGAAGGTAGAAGTGAACGCGCAGCCCATGCAGAGTGGCCTATGGAAGGGAGCCCAGCCTCTGGGCTCCCAGGATTAGCACCCCCCACCCCCCGCCTTTCGCTCCGCAGATCTCATTTGTGTTGGGCAATTCTGGGGGGCGTGAGGTAAAGATTTAGCAACAAGTACCAGAGATTTGAGGATTGGCCGTGGCGAGAAAGAATCGGTGACTTACAAATAACACCAACAATACGTTAATGCTTCGCAGCATTTCTTCAGAAACCTGGTATTTTGGAAGGGATTTTTACAACCTCTTATGTGTTTTCACTACTGCTGTGTGGAACGTCTGGAGTAGTAGTCTTTCCCAGGAATGCAGTCACAGCCCTCTCTCCTCCTCTGTAAAGTCAGTGATAGGAAACATTGACAATGCTCCGGTGTTTAGTTCAGCAGCCGGAGGATCCTGCGCTCGCTGCCGGAAACTGCTCTTTCTGGAGAAGCAAATTGAGTTGGACCCGGAGGGGTCTCATCTGATCCCTTGCCTTTGCAGCAAGAAACCAGAGGGGGCTTCTCGCCTCAGATGTGGCAGACAAAAACTGTCGGCCTCTGGTTCTACCCTCTTTGTCTCCTGGCCCCCCAACCCCCCATTTATTTTTTTGCTGACAATGCTCAATAGCGGAAAATAGCGGTGTGTGAGAAAGACGCTGGGTAGTGTGTGAGAGCAGCTGCTCTCTGCTGAGTCCGTGCTCAGTTCAGCCTTCTCCTCACTTTCCCTTTTCTCCCACTCTCCAAACCAGCTCTGGGCATAAGTGCTGACTGCTGTCAAAGATCCAGGAGGGCAGAGAAAGAGAACAACATCGCTTTTTAAGGCCACTTAAACACAGTCATAAAGATGCTAGCCATCACGTGAAAAGGATTTTGGTAGTTGAATCTGATAGATGTTCTGTATTTTCTCACAGAATGAGTGGCATGCTACTTTTTGTTTCTATTGTATCTTTATGTGCCATGTACAGGTTTTTTTGTTTGTTTTTGGGTAGGGGAGGAGAAAACATTGACTTGACATATTCACCATTTGAATACATTGTCTAGAGCTTTTAAAGTCTTTATCCTTTTGTTTTAAAATTTAAAGCATTTACACAATAGCATATGAAGGGCAGTGTAAGATTTAGACTTTGTGAGTCCTAAGAATACTTTGGGGTATATGGTGAAATAAAATTCCTAGGGCAGGTCATTAACTTTTGCCAAGGTATAGAGTACAAATGAAACAAAATTCACATCACCACTTCACTAGTGATAATCTTGTGGCTTTTACAGTATCACAATAAGACAACTAGTTGGATTTTTTCCCAGTTAGTGGAACCTTTGAGGTTGGTTGGTATTACAGTTGTGGGTAGTTTTTATTACTGTTAAGAAAAACAGTATTTTTAAGTCTAACAGGACTTACTGGGTTTATGCTTGCTATATCTTACTATGGTTGTGTTTCTTTTCCTGCTGGTCTTCTTTACATTATTACAAGTCAATGTGTTATAACAATTCAGGCCACATAAAAAATTAAGCTTGGTGTAACATGATTATACTGTAGTGAGTGTCCACTGTCTAGACATGTTAATGATTGTGCATTGTGATTCTTGCATGAAAATTTTAAAAATACAGGAATTCTGAAATTTATGTAATATTGTCAGTCTTTGGCACCACTATTGTGAATTCCTTTTGTTTTTACCCAATGAGAGGAAATGCCAAAAAACCCCAAAAAAGACAGGATATTATGTGAAATTAATATTTTGTGGATATAGCTTTTTTTAAGCTTTTAGAGATTGAGCTTTTCTTAGTAACTTTCACCCCTTATACATTTCTGTAGTGTGTGTATTTGTGTGTTCGTGCATGCGCTTATTTGTCAAGCATTGGGCACTGGGTCTTTTAAATCAGTATGGAAAGGAGCTGTGAGCTACTTGCTAGGTTAAAGCAATATTCCTAACATTCTAGGAATTGCAGTACAGTATTTAAAAAAAAACAACTTGGTGATAATTTGGAATCATTTTCCTTAAAATATTGTATGCCATATTTTTCTTTAAGGTATGTATTGTAGAGTGATTTCAGTACTTCTTGGGATAATCAGAGAACACTTAGGGTATTAGAGAGTCAGAAATGTATCACTAGGTTAGAGCCATAATAGCCACATTTGGTAAATTTCAGTTGTAGGAAATTCTGTCAAAGTATTGTTCTAGCCTTTCATATTGCACCAGTTCTACTGATCTAGCATTTAGGATGTGATTATTAAGGTAAGGAAAACGCCTTATATCCTTTCAGTAAAGATTGCCTCAGTTACCAGACTATTCTTTTATTCTTTCTGATATGCAAATGTATTTGTAGATCATGAGAAATGAAAGTATACATAGGGTTGTAATATAATTGCTCCCCTGTGAAGAACATTGTTAACAGCTCCCTGCCAGTTTTGAAGGTCATTGCTTCATAAATGCAGATCTAGTCCGTAATTTCTACACATCTGTTTCATTTATGAATATCTACATTTATTTACTACATTTACTACCCTACTTTGTTATTTTATTTGGGAGCAAATAGGAAAAATGAAAAGGCTACCTATTATCTTTGAACTTAGTATATCAAATGGACTCACTTAAATGCTTAGATATGTAATAACCTAAGTAATAGATTTTTGACTGTTTTGAGTTTAATAGTTTATAAAATATTAAGAATATACATTAAGGAATGCCAGTAGAAATTCATATCAAAAATACATATTTTCAAGTGTGAAATATTAATCACTTTTTCTCTGATTACTGAAAAGTAAAGCTGCCCTAGAAATAAATTTGATTTTACTGGGAACACATTAAAATAATAACTGATCAAGGAGCTAGGTTAAATTTGTTTTTGCAGTTAAATGAGGTACTATCATAAATAAAATGCATATGTACAGAAACAGTTCTATAGTAGAACCAAGATCTGGATTTGACTGCGGCTCAGCCATTTAGTAACTGTGGGACCTAGGGTAAGAGAGGGAGTACTGGGGGAGAGAACAAATGTATTGAGCCCCATACTTGCGAGGTGCCCCGCTTGTGTTCTCACTTACCTCACAATAGCATGTGGATTCAGTAGACACCTCTTATACCAGCTGAAGAAAATAAGATTGTGGATTGCTGGGAGAGCTGATGTTTCTTGAATGGGCAGCTCTGTGCTATGCTTTCTGCTAGGTGCTTTGCTTATACCTTACATCAACTATTTGAGAGGTAGGTGTTATTATCCTGATTTTACAGATGAAAGGCTTGGATGAAGGAACTTCCTCAAAGCTAGTAGTAGGTGGCTATACTATATTGAAACTCTGGTCATTTTGTCTATAAAATCCCAGCTTTGTTCCCTATATTCCTCCTGACTTCCTAAGTCAGTTCACCTGTCTGTATCTTAATTTTCTCATCTGTAAAATGAGAACAATAATCAATACTTATTTCATAGTAAAGAGAAAATTATTTGGTAATGTCTTTACAAATACTAACAAGATTTAAACAGACTAATCTGTACTTACATTGTGCCTTATTCTATTCAAATAAAAAATAGGATTTTGTTTTTGGAAAATAAATTAACCCTTAGGTGTCCTTAAAATGATGTCTGATTAATCTCAGTGAAATTGTACAATCCAAAGCTGGAATAACTGGATTCTGTAGTAGAATTCTTCTCTAAAATTCAAGAGTTCAGGTTTGCTTTCCTTCCATCCTACCAAAGCTTTGGCTTTAGAGGGGCATTTATTTCCTGGACTGACCATGATTTGTCTTTTCTAAGAATTTCTGTTTCATATTTGGTAAGCAAAATCCTTGGTTTCATTAATGCAAAAGGGATGTTGTTAGAGAATTAAGATAATTTTATCCACAGAAAAACACAAAGCTGTTGTATTTTCGTGAATTCATTGTTTTTTTCTAAAACTTTGTTTTAAAAAGGTAATTATGGTGTCTCAGGATCTGTTAAAATAGTAAGTCAGACTCTAATTCTTGAAACTAAGTTCCAAAATTAGCCTTCTAGAATCCTAAAAGCACTCGTATTCTGTTTCTTAATTTGTATATGGAAATATCTATTGTATAAAACTAATGCAGATCAACCTTTAAGGACAAAAGGTATATTTTAGATATGTATGTATGCTTATTCTTTCTCCTTTTGAAAAAGTCCAGTTTAGTGAAATAGCAGTGGCATCCAAGAGAAACCTAGAAGCATTCACCATAGCAGATTTTACTCAAGGGTATTTGTATGAATTTGCATTCAATTAAATGCTTGGAATGAATATGCTAGACAAGGCAATTCAACATAGTGTATAATAAAAGAGCATGTGGTTTTTGAGTCCCCTGTTTGTTACATTGCCCAGAGACAAGTTGATCGTGTCTGTGCTGGTGTTAATATCACACTTAAAAAAAAAGTTTGCCAAGATAAAAATCAGACGACCTAAGACAAAAAATAGTCATTTTTATTATACAATTGTAGTGGTTTATGTATAGGTATTAAAATGTGTAGCCCAAAATAAGCAAGGTGGTAATTTAAGTGATATGATTATTATAGTAAAATATTTTGGATTATTTTAATAACTATTTTTTAATAGATTACACTTTAGAATTTTTAAAGGGGAGAGTAAGAGGAAGCTATAAATTTTAAACCCTAAGAATTATATCACAGTGACTTATATGTTTATAGTTGAATGAATATTTGTTCTGATTTGTTTGTGCTACATGATGGCTGAGTTAACTCCAGCATTTTAAAATTTCATGTGTCTGGGGTGCCTGGGTGGCTCAGTCGGTTGGGCGTCTGACTCCGGCTCAGGTCATGATCTCGCGGTCCGTGAGTTCGAGCCCCGCGTCGGGCTCTGTGCTGACAGCTCGGAGCCTGGAGCCTGTTTCGGATTCTGTGTCTCCCTCTCTCTCTGCCCCTCCCCCGCTCATGCTCTGTCTCTCTCTGTCTCAAAAATAAATAAACATTAAAACAATAAATAACATTTCATGTGTCTGAAAACAACATTCTCTAACAACTGTAAACCAGTTTCAACCCATCCCATTCCAAACCACTTTGCTTTGCAGCCCCTCTCCCTGGTGAGAGGTATGGTATGTAAATGTGGTATTTTACGGAGCCTTTGAGGTCTCTGATAACTTTCTGCAATTATCCTTGGTTGAATTAGTAGAGCTGTGGTCTAGAATTCCTATGATTTTTTTGGTTTGTCTCTTAGGATTTCAAGCCTTTCAGGTCTCCCCTTCCTCCATCTCTGCAGGTTTAGAAGGCTTAGATCAAATAAATACTGTGTAGTACAGTGCTTCATGGGGAGTTGGAGGTCTGGCGGAATTAGGATATTAACATTGGGATCACCACAGCCACAGAAGCTTCCTTCACTCTTTCCCCTAAGTCAATGCCACATAAAATCTTCTCATAGCCTCATTTTCTAACCTCTTGCCCTAACAGGAAGAAACCCATGCTTCCCAACCTGTTTCTAATTATGTCTATTTTAAGCTGAATTCATCTTCTGATAGCCTCATCTGTAACATTCTGACTGTAGACCCTGTTCCATGGAGCAGCCTCCTGTGGGACACTGTTCTTCAGCTCTGCCTAGCCAGAGCTTATACAACAGATGGGAATATGGAGGATTGGCAGCAACCTCACAGCTTCTATTTCTTACTTACGTGGTGCTCAGGGAGGAAGGTGCTGCTCTCCTGGAGGCCAGGTGGCTATTGTTGTCCTTCTGTTTTCTCGCCTTGATACTTTGGGCTCAGGTGAACCACCTGAATGGTTCTCTCATGCAGCTGAGAACTTTGAAGACCACTAAAGCATCTCCGTTCCTATGTTGTAGAGTGAATGGTATTTCACCTAAGAGAGCAAAACACCTTGTCACATATCCATCCTAGCCACTGAAGTAAACCTCCCATTTCTTTAAGACCTTAGATCTGGTGGGTGGCCAATACAACTTTTTGAACTTTTACAAACATTTTAAATAGCAGTGGAGCCCAAGAGAGTAGGGAAAGCAGTTTCGGAGGCTAACCCCTAGATTTAAATTATGGACTTCTTGCTGCCCAAGGCCACCATGTGATCCTCATTATTGTCAGTATTTTAGGCAAGATCTTCTATATTGGTCTTTCACCAACTGTAAATGCTGTACTATCTCTAAGGATGGTGTTTTACTTATGTAGTCTTTCCAACTTAATTGTATTATATCCTAGATTTGGAAAGCAGGAACTTGTATAGTTAGGTTCAAATTCTCCAGACTTTTGCTTGCTACTAAACGCCAACATGTGTGAATCAAGTCCTCTAAGGAGATCCTTCCGTGCCATGCTCATACAGGCAAAATAATTGGGCCACATGCTTGGCAACCACTGAGTTTGTGTACAATAGCTCCATTCACTTGTCTACAGAAAACACCCCTTTGACAGTGATTATAGCTTTCATTCCCCCTCCTCTACTTCTGACTCCTTGCATTACCATGACCTCATCTTCTGGTCTGTATTTAGAGACACTTTGGACCACTCCAGAAATGCTGTAGGACTCATTTCTGTATGTTAAGGGTCATTTCAAAGACGTAGACAACCCCTGCCCACCAAGGGAAACCATTCTAGATCAGGACCAAAACTAGCTATTTTTATGTCTTATTTGAGCCATCTTACTGTGTCACAACTCAGGGGGCTTTTTCCTTTTGTAGAAATTGGGAACCTTGTTAGAAAGCAAGGAGAATAGAATAGGGGGATGAGTTAAAGCAATGGTTCTCAAAGTGTGGTTCCTGGATGAGCAGCATCAGGTTCTCCTGGGCACTTGTTACAAATGCAAATTTCTGGCCCCACTGCTGACCTAGTGAATGAGAAATACAGAGGATGGAGCTCAGCTTTCTGTTTTGTTTTTTTTTTTAAGTTTTTTTTTTTTAACGTTTATTTATTTTTGAGGCAGAGAGAGACAGAGCATGAATAGGGGAGGGTCAGAGTGAGAGGGAGACACAGAATCCGAAGCAGGCTCCAGGCTCTGAGCTATCAGCACAGAGCCTGATGCGGGGCTCAAACTCACAGACTGTGAGATCATGACCTGAGCCGAAGTGGGACGCTTAACCGACTGAGCCACCCAGGCGCCCCTCAGCTTTCTGTTTTAACAAGGTAGGTCTTAACGCTTTCTGAGGTTTGAGATCACTAGTACTGGGTCACACAGATATTTAGTAAAATTGATGAGTATTGTTGATTGAGTATAATGAGGGAGAAGGAGAAGCCAAGAGTGAATCTCATATTTCTAATTTTTGATTTATTTCTGAATGGCCTTAACTGATTCTCTACCCTTGTAGGGTAAAAGTTTATTTGCAGATATGCATACCAGTTTCAGGTGGGCAGGAGTCATGATGGGTCATCATTCCAATTTGATGCTCTTATATGTATTGGTTTTATTTTTGTCTTCCCTGACCTAGAAAGAATATGATTATTTTATATTTCTATACTGTTTTTCAAAGAAATCTTCACCTCTTAAAGCACTGGGGGTGTAGGAAGACCCTTGTTTGCAAACATGTAAATAGCAAACAAAAAATCTCATGGGATTCAGCACTAAGACAAGGTAGTATGTTGTGGCAGTGCAAATCTGGGGGAATAGAAATTAAATATTTCTCAAAGGAGGTGAGATTTGAACTAGGTCATGAAAGAGTGCCAAAAGCAGAAAATGGGCTGTGGGGATGGGTAAAGGGCATTCCAGGCTGAGGTAACAGCAGGCAACTTGAAGGTAGGAAAGCTAAAAATGTAAAGCCAAATGTATTTAGTCTTTACTATGTTTATCTGACGTACTCTGGTACAGTTGAGTCGAATAACAATCTAGTTGCCTAGGAAAAATTGCTGTCAGCAAATTTCAATCACTCTTGACTGCTCAGAAGACTTAGTCTAAACTAAAAATAACACAAAGCTGGTGTTGAATTAAATCTAACTCCAAAAGTATATAACCCAAATTAAGATTCTTCACAAAGCAATGGCATCATATAAAAAGGTAGAGTCATGTATCAATCTGTGCTAATTCTGTGGCTGCAGCAACTATGCATATACTTTTGTTTCCAGGGGACCTCATCTCTGGCATCAGCTTATTTATCCGCCCCAAAAAAGAGAGTATCAAATCCCAACATTCAGCTGATGTTTGAAAATCCTTTGGCTGATACAATGCAGCCTAAATGGTGCATTAACAGTTAAGAAATGTGACCAGTGGAGCCCTAAGAGGCACAATTCTGCATCTCTGTTCCCAAACCTAAGTGACCACCAAAAATCGCTTTTCTAGAGGATGGAGGAATGCTTCCCTGGATTCCCCAGTGAACCCCTGCCTGCCAGCTCTGAAGTTCCCAGCCCAACACAGGGTGCACTTTGAGCATTCCACACAATGCCAGGCTAGAGCTTTGGGGATGGGAACCTCCAGGAAAGTACTGTTTGGCATTTAGGCAATCAATGTTCGGCAGAATGCCAATGCTAATAGGTTATTTTGCTCTGGAAAAGGAGAAAAAGAAGGGATAGTTTAAAGACTGATGAATAGGGGAATGACTGACAATACAGGCACTCCACTTTGTTGGAGAGATTAAGGAGGCTTGCTGTGAAGTGGTATTATGGGAGCCAGATAAATTAGCAAAGGCCCACAGGCCCAAGACCTGAAAGAAATAGTGGTTCATCAAAACAGCATGCCCCAGGGCACGCTCAAAAGTCTGGCCACTTTCATTGAACTCATAGTAGAAAAAAGCCAAATCATTAGGAACCCTTATAAGCTGGTAGTCCATTCAGGCACTCCATAGTCAGGCAAATTATCCTTTGCCTCCAGGCAGGTGCAAAGCCTTATTTCCATATTGCTTGATTTAACTCCAGGGCCCTCTAGTCTGGGCCTTAGCCTAATTTTGAGGACACCCAAGTGGAAGGGTTGGTTTCACAAGTACCAGAGGATTCCATATACTCTATTCAGGAGATGCCACTAAGATTGTTGTTTGGTCAGACATGAGCCAGGCAGATAAGAACATTGATCACAGCATAAGGAAGTAGAATTAATTCATCTAAGGATCTCAAGTACTTTTAGGGGATAATTTTTTTTAAATTTTTTGAATGTTTATTTTTTGAAGGAGAGACAGAGCATGAGCAGGGGAGGAGCAGAGAGAAAGGGAGACACAGAATCCAAGGTGGGCTCCAGGCTCTGAGCTGTCATGTCGGCACAGAGCTTGTTGCGGGGCTCGAACTCACAGACCATGAGATCTTGACCTGAGCTGAAGTTGGATGCTTAACTGACTGAGCCACCCAGTCACCCCTCTAGGGCATAATTTAGGCTGAAGAAAACATCCAGCCTGCCCTCTTTCAGATTTTTGATTCTAGAAAAATCCAGAATCCTCCAGAGTAATTATGGAATTGGAGGTTTGTAGGGCAGAAGGACCCCATGGGCTGGCAGTGATGCCTGGGATGTTACAAGGCATGTAGAGCCTGCAGTTTCATAGGATACACTCATCCCTACAACAAAATATCATATCAGCTCTTTAGGTGTCCTCTCAGAAGAAATTTGGCTGTATAAAAGATAAAAATCTGATCAAAACATAAGGTAGTCCTAGTACTACAGTGCAACTTAATCTATACCCAGCTTTAGATTCTAGCATTATGTGAAGGTTTTTTTTAAGAAGTGAATGGGAGTTGGCTTGGTGTAGCTTCAGGACATAAGATACTGAACCAACTATTGCAGTGTCAGAATATATAAGCAACATAGCTGATCTGAAAAATCAGTACTTTGCTTATTTTTAAATATATCTTATTTAGATAAGCTTACCTAAATGAGTACCCACAGTACAGAAAGCACATCTAAGAATTGTTTTCTAATTTGGGTTGACTCAGTTGAGCCTGAGCCTGAGCCTGGTTGACTCAGTTGAGCGTCCGACTTTGGCTCAGGTCGTGATCTCACAGTTAATGAGTTCGAGCCCCACGTTGGGCTCTGTGCTGACAGCTCAGGGCCTGCAGCCTGCTTTGCATTCTGTGTCTCCCTCTCTCTCTCTGCCCCTCCCCCACTTGTGGTCTGTCTCTCTCTCAAAAGCAAATAAACATTAAAAAAGAAAAAAAAAAAGAATTGTAGGGGCACCTGGGTGGCTCAGCCAGTTAAGCTGCTGGCTTCAGCTCTGATCATGATCTCGAGGTTTATGAGTTCGAGCCCCATATTGGGCTCTGTGCTGACAGCTTAGAGCCTTGAAGCCTGCTTTGGCTTCTGTGTCTCCCTCTCTTTGCCCCTTCCCAGCTCACACTCTGTCTCTCTCTCTCTCTCTCAAAAATAAATAAATGCTAAAAAAAATTAAATTGTTTTCTAATTTGTATGGTAAAAGAGAACACATATTTCTCATTCTAATTTTTGATATTGGGTACAGTAGACTGATTATTTTTTTAAGTTTATTTTTGAGAGAGAGAGAGCAAGCGAGTAAGCACGAGTGGGAAAGTGGCAGAGAGAGAGGGAGACAGAGAATCCTAAGCAGATTCTGCACTGTCAGCACAGAGCCTGATATGGAGCTCGAACTCAGGAACCAGGCGATCATGACCTGAGCCAAAGCCAAGAGTCAGGCTCTTAACCGACTAAGCTACCCAGGTGCCCCTAGACTGATTATTTTTAAGAGACAGATATAATATTGTCTTGCTGCACATTATATCTTTTACTGTGTCATTATAAAGTAATACAGACTATTCCTACTAAGAATATATCTCACATAAAATATCTTTAGTTTCTGGTTGAAAGAAAATAATCAAAAATGGAAAGCCTTTTCTTCACATCTTGAATTCTATAGTTTTATTTCCCACCATCTTTCCTAACACCATAGCTCTTCTGTCCATCTCTTATGATCTCCTTTGTTTTATCGTAATTTATTCTTGGGCCACTTATTTAATACAATCTCTTATCACTATTTCTTTCTTTTTCTTTTTTTAAAGTAAGCTCTACACCCAGTGTGGGGCTCGAACTTAGGACCCCAGAATCAAACTCATGACCCCAGAATCAAGAGTTGCATGCTCCACTGACTGAGCCAGCCAGATATCCCTTCGTAACACCGTTTCTAATTGTTATCACTACTAAGTTATACCTTTGCTTATTGTCAAATTCTTTGGTGGACACACCTGTTGGTAGTGGTGGGAGGTGTTAAAAAAGGTGCAATTATAATGTGTATAAATACACATTGGAGCATAATGTGATTGATTTCCTTTAATTTCATTATTTAACACAATAGTGTATATTTTAATTAACTGGAATTTGAGACAATATAAACAAATGAAAATATTGTATAAAGTGATACTTTGGGGATGGACTGAGTATGTTCAGAGTTTTCTATTCACTTTTTTTGCAGTTATTTCTTTAAAAAATTTTTTTCTTAATGTTTTATTTTTTGAGAGACAAAGAGAGTGCAAGCAGGGGAGGGTCAGAGAGAGAGGGAGACACAGAATCCAAAGTAGGCTCCAGTCTCTGTGCTGTTAGCATGGAGCCTGATGCGGGGCTTAAACTCACCAACACAAGGTCATGACCTGAGCCGAAGTTGGACACTCAGCCCACTGAGCCATCCAGGCGCTCCTGCAATGATTTCTTAATTAGATTAGATTAACAGACTCAGTGAGACTCTTCCTGTACTGTAACTTCAGGTCTGGTATTTCAGGGCTGGGTCTGCACAGTGGGGGCACTGCCTATGGCCAGGAGAGTCTTTATTTTTGACAGCTGAAGTTGGTGAAACTAGAGGGAGCATTAAGATAATTGATAAGGAGAAAGAAAAGATCAAAACCAGAGAAACCTCTGGGATGGAGCAAGATGAACCCTCAGCAGAAATACCTGGTCAGAATCTGGAGTGAGAATCTGGAGAAGCAGGTTGGAGAAAATGAAAGAATGTTGGATGTCTATTTTTTGTTGTTGCAGCTGTTTGTGATAGGAGAGCTTTAATGATTTAAAGGAGTTCACTGAGGTTGGCCCCCATATGGGGGTAATTAAAATACTCAATAATCGGGGCCCCTGGCTGGCTCAGTTGGTGGAGCATGTGACTTTTGATCTTGGGGTTGTGGGTTCAAGCCCCACGCTGGGCCTAGAGCTTACTTAAAAAATAAAAATAAAATAACTCAACAATCAGTGAGTCATGTTGAATGCCTCACTGACCAAGACTCTGCGAGAACATGCTGGAATTGACTCTATGGCCCTCTGCTGGGCCAGACACTGTTTCGTGTTGAATCATGGGAGGTGGGGGTGGTCCTGGGGAAGAGGGAGAGGCCTCTTAGGGCTGTGGCTATTTGCTGACTGGTAGAGAAATATTTTGGTATATATATTTAAAAGTAAGCTGTCCATTTGCTGCTTGCCAAATACAGGGTCTCAATGGTCTAGGTTTTACTTTCCTGTGGAACAGTAGGCGCATTCCTATCTTTCACATGCTTCCAAAATGCAACTTTGATCATTTTCTCTTTTTTAAAATCCTTCAAGATTCTCCCATTACTTACTTGATAACAGTCTTTTAGCATGGCATAGATGCTCTTCCGTTACCTCTGCTGCCTTCCTTTCCAGACTTGTCTCCTGTTGTCCTCCCAATGCGTTTTATACTGCTTTGTAGACCATCAGCTTTTCATCACGTTATTCCAAGGTAAACGCCCTCCACAGTGTTGTTCGGCTGTGCTTTGGGGGACCTTATTATAGCATCTACCATATTCACTTGTAAATATTTACTCACATGTCTGCCTCTCACTAGACAATTGTTTGAAGGGCGGAGACTTTGTACAGTTAGTATCTAAGGTCTCACCAAGGGGCTCCATAAATGTTGATTGTAGATATGCAGGAATGAAAATGTTAGCTTTGATAAAGAGGATTATTAATAATGCAAATGTAAAGTTACCTTTAACTTGAGCTAAATAGGTTTAAAAAATGAACAGATTTTTCTGGTCGTTGGGGTGATATTATGGTACTTTAAAAGGTGGTTAGTGGTGATAGGTGTACAATTCTAGGATTGTACTAAAACCCACTGCATTATACACTTTAAAATGGCAATCTGCTCTGTCTCTCCCTCTCTCTGCCTCTTCCCCATTCACACTCGTGTGTTCTCTCTCAAAATAAATAAATAAACATTTTTTTAAAAAAAGATAATCGGGGCACTTGGCTGGCTTAGAAGAGTTTGTGACTCTCAATCTCAGGGTTGTGAGTTCCACGTTTGGTATAGAGATTACTTAAAAAAAATAAAATCTTTTTTTAAAAAAAGGTAATCTTATGATATGAATTATATCTTAATTCACATGTCAGTTTCCTGCCTTTGATCATATACCACAGTTATGTAAGAAGTTACCCTGGGGGGGGGGGAAGCTGGGTGAAGCATACATGGGACAATTTAATACTATTTTTACAACTTCTTATGAGTCTATAATTATAAAGTTTTAAAATGTGATTGAATCAGTTTTCTTTAGCAAATATGCTTATTACTTAGTTTGGGTTTATGGTTCAGAATGACTATAGAAAGTTTTCTCACTGATTAGACTCCAGTAACCTTTCAAAATGATGTAGGTTTATAAGTAGATAGGTTTTGACATAACATACTTGAAAATAAAGTCAATTCTGTGATAATAAAAAGGTAAGGTAAGAGTTTAAAAGTAATATCTGGTAGTTTTTTTGCATCTTTATTTTTTGCTGTGATTCTCTGTTCCTCTCTTTGTAAGTTTTCTCTGACATAATTAATTACAATTAAAATGAATGTCCTGACAAATTACACATAATGTGTCATTGTTGTATTTTAGAGAGTTATTTGGTGTAATGTCCATATTACATATTTTAATTTAATATGTTAATTGAGCCATTTAAAAATTTATTGTGTACTTACTGTGTTCTGGGCTCTGTGATAAGCACTTTATGTGTATTCTTCATTTAATCCTACCTGTTTAATGGAAAGTGTCATTGTCCCTAATTCCAGATGAGTACAATAAAGCTTAGAAATGTTAAATAACTTGCCTACTTGCCTACTGTCCTACAGCTAGTCAGTGGGGGGGAGCTGGAATTCAAACTCTGTATGACCTCATCATTGTTCTTAGTCATTGCTTTCTGATGAAGCAGGCAGTATAGTCCAATGGGAAAAACATTGACTTGGGGGAGTCAGGAGATTTGTGTTAAATGCCTGACTTTCTAGACTGATTAACTTTGAGGGCTTAAGCAGGTAATTTAAGCTTTCATCTGCAAAATGAAGAGGCTCAGAAAGAAGACCCTTCCAGTCTCTTTCAGCACAAATATTCTACAGTTCCTAAGGAATTTGTCCATGGCTCAATAGGGTTTTTGTTGTTGTTGTTTTATAATTTATTGCCAAGTTGGCTAACATACAGTGTATACAGTATGCTCTTAGTTTTAGGGGTAGATTCCCGTGATTCATTGCTTATGTACAACACCCAGTGCTCATCCCAACATGTACACTCCTCAGTGCCCATCACCCATTTTCCCCTAGTGTTCCCTCTGTGAAGGATATTCTTTGTAAACACAAATATTCCTTTTAAGGAAAGAGATGTCAAGGCACATCTTTGTGACTGCTTCGGTCTGTATTCTGGCCCTTAGTTTTGCAGAATACAAAATACCATTTTATCTACTCGTTCAACACAGATCAGATTCTGGGGGATTGAGTCATGCTAATCAAAATTATAGCTTTTTTTAAATTTATAATTTAGAATCTCTGTTAACTACAGTGGGGTAGTGAATACTAGTTTCTGTCATTATAGGCACTTCTTCAGGATCAGAGACTGGAAGAACAAATTTGAAAGCCATCTTGGAAGGCAAATAGTTTTGAGGAGTATTCTTCGAGGTTGTGTAGAAGCCTTATAAACCATGTCTGTTTCAGAGTACAGAGCTAGTAATTATGTATCTACAAGAATCAGTGTTTCTATCTTGTTTGATTAGTACTTTCTAAATGCTGATAAACTCTGCCCTTTAGTCCTTTCCCTACTTAGTGCAGATTACTGTACATATGTTAACAATACAGTTTTAATTTCTTTTTTTTTGAAGGTATGTCCCAGTTTAGAGGTTACACTCTGTTTACTTTGATTACACTTGAGTGTTTCTCAAGACTGTACTTTAAATGCCATTTTCTCCCCTAAGTGGACTTGGCCAGATAACTTTCTTTTATTTATGTTGAATTTTACTGCTTTGTTTTTTTGGAGGGATGGCCTTTTTTTTTTTTAAACTTTGATCTCAAATTCTGCATGGTCCTCATGTATATTACTACTACATTACCACTCTTTTCATAGGCAATATTACATAATATTGATGACCTTTGTAGGAGGCATGTGCCACATATGTTATAGAACTTAAGAGTGCATTTTGATACATTGTAAATGTTTCCACTATTCTTGGGGTCTCAAGGTTCCAAATACTGTTTTCTGCATTTCTTACAATGTAAACTTGGCTTTTTTAAAAAGTCAGGTTTATTTGGGTACAATTTACATTAAGTTCACTTTTTTTTTTAAAGTAAGTTCTAGGCCCAACATAGGGCTTGAACTCACAACCCTGAAATCAAGAGTTGTGTGCTCCACTGACTGAGCCAGCTGGGTGCTCCTAAAAATCACTCTTTCATAGCTGTACAGTTCTTTGAATTTTGACAAATGCGTGTAAATTGTGTAACCGTATATAGAATATTTCCACCATCCCATCAAGTTCTCTTTTGCCCCTTTATAGTCAGTCTCCTCTTGCTTCTCTGGGTGTCTGGCAGCCACTAATGTGATTTCTGTCCTTATAGTTTTGCTTTTTCCACAATGTCATATGAATAGAATCATACAATATGTAATCTTTTGAGTCTGACTTCTTACACTTAGCATAATGCTTTTTTGAGATACAAATTACGTATCATAAAGTTCATCTGTTTAAAGTGTACAATTGAACAGTTTTTAGCATATTTATGGAGATGTGCAATCATCAACATAATCTAATTTTAGAACATTTATATCACCCCAGAAAGAAACCTTGTACCCATGAGCAGTCACTTCCGTTTCCTGTCTCCCTCCCCTCAACTCTCTGCCTTAGGCAAACACTAATCCACTTTCTGTCTCTATAGATTGGCCAATTATGAACATTTCAAATAAATGGTATCATACAATACATGGTCTTTTGTAACTGACTTCTTTCACTTAGCATATAATGTTTCTGGGGCTCATCCAAGTAATAACTTGTATTAGTACCTCATTCTATTTTATTGCCAAATAATTTACCGTAGTATGGATCTGTCACATTTTGTTTATCCATTCATGAGTTGTTGGACATTGTTGTTCCACTTTTTGGCTATTATAAATCTTGACAATTTATGTACAAGTTTTTGTGTGGATGTATATTTTCTTTTAGATGTGCTGTGAACATTCCCATACAAGTTTTTGTTTGTTTTTAGTTGAAATACAGTTGACATACAATACTGTATTTGTTTCAGATGCACAACACATATATATAATTTTTTGTGTGGAAATAGGCTTTTATTTCTCTTGGATCGATACCTAGGAGTAGAATTGCTGGATCATGTGGGTAACTTGATATTTAATATTTGAGGAATTGCCAGTTTTCCGAAGTGGCTGCATGAGGGCTCCAGTTTCTCCACATCCTTGCCACAAATCCTCACGATTATCTTTTTGATAATAGCCATTCTGTGGGAGTGAAGTAGTATCTCATTGTGGTTTTTTTTCTATTTTAATTTTATTTTAATTTGTGTAGTTAACATACAGTGTTACATTAATTTCAGATGTACAATATAGTGATTCAACAATTCTATCCATTACTCAGTGCTCATCATGATAGGTGTACTCTTAATCCTCTTCACCTATTTCATTCATCCCCTGCCCCCAACCATTTGTTTGTTCTCTATAGTTAAGAGTCTGGTTTGTTTTGTTTTGTTTTGTTTCTCTTTCCCCTCCTTTGTTCATTTGTTTTCTTTCTTTCTTTTTTAGAAAGAGGTTTTTTTTTTTCTTTAACAGAGCACATGAGCAGGGTTGGGGGGAGAGGGCAGAGAGAGAGACAGAGAATCTTAAGCAGGATTCACACTCAGTGCAGAGCCCAGTGTTGGGCTCAGTCCCATGATCATAGGATCATGACCTGAGCCAAAATCAAGAGTTGAATGCTCACCTAACTGAGCCACTCAGGTGCCCCTATTTGTTTCTTACATTCCATATATGATGAGATCATACAGTATTTATCTTTCTCTGATTGACTTATTTCACTTAGCATTATACTCTTTAGCTGCAACCATGTTGTTGCAAATGGCAAGATTTCATTCTTTTTTATGGTTGAAATATATTCCATTACACACACACACACACACACACACACACACACACACACACACACATACCCCACATCTTCTTTCTTCATTCATTAGTCTGCTTCCATAATTTTGCTATTGTAAATAATGCTGCAGTATTATTTGGACACTTGGTCTGCTTCCATAATTTTGCTATTGTAAATAATGCTGCAGTAACCATAGGGGCGTATGTATCCTTTCATAGTGTTTTTGTATCCTTTGGGTAAACAACCCAGTTGTGTGATTACTGGAGCATTGGTAGTTCTAGTTTTAATTTTTTGAGGAACCCCGATACTATCTTTCATGGTGGCTACACCAGTTTGCATTCTCTCCAACAGTGCATGAGGGTTCCTTTTTCCCCACATCCTCATCAACACCTGTTGTTTCTTGTGTTTTTTGATTTTAGCCATTCTGACAGCTATTGAGGAGATGTCTCATTATAGTTTTGTTTGCATTTCCCTGATGATGAGTGATATTGAGCATTGTTTCATGTGTCTGTTGGCCATCTGTAGGTCTTACAAAATTTTTTTTTAACCTTTATTTTTGAGGGAGAAATAGAGAAAGTGTGTGTGGGGGGGAGGGGTGGAGAGAGGGAGACAGAGGATCTGAAGCAGGCTCTGAGCTGTGAGCACAGATCTAGATGTGGGGTGATCCCACGAACCACGAGATAATGACCTGAGCTGAAATCAAGAGTCAGATGCTTAACCGACTGAGCCACCCAGGCACCCTGCCATCTGTAGGTCTTCTTTGGTGAAATGCCTGTTTATATTTTCTGCCCATTTTTTAATTGGATTATTTGGTTTCTTGGGTGTTGAATTGTAGGAGTTCTTTATATATTTTGGATACTAACCCTTTACCAGATATGTCTTTTGAAATTTCCCATTCAGTAGGTTGTGTTTCAATTTGGTTGGTTGTTTCCTTTGCCATGAAGAAGCTTTTCAATGTAGTCTCAATAGTTTATTTTTGCTTTTGTTTCCCTTGCTTCAGGAGACATCTCTAGAAAGATATTATGCTCATTTTGGTTTCAATTTACATTTTCCTAATGACTAAAGATGTTGAACCTCTTTGCATATGCTTTTAGCTCTTTGTATATCTTTTTTTGAGAAATGTCTATTCAATTTTTTTTTTTTGCCTATTTTTAAAATGAGTTGTCTTTTTGTTATTGAGTTGTAAAAGTTCATTTTATATTCTGGATGCAAGTCCTTTATGAAATAGATGGTTTGTCAATAGATACTTTCTCCTAGTCTATGGGTTGTTTTTTCATTTTCGTGATGCTGTCTTTGAAGCACAAAAGGTTTTAAAATAATGAAGTCCAACTTAACAATCTTCTTTTTTATTACTTGTGCTTTTGGTGTCATATCTAAGAAATCAATGCCTAAATGGAGGTTAAGAAGATTTACTTCTGTATTTTCCTCTAAGAGTATTGTAGTGTTATCTCTTAAATTTAGGTCTCTGGCTCATTTTGAGTTATTTTTTGTGTATGATGTGAAGTAGTGGTCCAAATTTATTCATATATATAAATAAATTTCAATTCCAGTATAATTAATGTACAGTGTTACATTAATTTCAGGTATACCATATAGTGATTCAACAATTCTATGCATTATTCAGTGCTCATCACAGTAAGTGTACTCTTATTCCCCTTTGCCTATTTAACCCATTCCCCGTGCAGTTTCCCTCTGGCAACCATCAATTCTATTTAAGAGTCTGTTTTTTTGTCTTTCTTCTTTCTTCTTTTGTTTCTTAAGTACCACATATGAATCTTCTCTTGCTCTGTTCTCTCATGATTTGGTGGGTTTCTTAAGTGATATACTTGGATTCTTTCTCTTTATTTTTTTATTTGTTATTTTTTCTTTTTATCACCAGTTTTTGTTTCGTGGTTACCATTTGTTTTGTGTATAACATTCTATGCATATAAGCAGTCAATATTAAGTTAATGGTCTCTTAAGTTTGAACCCATTCTAAAAGCATTAAATTTTTACTACTTGCCCCTACTCATTTTAGGCATATGGTATCATACTATATATCCTTTTATTTTGTGAATCCCTTGAACTGATTTTTATAGATCTACTTAATTTTACCTCTCTTATGCTTCCTACTTTTTGTCTGTCCTTTTTACTCAGTGTCCCTTTAACATTTCTTGTAAGGCTGGTTTAGTGGCCATGAATTTCTTCAATTTTTGTTTGTCTAGGAAACTCTATCTTTCCTTCTATTCTGAAGGATAGCCTTGCTGAATAGAGTAATCTTGGTTGCAGGTTTTTTCCTTTCAGCACTTGGAATATATTATGCCACTCCCTTCTGGCCTGGAAAATTTCTGCTCAAAAATCCATCATTAGCCTTATGGGTTTTCTCCTGGTGTGTACCTGTTTTCTTTTTTCCTCCTGCTTTAAAAATTCTCTTTTATCACTATATTTTGCCATTTTAATTACTATGTGTCTTGTTGTGGAACTCCTTGGGCTGATTTTGTTGGGAGCTCTATGTGCCTCTGTTTCCCTCCCTAGATTCGGTAACTTTTCAGCTATTATTTCTTCAAATAAATTTTCTGCCTCCTCTCCTCTCTCTTCTTCTGGGATCCCTATAATGTACATGTTATTATGCTTGATGGTTCCTTTAACATATTTTCGTTTATTATTATTTTTTCTCTCTCCTGTTAAGGTTGATTTCCCCCCCACCCTTACTCTGTCCTCCAGGTCACTGATCTGTTCTGCTTCTTCTAATCTATGATTAATTCTCCTTAGTGTGGTATATATGTTACATTATACATACACATATATATACATATACATATATATGTAACATATATATGTAACACATCATATATAAATGTTATATATATATATATATATATATATATAATATGTAACCCATATAATATATAACATATATGTATAAATGTTTACTTTTGAGAGAGGGAGAGAAAGAGCATGCAATCAGGGGAGGGGCAGAGAGAGAGAGGGAGACAAAGAATCCGAAGCAGACTCCACGCTATTAATGCAAAGCCTGACATTTAATTTTGGTTATTGAGTTTACCTCTGATTGATTCTTTTTTATGTTTCTATCTCCTTGTTTAGGGTCTCACTAAGGTCCTCCATGTAAAGGTACAGTGAGTATCTTTATGACCATTACTTTAAATTCTCTATCAGGCTTATTACTTATCTCCATTTCTTTTAGCTCTTGCTGTGATTTTGTTAAGATCTTTTGTTTGGGACATATTCCTTTGTCTCCTCATTTTGTTTAACTCCCGATGTCTCTTTATATGTGTTAGGAAAGTCAGCTATGTCTCCTGCTCTTGGAAGTAGTGGCCTGATAAAGAAGAGGTCCTATAGTACCCTGTAGTGCAATGTCCCCTGTTCACTAGAACCTGTCACTTCAGGGGTATCTGCTATCTGTGTTGTGTGCACCCTACTCTTGTAGCTGAGCCACATTTACCTTCAGTCCAGTCAGCTGCAATGGCCCTGTTTGCCTGTTGTGGGCAGGGTTTGAGCCCTCTGTTGTTAGTGGACCAATCTGGGGCTGCCTTGGACTTGAGTTGAGTCAGATCAGGCATTTGCCAGAGCTGTGGTCACACCAAACTGCAAGGCACACTCTGTGCTGTCTGCTAAAAAGCTGTCATTGGTGAGTGGGGGCTGCAGGCAGACCAGATATCTGCCCCCTACCCACTCTTGGGGCCACAGTTGGACTGGTGTGTGTAGTTATCTTACTCTTTCCCCAGGGCAGGAGCCACTTTGGAGTGGTGCTGGCCCCTGTTGGGGTTGCTTGAATACTGCCAGGCTTGTGGCACCACTTTGGATGGACTCCTGACATGAGCATGTTGCGGGGGGGGGGGGGGGGGGTAGGTCTCCAGGCGAATGCAGAGGTGGGGCGCTTGGTGCCAGAAAGGTTCGAGCTGGCCACTGTGGGAGGGGACCTGCAGCCACCTGGGAAAAGTCCTGGCAAGGCCAGGATGGAAGGGGTGGGTCTGCAGAAGAGCATGGGCGTGAGGCACACTCTTAGCACGCTAGGTGGAGAATGTTCTGGCTGCACTGGTCCGTGCAGGTGTCCATGTATCTAGGCTGGGGACAGGGGAAAGAAATGGTTCCCACAAGCTCTCTTGTTGTTGGAGAAGTCTTCCAAAGATCCCTGCCCGTCCAGCACATGCTCTGATATTAGTATATACCCCAGGTATTTTTCAAACTATTGTTTCTATGCTCTATATTAGGAAGGCTGTTTGTTGTGCTGTCTTTTTAAGGGTGGGGACTTCAAATTTATTTATTTACATATATATATATATATATGTATGTATATATATATTTTTAATTTTTTTGTGTTTATTTTGCAGAGAGAGAGAATGGGGGAGGGGCAGAGAGAGAGGGAGACATAGAATCTGAAACAGGCTCCAGACTCTGAGCTGTCAGCAAAGAGCCTGATGCAGGGCTCAAGCTCATGGACTGTGAGATCATGACCTGACTTGAAATCAGATGCTTAACTGACAGAGCCACCCAGGTGCCCCTCCAGATTTGTATTTTTATATGTTAATATCAGTTGTCCAATACCATTGGTTAGAAGACTTCTCTTGCCCTGTCATATTGTCTTCATCCCTTTTGTTGAAGATCAGTTGACCATAAGCTTATGGGTTTATTTCTGGACTGTTTATGGGTTTATTTCTGGATCTATTCTATTGATCTATTCCATTGATCTATATATCTCAATGCCAGCACTACTCTGCCTGGATTACTTTAGCTTTGTAGTAAGTTTTGAAATCAGAAAGTAGGAATCCACCAACTTTGTTCTATTTCAAGATAATTTTCACTATTCTTAGTTCATTGCTTTCCTATATGAATTTCAGAATCAGCTTGTTAATTTTTGCAAAAACCAAAAAGCAAGTTGAATTTTGATAGGAATTGTATTGAATCTGTAGATTAACTTGGAGAGTGTTGCTATCCCATTAATGATAAAATTCTTTTGATTCATGAACGTCAGATGTCTTTCCATTTGTATAGGTATTTAATTTTTTAAACAATATTTTATGGTTTTAAGTGTAAGCCTAATGCTTTGGAATTCATTCATATTGGTGTACCTATCAGAGGTTTGTTCCTTTTTAGTGCTGAGTAGTATTCCATTTTATGGATGTATCACAGTTTGTTTATCCACAAGCCAGTTGATGGGAATTTGAGTTATTTCCTTTTTTTTTTTAGCATTTATGAATACATCTGCAAAAGATACTTGCATGTAAGTTCTTATATAAACATAGGTTTTTGTTTCATTTGGGTAAATTCATGGAAATGGGCTTGCTAGTTTTCAGTAAGTGTATGTTTACCTTTATGAGAAACTGCCAAACCGTTTTCCAAAGTGGCTGTTACCTTTTTGCATTCTCACCATATGAGAGTTCCAGTTGCTCCACATCTTCACTAGCAGCTGGTATTATTATTCTTTTAAAGCTATTCTGATAGATGGGTACATTTCATTGAGATTTTAATTTTCATTTCTCTAATAACTAATAATAGGGACCATAAAATTAATGGAATTCTAGACTTTTGGAGTTAGAAGAGATATGAAAGAGTTTGTTCCTGGTTTTTATATTGTGTTCCTCAGACATATTTCATGGGCTGTCAGAGGCTGGGATAGTTGGACTGAGGAACATACTGAGTGGGTAGGGATCTGAGCCCCTGCCCAGAAGGGCTCTAGTTTTACCAGTCTCTTAATGTTGAATCCATGTAACAGATTATTAGAAAAAACGTTTGAAAATGTTTGAAAGTTATTGAGCTCACTCTTCTTTTTTGAGGAGAAACCTGAGATCTAGAGAGGTAAAGTGACTTGCTCAAGGTCATATAGTTTGGAGTAGGCAGATACTTCAGTGTTCTTTTTTCTATATTGCATTATTTTGTCATAATGCTAAAATGGTAGTATTTATTGGCTCATGGAAAAATTACAATGAAAAGTGTGATCAAGATTTGTTAAGCTCCTAATTTTTTTTTAAAGTTTGTTTATTTATTTATTTTGAGAGAGAGAGGGAGAGAGTGTGTACATGAGTGAGGGAGGAGCAGAAAGAGAGAGAGAATCCCAGTCAAGCTCTGCACTGCCAGTACAGAGCCTGATGCAGGGCTTGAACTCATGAACTGTGAGATCATGACCTGAGCCGAAATCAAGAGTTGGACACTTAGCCGACTGAACCACCCAAACACCCCAAACTCCTAAATATTTTAGAAAGAATTTTCTTTTATACTGAAAAATAGCACATGGAAACTCAGTCATCTTTTGTGAGTTATCTGCACTAAGAAAGTGGGGGTTATCTTTTCTTTAGGAAACCAGTTTCTAGCACAAAACCTTCTAAAATTACTGTGCTTGGGTTTCTAAGTAGTGTAAAAAATGTGGCACAACTGTCAGAGGTTATAAATGACAGTACATTATGGAAATGGGTGAGGAAACAAGCAGGGATTTGCCATGGGGAAACAGACATTATATTTTGTTATCAGTTTTGACAAATACCGGCACTGGCTCATCAATGTTGAAAGGGTAAAATTGAATTCATTAGTCACAATCATAATGGTTAGAATAAGTTATATTTTGTAAGAAGTGTTCGGTTCTGAAATCCTTCCTTTATTGAAGTTTTTCTAGAAAGTACCAGAGGGTGAAAGCAGTTCTATATTGACAATTCTAAGACTAGCTGCAGGACCGATGAGTAAGCAGTCCATGGTTAGACTGAGCAGAATTTTATTAGAATGCCTTTGGTTGATTTGGGTAGAAGTTTAATTTAATAATCATATAGTGGAAGAAGTGTCATATTTTGACTCAGAAAACTTTAAGTCAATCTTGACTCTGCTTCATAGTACCTATGTGACCTTGAATGAGTCGCTTAACTTCTGTGACTTTTCATTTTTTTAAAACAACCGATTGGAAAAAGGTAGTGTGATAACTGCTCAGCCTACTTCCCAGAGATCCCAGACTTGTATGAGGAGGGGAAAAAATGAGAAAAAATATATATATTAAAGCACCTTGTAAATTTTATTTTTTTAATTTTTTTTTTTTTAAGTAATCTCTACACCCAAGGTGGAGCTCAAACTCACAAGCCTGAGATCAGTAGTCCCATGCTCTACCAACTAAACCAGCCAGGCACCCTACAGTTTGTAAATTTTAAAGTGTTACTCAGCCTTCATGTTTATTATTAATAATAACCTTTGGAATTGTGATATACAGGTTATTTTTTTTTAGGTTTTTCTTCCTTTTGTTTGGCCACAATTTACTTACATTCATTTGGTCTCTATCTCATGTCTTCAGTTTTAGGGGGAAGTTTTGTTCTGTCCTTAGTCCTACTTTTTCTTTCAAATAGATGTCCCTTTCTTATTTCTGTCCATTAGAAGAGATGACTGTTAATTTCCCCCTAAGGAAAAGATGAGGTTTTTTTTTTTTTTTTGTACAGATATTCAGAAGCCTGGCTGAAGTATTAAATAAGCTGCATGTAGATTTTCTTATGTGGCATTGCATTTCTCTTTCTTGTGGTTGAGTTTCCTACACTGCTGCCTTTTTCTCTGGCCTCTTTGCTTCCTTTGGGTGGGTTTAATACCTAATCTGCCTTTACCTTGGTCAATCTGATTTGTTGGTCTGTAAGCGTTCATGATACCTTAACAGAATATGTTTTGTGGACAGAATGGTAGAGTCATATACTTCAGCTCCCCCAGGACTGACAAGAGGAGATTTCATTTGCTGATCTGGCTCTATGTCTGAGATGGAGTTAAGGATCTTTGTCAGTTTTTAGAAACTCTAGATATGGGAAACCGGTGTTTCTTCTCTGTTGGTAAAATGGAAGTGTTTTCCCTTTCTGATACCTAAAGGTGATGAAGTTTTCAATTTTAGTGTTATTTATTTTTCTTCCTGGTTAAGAGGGGGAACATTTTGTACCTGAGGGTTTTCAAAGTCCTTTCCAGTGGCCACTGTCTGTCTTGTCTTATCAACTTCTTTTTATTCAAGTTAATTGAAAAAAATAAACTTGTATATTTTAAATATTACTGAGATAAAGGGGTATTTGGGGGAATAATCATATCTAGTATACAGTACTGTTTAATTCCTAAGAGATCTATTTATCCTTTTTTGTTAAACTTCATTATTTGGAGTCATGTTTAATTAATCAATTAATATTTTAGATTCTTTGTTTTTTAAGTTTATTTATTTTGAGAGAGAGAGCATGTGCAGGAGGGGCAGAGAGAGGGAGAAAGAGATTATCCCAAGCAGTCTCTATATTGTCAGTGCGAGGAGTCTGATGCGGGGCTCAAACTCCCAAACTCATGAGATCATGACCTGAACTGAAATCAAAAGTCAGATGCTTAACCAACTGAGCCACTCAGGTGCCCATATTTAATTAATTAATTTATTTTTTAAAAATTTTTTTTCAACGTTTATTTATTTTTGGGACAGAGAGAGACAGAGCATGAACGGGGGAGGGGCAGAGAGAGAGGGAGACACAGAATCGGAAACAGGCTCCAGGCTCTGAGCCATCAGCCCAGAGCCCGACGCGGGGCTCGAACTCACGGGCCGCGAGATCGTGACCTGGCTGAAGTCGGACGCTTAACCGACTGCGCCACCCAGGCGCCCCTAATTTATTTATTTTTTTAATGTTTATTTTGAGAGAGAGGGAGAGCATGCATATCTGAGCTAGGGAGGGGCAGAGAGAGAGAGAGAGAGAGAGAAAGAGAAAGAGAGAATCCCAAGTAGGCTCCGTACTGCCAGCACAGAGTCTGATGGAGTCATGTTGTAAAAATAAGATCTCATTAGAAAGAGGATCTCTTTTGAACTGCTGGTGGGAATGTGAACTGGTGCAGCCACTCTGGAAAACAGTATGGAGGTTCCTCAAAAAAATTAAAAATAGAACTACCCTAGGACCCACCAATTACACTACTAGGTATTTATCCAAGGGATACAGGTATGCTGTTTCGAAGGGGCACATTGCACCCCAATGTTTATAGCAGCACTATCAACAATAGCCAAAGTATGGAAAGAGCCCAGATGTCCATCAATGGATGAAGGGATAAAGAAGATGTAGTATATATATACAATGGAGTATTACTTGGCAATCAAAAAGAATGAAATCTTGCCATTTGCAATTACGTGGATGGAAGTGGAGGGTATTATGCTAAGTGAAATTAGTCAGAGAAAGACAAAAATCATATGACTTCACTCATATTTGGACTTTAAGAGACAAAACAGATGAACATAAGGGAAGGGAAACAAAAATAATATAAAAACAGGGAAGGGGACAAAACATAAGAGACTCAAATATAGAGAACAAACTTAGGGTTACTGGAGGGGTTGTGGGAGGGGGGATGGAGTAAATGAGTAAGGAGCACTAAGGAATCTATTCCTGAAATCATTATTGCACTGTATGCTAACTAATTTGCATGTAAATTAAAATTAAAAAAAAAAAAGAAGAAGATGTGGTATATAGGGGTGCCTTGGTGGCTCAGTTGGTTAAGCTTCCGACTTCAGCTCAGGTCATGATCTCGTGGTTTGTGGGTTTGGCCCCGCATTGGGCTATGTGCTGACAGCTTGGAATCTGGAGACTGCTTTGGATTCTGTGTCTCCCTCTCTCTCCGCCCCTCCCCTGCTCATGCTCTGTTTCTCAAAAATGAATAAATGTTAACAAAATTTTTTAAAGAAGATGTGGTGTATATATATACAATGGAATATTACTTGGCAATTAAAAAGAATGAAATCTTGTCATTTGCAACTACGTAGATGGAACTAGAGGGTATTATGCTAAGCGAAATTTGTCAGTGAAAGACAAATATATGACTTCACTCGTATGAGGACTTGAAGATATAAAACAGATGAACATAAGGGAAGGGAAGCAAAATTATAAAAACGGAGGGGAACAAAACATAGGAGACTCTTAAATATGGAGAACAAACAGAGGGTTACTGGAGGAGCTGTGGGAGGGGGGTAGGCTAAATGGGTAAGAGACATTAAAGAATCTACTCCTGAAATTGTTGCACTATATGCTAACTAACTTGGATGTAAATTTAAAAAATAAAATGGTAAAAAAAAGAGAAAAAAATAAACTTAAAAAACAATGTGAAAAAAATAAAAATAAGATCCCATTTTAAAAAACTAGAGCCTAGTTTTTTTTTCTTATGTAAGCTCTATGCCAAACGTGGGGCTTGAACCCACCACCCTGATATCAAGAGTCACATGCTTTACTAACTGAGTCAACTGGGGGTCCCTAGGAGCTAGTTTTTAAAAAGTCACTGAATTTAATTCTAAAAGAAAATAAAAATAGCAGTGTGTTTAGAATTTATTTAAAATGACTGTGGGTTATGTTATACTTTTTATTTTAGAAACAAGTAGTTTATGTAGTTAAATAAAAATGATTTATAGGGATACTGTGTTAAAAGCTAGCAGATGGTTATTTAAGGATACTGTCTTCAGTAATGACATTCTAGTAGGGTCATTTTCTTCACAGCAATATTTTATGGGACGGGTGAGAAGACAGAGCCTGGAATGTGGTAGATGAAGGTCCCTGTGCCAGTTGAGTTACTCATCAGGAAATCAAAGGTCAGCATATACTTTAATGATTTATATCTAGGAGAAAATCGTATCTTGGCATAGAAAAATATGATTTCTAAAAATACTACAGGGTTAGCATTCTCACTGTGCATTATTGTATGCTGTGTAGTATTAGTATATTAAAAACAAAAACAAAAATGATGTGTTCCTAAGTATAGCCCTGCAATTATAATTAAAACTTAATATTGAATACTGAATAGACCAGAGGTAGTCCTAACGAGTAAAATTGGGTAGTTTGAACAGCTTAATCAATGATTTGGCTGGAAATATAATGACTTGTTTAAAATACCACTTATCAGATTACTTATGGTGGGGATTATAAGATGGCTTTCATGTTTTTCAGTAATGTATGCATTAAGTCATATACTGCAATTGGCACCATTTTGTGATAACTTAGTGTATTTTGTGTTTAGAAGTCTTACACAAAAATGCACTAACATACTTTGTGTGTGTGTGTGTGTGTGTGTGTGTGTGTGTGTGTGTGTGTGTGTGTGTTTAAACATGTCAGCATTGGGCGCCTGGGTGGCTCAGTCGGTTGGGCGTCCTACTTCAGCTCAGGTCATGATATCGCGGTCTGTGAGTTCGAGCCCCGCGTCGGGCTCTGTGCTGACAGCTCAGAGCCTGGAGCCTGTTTCAGATTCTGTGTCTCCCTCTCTCTGACCCTCCCTCGTTCATGCTCTGTCTCTCTCTGTCTCAAAAATCAATAAACGTTAAAAAAAAAATTAAAAAAAATAAACATGTCAGCATGCATAGACATTAGCAGCTAGAGTAATATTATAGGTATATCTTGAGTCACAGAGTAGGTCACTTTAAAAAAGTTGAATATAAATGGAAGTATTTTAAATGAACTACTTCTAAAAATCTATAGAAAATCCTGTTAAATGAAAAAAGTTGTATATAAATTACAGTAATACATAATTCAACCTTGAGTTTTCATGTTATTCGTATTGTAGTATAAGCAGCTGGGCAAGGTAGCCCTTCCTGGAGTAGCAGACAGAAGCCAGAGGTTTATCTAAGGGCAGAAGTCCTATCAGAAGTGACCATCAGGGGTTAGAGACCCAACCAGCTGTGTTTGCAAGAGGCTCTGGGCCTAGAAATGCTATTGGGGCCAAAAATAGAGAAATGGTATAAGTGTAAGGATTCTCAATTATAGAAAGGGAAAAATCTTGAGAAAATGGAGATGCCTTTCTATATTCCGAGATGCCTGAAAATATGAACAATCAGGTGGTTTTTTAAAAAGGTGGGAAAAATAAATTTTGAGAAATCTATATTTGAGAAGAAAACCTTGAAAAATAATATTTGAAAATCAGAAGAAATAGTTCATACACTGATAAAGTCTTCTTTCCAAGAATAAAAGGGCATGTAGCTGCTATATACAAGGCAATATGCAAAAGGCTAAGTATTATATTCTACCTCTTTATGTGCTTCAGTAATGAAGTATTTTTTTTTTTTCTATAACACAGAAAGGAGTTTTGGTAGTACTTTATCTAAATAGGGAAATAGCTGTGGTTACCACATTTTAAAAAATGTTTATTTAGTTAGAGACTGCACACACGAGCGGGGGGGGGGGGCACAGAGAGAAGAGAAAGAATCCCAAGCAGCCTCCCCGCTGTCAGCGCAGAGCCTGATGTGGGGCTCGATGCCGTGAACTGTGACATGACGACTTCAGCTGAAATCAAGAGTCAGATGCTTAACTGACTGAGCCACGCAGGCACCCCACCACATTTTTTAAAAAGTATATTCAGGGCGCCTGGGTGGCTCAGTTGGTTGAGCGTCTGACTTCGGCTCAGGTCATGATCTCACAGCTCGTGGGTTCGAGCCCCAAAGTCGGGCTCTATGCTGACAGCTCGGAGCCTGGAGCCTGCTTCGGATTCTGTCTCTCTCCATCTCTCCGCCCCTCCCCTGCTCATGCTCTGTGTCTCTCTGTCTCTCAGTAATAAATAAACCTTAAGACAATTAAAAAAAAAGTATAGGGGCGCCTGGGTGGCTCCGTCGGTTGGGCAACCGACTTCGGCTCAGGTCATGATCTCACGGTTCGTGAGTTTGAGCCCCGCGTCGGGCTCTGTGCTGACAGCTCGTAGCCTGAAGCCCGCTTCAGATTCTGTGTCTCCCTCTCTCTCTACCCCTCCCCTGCTCACATCCTGTGTCTGTCTCTCAATAACAAATAAACGTTAAAAAAAATTTTTTTTAAAAAGTATATTCAGATAGTCTAACTGAATTTAGCATTATAAGAGATTATATAACCATAGCCACCATATATGCTTTAAAAATTCCTCATTTTGTTATTGTGTCTTATTGGAGCTCATATATTTTGGTGAGTGCTGATGAAACAAGAAATATGCTCCTGTCAGGTAAACTCCTATAAAACCAAACCCAGCAGGTCCTGGTGTGGCTTCCCATTCCATCTACATTTACTGTGAAGAGATGTGTACTTGAATATTTTCAGGGTAACTCTGTTCTCAACAGATCTCTGCCAGCACTCCTCTCTTCGATTAACTCTATTTTCTTAGAAACTTCTCTCAACTTACCCCCTCTACCTGATCTTGGGTCGCAGAGATTAAAAAAAATTTTCCCTCCTCAAAATACTTTTTTGGGGATTCCAATTCCACGGGAATCATTTGGTTAAAGTTAACCTTCATGTACGGTCTGGAGGAATGGAGGAGAATCTAGGGGACTGTTTTACATTTTCCTTATGTAGGTGTAGATTAAAGGATGTAGAGCATCCTGAAGGATTATGTGCATGGTGAGAATAAAAGATAATTTAAGCCTTCCAAGAAGCCAGGAGTAAATAGAAGAGAGTAATTCCGAGTGTAATACAGGAGCCAGAAATAAGTGTTTCATTAAGTGCTTAAGTTTTATACTTTCACTCTCTGTTGAGTAAAATTAAAGTTGGCTCACCCAGGGCTCGTGCGTTTTCCATGTGAGCTCTCTGAGGCTGGCGATTGCACATGAGCGCAGGAAAGATCAAATAGAGCAATTTGAAGTAGTAAGCAATGGGGAGGAGTAGCATAGGTGATTCTGCAATGATATCGATCAGGGAACAACGGGGAGAGAAGAAACCTTTGAAGTAAAGGAAGCCTGTAGCAGCAGATGAGTAGTACGATGGAATAGCACTTACTTAGCTTGGCAGAAGAGGAATTAGGGCATTCAGATTAGCACCTCAGAGAGTGTCGGAAGAGAAAGAATGGGTAGAGGTGGAGTAAACATAAAATCTGAACTATCAAAATGAATTATCTTAGGGAATTAGTTAACTCCAATTCTTTGCATTGTCCCAGCCTCCAAGTAAAATTGCACCTACAATTTTCAGTCTTAACTCTCAAAAACATTGAAATTGATTCCTGGAGGGGCGCCTGGGTGGCGCAGTCGGTTAAGCGTCAGACTTCAGCCAGGTCACGATCTCGCGGTCCGGGAGTTCGAGCCCCGCGTCAGGCTCTGGGCTGATGGCTCAGAGCCTGGAGCCTGTTTCCTATTCTGTGTCTCCCTCTCTCTCTGCCCCTCCCCCGTTCATGCTCTGTCTCTCTCTCTGTCCCAAAAATAAATAAACATTGAAAAAAAATTAAAAAAAAAAGAAATTGATTCCTGGGTTCTGATTGGGAAATGAAAATATAGTTTATGTTTACTTTCAGATAGTAGAGCTGTTAAAAAAAAATTTTTTTTACACCAGATAACTGTTCTTGTCCTTACCATTATAGTTCAGTTGTGTTTGCCACCAAAAATAAAATTGGCTCTAACACACAAGAATCAAAGACAAGAAGTCTAAAATTCATTTTAATTTGGCAATGAGCAAGTCTATATGCATGATTCTCCCACTAATCCTTGTGGGAACTTAATCAAAAGGGTGATCTTCTATATGAAAGAATTTTAAATTCAGAAGGATCCTCATATGTAGTCTAGTCTGACTTTAAAATTTTAGAGATTAAAAGAAGTTGGTATTAATTGCATCACAAAATCAATTTCCTTTTAATAGGGAAATCACTCAGAAAGCATGAGACTTCTATTTAAGCTGTATAAACTTTGGCAGGGTCTGTTCTGTTGAATGTTTTCATTATCTTGCAACAAGAGTTGTGTTTGTTTGTTTGTTTGTTTAATTAATTAATTAATTTATTTATGAAAGAGTGTGCATGTGAGTGGGAGAGGGCCAGAGGGAGAGGAAGAGAGAGAATCCCAAAGTAGGCTCTGTACTAACAACGCGGGGCTCTCCAAACCACAAGATCATGACCTGAGCCAAAATAGTCTGATGCTTAACTGACTGGCACCCCGAGAGGTATACTTTCTAAATGCAGACAATTTGATTTACTCTAACAGTTTGTCCTACAGTTAAATAAATTATTCTCCCTTTTCAATGAAGAATTGCTTATCTATTAATTGACTGGTCATAGAGTTTCTAGATGCTTTACTTGATTGGAAGATTGTACTGTTAATTGATCTAATAGCCTCAGTGTGTCTTAGAACAGAGGATAAATAGAATCAATGTCTGCTTTGTTGAACATGGGCTTTCCCTCAGTGGCTCTATAATAAATTTGAAGTTACATTGTATTAATGAAATGCATCATTAAAGTGCTTAGAATGCCTGAGAGAGGGGCCTTGGAATGGACATCATTCAGTTACCCAAAAAAGCTTTACAGAGTATCTTTTATGTGATAGGCACTAGGCCAAGTACAGAGGGTGAGGAATAAAGTCTTGGCCCCAGGATCCAGGTGCTAGGGAAGAGAGAGCATTGTTGCTGTGCTCTCCTTCCTGGACCATGGTTAGCGGTGTAAGTACTTTTTACTACTGAGCATTTTTCTTAACCCAGGGCTCTGGGGCAATACTAGTTGCTTGGTGGTGGAACCTCTGGGCCCTTTTTTCTACTGTTATTATATTGAAATGTCCAATTGATAAAGACAGATTCATTAGAAAAAAATTTACAAATGAATTAGTTGGATTGAAAGATACTGGAAGAAAGTAAATCTATTGTCATTTGGTTCAGTTGGAATGATTCATTGATGTTCAAAAGTATTGACCAAGTTTAGAGAAGAAACTCAGTAGATGATTTATCACTTTGGATAAACATTAATTTCCAAATAGCAGTAATGAAAGTCACTAGAAGTAACTAGAAGTATTTATGTAATATTTGCATGGGGAGAACTTTCTAAGCATAAAGATGATGGAAGAAATCAAAAAGGAAAAGATCAAAAGATGTATCTGTTACATGAAAATTAAAAATTTCTTCATGGCAAAACATCAAAAACAAAAGCTGGAAGGCAAGCAAAACTTCAGAAGAAAAATTTGCAGATAATATGGCAAAAGATTAATATCCTTAGTAATAATAATGAAAACTCATTATCTAAACCTTAAAAAAAAGAACCCAGTAGCTCAATGGGGAAAAATGCCCCCAAATGGACAATACAATTAGGAGTTACAATTGGCTAATGAACACGTGAAAAATGTTTACTTCACCTTCGTTAGTAAGCAAGAAACTGTAGGTTAAAACGAGATGCCAGGTTTTATGATAGTAGTTAGCGAAAAAAAAATTCTCAGTTATGGTGAGAATACACGGAGTGCATGTTTAAATTGGTATAGTTCTTCTGAAAAGATTGACAACTTCAGGAATTCCTTAGGACTCCCTCCTAGGGAAATGATGAAAAATACAAGAATAATTTTTATACCAAGATGTTCATTAGAACACTATTTATGGGGCGCCTGGGTGGCTCAGTCGGTTAAGCATCCGACTTCAGCCAGGTCACGATCTCGCGGTCCGTGAATTCGAGCCCCGCGTCAGGCTCTGGGCTGATGGCTCAGAGCCTGGAGCCTGTTTCCGATTCTGTGTCTCCCTCTCTCTCTGCCCCTCCCCCGTTCATGCTCTGTCTCTCTCTGTCTCCAAAATAAATAAACGTTAAAAAAAATTAAAAAAAAAAAGAAAGAAAGAAAAAAGAACACTATTTATAAAAGTGAAAAAAATTGAACATATATAAAATAGAAGAATGGTTACATAAATGTTATATATGGTACATCTGGTATGTTTGTGTTCTCACTAGAGGCTCTCGAGGAGAACCTGTTCCTTGCCTCTAACAGCTTCTCCTGCCTTCAGGCACTCGTTGGCTTGTGGCTGCATCACTCCAATCTGCCTTCTCCTCTTCTGTGTGTAACCTTCCTCTGCCTCTCTTTTGTAAGGATAATTGTGATTGCATTTAGGACCCACTTGAATAATTCAGAATAATCTCCTGGACTTAGTTTATCCTAATCACATATGTAAAGAGCCTTTTCTATAAAAGGTGACATTTACAGATTCCAGGGATTAGACCTGATATAGTTGGAAGCACTTATTCAGCCTATTACAGAAGGTAATACATTAAAATCTTCATGGTGATTATCTTTGGGTATAATGATTATGCAGAATTTTAATTTTATTTCTTATATCCTTATGTCTTCAAGGAGGACTCAGGGAAATGATATTATTAAGTCCAGGAGCTGCTCTTAAACTATAGTACATATGATTTAAACCTTTTCAAATTTCTTGATTATCAGGTCTCTCTGCTTAAATGTTCAGAAGGGATTTGAAAACATTAAAAAAAGGGATTTTCTCCCCTCCACTTTTATGATGGTTATTTGATTTAGAGGCTGTACACTACAAGGACAGTTAGACAGAACTCCTTTTATTATTTTTCCTCCCATGGGTTTTAAAAGATTTTTTAACCAATATATTTAGCCAAATATATTACTATATTTAGTAATAATTTTCCTATTTTAATGAATGAAGGACATATAAATTTCAATGATAATATCTGTACATTACAAAATAATTGAATACAAAGAAATCCTAACACTCAGTGTAGAATTTCCATTGGGCTCTTCAAAATATTGAAAATACCTCATAGATTATCACTCTTATTCCCTTTGTGGGTAGTTGTTTTAATGGGTGTTTTCAATTCCTAAATGTCTTGAGAACTCTGAGAACACTCTTAGAGTTTATTTCTTGAGGGGTGCCTGGGTGGCTAAGTTGATTAAGCATCCTACTGTTGATATCAGTTCAGGTCATAGTCTCCCAGTTTGTGAGTTCAAGCCCCACTACGGGCTCCATGCTGACAGTGAGGAGCCTGTCTGGGATTCTCTGTCTCTCTCTGTCTCACTCTCTCTCCCTCTCTGACCCTCCCTTGCTCTCTCTCTCAAAATAAATAAATAAACTTAAAAAAAAAGAATTTCTTTCTTGAAATATTTTTAAAAAGATGCTTTATTTCAAGTTATTCTTGTCTTTTTTAGGATGACTTTTTTTTTTTTTACAAAATTAATAATTGAATCCAAAACTAGACTTGTAGGTTTGTCATCTTTAATAAAATCATTTCTGCTTTTGTCAGGGTCCTTTCACTTTTGTACAGCATTCAGAATTTCTGTTTTCGTGTTAGTAACTACCCCAATTTACCTTTCATCTTCAGCTTACTTTCTACCTTGCTTAAACTAGTTTTTAACTTTAGAAAGCAGTAAAGGTCCCATTTCATTCTGCTGGACAGAGAGCAACGTGGTAAACTATTAAGATATAAAGACAGGAGAGTTCAGCTGGGTGTTTGTTACTGCAGGAACAAAGCAGGAGCTCACCCGTTTTCTTCTCGGATATGCTAGTTCTTGAAGTTGTCTTTATTCGTTTCTAGCATCCCTCTGGAGTTTGGATACGTCAGGTTGCTGGAAGGTTGAAATTGTGTTCTTATCCATTTGAGGATTTTGGCCTCTAATTTTGCTACCATTGGCTACTTCTACCAGCCCCTGTTTATCTGTACTCCTTTGAATTCCCCACCTCCTTTCTTAAAGAAGCAAAGCAGATGAGGGAGAACTTGAATATTAAGTTTGGGACTACATAAAAAATGGTTAGCTTGTGGGGTAGGGAGGTAAATTTCAGTTCTCTTGGTTATTTTGTGTTGTTCAAGGTGTGGGTGTTCTTCGGTAAATCACAGTGACTCTTTCCCACACATGTGTTTTATTTTACAGTAGAACTATAGCATAGCAGGAAAAAATTTTGCCTCAAACAACAAATGTGATATGACCAAGTTCATGATTTCATTTCTGAGGTTTATTATATGCTGCAGTATATGGTTCCCTTCTGTTTTATACATATTGGATAATATCTCCATAATTTATCCAGAATAGTATTAGTTCAGTGCTACTAGCTATTTATAAGTGAACTGAATTGACTTTCCTTAGTATGGGTGTAAATATGTACTCTGATTGCCTGAGAATTTTAATATTTTTAACTTTTAATTATAGTTAATTATCATTGTCTTTGACTGGAATCCATGTACTTGGGAAGTATGCTTGTAAAGCGACCACAAAATAGTAGAGTTAAGCAAATCTATTATTTTGAAAATCTCAAAAGCCTTACAATAGGTATTAGAATCTAAGATGTGGCAAGGATGCTTTTTTCAGCATGACCAGAGGAGATGCAGTGGAGATACAGCCTTTATGCCCAAACTCTATCAGTGGAGTTAGGGCTAGAATTCTGTTTTATATAGGAGTGTAAGGATTTTTTTCTGAACCAATATTTCTTCTATATTTTGAAATATGTGTGTTAATGATAGCTCTTTTAATAGTCAGAAGCTGAATGGACTGACCGTAACAGCCTTTAGCCATATTGTTTATAAAGCTTGAAACTCATGAAAATAGGTTTGGAGAATGACCTTTCTCCTGTAGGATGAATTACCAAAGGTTTAAAACTGGCCACAGCTTTGGAATTGCTATTGAGTTAGGAACTTAGTTGATTTAAGAGAGAAGGTGGCACTAAGTAGCATTCTGCTTTTTATTGCGTTACACTACAGTGATATTGCTAAACAAAGGAGAAACAATAATGTATGTATATATTGCCTGAGTTATTTTCTCTGAAGAAATTTTCAGGGAAAAGATGGATTTTTCTTATGATTTTCTTGTGTCATTTGGGAAGGATCAATAATGTTGTCTTTATTTTTACTAATGTACCAAAAGGGGATACTGAAAGAAAAATTAAATATATGTATCTCAGTATATAATGGTTTTTAAAATAGAATAAAATGTTTTATGATAGAATACATGATTTCCTTCACATTGTTTAAAAATTCTTACTATTTTAGCTTCCAGAAAGTAGAGTGTAAATATTTTGGTAAATTTCTGTGTTTCAAAAGGTTTCTGTAGGAGACAACCCAAATATCCATCAATTGGTGAAAAGACAAATTGTGGTATGTCCATAAAATGGAATATTACTCATCAATAAAAAGGAGTAAACCACTGATACATGCAACAACATGGATGAGTCTAAAATGCATTATGCTAAGTGAAAGAAGCCAGACACAAAAGAATTACATCAATATAATCCCATTATATGACATTCTGGAAAAAGCAAATCACAGGGACAGAAATCACATTAGTGTTACCAGGAACTATAGATGTGGAGGAGGAATTGATTACAAAAAGACAAAAGGTGAAGCGCCTGGGTGGCTCAGTCAGTTAAGTGTCTGACTTTGGCTCAGGTCGTGATCTCATGGCTCGTGAGTTTGAGCCCTGCATCCGGCTCTGTGCTCCGAGCCGGGAGCCTGCTACAGATTTTGTGTCTCCCTCTCTCTCCCCACCCCTCCCTCACTTGTGCTCTCTCTCTTTCTCTCAAAAATAAACATTAAAAATTAAAAAAAAAAAGACACAAGGCAACTTTTTTAGGTGACGGAAACATTCTGTATCTTGATTGTGGTAGTGGTTATGTGACTGTAACATTTGTCAAAACACTTTACTTAAAAGGGTGAATTTACTTTTTGTAAATTGTACTCCATTAAATATGACCCTCCCCCAAAAGTTATGGTGTACTGAGTGGGTCCTCAACAAATACTAATTTGCTGGAGTTAGATTAATATCTGCTACCTCCTGGCCACTAGCTCATTGTTTCAGAGTCCTTAGCTGCAAGCAACAGAAATTGACTTTGGCTGACTTAAACAGAAATTTATGGAAAGGACATTGAGTAGCTCAGAAAATTTATAGGAAGAATGTAGAGCAGGCTTGGAAAATGGACAGTAGCAACACAGGCTAGGGAACACCCAGAACTCAGAATAACCCTACAGACCCTGTCTGGGGAGGATACTTCTGCCTCTGCCTGTGAACTCTGGATGCCACAGCTTGTCCCATTGTCACCAAGGGTACTGGAAACTAGGCATCTGTGCCACATTGCTGCCAGTTCTGCCCCTGTAACTTGATACTGGTGATGCAACTATCTTCACTGCTTGCATCTGCTACTAGAATGTATTCTCCTTGGTCCTTGCCAGCTTTGGAGTCAATATCTAGGATGGGAATGTCTAATTGGCCAAGCCCAAGTCATACATTAGCTGCAAGGGAGACAGGGAGAGTGCTTGTCTGATATTTTCAGTTTCTATAGTATCTCCCACCAAGACTCATAAAGTATGTAAGGCAGTCCATATACTTGATGGAAAATTTCATTATATGTATGTATCCATCAAAATATGAATGGAGTTTTAAAACTTAATTTCTGTACCCCTTCCTTATCCTATTTATGAATGGACCAGTGTAGTGTTAATTTTTATTATTGTATGATGCTATTTATGAGTGTGTTACAGTCTAGCTTCATATATGATCTCTGATCTTTAGGCTGATTTTTTAAAGACATTATTTTTCTTCAAGTAGTTTTAGGTTTACAACAAAATTAAGAGGAAGGCAGAGAGATTTCCCATATACATGCATAGCTGCCTCCATTATTTAGGCTGATTTTAGTTTGAAGAATAGTTCTGAATCTGCAAAGAATGACCAATAATATGTGCTTTGTGCATGGTAAGTAGTCAGATGTTGTTAAATTCATAGAAGTTAGGAAAAGTATGTTTTTTAAACACATAAATGTACTTAAAATACAAAAATAAACAGTACACCAGAAGAATGTACTGTGATCAAGTGGGGGAATGTGATTTTCACTGGGAAATGTATTAGTAGACTGTAATATCAAAAAGTCAGATGAGAAAAGCTCAGGCTTGTCTTCTTGGAACCTTCTGAGATGATGATAGGCACTAGTAAGCCAATATTTTCAGGGAGACCAAAGAAAACACCATTGTGTGGAAGGAATTGAGGCTACAGATATAAAAGGTGAGGAGGATAGTAAGAAGCCAGAGAGAAGCCTCTTGTCTTTAGTTTGTCTTTGCTCAATCTGTCTTGCTTTGCCAAGAGGTGGTGCAATGGTTAAAGAGCACCATAAAGGTAGGCACAGATTTGAAAGACTCCCTCTTAATAGTAGAAAGGCGGAGATAGAGAATATGGGGTTAAAAAATGGATGATGATGTCCATCCACATTTAATTTGGCTCATGTGGAATGCAGTGGAAGCACTTGACTGGGTAACATTCAGGGCTCTAGTCAGCTGCACACTGTCCCCATGCAACAAGGAAAGTGGCCTTGTTAAAAATCTTAGCACGGCAAAGAAAGGAGAGGGAGACACGTAGCATCCTTTTACCTTTGCCTGAGACCCAGCAGAAGTTGTTATTCACTAGACACTTTATTCTCTTTCAGATCGATAAAGAATGAACACTTGGGCATTTAGCTTCATGTGGGTTCAGTTTGCAGTCTGATCAGCAAATGGTGGAATATCCATATGCACTGAAGCGAGGTTCATAGCAGCTCAGCTTTGAAGAGTCCAATGAGGATGATGAATAAGTAATAGGACTTTTAATAAGTTACTAAAAAACTATTTGCCCACCTACTCTCTTCCAGGAACTATTCATGTACACACGGTGTAGCAAGGAAGGTACATAGGCCTGTTGCCTGCTCTTGAAGAGTTCTCAGTCTACTGAGAAGTAGACACACTGAGTACGATCCAGAAATGCTATGTGCTTTCCCTAATGTCCTGAGAGACTCAAGCATAACTTAAGCCCTGAAGATGCAGAGCTGTAGGGAACATGGGAGTCTTAAGACAAAGGAACATTTTTATTTTTTATTTTTTATTTTTTAAATGTGTATTTACTGGAAGGGAGAATCCCAAGCAGGCTCTGTGTTGATCTCACAAACCGTGAGATCATGACCTGAGCCCATATCAAGAGTCATATGCTTAACTGACTGAGCTACCCAGGTGCCCCAAGAACATCATATTTTTTAGCCTGGAGGCAAGGCACAAAAAACATGGCTTTAAAGAAGAGCACAGAAATCCCAAATTGGCAAACTGTAATTAAAAAGCCGAGAGAAGAAATTCAATGTTAGAAAATGAAATGTAAATATAAAGACCAAGAGGAAGAAAGAATATTAAAAAGAAATTAAGAGGAGGAGGCAAGATGGCGGCCTAGGAGGATGCTGGGCTCACCGCACGTCCTGCTGATCACTTAGATTCCATCTACACCTGCCTAAATAACCCAGAAAACCGCCACAGGATTAGCAGAACGGAGTCGCCGGAGCCAAACGCAGACGAGAGGCCCACGGAAGAGGGTAGGAAGGGCGGCGAGGTGGTGTGCTCCACGGACTGGCGGGAGGGAGCCGGGGCGGAGGGGCGGCTCGCCGGCCAAGCAGAGCACCTGAATCTGGCTTGCAAAAGCGGAGGGGCCTGACGGACTGTGTTCCCACAACAAGCGCGACTTAGCGTCTGGGAGGTCATAAGTTAACAGCCCTGCTCTGAAAGCGGGAAGGCTGGAGGACAAAGGGAGGGAGAGCTGCTGAGCCCCCTGACAACAGAGCTCAGTTTGGTGGGGAACAAAGGCGCTCGCCAGCGCCATCTCCCCCGCCCATCCCCCAGCCAAAATCCCAAAGAGAACCAGTTCCTGTCAGGGAACTTGCTCGCTCCGCGCAAACACCCAACTCTGCCCTTCTGCGGAGCCAAACCTCCGGCAGCGGATCTGACTCCCTCCCGCTGCCACAGGGCCCCTCCTGAAGTGGATCACCTAAGGAGAAGCGATCTAAGCCTGCCCCTCCTGCCCCCGAGCACCTTGCCTACCCACCCCAGCTAATACGCCAGATCCCCAGCATCACAAGCCTGGCAGGGTGCAAGTAGCCCAGACGAGCCACACCACCCCACAGTGAATCCCGCCCCTAGGAGAGGGGAAGAGAAGGCACACACCAGTCTGACTGTGGCCCCAGCGGTGGGCTGGGGGCAGACATCAGGTCTGACTGCGGCCCCGCCCACCAACTCCAGTTATACACCACAGCACAGGGGAAGTGCCCTGCAGGTCCTCACCACGTCAGGGACTATCCAAAATGACCAAGCGGAAGAATTCCCCTCAGAAGAATCTCCAGGAAATAACAACAGCTAATGAGCTGATCAAAAAGGATTTAAATAATATAACAGAAAGTGAATTTAGAATAATAGTCATAAAATTAATCGCTGGGCTTGAAAACAGTATACAGGACAGCAGAGAATCTCTTGCTACAGAGATCAAGGGACTAAGGAACAGTCACGAAGAGCTGAAAAACGCTTTAAACGAAATGCATAACAAAATGGAAACCACCACAGCTCGGCTTGAAGAGGCAGAGGAGAGAATAGGTGAACTAGAAGATAAAGTTATGGAAAAAGAGGAAGCTGAGAAAAAGAGAGATAAAAAAATCCAGGAGTATGAGGGGGAAAATTAGAGAACTAAGTGATACACTAAAAAGAAATAATATACGCATAATTGGTATCCCAGAGGAGGAAGAGAGAGGGAAAGGTGCTGAAGGGGTACTTGAAGAAATCATAGCTGAGAACTTCCCTGAACTGGGGAAGGAAAAAGGCATTGAAATCCAAGAGGCACAGAGAACTCCCTTCAGACGTAACTTGAATCGATCTTCTGCATGACATATCATAGTGAAACTGGCAAAATACAAGGATAAAGAGAAGATTCTGAAAGCAGCAAGGGGTATACGTGCCCTCACATATAAAGGGAGACCTATAAGACTCGTGACTGATCTCTCTTTTGAAACTTGGCAGGCCAGAAAGAATTGGCACGAGATTTTCAGGGTGCTAGACAGAAAAAATATGCAGCCAAGAATCCTTTATCCAGCAAGTCTGTCATTTAGAATAGAAGGAGAGATAAAGGTCTTCCCAAACAAACAAAAACTGAAGGAATTTGTCACCACTAAACCAGCCCCACAAGAGATCCTAAGGGGGACCCTGTGAGACAAAGTCCCAGAGACATCACTACAAGCATAAAACATACAGACATCACAATGACTCTAAACCCGTATCTTTCTATAATAACACTGAATGTAAATGGATTAAATGTGCCAACCAAAAGACATAAGGTATCAGAATGGATAAAAAAACAAGACCCATCTATTTGCTGTCTACAAGAGACTCATTTTAGACCTGAGGACACCTTTAGATTGAGAGTGAGGGGATGGAGAACTATTTATCATGCGACTGGAAGCCAAAAGAAAGCTGGAGTAGCCATACTTATATCAGACAAACTAGACTTTAAATTAAAGGCTGTAACAAGAGATGAAGAAGGACATTATATAATAGTTATAGGGTCTATCCATCAGGAAGAGCTAACAATTATAAATGTCTATGCGCCGAATACCGGAGCCCCCAAATATATAAAACAATTACTCATAAACATAAGCAACCTTATTGATAAGAATGTGGTAATTGCAGGGGACTTTAACACCCCACTTACAGAAATGGATAGATCATCTAGACACACGGTCAATAAAGAAACAAGGGCCCTGAATGAGACATTGGATCAGATGGACTTGACAGATCTATTTAGAACTCTGCATCCCAAAGCAACAGAATATACTTTCTTCTCGAGTGCACATGGAACATTCTCCAAGATAGATCATATACTGGGTCACAAAAGAGCCCTTCATAAGTTTACAAGAATTGAAATTTTACCATGCTTACTTTCAGACCACAATGCTATGAAGCTTGAAATCAACCACAGAAAAAAGTCTGGAAAACCTCCAAAAGCATGGAGGTTAAAGAACACCCTACTAACGAATGAGTGGGTCAACCAGGCAATTAGAGAAGAAATAAAAAATATATGGAAACAAACGAAAATGAAAATACAACAATCCAAACGCTTTGGGACGCAGCAAAGGCAGTCCTGAGAGGAAAATACATTGCAATCCAGGCCTATCTCAAGAAACAAGAAAAATCCCAAATACAAAATCTAACAGCACACCTAAAGGAACTAGAAGCAGAACAGCAAAGGCAGCCTAAACCCAGCAGAAGAGAAATAATAAAGATCAGAGCAGAAATAAACAATATAGAATCTAAAAAAACTGTAGAGCAGATCAACGAAACCAAGAGTTGGTTTTTTGAAAAAATAAACAAAATTGACAAACCTCTAGCCAGGCTTCTCAAAAAGAAAAGGGAGATGACCCAAATAGATAAAATCATGAATGAAAATGGAATGATTACAACCAATCCCTCAGAGATACAAACAATTATCAGGGAATACTATGAAAAATTATATGCCAACAAATTGGACAACCTGGAAGAAATGGACAAATTCCTGAACACCCACACTCTTCCAAAACTCAATCAGGAGGAAATAGAAAGCTTGAACAGACCCATAACCAGCGAAGAAATTGAATCGGTTATCAAAAATCTCCCAACAAATAAGAGTCCAGGACCAGATGGCTTCCCAGGGGAGTTCTACCAGACGTTTAAAGCAGAGATAATACCTATCCTTCTCAAGCTATTCCAAGAAATAGAAAGGGAAGGAAAACTTCCAGACTCATTCTATGAAGCCAGTATTACTTTGATTCCTAAACCAGACAGAGACCCAGTAAAAAAAGAGAACTACAGGCCAATATCCCTGATGAATATGGATGCAAAAATTCTCAATAAGATACTAGCAAATTGAATTCCACAGCATATAAAAAGAATTATTCACCATGATCAAGTGGGATTCATTCCTGGGATGCAGGGCTGGTTCAACATTCGCAAATCAATCAACGTGATACATCACATTAACAAAAAAAAAGAGAAGAACCATATGATCCTGTCAATCGATGCAGAAAAGGCCTTTGACAAAATCCAGCACCCTTTCTTAATAAAAACCCTTGAGAAAGTCGGGATAGAAGGAACATACTTAAAGATCATAAAAGCCATTTATGAAAAGCCCACAGCTAACATCATCCTCAACGGGGAAAAACTTAGAGCTTTTTCCCTGAGATCAGGAACACGACAGGGATGCCCACTCTCACCGCTGCTGTTTAACATAGTGCTGGAAGTTCTAGCATCAGCAATCAGACAACAAAAGGAAATCAAAGGCATCAAAATTGGCAAAGATGAAGTCAAGCTTTCGCTTTTTGCAGATGACATGATATTATACATGGAAAATCCAATAGACTCCACCAAAAGTCTGCTAGAACTGATACATGAATTCAGCAAAGTTGCAGGATACAAAATCAATGTACAGAAATCAGTTGCATTTTTATACACTAACAATGAAGCAACAGAAAGACAAATAAAGAAACTGATCCCATTCACAATTGCATCAAGAAGCATAAAATACCTAGGAATAAATCTAACCAAAGATGTAAAGGATCTGTATGCTGAAAACTATAGAAAGCTTATGAAGGAAATTGAAGAAGATTTAAAGAAATGGAAAGACATTCCCTGCTCATGGATTGGAAAAATAAATATTGTCAAAATGTCAATACTACCCAAAGCTATCTACACATTCAATGCAATCCCAATCAAAATTGCACCAGCATTCTTCTTGAAACTAGAACAAGCAATCCTAAAATTCATATGGAACCACAAAAGGCCCCGAATAGCCAAAGGAATTTTGAAGAAGAAGACCAAAGCAGGAGGCATCACAATCCCAGACTTTAGCCTCTACTACAAAGCTGTCATCATCAAGACAGCATGGTATTGGCACCAAAACAGATGCATAGACCAATGGAATAGAATAGAAACCCCAGAACTAGACCCACAAACGTATGGCCAACTCATCTTTGACAAAGCAGGAAAGAACATCCAATGGAAAAAAGACAGCCTCTTTAACAAATGGTGCTGGGAGAACTGGACAGCAACATGCAGAAGGTTGAAACTAGACCACTTTCTCACACCATTCACAAAAATAAACTCAAAATGGATAAAGGACCTAAATGTGAGACAGGAAACCATCAAAACCTTAGAGGAGAAAGCAGGAAAAGACCTCTCTGACCTCAGCCGTAGCAATCTCTTCCTCGACACATCCCCAAAGGCAAGGGAATTAAAAGCAAAAGTGAATTACTGGGACCTTATGAAGATAAAAAGCTTCTGCACAGCCAAGGAAACAACCAACAAAACTAAAAGGCAACCAACGGAATGGGAAAAGATATTCGCAAATGACATATCGGACAAAGGGCTAGTATCCAAAATCTATAAAGAGCTCACCAAACTCCACACCCGAAAAACAAATAACCCAGTGAAGAAATGGGCAGAAAACATGAATAGACACTTCTCTAAAGAAGACATCCGGATGGCCAACAGGCACATGAAAAGATGTTCAGCGTCGCTCCTTATCAGGGAAATACAAATGAAAACCACACTCAGGTATCACCTCACGCCAGTCAGAGTGGCCAAAATGAACAAATCAGGAGACTATAGATGCTGGAGAGGATGTGGAGAAACGGGAACCCTCTTGCACTGTTGGTGGGAATGCAAATTCGTGCAGCCGCTCTGGAAAGCAGTGTGGAGGTTCCTCAGAAAATTAAAAATAGACCTACCCTATGACCCAGCAATAGCACTGCTAGGAATTTATCCAAGGGATACAGGAGTACTGATGCATAGGGCCACTTGTACCCCAATGTTCATAGCAGCACTCTCAACAATAGCCAAATTATGGAAAGAGCCTAAATGTCCATCAACTGATGAACGGATAAAGAAATTGTGGTTTATATACACAATGGAATATTACGTGGCAACGAGAAAAAATGAAATATGGCCTTTTGTAGCAACGTGGATGGAACTGGAGACCGTGATGCTAAGTGAAATAAGCCATACAGAGAAAGACAGATACCATATGGTTTCACTCTTATGTGGATCCTGAGAAACTTACCAGGAACCCATGGGGGAGGGGAAGGGAAAAAAAAAAGAGGTTAGAATGGGAGAGAGCCAAAGCATAAGAGACTGTTAAAAACTGAGAACAAACTGAGGGTTGATGGGGGGTGGGAGGGAGGAGAGGGTGGGTGATGGGTATTGAGGAGGGCACCTTTTGGGATGAGCACTGGGTGTTGTATGGAAACCAATTTGTCAATAAATTTCATAAAAAAAATAAATAAAATAAAATAAAATACTGCCTGTGTGTTGTATAAAGAAATTAAAGTTTTATAAGGTTAAGTCACTTTCTCAGAATCACAGAGCCAGTGATTAGATCCTAGGCCATTTGATTTTCAGAGCCTGATTTCTTAACCATTCATTACACATTACTGCCCCTTTAAATCAATGAGAGGTATAATTCTGCACATTAAAAAAATTCTTGTCAATCTTGTTTGTTTTCTAAGTGATCTGTTTGTTGTTAGTTTCATGATATTAGTTGAGTTTGTGCTTTGTACCTTATTTATGTGGTTTTTTTTTTTTTTGGTATACAAATAGATCAATTATGTAGTTTCTGATTAATCTTGATTTTCTAAACGTTTCTGAAATGTCCCAGGTATATCAGCCGTACTTTGTTTACCAGTATTTGACTTTTAAAAGATAACAGTTTTATTGAGATAATTTACTAACTGTAAATTCACCATTATAAGGAGTATGGTTGACTGGTTTTTAGAGTAATCATTAAGATGTGCAACTATTACCACTCTTTGTTTTAGACCATTTTCACCACCCCACACTACTCATTTTCTCCTACCACCAGTCTGTGGCAACCACTTAATCTACTTTCTGTGTTGATAAGTTTGCCTGTTTTGGACATTTCATATGGATGGAACTATATTGTATGTAGCCTTTTGTGAATAAGTTCTTTCAGTAGCATTGTGTTTCCAAAGTTCATGCATGTTGTAGTATGTATCACTACTTCACTCCTTTTTTTTAGAAAATGTGGTAAAACATACTTAAAATACAGGTCTATGGCATTAGATACATTCACATTGTTGTGCTTCATTCCTTTTTATTGCTGAATAGTATTCTATGGTATGGATATACTACCTTTTGTTTATCTAGTCATCATTTGGTAGACAGTGGACTATTTCTACTTTTGGCTATTATGAACAGTTCTCCTAATGAACTTTGACCTACCAGCATTTGTTTTTGTTTTTGTTTTTGTTTTAAGTAGACTTCATGCCCTGCATGGAGCCCAACATGGGGCTTTTTGTTTGTTTGGTTTTTACATTTTTATTTATTTATTTATTTTTTCAATATATGAAATTTATTGTCAAAATGGTTTCCATACAACACCCAGTGCTCATCCCAAAAGGTGCCCTCCTCAATACCCATCACCCACCCTCCCCTCCTTCCCACCCCCCATCAACCCTCAGTTTGTTCTCAGTTTTTTTTTTTAATTTTTTTTTTCAACGTTTATTTATTTTTGGGACAGAGAGAGACAGAGCATGAACGGGGGAGGAGCAGAGAGAGAGGGACACACAGAATCGGAAACAGGCTCCAGGGTCTGAGCCATCAGCCCAGAGCCTGATGCGGGGCTCGAACTCACAGACCGCGAGATTGTGACCTGGCTGAAGTCGGACGCTCAACCGACTGCGCCACCCAGGCGCCCCTGTTCTCAGTTTTTAAGAGTCTCTTATGCTTTGGCTCTCTCCCACTCTAACCTCTTTTTTTTTTTTTTCCTTCCCCTCCCCCATGGATTTCTGTTAAGTTTCTCAGGATCCACATAAGAGTGAAAGCATATGATATCTGTCTTTCTCTGTATGGCTTATTTCACTTAGCATCACACTCTCCAGTTCCATCCATGTTGCTACAAAGGGACATATTTCGTTCTTTCTCATTGCCCTGTAGTACTCCTTGAACTCAGACCCTAAGATCAAGACCTGAGCTGAGTCAGATGCTTACACAACTGAGCCATCCAGGCATGCTCCACCCCAGAATTTACTTTAATCTGAAATACCTCAATCATTTTGAGGAAGAAAGAACTTTGGACTTGTATTTTAAGTGCCTCTCTTAGATTAGTGAGGTATTGCTGACATGTTCCTGGACAATCATCTACTTCTCTTGGTCTCTGACAAGGTGGTCTTATCCCCATTTTCAAAACTCTATAAAGCTCAAACTACTGTGAAAAGGAGTGTGTAACATTTAAGACTAACAAAAGTTAAATGATCTCTTCACATGGCAGGTGTTGGGGACAGAAATTGGCCTTCAGAGAGGAAGGAAAGAAAGGAGGATGCTTGGAGAGCTGTAGATGGAAAGTTGAAGTTTATCTTTGGGCTTCACCTAGTTTCCTTCCTCTTCCAATTGACATTCCTTGTTCTCTCATCAGCAGAGATTTTTTTGTCATCCTATTATAGCAGTTCCACTTGCTCCTTCCCTTCCTCACATTCCCTCAAAACTATCCCTTTGGTATGATTAATTATTGTTACTAAATATAATACAATTATAAACATTAAGTATCATTGCTTTGTACCATCCCAGTGACCAATAAACCTGTCTTGGTTAGTTTGTTTGCTTTTTTTTTTTTTGGTGGCAGGAGAGGTGAGTATTTATTAGTTAACCCAAATCAATCTGTAAATGATGGAATGTCTCATAATCTAAGGGTGAGATTTTTGAGGCGGGACATTCATACCATTCAACCTATTGCACCTATTTTAAAAAGACCCTGATGTTGGGAAGGAAAGAGGGGAGTCTGAGGTTCTTATAACCCTTTAAGGAAGTGTCTCTACCTAAAAATCCCAGGAAGAAATGGCAGAATATAAGGCTCATAATAGTAATAGCTCAGTACAAAGGCAGAGAAAGAAATCTCTCAGCTGAACCCCATTTCCTAAGGAAATAGTCATTTCAATATAGAGTGTGGAGAATGAGGGAAAGGTCTGATGGAGTAGGGGACAGTTTGGGGGTTTAGGACATTTAGATAGAAGCAGAGTCAGATGAGGTCAGTATTATTTCTGATGGAGGGAGAAGTTGGTCACTGAATGCCACCCCACTACATTCCTGGTAGTTACCAATAGTAGTAATTTATACAATTGCTTATTGTTTGTTTAATTACCATGTATCACAACAGTGATTATGCATTGTCAAATTATTGTTATATTTTATTAGAACACTGTACTTAGCTTTCTTAGTTAGGCATGTTGCTTGATTCTCTCAATAGAAAATGTTACTGGTGTCATATGTTTTCACTTGTATGTAGAATTTGAGAAACTTAACAGAAGACCATGGTGGGAGAGAAGGGGAAAAATAGTTTCAGGGATGGAGGAAAACCATGAAAGACTCTTAAATACAGAGAACAAACTGAAGGTTGATGGGCGGATGTGGGGAAGAAGGGGAAATGGGTGAGGAGCATTGAGGAGGGCACTTGTTGGGTTGAGCACTGGGTGTTGTATGTAAGCGATGAATCATGGGAATCTACTCCTGAAGCAAGAGCACGCTGTATACACTACATGTTAGCTAACGTGACAATAAATTATATTAAAAAAATAAAATAAAAATAAAAATAAATCAATGGAGAATGGAAGCAGGATTAAATAAAACTAGTATTCACAGTTTAAAAAAAAGAAAACATTACTTGTGATAAGAGTATTGATAAGCAGGTGAGACTTTGTGGCACTTTTTACATCACAGCATTCTTTTTAGTAATCATTTAAAGAAGCAGTGTTCTAGGCCCTGGAGATGTTAAAGTGAAAGCCACGGTCCCAAACTAAAGAGGCTTATCATTTGGTGGATGAATATCAGATCACCATAATAAACTGTGCTAAGTATTCAGTAGTGTAGGCAGGACATTTTGGGAACACTTAGCTAACGATGAGTGTAATGGGGGGAAACTTTCTGAAACAAGTTAACAGTTGAAGTGTCTTGAATGACAAGTAGGAACTGGTTGGGTAGAGAAATCAGAGGAAGGACATTACAGGTAGAAGGAACAGCATGAGCACAGGTAGAGAGAGGCTTGTTTGCTTGACTTTATTGCTAACTGGGAGAGGGACTAATAAGCATCCATGGGACAGGAAAGGATATATAAAATAATACACTTGATCCTGCTGACAGAGAGCACATGGTTCACTTACTGGAGATGCATTTATTCTTGTGTGCCACCAGGGTGTCATATAGCGAATTACCTGCCTCTTTCACTGTACAATATGGTACACTAGTGGCTTTTTAAAATTAATGCACCCCCAACAACAATTTACTTTCTTCTTAAAAAAATCAGGGCCAGTAAGTTGCTGTGCATTTGTTTAGTTGGTTATTGAAAAATTAAACATGAAGGGAAATTTATGGGCAAAGAATGTTCAAATAAAATGTGTAGATATTCCTAAGTGTCATTAACCTGTGATTAACTGGTGACAAAATTTGCTTGAAAAGCTCCATTCAAACCAAACTGTCCAATAGGGGATTTGTAGAATAAATTATGGCATATGATCAAATACTATTCCTCTTTAAACATGAAGTTGTAGAAGAATGTTATGACATTAGAAAGATGCTCACTGTGTTGTTAATTGTCAAAAGTAGTCTACAAAATCGTCAGTGAATAACATGATTTCGCTTTTTGCTAAACTGTATAACTGGTAATCTCAGGCCTCAGTAGCCCAGGAGAATAGGTCCTTTTTATATTCTCCAGATGATAATAACACCTACTCCCCCTCCCCCTCCCCCCTGTCAGATTTTGGTTCATCCTATGAAACTTCTCTAGTTACTTCTGAGAGACCTAAATCTCAACAATCGCCACCATGAAGTGCCAGCTATGTTATTTATTCATCTTTGTTGAGAGATGCTGTCCTTGATAAGCCACACTGAAGGTACTGTAGACAACCTGAGGGCCTTGCTAGAGAAGCTGCCTCCTGAGTCGATCAAAGTCCTTAATTTGGGGTTGATAGAGAGGTGCTGGGCTCTGTTTAGAAATGGGAAAAAAATGGCTTCCTCCTCAGATCTGGGCCATGCTTTGCTGCCTGGTCCTAGAAATAAGCACCAAGTTCATAGACTGACTGAAAAAGTCCTGCACTTCCTGTTAACTGCTGGTCTTCATTCTTTATTCACAAGGGTTCAGACTTGACCGATGAAAGCAGAAGTTACCATGTTCCCCAATCCAACTTGAAGGTTACCCTGATTTCACCCTAAATGGATGGCACCATCGCTCAGGTGCCATTTGCACAGGCCAAAAGCCTGAGAGAGGCATTCCAGACTCCTCCCGTTAGTTCACATTTAACCTCCATGTTCTCTTTATTCTTCTGTCTTGCTGTCTTGGAAATCTATTCATTCTTTTTGTCTCCACTGTCTCTCAGAATTCAGACCTTCATTTCTCATCTGGATTATGTATAGCCTCCTAATCCTTCCTGAAGCTTCCAGTCCTTCTGAAGCTCCAGTCCCCCTGATTAGCCTCCGTACACTTTAGGCATGGAATACATAGCCCTTTATGTCTAGCCATGGTATATTTCCATTCTTTGTCCTGCCACTTAGTCTTCCTTACAGATACCTTATTTGGTATTTCTGCTGTCTACCACATATCTGTGTTTTTTTATTTTTCTTGTGGCAAAATATACATTACATAATATTTACCATTTTAAGGTATACAATTCAGTGGCATTAAGCACATTTATAATGTTGTGTAACCATCACCACTCTATTTCCAGAACCTTGCCATCATCTCAAGCCAAACATCTGTGTCTTTTTACATGCTGCTTCCCTCTGAATGGAATGCCCTGCCTCCACATTCCCACCCCTGTTCCTCCTAAGGATCTCTGCAGACTTGATTCTAATGCCATCTTGGCATTAGAGTCTCTGGAACTTTCCCCAATTCTTTTAAACTTGAGTTAGGTGCTTGTTTTTTTGTCCTTCCATGCCACTCTGGACATACTCCTATCATGACACATCTATAATGTTATTGTGATTGTAAATTTATGTGGCTCTCTCTTCCACTAGACTTTGAAGTCTTTGAATGAAGAGTCTGAGTCTTATCTCTGCATCCTTAGCTTCTAGCACTGTGCCTGCTGTGAATAAGTGATTGGACTCAGCTTCCTATCAGCTATGCAAATTAGCACTTGCTCATGTGCTAGCATTGACTGACAATCAGGTAGCAGGTCTAAAAGAAATTGCATAAATGTAGGCTCTCTCCTCTTCTAATTAGATATACTGGAATTTTGTTTCTGCAGATTTGAGTATGTAATTTCTCAGGAAGCTGCCTGAGTCACCTATATTTATGATTTTAGTGAGTGATGGGCTGAGTTAGGAGTGTACAGTAATTGGTGAGGGAGACAAGGATTAGGAAGAGTAAAAATTTAGCAAAATGCTGAAAGTATGTGTGGTCTTAACTATCCAGAGTAGTGAGTTTTCAAGACTCCTTTGTCAGGCTATGAGGTACAAAAGAAAGAAATGAAAGTATCATGTCAGTGCTATTGAATAGAAAATCGGTGAAAAGACACTGGAATGAGTCAAGGTACTAGACAAAGCTTTAAGGGCACAGCAATTTCTTTCCCTTCTGTTACCCAACCCCCCCCCCCCCCCCACCGCCGAGAACAGGAAAATAGATGGGACTAATTCTTAAAAGACAGAGGTGTTACTTAGTCTGTTTTGGAGCCCCTAACTTCTGACAGTAGTGGTTCAATGTTTCACTTCTGGTTTACACTTCACCCTCGTGAGAGATGCTGAATTTGTCAAAAGGGGTGAGACAGAGGCTTTAAAATTCCTAGAGTAAAAATTAGATATGTAGGATCTCTCTTCAATAAACTTTTATTTCACTTCCTTTTGCCTTAAATTAAGTGAACTAAAATCCTAAGCATACCGTTTAAAATCCTGTTCAGCCAGCTGCTCAGCTAGAAAGGTCAATCTTCATCACTCCATTTACACTGAACAAACATTTGTGGCAGCAAGAGATCTGCATCAAGAAAAAAAACATAGTCCAGTAAAGTGATTCAATTGTCTAATCAGGCATATGACTTGAACATAATTTAAAGGGTCCTTGAAGTTTCTTTTTTTAAAGGCTTGAAATCAGAAATTTGCAATTTACACAACATGAGTCATGCAGATCTGATTGAAGTTCCTGCATTTTCTTTTCATTCATTTTCTTTCCTGTTTTGTACTCTTTCATTTTCTTTCCTGTTGGGAGTCTAGTAAAGAAAGGAAGTGAGAGTAATTTAAAGTGAAATTCGATTGTACATTTGCATATTGTGGAGCTAGTGGTATTTTGGATTTACAATTTATGATATAAATGACTTAGCAGTAGTTGTTTTTCACACAACACGTTTAGAAATTTCTGTTTGAACACCTTGGAAAGTAGTAGCGAGGAGTATGATCTACCTGCTTAGGACTTTTAAAGTCATTTCTGTTACTTACATTCTTTTTTTTTTAAATCTTTAAATACTAATAAAACAACGTGATTGTTGTTTTAAGATGCCTCCCTCTAAGATTTTACCCTTGAGTCATCTACTGGTAATTGAGGGCCACATTTGTACATTGATGTAACTGAATGTCTTTTTGCTCCCCAAATATGTCATTTAAAATGTGAGTAGCAACTGGAAAGAAGGATGGTTACCATTTTTTTTTCCTAGCATGCTTAGCAAAAGTATTTAAGGATGTTCTGTATTTTCTGATCAAAACAGATGTAATCTTGTTGATGGATTTGTCTCAAAGTATGTATACTTTAGGGGAAAATGCTTTTCTTTTTAAAAAATTTTTAACGTTTATTTATTTTAAGAGAGAGAGAAAGCGTGAGAGCCAGGACGGAGCAGAGAAAGAGGGAGAGACAATCGCAAGCAGGCTCTGTGCTGTCAGCAGAGCCTGATGCCAGTCTTGATTCAAAGAACCCAAGTTCATGACCTGAACTGAAACCAAGAGTTGGCTGCTTAACCAACTTAGCCACCGAGGTGCCCCAAGGGGAAAATGGTTTTCAAGAAAGCAAGCATGTTAAGCACTGCTACTTGCAGGGTACTGTGGTGATAGTAATAATTTAAACATCTATTAGGTCTTTCATATAATCAAATAATCCACAGTTCTTTAAAGAGGAATAATTCTGAAGCTTTAGCTCTTAATATGAAGGAAATAGATCACAATATAGAACATATCTATATTCATGCTTATGGATTATTCTTGAATGTTTGGTTGGTAGGGAAGATTTTTGCGACATACTTTGGATCCTTTAAGTGTTTTTGACATAAACTACACTTTTTAAGAGGTCGGGGTTCGGGTCTTCTGAAGAAGAAAGGAGGCTTGGTCTAGAGACATAGGAATGAAACATCTGAGGAGATTTGGATTTCAGCTCTCCTTGAAGAGAATTAATGCATGCAAACATTATTCTGTGTGTTTAACATGATATAGAAGATGTAATCATAGTATTTTTTGAAAAGCTTGACTTACAATTTTTAACAGCAGAACGATAAGGTATAGAATGAAAAGTTGATCAATCCCATCCCTGATTTACGGTCTCTGAGCTTGTTCTCTTGGAGGCTACTGTTGGTACTAGTTTCTTGTGTATCTAGAAGGGTCAGTTTAAAATATGTATTTGCAGTGTTTATCATGGTGCCAAATAGTGAATATAAGTCAAGTTGTATATTGAATCCCATTTTCATGCTTCAAAATGGCAGGGAAGAAATGGGATTTAGCTTTAGAAGCAGCAGCCTACCTGGGTCATACAAAACTTGAGGTATTCCTCAATTTTCATACATTATATGTTACTGGAAACATATAAAAGTGAAATGTGTAAACTTCAAATATTAGACTTACGTGTTTTAAGTGAAGTTTAGAGTGCTGAAAGCTACTACAAAATCCTGAAGTTTACTTTTTAAAGCATAATCTTTGACCCCTATTTACAGTTAAAAGACTATTTATGTAAAATACCTTCTTTATTTGGCAATTGGGCATAGAGTTGACTGGCTTATGTCCATTGAGACTAAACGTTAGTCTTTTTCAGTATGCTTACACCTTTGATCTTTGCTTCAGTTGTTCCCCCTTTATGAATCTATGCTGTGTCGTAACTACCAACTTCCCCCCGCCCCCGCCTCCTTTTCTCTGGAGAACTTCCTGCATATTTCATTGCACTCCTTATTGCATGTAGCGAATGGTTACTAAAAAAATAAAGGGAGGGGATTAAATGAATGAATAAACAATTGTTAACCTTGTGACACAATAGAAGGTAGCCATTGTGGATTCAGGTTTAGGGGTATTTTAAAATTAAGAAGATAATTCTAGGTCCTAGTTTCCCAAATGTATTGACCATGAAACATGTTAAAATGTAAAATGAAATACATGAGAAGTATAATTAGTTCATGGATTAAAATACAGCAAAAAACGGTTTTACAGAGGAGTTAGTTATTACAAGAATGATCAGAATTTGAATCTTAAAAAAAAAAAAAGAATTTGAATCTTGTTTTTTTAAATGGGTTTTAACCCACAGATAAAAATTTAAGAACAAAAAGAATAAGAAATTTCAAGATAAAAAATGTTTTAAATAATGATTTTTTGGTTTTCAAATACAGAAGTGAAACTACATTAAAAATGAAAACAATAGAGGCACCTGCGTGGCTCAGCGTCCGACTCCCGATTTCTGCTCAGGTCATGATCTCACCTCACAATTTGTGAGTCTGAGCCTATGTCTGGCTCTGCGCTGACAGCACAGAGGCTGCTTGTGGTTCTCTCCTCCCTCTGCCTCTCCCCTGCTCGTTTTTTCTCTCTCTCAAAAATAAATAAATAAATAAAATGAAAGCAATGTTTTGTATGTTGTATATATCTACTATTTTACTATTAGGAACCTTATTGCTCAGTCCCTCTTCATAGCATATGTAGCATCAAATCTGTTCATTTATTTTGTTGGCAGTGTTTTGTTGCAGCATAAGCCCATTTATAAAAGGAAGGCTTTTTGAAACAAAAGGAAGAACATGAACTGCAGGTTTACAATAATCTGCTCTTGATGTAGACACCTCTGAAAATTATAAATTAATGTTCGGCAGCTCACCCTCCAATTTTTTGGAAACCAAGTGCTATGATTATTTTCACATTGAAGGGGCTTGGCTTTTTGCTTGTTTGCGTCATGTATAGATTAGCTCATACTAGCCATAGCTCACCACAACTAAGAGTGGTATCATTATTTCATATTATAAATAAAACATTGCAAATATGTTGAAATAAAATGACAGTATTCATAACATAGACCAGCATGTATTGAACTGGCAATGCATGTTCTGTGTAACAGTGTATCAGTAAATACTCTTGATAAATGACAGATCAGATATTCTTGGCATTGTCAGGTATAGGGCTATTGTGCACTATTTCTTTTTATCTCTTCACTGTTTAAAAATAAAATTTTAAGCTAAAGTATTAAATATATATACAGAGGGACACACCTAGTAAGTGTGCAGCTAGATGAGTTATCACAAAATGAATATCCATGTAACTAGCACCTGGATCAAGAAATAAAATACTATTGGGGTGGCTGGGTGGCTGAGTCAGACAAGCGTCCAATTCTTGATTTCGGCTCAGGTCATGATTTCACAGTTTGTGAGTTTGAGTTCCACATTAGGCTCCGTGCTGGCAGTGCAAAGCCTGCTTGGGATTCCCTCTCTCTCCCTCTCTCTCTTTGCCCTTCCTCCACTTGTTCTCTTTCCCTTTCAAAAATAAATAAACATTTTAAAAAAAGAAGTAATGTTAGCACCCCAGAAGCTCCCTCATAACTCACTCCTCTCCCTCATCACTACCTTTTTTTTATGCCCAAAGGTAATCACTATCCTAATTTGTAAGTACACAGATTACTTCTGCCTTATTTGAATATGTATTCTTTTGTGTCAATTTTTTCCTCTCAGCATAGCATTAGTCCAATTTACCCATGTTGTTGTGTGTATCAGTTCATTTCTATTACTCTGTGGTATTCCACTATGTAAATATACCGTAATTCCAAATCCATTTTGTTTTTTACGGAGTTTTGAGATTTTTCTCAATTTAGGGCTATTACAAATAGTGCTGCTATGGATATTCTTACACATGTTTTCAGGTGTGCATATATGATATATATATATATATATATCTGTTTATATATACATATCTATCTCTGTATAATATATCTAGTAGTAGAATTCCCAAATGCTACAGTACATTTATATTCAACTTTAATAGGTACTAGCAAATGGCCTTTTTAAGAGAGAGAGAGCATGCATGAGTAGAGGAGAGGGGCAGTGTGGGGGGTGGGGAGAGAAAGAGAGAATGAATGAATGAATGAATGAATGAATATCTTAGCAGAGTCCATGCTCAGCATGGAGCTTGACGCTCAATCCCACAACCCTGAGATCATGACCTGAGCTGAAATCAAGAGTTGGATGCTCAAGTGACTGAGCCACCCAGGTGCCCCTACCAAATAGCTTTCTTTCTTTTTTTTTTTTTTTAATTTTTTTTTTTTTTTTTTTTTTTTTTTTTGAGAGAGAGAGAGACAGAAGGAAAGCTGGGGAGGGGCAGAGAGAGAGGGAGACACAGAATCCAAAGCAGGCTCCGGGCTCTGAGCTGTCAGCACAGAGCCCGATGTGGGACTCGAACTCGTGACTCACGAGATCATGACCTGAGCCGAAGTCAGACGCTCAACCGACTGAGCTACCAGGCGCCCCCCAAATAGCTTTCTAAAGTGCCTGTACAACTTCAGTTCTTATCAATGGTGTATGTACACTATGCTACATCCTCACCAACACATGTTGTTTTCCATCTTTTTAGTTATTATGGTAGTGTGTGATGCTGTCTCATTTTGGTGTTAATTTGTATTTCTCTGATGCCCTAACAAAGTTGAGCATCTTTTCGTATGTTTATTGGTGGATTTTTGGATTTTTTTAAAAGTGAAGTATCTGTTTAAGTACTTATTTTTCTTTTCAAACATAGTTTTATCAAAGCATAATTCATATACCATAGAATACATTTAAAGCATATAATTAAGTGGCTTTTAGTAGATTCAGAGTTGTGATTCCATCACCACTTCAATTTTAAAATGTGTTCTTTGTACCAAAAATAAACCTTGCACTCTTTAGCTGTCACCACCCAACCCCTCCTTCTCAGTCCCCCACCCACCCCAGGTCCCTGGCAACCTCTGATCTACTTGTTTCTATAGATCTGCCTATTGTGAACATTTCATATAAATGGAATCGTACAATAAGAGATCTTTCATTCACTTAATGTTTTCAAAGTTTATCCATAATTCAGCATGTACCAGTACCTCATTTTTATTGTCGAATAATATTCCATTGTATGGAAATACTATAATTTATTTACATATTTATCAGTTGATGGACATTTGGAATGTTTCCACCTTTTGGCTGTTATGAATAATGCTGCTAAGAACATTTGTGTACAGGTTTTTGTGTGTCAAAATATGTTTTTATTTCTCTTGGGGTTGTGAGTAATTTCTTAAAGATGTGCATACAGTAATAACCCTGTAAAGATTCTTAGTGTTTTTCTTAGATATATTTAAAATAAGTTTTAAAATAAATATTGCTAACATCTTTTGTGTTTTATGATGAACACACATTTTTGTGGAATACCAGTGTTCCAAGGAGCACATTTTGAGAAAGATTTCTAAGTGGTTATGCTCTTCAGTGTGATGTGATATGAAGAGAAGAAAGTCATGAGCCAGCAATCAGTGAGTGATAAGTATTAAGTATTGGATTCTCATTTCACAGAAGGTTTTTCAATTTGCATTTCATTGTTGAAAGAACTGTGGTCAATGCAGTTTGTTAATATTTTCTTGGAAAGGGATAGAGGGCAAATGAGGATTTTATGAGACCAGAAGATCTAAGAAATGGCCTTTTAAAACAATTAGGAGGGAGCTGTGTAATTTCCAGAATATTTCTGTAAAGTATTCAGGACTCTTAATCTTTTAAGATTGTGATAATTGTATAGAATTTGTTTCATAAAGGCACTGTCTACAGTGCATCACAGCATGAATTAGCAGGCCAAATAGAAGAGACATTATATAGTGGTCATAATAAAGACTTCATCCATAAAGTATTGCCTGTTTTGTAATGACAGTAGTTCACTAAAACTTAATTAGCAGTATATATCAAGCAATTTTCACTCAGAAGCATCTTAAAAACGTGCTCTGATTATAAATCATAAATACTCTTTCACACTATTGAGTAGAATTAAAACCCAAATTAATCCCAAAGAAAAAGCTTGAGTTCTTTAAGTAACCAAACAGGTAAGTAGATACAGAAGTAACATGGTAATTAGGGAAAACTAAAAACTTGGGTACTGTATTGGTTAGTCTATTCTTAACACCTGTGTTTTAAGTCATGTTAAAAGACAAAATTCAACTTAAGTTCACGTCAACATGAAAGTTCAATTCCATTTCCACTTGGCGAAACCATCATGCATTAATTTTCTACATGGTAACAGCGTATTACATTTTAAGTTGCTGTTTCCATATGGTAAACTCCTTTAGTATGATGTATTTTTTCATCTAATAAAGATGATTAAAATGAAAGACAAGGGGCCAATTATATTTTATTAGTGGCCAAATGTGCTCACTAAATTACATGTGTTAAATCTTGAACTTTCTCATTCAGTTTGGCAGAATTATTCTTGGTAACCATGTGTCCCTGCTGCATATTAAACATAATTGGACTTCTAGTGTGCAATCAGAATTGTAACCAAAAGTAATATGCTAACAAATCCCAGACTCAATAGCAGTCTAGGGCTGGGTTTCTTAGAGTCCTGTTCAGATAAGTTTTACACTGTAATGGATTTTACTCCAAATTTACTATTTTGTAATGTATATTTCATCTAAGTTTCCATTTACCTTTTAAGAGCCAAAACCCCTAAAATATCTTATTAACACCAGCAACTCATCCCTGGTAGATTAGAGAAAAGTAATACATTAACTGGAACAGTGATTTTAAAGAGATGCTGGACTTCACAGAGTTAAGTGTTAATGCTACACCAAGTTGATGGTGCCCTAACAAATGAGCATTTCCCATTCCCACCTTGGCCTATGGTGAGTAGCAGGTGCATTCAGTTCTGTACAGCTTTACTATCTGCCAGCTCTCTGATGGCCTGGAGTATTAGGTCCGTAGGACAACTGTTTGCAGGAGGCCTTCATAGGTAGGTCTGTCAAACAGAATCAGTAGTGAAGCAGCAGAAATGGGGAAGTAGACTACTACACTTTAAATATCTTCCTGGGTTTCCACACCAGAAATTTCAATTTTAAATCTTAGTAAACTGAGAAGAGTAAGAGCTTTCTACCTCCAGAACAATTTATCAGTATAAATTCAATAATAATTCTGTGATGGTGTGATTCTGGCCAGGTTTCAACCAGGTCTTTTCTGTCCTGCCTCCCATACCAATGCTGCATTGGAAACTAGCTTTCTTCACAGCATGCCACAGTAAGGGAACAAGTATGGGCTTCCTCAGTCTTTTCATAGTTTAGAAGGTTTGGATGTCCTATAGACTTGACTCACTCTGTTGCAAGTTCTACCTTCTAGAAGGATTTTGTTTGGAGAAAATGAATAGAATGTCTTAAATATAACTGGCATATTTATGAGTTGTGTGAGCATTCAAATGTCTGTTATTTATGGGAAGATGTGTTTGAAATAAATAAGCAATATGGTGGTTAGCTTTTCAAGCTAGTACCCAGAAACCATTTAGCTAAAGATGTCTCTGCGAAGAGAAGTTGTTAGAAGTCTAGGATCCTTTGGAATTCTTGAACCACAAAGTCCTCTGGGCCCAGGACACTCTATAGCTTAAAGCCTTGCATCACATGAAGTCCAGTGAGTGAAGTGAGTGAACACACCTAAGCACATTCGTTTCTATGCTCACTGATTCATTGCCAGGCCTTTCCCTGTCCTGTGTCTTGGCCTCAACCGCTGGCCATGTCCAGTGGATGAGAAATAGGCAGGGAGCAATCAGCCCACAGGCTGATAGAATCAGAGGCAGAGTGGGCCTTATTTATTTATAAGTTCCTTTTCCAGCTGTGTTTTACTGGAAAAAAAGAAATGTTGATAAAAATAACACAGGCATACCTTGTTTTATTGTGCTTCAGAGATAGTGTTTTGTTGTTGTGTTTTAACAAATTGAAGATTGATGGCAACCTCACATCGAACAATTCTATTGGTGCCATTTTTCCAAAAGCATTTGCTCCCTTTGTGTCTTTGCATCACATTTGGGTAACTCTTACAAAAAAAATAAATAAAAATAAATATTTCCAAGTTTTTCATTATTAGTGTATTTGTTGTGGTGATCAGTGATTACAGTTCACTTAATATTCAGATGATGCTTAGCACTTTTAAACAATAAAGTATGTTTTAAAGTATGCACATTGCTTTTTTTAATGTTTATTTTTGTGACAGCACAAGCGGGGGAGGGGCAGAGAGAGAGGGGGACAGAGGATCAGAAGCAAGCTCTGTGCTGACAGCAGAGAAAGGCCAATATGGAGCTGAAACTCATGAACCATGAGATGCCTTGGGCCGAAGTCAGATGCTCAATTGCCTGAGCCACCCAGACGCCCCAGCACATTGTTTTTTTTAGACATAACATTATAACACACTTATTAGGTCACAGTATAGTGTAAACATAACTTTTATATGCACTGGGAAACCAAAAAATTCATTTGACTCACTTTATTGTGATATTCACTTTGTTATGGTGGTGTGGAACCAAACCTGTGGTACCTCTGGGGTGTACCTGTACCTACTCTACAGATAGCCTCACTTTACAAAATTCTTGTTCTTAAGCAGAAGCTTTTTTTTTTCTTTGTATTTTGTATTTTGTTTCTAGTTTTTTTAGAAAAGAGGAAAAGAGAGCCCTACAATGAAATGTGAAGACCACTGGCAGTCAGTTGTTAATTTTGACTTTGCACTCCACACTGGGAGCTTGTGCAAACCCCTTAAGCTCTGTTTGTTCATGCATAAGATTCAGAGATATGGAGGGATAGTCTCTAAAGACTCTTCCAGTTCCAAAATACTGTTTGATAAAAGCACAATGTATTCTGCACCTTTCTAGAGTTGTAAGGCTTTTGTCAAATGTCATTGCAGTGTCCCATTGATGGTCAATAATGCTTAAACAGGATGAAAATAATACCCTACTCAGAAGAGTGAGACTGGAAGACCAAGATTATACCTGTAAAAGTGGACCCTCATGATCTGGGTTCTAGTTCCACTTCATTACTAACAGATCATGAGACTTTGGGCTCTTGAACTCTTTGGGTCTGTTTTTCCCTCTGTAAAGATTAGGTGGTTACATTAGTTGCCTTCTAGCATGTCTTTCAGCTTTCAGATTCTACTGATAGCTCTAAGAAATATAGGTATCTAATGATAATCATAACATCTGAATGATTCATTTATCTTTGCTTAGCTGCCGATGGAAGGGAACTGGCTACAGAAAAGCAGACAAAATAAAAAAATTGTCTATTAGACACTACTAGACTCTGGTGAACTTTCATAGTCACACAAAGCAGCTGGTTATAGTTTTTAGCTTTTAGGAATTCTGTACTTCCATTTCTCACTTACAGTCAAGTGAAAGCTTCAGGGCCACCTGGGTGGCTCAGTAGGTTAAGTTTCTAACTCTTGATTTTGGCTCAGGTCATGATTTCCTAGTTCGTGAGCCCCACTATAGGCTCCATGCTGACAGTGTGGAGCCTGCTTGGGTCTCTCTCTCTCTCTCTCTCTCTCTCTCTCTCTTTGCCCCTCACACACGCCGTCTTTCCCTCTCTCACAATAAATAAACAAACTTAAAAAAGAGCTTCAGGCAAAGATAATATTGTCTACTATCCAGTATTACAGTCTGATCCCTCTAGTGTAGTTTGTTGGGAAATGCATTTCTTTGTCTCCAGAAATGGTTTTTGTAGTTAATAGCTTTCTAATAATACATCTAATAATAATGTCTTGCTTATTCTGTAATAATTCTCTAATAATATCTTACTAATCAAACCCTTGGAAAGGTGCCTTAAGTAGCAAAATATTTATTCTAGCTCATGGCCCTTTGTGGTTAGTGAAAATTCTTGACCCTGGATCCATCTCTGTATATACAGTATCTTTACAGGCAGCTGATCTCTCAGTCCCAGAGTGAACAGTCTGCATTTTGGGGACATTAAGAAAGCTATAGATGGAGGTAAATTTCTGAGAGGTTTCATGTGGGAATTGAACAGGAGGATCATATGAGGAAGAGTTTCAAAGCTGGCTCTGTGAGGATGGCAGAATATTTTCTAATCTCCAGTTTCAGTGTTTGGGCTGCACTGCGTGTGGTACATTCTTTGTGTTCAGGTGGGGCACCCCTGTTATCCTGGAGCGGAGTTTTCTAACTCTTATCTGGATCTGGAACTGGAACATGTTGTTTACTCTCCCCTTAGAAAGAAGTACAGAATTTGTCCACTTGTGTCCGGTACTCCTTCTCCTAATTTAAATAGAGTAATTCTTATTAACACAAATTATCCTTATACATTTATCACCCTCTCCAAACTCTTCCCCCACCCCAAGGGGGGGGCCTGTTTCTTAGAGTTACTTGCTCTCTTCTGTGAATGCTAGATATTAAAGAAATTTTCTGGCCTACGCATCATGGAGATAGATTTGTTTTTCATAATTATATATCCCCCACAGAGACTATAATAATTATGTTATGAATGTGTGGAGTCGTCATAATTTAGTCTTTGGTAATTTATGTTAATTTCTAATATACTTTAAATTATTAATAAGTGATTTTATAACCTTAATAAATTAATAAATGATCTAAAAGTAGAAGCCCAAGTTATTTGAGGCTACCACTGTGGGTTCACTAAATCCAAGTTATGTCACACTCACCTCACTTCTTGGCAGGTTTAGTAGATTGACTGATCATGGAAATGCAATAAGAAGAGCTTAGCCAAAACTCAGGAGGACATTTGACCACATGTCATAGTATTTTTGAAGGCCAGGGGAAAAATAGGGACCAATTACTAATACAGTTAAGTGGATGAGTATTAGTGAATCAATGCAGGAAATTTTGTGTTATACCTCTAGCATTGCCCTGTTAGAATTTCTCCATCAATGTTGTTATTTTTTTTTCAATTCTTGGATGACTCCTGTAGAAGGCATGCTTACTGATTTTGTGAATGACCTAGTGTAGAAAAGGATAATGAATACATTTGATGACATAGGAAGATATTGAAAAAGTCACCACAGACAAAGACACCTGGCCTAGTTTAATGATGTCATTAAATAGATGTAAGAATAAGGCTTTGTACATGGAGGAGACAAAAAAACCCTATACAATTGAGCCCCAAATGTGAGAGACTTGGCTTAAGTGTAGCACATGTAAAAAATGATGTAGGTGTTTAATAGATGGTGAGTGCAGTGTGCATCAGTCCTATTTTGTAGTGAAGAAATAGAGCTAGTGTGGTCTTAGGTAAGCTGTGTTACCAGAAGTCTAATAACAGCACCAAGAAAGTCATGTTCCCACTTTACTCTGCAGCTTGCAGCTTCCAAATTATAAAGAGATTCAGTTCTGAGTACAGGGTGTCCTTGAGGAGAACAGCTAGGATTGTTTGGAATCTAGAAACTAAATCCAGAAAGAAGGTCAAAGGAACCACAATGTTATAATTCTTTTGGAAATTTCTAGCTTTGCTTTTCACATTTAGGGTTTTTTGTTTTTTGTTTTTTGTTTTTGTTTTTTTTTTTTACTTTGGTTCCATCAATTTTGTTTGGCTCTATGGTGGAGATATGATTTGCCATGTGCACAGCCGATTATCCCAACACCTTTTATTAAATACACTATTTCCAGCCTTGATTTGGAATGTCTCCACTGTCTAATATCAATTTTCTGTAGATACACCTGGCTGTCTCTGAGTTCTCTGTTATGCTCCCTTGGTTTGTCTATCCCTGAGCTAAAAATCACACTATTTTAATTATTTTACATTTTTTTTTCCAAAATCATCCTGGCTTCTTTTGGCTCTTTCTTCTTCTATGTGAATTTTAGAATCAGTTTGTTAAGTTCCATAAAAATTCCCTGTAGAACATTTGTTAGCATTGTGTTGGTTTTTTTATAAAGTAATTTGGAGAGAATTGGTACAATTATTCTATCAAGTCTTCCTATTTAAGAACATATTTCTCTCTATTTAGTTCTTCTTTGAGTTTTTAATACAATTTATGCTTTCCTCTGGTAGAGTCTTACACATAATTTATTGGATTTATTTCCAGTTGCCCTATAGTGTTTATTGCTATTGCAAATGGTTTCTTTTGTAAAATTACATTTTCATATTGGTTACTACTGGAATATAAGAATACTGCCAATATTTGTAAGTTGATATTATATTCAGCAACCTTTCTGAATTCTCTGTATTCTAATTATAGGTTCTCTTAGATTTTTTAATGAAAGTAATGATAACATGCAAATGATGTTAATGTTTTGATATTTCCTTTTTATTTTATATGTTTTTTCTTATACCATTTATTGTACTGTCTGGGACCTCTAAAACAGTGTTGACTAGAAGTGCTGATAGTGTACATCATTATTCCATTCTTGCCTATCTCTCTTTACCCTTTTAGTTGCATTTTTACAAGATTTGATAAATGGTACTTTCTTTATTGTTCAGCTCTGGTATTTCATAATTTCTATTTTGATTTTATCTTGAGTTATTTTTTAGTACATTTAAAATTTTCCAAACATAGTTTTGTTGGTTTTATTTTTACTTTTTATTATTGATTTCTAATTGCATTGTGCTTAAAGAATGTGGTTGGATGAGTTTTGGTTTCAGAAATTAGTTGATGCTACCCCTGGGACCTAATATGTAATAAATTTTTATGAATGTCTTTGTGTGCCTAAACCACTGTACGTTCTTTTCTATTTGGTACAGGGTTTTATATGAGAATGTGGTGTGTGTGTGTGTGTGTGTGTGTGTGTTGTGTATAAGATCAAACTTACTATTGTATTCGAATTTGCTATCTCCTTAGGGAATTTTTGTCTCCTTGATCAGCAGTTCTGATATCAGAGTGTTAAAATCTCCTGTAGTTTTACAATCTCACAATTATAGTTTTGTTTGCTTCTCCTTGTTAATTGTATCTGGTTGCGCTTCCTATACAGTTGATAGCCTATATTTATTGTATAAGATTATTATATCTTCTTTGTAGAGTGTTCTTTTTATCATTATGTAATACCATATTTTGCTCCTATTTCTGTTTTATATCCTAAGTTCTGTTTTGTTGTTCATATTGCTTTACCAGCTTTTCTTTGTTTAATTAAAAAAAATTTTTTTAATGTTTATTTTTGAGACAGAGAGAGACAGAGTATGAACGGGGGAGGGTCAGAGAGAGAGAGAGGGAGACACAGAATCTGAAACAGGCTTCGGGCTCCAAGCTGTCAGAGCCCAACGCGGGGCTCGAACCCACGGGCCGTGAGATCATGAACTGAGCTGAAGTTGGATGCTTAATCGACTGAGCCACCCAGGCACCCCTTAATTTTTAAAAATGTTTATTTTTTTTTTATTTTTTTTTCAACGTTTATTTATTTTTTTTGGGACAGAGAGAGACAGAGCATGAACGGGGGAGGGGCAGAGAGAGAGGGAGACACAGAATCGGAAGCAGGCTCCAGGCTCCGAGCCATCAGCCCAGAGCCCGACGCGGGGCTCGAACTCACAGACCGCGAGATCGTGACCTGGCTGAAGTCGGACGCTTAACCGACTGCGCCACCCAGGTGCCCCTAAAAATGTTTATTTTTGAGAGAGACCGAGAGAGAGTGAGCACGAGTGGAAAAGGGGCAGAGAGAAGGAGAGAGAGAATCCCTAGCAGCCTCCACCCTGTCAGCACAGAGCATGTTGTACAACAGGGCTAGATTTCAAGACTGTGAGTTCATGACCTGAGCCAAAATCAAGAGTTGGATGCCTAACTGACTAAGCCACCCAGGTGCTCCTCTTTGTTTAATTTTGATAAAATATATTTGTTTACTATATTGTCAAATTTTCTGGATCATTTTCTTTATTTTTTTTGAGAGAGGCAGAGAGAGAATCTTAAGTAGGCTCCACGCCCAGTGTGGAGCCCGATGTGGGGGTCCATCTCACAACTGTGAGATCATGACCTGAGCTGAAATCAAGAGTCATATGTTTAACCAACTGAGCCACCCAGGCACCCAGATCATTTTGCTTTAGATGTGTCTCAAGTTGCATTTTGTTAACCTAGTCTTGTTAGACTGTCTTTTAATAGACGTGTGTGTGTGTGTGTGTGTGTGTGTGTGTGTGTGTGTGTGTGTGTGGAGAGAGAGAGAGAGAGAGAGAGAGAAAGAGATTTGAACTCATTTTTGCCATTTTCTTGTGTATTTTCTCTTCTTGATTTCTTTAATATTACTATTGTGATTTAGATTGACAAAATTATTAGTATCATCTTTTATGTTCCTCTACTGATTTTAGAAGCATAGATAACATTTCTGTTCTTGTAATGGTTATTCCTATGTTTTTAACATTCACACATAACTACAAAATTTTGTATCCAAGTTAAAAGGATTTTAAATGTATACAAACATCTTCTTTCTTTCCAATTCCACTTTTAAAAACTGCTCATTAAGATAGAATTCACATAGTTTACAATTCACCCATTTAAAGTATACAATTGAGTATTTTTTAGTTTATTCACAGGGCTGTGCACCTATCACCCCTCTCTAATTTTAGACACTTTTGTCCCCCTTTAAGGCAATCCTGTACCCAGGATTCTTGTTTGGCCTCCTTCCCATTCCCTCCCGTGTTCCCCAGTCTTAGGCAGTCACAATTTACTTTCTGTCTCTTTAGATTTGCCTTTTTTGAACATTTCATATAAATGGAATAAACAATATATGGTTTTGTTACTGGCTTCTTTCGTGTAGCATATGTTTTCATTTATGTTACCACTTTTAATTATGAAAAATTCATAATTTTTTGTAATCTGCAATTAGGAACATTTGATAATATACTTTATCTATTTGTGGGACCACCAGGATATTTTGCTTTCTTCTTTGGGACCTCCTTTCTAAAGTACCTCCTAAGATATATCAGTTCTTTACTGAGAATCTGTTAGTGGAACACTCATTGTGTCTTTATTTTGTCCTCATTATTTATGATAGCATAGCTGGGCATTGAATTCTGGCTTGGCAGTTCTTTTGTTTCTAACATTTTGTTATATAGCTCCATTATCTTCAAGGCATCTATTATTGCTGATGAAGTGCCTGCTGTCAGTCTTTTCTTTTTTTAAGTAGATAATACTTTTTTTTTTAATTTGAGAGAGAGAAAGAAAATGAGTGTGCGTGGGGGAGAGGTATGGATGGAGGGAGGGAGAGAATCTTAAGTAGGCTCCACGCTTAGTGTGGAGGTTGACACTTGATCCCATGACCCTGGGATCATGACCTCAGCCAAAATCAAGAGTCGGATGCTCAACTAACTAAACCACCCATGTGCCCCTTTAGGTAGATAATACTTCTTTATGGTGCCTTAATGTTCTGCAGCTTCACAATGACAAGTGCAGGTGTGGATTTATTTGTATTTATCTTGATTAGTACTGAGATTACACTTTGAATGTCTGTGTTTTTATGGCTGTTTTTCCTTTCTTTATCTCTGAGGATTCTAGACATATTTGGTTTGAGGTCACTTTCAGATGGTTCTAATATGTCCATTTTGTCTTGAGTGGGTTAATCTCTCAGTGGTTGATATTGTTGCTCATTGTGGTGTTTATTTTATGTATTTTGGAATTTTGTTTTGAGAGCTTAACTTAAGTGAGAGTCACTATCCATTTCACCTCACCCTACTTTGCCTAGCAGTTTTATGATTGCCTCTATTTTGTTCCACGGGAAATTCAGGATTCCTGATCTTCATGATAATGGTGATAATGTACATCCAGCCATTGATCTAGCAAGTGGCTCGCTTGGGTCCTGGCCTCTCCTGCCTCTTTTGTTGTACAACTTCACATAAACTGCTTTTTTTAGTCTCATTTTTGGAGTTCTGCCCACTCCCTGGTTTAAAGCAATGTGCTGGCTCCAATTACATGCCTTAAGTGAGGCAATTGTAATTCTCATTAACCTACAGAAGCTGAATTCCTGGCCTTCTTTGCTTGCTTCCAGACTTGGAGTCCATTAAGCTTTATTCACTGCTTTGTGTTTCTGTTCTATCTATAGTCCTTGGGAATATTTATTATAACCAATGTATAACAATAGAATTCATATAATTTATTGTCATCTTCCTGGATATGACTGTAGGATAACTCAGCATCTGTTTCAACTTCCTTCTAGTATTCCTTCTCTTACTACATGAAGGTTACTACTAGGGTTCCTGATGTAGTTCAGATTGTAGTAATCACATTCACTTCTATGAGACTTGAATTCAGAACTGAGTTCAGTGGGGATAGGGTTCAGTACACATGGCATTAGTTTTGCTGGAGCAGGTCCAGTGGCTTAGAGTTTGCAGCTGTTTCTGATCCCCAGGTCGTAGCCTTGGGCTGTGTCCCCTGAAGCCAACAATTCTGGCAGCAACTTCCTGATCTGCAACTGGAGCTAAGACATTGTGTTTTATTTTTTATTTTATTTATATTTTGAATGTTTTTATTCATTTTTGAGAGAGAGAGAGAGAGAGCAAGAGCTAGCAGGGGAGAGGTAGAGAGAGAGGGAAACAGAGGGTCCAGAGTGGGCTCTGCACTGACGGGAGTGAGCTCGATGTGGGGCTTGAACTCACAGACCATAAGACCATGACCTGAGCCTAAGTCAGACACTTAACTGACTGAGCCATCCAGGCATCCCAGACATTGTGTATTTAGAACCAACAATCACATTGGTGGCTGCCTAATTCCTGAATGTGGCTAAGGAATTATGATTGTGTCCAGCTCTTAGCAGAGCAGTGCTGTGCTTCTTTCACTTTCTGACGGTGGCAGAGGTGGCTGTTCCCTTGGCAGGCCAGTTCTATATGGATTCTGAGACTTGTTCTGAAGGTTTAGCATAGAGCCAGGTCTTCCAACTCTTCCAACTATTTTGTTGGCATCTAAATGTTAGCACTTCAGTGTTATTTCTGATTCCGCTTGAAATACTAGAGGATTTTTATACCTGCAAGTGAATCCTGGCTAATACACCAGCTAGGATTTTCCCTTTTTTCCTTTTTATTTTTTGTCTATCATGATTACATGAGTAGTGCAGGAATAGGGGGAGGGGTGTGGGCTCAAACTGTGAACTTACACAGTCATCTAGAACTGTCACTTATATTGTTACGTTTTTCAATTTCAAATAGTTTCTTTTAGATCCTCAACATGTGAAACTGATGTTGATTTGCACCATTGTCTGGATTGTAAAACAGAAATAAAATGGTATCTGTTACCCCCAAGAAGAAAAAGGATAGTATATATTTAAGATTCCAAAGCAAACTGATTGGTTTAAGAAAATTTAGAAGATGTAATACATTTTTCTAACACTGGAAGTAATGAAGTGTTATGCTCTTTGAAGACTATGATGAATTATATAACTACAAAGTAGAAAACACCAGCTAGCTACAAATAAATCTTATTCTCCCTCTTGTCTTTCTACTTACATTTTATCACAGCTAGTTTGCTAGTTACATATATAAAGAAATAAAGCTCTTTCCTAGAATTTATAGAAGAAAAATATTTTTTCTAGCCATCTTTGTGAAAGGGCTCTCAAATTTCTGATACTGTTTTTATTAAAAGAGATACTGAGGGGTGCTTGGGTGGCTCAGTCGGTTGAGCATCCGACTTCAGCTCAGGACATGATCTCACGGTTCGTGAGTTTGAGCCCCGCGTTGGGCTCTGTGCTGATGGCTCAGACCGTGGAGCCTGCTTCAGATTCTGTATCCCCCTCTCCGTCCCACCCCTGCTTGTGCTCTGTCTCTCTTTGTCTTTCCAAAAAAAATGAATAAACATTTAAAAATATTAAAGAGATATTGATAAGAAATGTTCTTTTTCATTATTTTCCTGGCATAACATCATGCCATCCCAAACTTATCTGTACCACATTTGTATTGTGTATTGTGACTCCAGGAAATAAGCAGAAATATCCTGAAATTCCATTCCTCCTCTACAAACTTGTCTTATTGTTTCTTTTCATTTGCAGTTACTTAAAAAATTATGCCAGAATCACAACACAGAGTAATGCTTATAATACAGAGCAATCTAAAATAGGTAGCCAATAAAAATGTATCTATGTTATAATTACAACTTTGAAAAATTAAATATGTGGAGAATAAGTACTGGAAAGAAATATGAAAAAATGGAAGTATTTGATGGTTTCTTAGAGGAAATAAAACCAGTCAGGCTTGTTTTTTCATAGGAGGCTTGTTTTGACTCCTAGAGTATGGAATCTGCCTTTCCTCTCCTCCGTTTGTGAAAACTGGGAAAACGCTTATTTCTCGGTTTCTGGCACCACTCTTGTTTTTTGTGAGATATAAAAAATGATTGAGAGTGGTTGTGTGAATAACACATCTGTACATTTTTTAGGTACTCTGAGATGTAGCTTATATAGACTTGGGGACTTCCAACTCTTATAGCCACCATCATCCCTGTCCTGGTGTTGCAAGAGCATCCTAGTTTGTTTACTTTTCATGCTTATTCCTCAATATTCCCTTTCTACAGTGGCCTGAGTGATAATTTCAAAGTACAAGTCAGATCCCATATCTGCTTTGCTCTAACACTCCAAAGGGTTTCCCCCTCAGGCAGCATAAAGTCCTCTATAGTTGGTTCATCTTTCCAATTTCATTTCTTGTTGCTCTTTCCCTGTTCCCACCATTCTAGCCACAGTTGCCTTCTTGCTTACCCATCAACTTAAACATTCTGTCCTCTCAGGACCCTGCATTTGTTGTTGCTTTAGCCTGTAGGGCTTTTCTTTCACTGCTTAAAGTCACTGCTTAAATTCCTTCTCACAAGCGCCTTCACTGATTATCTAAATAGTACCTCTCTATCCTCTTATCTTGCTTTATTTTTCTTCTAAGTATTGTCACTAATGAGTATTCTATATTTATTTGTTTATTGTCTGTCGACTCCAGTAGAATGGAAGCGTGATGAAACCACAGATTTTGTCATCTTTGTTCACTGTTACATGCTCAGGGCCTGGAACAGAACCTGGGACATAGTAGGTGCTCAATAAGTGAATTAATTTAAGTGGTCCCTTACTACATACATGGAATTTATTTCTTTTGTTTGCCTTATTTATTTCTAATCAAGGTTTTTCTGTCCTTGTGAAGTTGAATTTCAATCTGGATAAAGAAAGAGATGAAACAGAAACTGAGTGCTTTTTTCTCTGCCTCATACAGTAGTCCTTGCCTTTCTTGATTCTCCCCACTTCTATTCATCTAAGAAGAGCTCCTACTATTGCCCTCCATGAGTGTGAACATAAGCTCATTTTGCGCCTTTACCTTCCAAACATTCTTTTTATAAATATTTGCCAGTCTTGTGTCTATTTGACCTTGGCCATGTGATTTTTTTTTTCTTGTATGTTTTGAACACGTCCTTTAGTGTTTAGGTGCTTCATAGGGTTTCTTGTTTGAACACGTTCTTTAGTGTTTAGGTGCTTCACAGGGTTTCTTGACAATACATGTCAACTTTGAGATCTCCCCCTTATGTTAGTGATTGTATAGTTGAAACTTTTGCTTGAATTTTGCTGAAAAGTCTTCTGGGACTTCAAAGTTGTTTTTTCTTTTTTTTTAAATTTCTTTTTAAATTTTTTTTAACGTTTATTTATTTTTGAGACAAAGAGAGACAGAGCATGAATGGGGGAGGGTCAGAGAGAGGGAGACACAGAATCTGAAACAGGCTCCAGGCTCTGAGCTGTCAGCACAGAGCCCGAAGCAGGGCTCGAACTCACGGACCGTGAGATCATGACCTGAGCCGAAGTTGTCTGCTTAACCGACTGAGCCACCCAGGCGCCCCTGAAGTTGTTCTTTCACGATCTCTGAACATTGGCTTATATCTAATTTACCTCTGAAGTTTTGGTAATCTATTTTCTTTAACTTTAACCTGTATGTCTAATACAACCAGAATTATCTTATTTGGTGATTAGATACTTGACTTTAACATAGATGGCTTCTTTGAAGATTTTTGTCATTTTTTTACATCACCAATCTATTCTTTCTTGTCAGAATTAAGTCCTGTTTAGCAATTCTCTTCTTCCTTTATTTTTTCATTGTCAGCTTCCCTAAAAGCATTATTTTTTTATTAAGTGATTTTAAAGATTCCTTACTAGGATAGTTAATAATTACTCTTTCATATCCATTTGAATGAAAGTAGATAGAACTATCTTGGCAATGTAGTAAGGTTTATAGACTTTATGAATGGTAGTTGAGGGGTTAAATACATAATAGGTTTTTTATTAGACTGCTGACAAAAAATTTGGATACCTAAAAGAGTCAAACTGGCTTGAATTTATCCTTTGGTCAGTAGAGGTCATCCGTGCCAAGGAAACAAAGCCGTGTGTGTGTGTGTGTGTGTGTGTGTGTGTGTGTGTGTGTGTGTGCGTGCGCGCGTGTGTATGTATGTATGTATGTTCTGGTCAGTGATATTACTATAACATTTATAGCATAGAAATAAGAATTTCTTATGCTATAAGAATTTTAATGTTAAAACAATTAGTTTATGTCAAGCTGGTTTCTGCTTGCCTAAGTCAGGGTTGTAAGTAAATTTGTAAATCTGTGTATCCAGTGCTTCGAAGTTCTAATAATGAAAAAGTACCCAAGAAATGCTATATTCTCTCCCTATTAGTTCATCCTCAGTTGATCCATATAGCTGTAAATCTGTTGCTCTCTTATAACTTGTGTAGCTATTTAAAGTTTAGAAAAAAATATGTATTTTTCTGAAGTGCTAAGCTTACAAATTTCCCGGGCTTCACACTTCTAACAAATAATGCATATTATAGAAAGATTTATTCTAGGGTCATTTTCTAAAACTTTGAACAGGTTTCACTTTGCCTGGACTGTGGTGGACTTATCCTTTTTCTCTTTATTTGCCCAGAGTCACCCAAGAACAGCTTTTCTTTTATAGTATCTAAGTCTCATTTGTAAACTATCTTGGAGTAGCAACTCTGAGGTATAATCTTCTAGCAAAAGAGGTAGTCAGGGCCCTGGGCAAGGGATCTAATCTGCATTGCCCATGTGGGAAAGAAAGCTACTGAGCTGAAGCAGAGCTGTTCCAGTCCAGTGGGCAAGTCCTGTTTCCCCCAGGGATGGATGGGGATGCCAGGCTTTCGTGGGTCTCACCTTGCATGGGGGGGTGGGGCACAGATGTGGTATTGGTGACAAATGGTAGCAACCTGCTGAAGCGTGGTGGGTTTAGAGGGCAGAAGATGCTTCTGGTGGTAGGACAGCCCACCTGGAGGTAGTGTCATTGGCTGCAAAACACAAGCTGGAGTTCCTTGCGGAACACCTATTCTAAGAATTTGCTGAGAGGCACCTGGATGGCTCAGTCATTGAAGTGTCCGACTTCGGCTCAGGTCATGATCTCACAGTTCGTGGGTTCAGGCCCCACATGGGGCTCTTTGCTGACAGCTCAGAGCCTGGAGCCTGCTTCAGATTCTGTGTGTGTGTGTGTCTCTCTGCCCCTCCCCCCACTCATGCTCTGTCTCTCTCTGTCTCTCAAAAATAAACATTAAAAAAATTAAAAAGAAAAAAGAGAGTTTGCTGAGACATTTGTTTTGCCCGTGGCTCATTTGTTCCTTGTCAGAAGTCCACCATGAGAAGTGGCCTAGTCACTAACCTAGGGAAATCTTGTAAGTCAAAGCTTGACCTTCCTCTGCTGGAAGAAGCACAGTGCTGTGAAAATTAGAGAGGAAACCATTCTTCCTTCTGTTCTGGGCTCTGCTTAGGTCTATTTTAGTGGTGTGGATTATTGTGAGGAGCTTCATTCTAAAAGCTTATCCTGCAGTATCTCTTGATGTCCTTGGAAATGATTTTGAGTTGTCTTTCCTTATTTGGAGTTAATGGGATATTGAAGCAGAAATTGAGTTATATCATCATCTAGGGACTGCAGGGAATCTCTAAGGATTACTTCCACTTTTTGTTTATTTTAAATAAAAAAAAGGCTTTGAGGTATGGGTGGCAGGGTAACGACACAATTACAGGAATTGCTTTCACTCCTCACTGGATTCAGTCACAGCACAAAGTTGTTGCTATAGTTCTGTAGCCCTGGGGATAATGTTTGTGATTCCTTTGCTTATTGTATTTTTGGGACAGTGCTTCTTAAAGTTGTAGAGTCTGACTTCTAGTAAATCAGAAAACAGGTTTCAGGTTTATGAAATGCTTATACAAGTGTACAAAAATTGGAGTTTGACTTTAGAGACAAAATTCTTTTTTACTATATGTAGTTTCTTGAACTGACTTTTAAAATGACCTGTAAGCAAGGGAACTCTGTTCATTTTTGACTCAGGAAAAATAGGAGCATCTTACTCATTTTTCTGATATAATTGGCATTGATCCTTAAGGGTTACTTGGATTAAAGTTACCCTCTAGTCTCAGTTTTTGTGTTACTATCTCTTTCAAAATAGGACTTGCCTGAGATTTTTATTTTTATTTTATTTTATTTATTTTTAAGTAAGCTCTATGGCCAACATGAGGCTTGAACTCATGACCTTGAGATCAGGAGTCGCATGCTCAACTGACTGAGCCAGCCAGGGGCCCCTGAGGTTTTATAATGTAGAAATGTTTTATGGCCATTCCTGTTGACTTCTGTCTCTTTAAAAGCATTAGACCTCCACTAACATTTCATTTCCACCTGCTGTTTGGTTAACACTACCTCTCTTCTTCAAAAGTAACACATTATGCCTTCAATAAATATGCCTTCTATCCCCATTGAGACTAAGACACTTGTTACCACATTATTTGCTCTGTGTTGCCCTTGCCCTTTTCCTGTTTGTTTGTTTCTTTTTGTTTGTTTTTGTTTTTGTTTTTGTTTTTGTTTTTTTGGCACTCCACATCTCCCTCTCATCACAGTTGTCAAGATCTAAAAAATTCAGTCTTCAGTTAATTCCATTTGATTCCTATTGTTCTCAGTAAAAAGAAAGAATGATGTTGGGAGTAGTAGGAGAGGTCCTAGAGGTAGTCATATTATTTGTTGTACAAGTATTTTCTTTTAAATAGTTGGATAATGATAGCAGTTTGCCTAAGTAAGCACATAGCTAGGAGTCCCTAACCTACTCAATAGTGAATGCCAGTGTTGTAATCCCAGTGATTTGCGCCTAGAATATGTCTTAATCAGCTTCATGATCCTGTTCCTTTTTCAATGGTACTTCTTTTTGAAACTTAGTCTCTTGACTTTATAGTACTAAATAATACAGACATAAAAATAGTTACCTATCTTGGGCATTTTTTGATAATTACCCTTTGTTTCTTGAAGAATCATTAAAATATGATTGGTGGATCCATTTGTACTTTGAGGCGTGAAGTTTTACCTTTTCTTCTACCTTGGCACTGCTACTGAAGAAATTAAATAATTAAAAGTGGAAGTGTAAGTAAAAATGGAGATATAATGGAAAAGCCAGATTCCTCTGGCTGCCTCCTTCATACTACTGAAAGTTTGTTCTCTTAGAATGACAATGACATCTGGTGGGTTGTTTGTATTAATGGAGATCAGTGAAGAAGAAGAGATACAACAACAATGAAGTTGAGATTGTTTGGTAGCCATGGAAATAGGGGTTGGTGATGATTAGTCAGTGTTTTTCAGTTTCTGGAATGAACACTGAACACTCCAGATTGGGATTTGGGTGTGTATCTCTCTTAAGACTTTCATAATAAAAAAGCATTTATTAAATAACTCTGTGTGAAACATGATCTGTTCTTCGTATAAGAGAGTGCCCCTCTGTGAATGTTTGTGATGTAAAGTGAACAATCAAAGAATGAAAACTCATTAGGATCAAACAGTTACTTAAAGAATTTTTGATGATGAATGCAGTGGTACCCAATGATTGGTATAAGGTAAGTTTATTAGTTTAACAGTCCAATGGCTGGACTGTTCTCTTTGCTTCCAGTTGCTTGGGAAAGTTTTTGTGAGGAAGACTGATTTTCAAAGTGATTTAAGTGATGGCAAGTTGAAGGATTGGCCAGCTGAGACTGGGAGAGACATAGCATATGAGACCGCTAAGAGACAAGGGTAGGCACCTAAATTTTTTGTGTGTGTGTGTGTCTTTTTTTTTCTTTCCCCTCCTTCCCATCCCCCCATCAACCTTCAGTTTACTCTCAATTTTTAAGAGTCTCTTACAGTTTTTCTCCTTCCCTCTCTGTAACTTTTTTCCCCCTTCCCCTCCCCCATGGTCTTCTGTTAAGTTTCTCAGGATCCACATAAGAGTGAAAACATATGGTATCTGTCTTTCTCTGTATGACTTATTTCACTTAGCTTAACACTCTCCAGTTCCATCCACGTTGCTACAAAAGGCCGTATTTCATTCTTTCTCATTGCCAAGTAGCTTTTGTGTCTTTTTTTAAAAAGTAGGCTTCACACCCAGCGCAGAGCCCACTGTGGGGCTTGAACTCACGACCCTGAGATCATGACTTGAGCTTAGATCAAGAGTCAGGTGCTCAACTGACTCAGCCACCCCCAAGACACAAGTGCCCCAAGGTGCCCCAAGACATAAGGATAGAATGTGATACCCTGGTAAAGAGGATGAGGACGAGATATAGGCTTTTTTTTTATAAGGGTCTTTTTCCTTTTTTTAAAGGAATCTCTGGACCCACCTGGGGCTCGAACTCATGACCCTAAGATCAAGAGTCGCATGCTCCACTGACTAAGCCAACCAAGTGCCCCAAGGACTAGATACAATCTAATGAGGAAAGAATGTATAGAAGAGAAAGGAGAGGTGAGAGTCCTTGAAGTGCAGTGACAGGAATGTGCAACTCAGAATAAGGAGGTGGTTTCTAGTCAATAGGATGATGCGATGTTCCTGCAAAGGTTTATAAAAGGATCATGTTCATGTAGAGGGAAAAGAAGTTAAGTGTTTTTTAGACCCTCGTCTTTTATTAGGAACTGTATGACACTCATTTAAACCTACCATTGTCTTGAGAACTGTGGTGTTCAGTCTCATCATGTCCTAATATAGACAACATATGAGCTTAGATTATTTTTAAGACCTATTGTATTTATGCATTTTAGTTTTTTATCATAAAGTTTGATTTGAAGTAATTTCTGTGGCAAAGAAGAAGGTTAAATAAAAATTTGTCGAATGTAGTACCACCATAGGGAAATGCCATTATCTCAAGGACTCAGCCTGGATTTCAAAGCTGTCAGTTGGAGCCATATTTCTTGAATTTTTTTTTTCTTCTAACTCAAGCTGGTGTCATTTTTAATATCATAACATACATATCAGAGAAAAGGAGAAAATGATCCTGGTGCTGATTACCACTTGGAAGAAGGTTCGGAGAGGTGAACTTTTAATGAGACTTTGGTGTACTTATGATACATTTGCCCACCAAAATCACTGAAGTGGCTGACCTGACTTATATTGGTTTTTTGATAGCATCTGATTTCAACTCTGTGGGAATTTCTTCAAGTGAAAGGTAATTTATGGAACTTACTGATAAGACTGCTTACATTTAAAAAAGCTTTCTATTGCATTTAGATACACTCGGGAAAGGCCAAGATGTGCTAGGCTTCACTGTTAAGGTTGTGCTTACTCTAAAGTCAATGGTAGTGCAGCTGTGGGTCCATTCTAAATGACAAGAAAAGGATCTCTGTGCTAGGATTGGTGATGGGAGCTTTATTCCACAAAAGAGGTCATAAAAATGATGGTGGAATTTTAAAGATTGATGAGAAAGAGTGAGATTTTATCACCTTCATATTCTTTCTTTTTTTTTTTCTTTAGAAGTAAGAAAAGAGCTTTTATTTCATCTGAATGTCAAGTCAAAAGTAGTTAGTATTCATCAGACCACGTTTTTCCCTTCTTACGTCTAAGAATTTCAAGATCTCAGAAGTTAGAGCTGAAGCTTTATCCTCAATTGCAAAGGCCCAGAGGTAAAGCAAAGAAACGTAAAAATCAGCTTAACCTCAGCATTTAGTAAGAAACTGCAACAAATCATATAACATCTAGCTTGGTATCACTTACAGGAGCACAGGTACTAAGGCAATAATCAAAATGACTCTGAAAATCGGTCTTGTCAGATCCATTTCCTGTTCTGTGAAAGAATGAAAGAGCCAGAGACCAGGATGAAATAGTAAGTTACTCTTTCTTAATTTCATTGAGCTTTAGATTCTGATGCACATTGACATTCTCACTGACAAGCTGAAAAAGTACCCCTTTCACAAATAAGTGGCTTCACAGAAAAGAGAATACAAAAAAATAAAATTTTATTTACATTTTCCCAAATTCATTGCTCTCCTTTGTCACCAGATGTGTTTTTAATTGCTGTGTCAAATCCTGTCTTACTGATATATCATAATTTTAAAACTATTCTTCTACTGAGGAGTACTTGGATGATTTCCAGTTTTCCGCTATTCTAAATAGTACATCTCAGAACATCTCTATATAGATTATTTTCTTACCTTCTTCCCTCCTTTACTCCTAACCTCCCTCTTTTCTTCCTTCCCTCTTTCCCTTTTAGGGTACTGAGTATTTCTTCACATTCATTACATTCTTTACATTCATCCAGCTAGAATTATTGAGTCAAAAAATATGAACCGTTTTATAGTTCTTGTTACATATTACTGCTTATTCTTCAGAAAGACTGAATCAACTAGTAATGTCACTAGGTCGAAGTTCAGCCCAGGCAGTATCAGACTTTATAATTTATGTTTTAAGCAGTAATACTCGAAACTAAATTTCTTTATTTTTTAACTGTGTATTTTTCCCTATGATTCCTTTCCTATTTGTGTCTCTTTTTTCAGTTTCTCTCCTTTGATGTTGCCCTTACATAATTGTAAACTTCTTTTACATTTTGCACAATGCACCTTTTTATCACTTTCTCCTAATTTGTTGTATTCCTTTTGGTATTTTTTTATTGCAGTTTAATAAACTGATACTCTTATTTTTTCTGAGATAATTTTTTAAAGTTCATTTATTTATTTCAAGAGAGACAGGGCGAGCAGGGGAAAGGCAGAGAGAGAGAGAGGGAGAGAGAGAATCCCAAGCAGGCTTCACACTGTCACTGCAGAGCCTGATGCAGGGCTCGAACCTATGAACCGCAAGATCATGACCTTAGCCAAAACCAAGAGTTGGACACTTAACCAACTGAGCCACCCAAGTGCCCCTCATTTTTTCTGAGATAATTTTTTAATTACCACAAAAGATTAATTTTCTGGTTTATTTTCTTTGTCTTTTAAAATATCCGATCATAAAGATACACAGATGTGCTAATAAGCAAGGTGTGGATCCAAATAAATTTTTTATACTAATATTCAGGTATTCTAGCATTTCTTAAGTGGTGATTCCTCAACATTGAATTGCTATTGAATTCGCGCTCATCATATATATTAAATAAGTGATACAAAATTCTTTTTGAGTAAACTACAGTGGCCTCTTACCTAGTCTCCCTGCCTCTAGACAGTCTTTCCTGTTTAACCTGCACAGTGATGTCAGAGAAATCTTTCCAAAACTCAACATGCTCATGCCATTCGTCTTCTTGGACTCCTTTAATGGTTCCATTTTTGTCATGATGAAGCCCAAACTCCTTAGCCTGGTCAGTAAGTCCCTTTATGATTGAAGTCCTCTGTATCTGTCCATAATTATGTTCTGATATTCCTTGATAGGTGTTCTATGCTCCAGCCATGCTGAACTATCTGTACATCTCTGGACCATTGCTACTGTGCATTTGTACATTATGTTCCCTTGAAATGTGCTCCTTCTTTCTTTTTTTAATGTTTATTTACTTATTTTGAGTGAGTGAGTGAGAGAGAGAGAGAGAGAGAGAGAGAGAGAGAGAATCCCAAGCAGGCTCCATGCTGCCAGCGCAGAGCCCAACACAGGGCTGGAATTCACGAAGTAGGAGATCATGACCTGAGCTGAAATCAACAGTCGGATGCTTAACTTACTGAGCCACCCAGGCACCCCTGCTCCCTCTTTGTTACTTGATCACTTTCTCTGAGAAGTTCACTCACTCATTTAATAAATATTTTTACATAGTGTGTGCTAAATAATGTTTTAGATGCCAGAAATAGTAATGAAGAAAAAAGATGAGAATCTCTGCCCCTAGAGCTTTGCATTCTATTAGAACCCAGGACTAGGTTGGGTGCTTTTGCCTCTCACAGTACACAGTACCTTACTCTTAACAAAAAACAAAACAAAAAAAGAAAAACAAAAAAAACCCCAAAAAACAAAAAACCAGGATGAAGTAGACAAAGTTAGTCTTCGTGATTCTGGCTTTTCTATTAAAGGCCTTTCTCCTCACTTCCTTCCCAGGAGATGGCATCACTGCTAATGCATAAATTGCCCTCTCTCTCATCCATTATCAAAACTTGTCCTCACAAAAGGAGCCGAAACTTACTCCTTTTACAGAAGGTAAAATTGAGAGTTTAAAGTATTAGCTCTCCCAGGGATATTCCATTCCAAAAGGCCAGAGAACCCTAAGCTAGCATCAAATTGCCTAAAATCAAGTTTAAATTTTGGAGCAATTAGCTTTTTTCAATACTGTTAAAACTGGAAAAAAGGAAGAGAAGAAGCAGCTTGAAGTAGAACCAGTTAGGTTATGGTGGATGTTCCCTCTAGGTCTGAAGTCTGTGGCCTTTAGTTTTTAACACAGTAACTGATTTCATGAGAAACTTTGAGCCCATTCATACTACTTATTTATTCCAACTGTCAACTGGGGAGAGAATTACTGTTTACTTCCTTTTCTTGGATCTTAGGAAGATTGGTGAGCCATTTTGGAGAAGTGCCATATAAATCTAATAAATGATAATAACTCAGCAATAATAATTTAAAAAATTTTGAGGACATACTCTATACAAAGCTGTAACACCTTTGTGAATCCCATTGGGGAATCTGGATGAATCTGAGTTTGTGACTGCCTGATTTTTTAAAAAATGTTTATTTATTGAGAGAGCGAAAGAGAGAGAGAGCAGGAGAGGGGCAGAGAGAGAGAGAGAGAATCCCAAGCAAGCTTAACACTGTCAGCACAGAGCCTGATGCAGGGCTCAAACCCATGAAATTATGACCTGAGCTGAAATCAACAGTCAGATGCTCAAGGGACTGAGCCATCCAGGCGCCCCATGACTGCCTAATTTATGAAGATTACATGCTTGAGGCTTGAGTTTGAATTTTGATTTTATTTTTTTAAGTTTATTTATTTTTTAGAGCACAAATGGGAGAGGGGCAGAAAGAGAGGGAGACACAGAATCTGAAGCAGGTTCCAGGCTCTGAGCTGTCCGCACAGAGCCTGATGCAGGGCTCGAACCCATGGACCGTGAGATCGTGACCTGAGCCAAAGTCTGATGCTTAACCGACTGAACCACCCAGGCACCCCAAATTGGATTTTGAATGAGAGAAGTATATGTTCTGATAAATTGAGGTAAGAATTTAGTTCAGTGAAAAAGATAAGATAGGAAATCAAGAAAAGATAGTTTCATGGAAAAGTGAGTATGGAGGAGCAAGAAAGTGACTGAATATTAGAGACAGAATATTGCAGAAATGGTAAACGAGGTATCTATGATAGAAAAATATAGAGTGTTAAGCAAAGTTAATCTTGTAGTGGTGAGAGGAGGTGACCACCAACATATTCTGGATTTTAGGAGCACCAGTAAGACACTTCTGTCTGACTTAAAGTATATTTTCCATTTACCAGTGAAGGCTGAATAATCTTGTAAAGAATGTTTGACCTTGTGCAATATAAATGAGGAAAGAAAAACACCCTATATTCCCTAAATTAAAATTTGGTCTACTTTGAAGGAAAGGATAGGTCCTGCCAGAGAGTTATGTATTAATATGGAGTTACTTGGGACCTATTAAAGAAGGTTAAGTACCAGAGTTTTCATAATTGCTTCTTTAATTTCTTCATATTTTATTCTAAATCACAAGTGGAGAATTACTAGAATATATGAACCCTCCTCAACTACCATCCCTAGCAAGCTTCATTAATCTTTGAGGTACTTGTTTCTGTTAAAAACAATGACCAAAAAAATGAAATGGAATCCAGAAGAACTAATTTTTATTCCTTCCTCTAATTCTTCAAAGCACGCTTGAAAAGTTTATTTATTTATTTTGAGAGAGAGAGAGAACAGGGGAGGGGGAGAGAGAGAATCCTAAGCAGGCCCCACACTTTGCAGAGCCTGATAAGGGGCTCATACTCATGAATCACGAGTTCAGGACCTGAGCCAAAGTCAGATGCTTAACTGACTGAACCACCCAGGTGCCCCTTCAAAGCACACTTTTAAAGTGGGGTATGTGTATGAGAAAGACGGAAGATTTATTAGTGATCAAGTTGCTGTTTGGGGCGCCTGGGTGGCTCAGTCTGTTAAGCATCCGACTTCGGCTCAGGTCATGACCTCATGGTTCGTGAGTTTGAGCCCTGCATCGGGCTCTGTGCTGATAGCTCAGAACCTGGAGCCTGCTTCGGATTCTGTCTCTTCAGCTGTCTCTGTCCCTTCCCTGTTCATGTTCTGTCTCTCTCTCAAAAATAAATTAAAAAAGTTTTTTTTAAAGCTGTTCTATTTAGAAATGCCTTTTAATTTTAGTATTTGGGACGTAAATATCTTGGACAAGGGAAGAAGTACACATAGGTGCTGGAACTCTTGATTATACCTATACTGTTTTTCCTTTGACGTCTCCTGGTGGCCACAAGTCCCTAACCTTTGTGAATACTAAGGCCCTGCTGGATTATCCCTGCAGAATTGCATACAGAGAAGCACAGTCCAGCAGCCAGAAAGAATTTAAAGGAGATCTCAGTCTTGACTTACTTCTCTCAAAGAATGTTAAATAAAATCTAAGTTATAATTCATAGTAATGCTTCTGACAGTCCTCTTTATTCTTTTCTCCAATTCTTTCACATTAGGGCTGCTTAGCAACCCTTCTCTCTCTAAAAGGTTGAGCTCTTTTTGATACCCCAACCTGATTTTCTTTCTTTCTTTTTTTTTTTATTATTAGAGAGCAGGAGAGAGCAGGAGAGAGGAGCAGCGGGAGAGAGAGGAAGAATCTTATGTAGTGACACGGGGCTCGATCCCATGACCCTGGGATCATGACCTGAGCTGAAATCAAGGGTCAGATGCTCAACTGACTGAGCCACCCAGGAGTCCGCTGATTTTCTTTGTGCTCATCTATTTTCCCCAACTCTATTAAATGGGCAGACATAGTATTCCTGGTTTCTTTTCTTATTTTTCTCTATTCCTTTCCCATTACTCAGATTCTCCACAAGAAAGGTGAGTCCAGAAACTGTCATAGCAAGCAGGAATTCTTCCTTCCTTCCTCTCAGCTCTACAGTCTTACCTTTCTTCATTCATTCTCTTGATTCTGAACTACAGTAGGTGTTGGGAAACTGGACAGTGCAAAAGAGAATTTTCCTCAGAGGACTGTGCAGGATGGAGAAGTAAGTTGATTAGGTGAAGACTAAATATATTTTAGTTAGCCCCTCCTTCTCCCAGGATGGGTGCATTCACACTTTAATAAATCATGCTGTGGTTACATAATAAGGTTGCTTTGAGGATTTAAGAATTCTATTTTTTGAGTCCAAGGGAGGAAGTTCTTTTTTTATTTTATTTATTTTTAAAACTTCTTTGCTGGTTAATGGAAGTCTGTTACGTTGGAGCATCTTATCTAATTGGCACATTCAGATCATCTGATTGTTCTATCCCACAGTCCGTGGGCCATTTCTGCCAGTTGTTAAACTAAAGAAATATATTTTGAAACATTGCTCCATATATCCTGTTAAATCATCTCTCCTCCTCTTCCTTATCCCTACTATTTTCCCTGGTTAGCACATATCCTTAGCCACCAACATGTTGAAGAAGGCTAGCAGACAGATACGGGTGATGGGACAAGGCCTGAATTATCAACCAAGAGTATCCTGGACTCCAGTGCTCATAGTAGCTTCTTTGATCCATCATTTACTTATTGACATAATCTAAGGAGGGAAGGACCCTGTCTTGCTGTACTTGGTGCACCTGTGCATTCTGATGGTTGCCTGAGAACCTCCATCTGCTCCTTATTCAACTGACTCTAAGTCTGAAGTTCTCTGAAACTGCGCCTGCCTTCACAGCAGTTTTTTCCTGCAAGTGTCTAAAACTGAGCTTTCCTCTAATCTTGTTTTCTGATCTGTTTCCATATGCTTTCTATACTTTGAGAAATCCTCAAAATTTGTGATCTGCTTAATGCTCTTTCTTGCTTTCACTGGAAGTCTCAAATTATTTTTTTACAGTATATTCTTTCATTTCATTGAATTTAAGATACGAAGAGGTTTAGATGTGCATAAAGTCTATCATGTCAATCCAGTCTTAGTTTTTATTATTTTACATATATGTTTCGGTAGTTTTGTGTACTATCACTCTACTTCCATGCATGACTGACTGAATACTGTATTAAATATCTGAGCTTTATTTATAGTTTCCTTCTTCTTGTTTTTTTAATGTTTATTCACTTATTTTTGAGAGACAGAGAGAGACAGAGTATGAACTGGGGAGGGGCAGAGAGAGAATGAGGCACAGAATCCAAAGTGGGCTCTAGGCTCCAAGCTGTGAGCACAGGGCCAGATGCAGAGCAGGAAACCATGAACTGTGAGACCATGACCTGAGCAGAAGTCCGATGCGTAACTGATTCAGCCACCCAGGCGCCCCATTTATAGTTTTCTTTGTGAGGAAGAAACATATTTTCAGCTCAAGTATATTAAAAAGTATAGAATATTTTAAGTTGATTTTGTAAGTCAATCCCAGATTTAAAAGAATTAAAATTCAATGTGACATAAATGTCTGAGTAGTGCAGATGACTATTTTTATGGATATAAAAGCAGACATTGATAACAACCTTCATTCCTGGTTTATATTACACGTGACACATGTATAGTTTTGATAAATCTATGTTTATGAGGAAAGTACATTGCATTTGTATAGTTTGACTTATATTCTAATATTTTGTGTTTTTAGACATTGTAACACAAGCCTTTTTCAAAGTTGGAGAGCAGAGTTCAAACTCTGGACTTTGAGCCAAATCCAGGCTATACTCATGTTTTATTTGACTCTCATATTAGCTTACTTAGTGTATTTTGTTTTTTGGTTTTTTGATTGAATTAATTGCCAATGTGTGAAAGTCGAGATATTTCACAGATCCTAACTTCCAGATTCTTTTGAAAAAATCAGAAGATTAAGCAACATTGGGCCTGCATTGTTCTGTGGCAGTAAATGACTGGAGTTGAGTAGTGGCTACCCTTGTTGGCTAGTATTTCACCTTTCTCATTAATGATGATTCCCATCATTACCTGGTCTTAAACCAGGTTGCTTCTTTCTTTATTGCTTTTACCCTGATCTGGTGGGCATGTGACTTTGTGGGCTCTTGCTATATGTGGTGTTTACAACCATTATTTAAAATTATTGTGAAATATCCATAGAATAGGAATACTATAACCATCAGGGTTTTTTAATGTATAAAATTCTATTATTTTCAACTTTGTTCACGTATTTTTCCACATTGGCATTATAATCTAGAAGAAGTATGGAGTCAGAAGAATGGGAACAGTTATGTGGCTCTTGAATATATGCAAAGTACCTTCACAAATAAAATAGGTAATGTTGAAATTAGATTATAGGTAAAAATAATAGGTAATGTTAATAAAAAATAGGTAATATTGAAATTGAGAAGTCAGAAGAAAGACTGGCTTCACCCACAGTGTCTCATTGTGGGTCATATCAGTTTAGGTCTGGTTTTTACTTTTGTTGAAAGAAGATTTCATTATACTGCAGTGAAGACTGGCATATTAAGCTTATTTTAAAATATAGAACATCTTAAAAATAGAACTACCTTATCAGGGTGCTTGGGTGGCTGAGTCGGTTGAGCATTTGACTTAGGCTCAGGTCATGATTTCACAGTTCATGGGTTTGAACCTCGTGTTGGGCTCTGTGCTGTCAGCTCAGAGTCAGGAGCCCTCTTCAGATTCTGTGTCTCCCTCTCTCTCTCTCTCTCTCTGCCCATCCCCCACTCACGCTTGCTCCCTCTCGCTCTCTCTCTCTCTCTCAAAAATAAACATTAAAAAAAAAAAACCTACCTTATGACCCAGTAATCCTACTACTAGGTATTTACCCAAGAACACAAAAATATTAATTCAAAGGGATACATACACCCCAATGTTTATAGCAGCATTATATTTAATAGCCACAGTACAGAAACAGCCCAAGTGTCCATCAACTGATGAATGGATAAATAAGTTGTGGTATATATACACAATGGAATATTACTCAGCCATAAAAAAGAATGAAATCTTGCCATTTGCAATGACATGGATGGAGCTAGAGAGTTTTTTGCTAAGTGAAGTAAGTCAGAGAAAGACAAATACCATATGATTTCACTCATGTAGAATTTAAGAAACAAAACAAATGAGCAAAGGGGAAAATAAAAGAGAGGCAAACCAAGAAACAGACTCATAACCATAGAGAACCATGGTTACCAGAAGGGAAGTAGGTGGGGGATGGGTTAAATAGGTAATGAGGATTAGGAAGTGCACTTGTGATGAGCATGGTGTGATGTATGAAACTAATATTACACTGTGTGTTAACTAACTGGAATTTAAATAAAAACTTTAAAAAAAAGTACACTGACACCAAATAAACAAACAAGCACCCAAAACAAAAAACAACATCTGTCTCTCAAAATCCTAATGTCTGCTGAGTCAGGTTCTGTTTCTGTTGGACACTGCTGGTTAAATATTGCCACATTTTTATTTGTAGCACCTCCCTTCTTTATAAAAAATCCATTTTTAGTGCCATCTTCTTTTAATAAATTCTTCACACAAATTTCAATAACATTAGGTTACAGCTTTATTTTAAATAAATCATTTTTGCTAAGATATCTAATTACCATATTAGACTTGGAGTAGAGGACCCCAAATGGCCTTTCTATAACGGATGACTTCTACAGAGAACTAAAGACATTACATGTTTACCCTTTCTAGATTGAGGTTCAGTTATATTTTCCAAGTTCTGGGTATACTTTGTTCTTATGTGCCGATTGAACTAACATTTGTGTGATACTTGATGGTTCTCCAAATAAAGTTCAGTATATTGTTTTATTACATTCTCTCCTGAGTGAGTCCTCTGAGATAGGGTTTCATGACCCCCACTGTTAAAAATGAAGAAGCTGGTGAACAGAGCATATAAGTGACTTACTCAAGGTCAAAAAGCTAGTAAGTAATAGGGTTGGGAATTAAACAGATTTTCTGACTTCAGAGTCCATGCTTCTGAAATAAGCAATAGTCTGGAGTCCAGGAGATCAGGTAGAACCAAACAGTGGCCTTAGTGGTCAGAAACTAGGAGGAACCATGACCCTAAGGTGGAATTTGTTCCTTTTGTAGGTCTTTTCCATTTCTACTGAAACTGCAGGGTTACCTGACGCAGTGTAAGTGGTGCAGAACTTGTCAGAAAGTCTTCTTAGGGAGATAGTTGCAACGTGTTTGTGAGAGTCCTGAAAATTAGGTACCCTCTGATCCTGTGTGGTGTAGCTGCAGGTAGGAGGGCAAAGGATAAAGAGAGGTTTTTTGCAGATACATTCTTGTAAGACCCTCTTTGCATCTGGTTAGATGCAACTTAACTTCTCCCTGAAGCATTTTCATTTGAATAGAGGTTGTATAAATAGAGTATGACAGCAGGGAAAAATCAGTGACAGTAGGCTTATACATGTACATAGGGGATTCCATTCTCATTAAATTTTTTTCCTCTGTATGTTTTTAAACAGTGGAAATACTTAATTATGAATTTTTAAAGAATGAGCAAAATGTTTAATATAAGGAATTTTTATATTCTTTTCAGACTTTTATTTTCTTAAAATGATTTCTAAACCATATAGTAGGAAGATTTTTGTATAAAACTACTTTTAAAGTAAGTTCATGATAATTCTTGTACACATAGGCATTACGGTACAACTTTGAAATATAAAATAAGATATATTTCTGTCTTCAGGGACCTCTGGCATTTTCATATGAAAAGGTAGAAGTATTTAACAAATTGTTTTCCTGGCACTTGGGTTTTCTTTTGTTGACTTTTGAAATATCAGTTGGTGAATGTATTTGCTAGCACTTTATTGCACCCCAAATGGCTAAGAATGGGAAGAGCACAAAAGTAGCATCCATTTCATTTGTAGAGATTAGAAACAAGATGCTTATTGTCCTACTTCTTCAAAGGATTCAGAATGGGTGATTAAAAGCAACTCTAAAAGTTTTGGAGTTAAAAGAAAGTTGGAGCCTAGCTCCTCCAGGCCCGTGACCTTGAAATTTACAAAAAAGCTGAAAGAAATAATATTACATCTTTATTAATGGTATGCATTTTAGCTGAATTAGTATAAATTCATAGTGAATATAAATCATACTTAGAACTCCACTAATCTCTATTGCATATGTTTCTCACCATATGAGACTGCCTTCTAACCTATGGAACTTTTCCACATGCAAGTTATTTTAAGGGGGAAAATCTCCACATGATCTGCAAATGTTATTTAATGCATTTCTAAATGCTTCTTAGACAAACATGTCTTCATACATAAGAAGTATCCTATGGACATTAAAAATTATGTTTTGAGATCTAGAAATCTTCTTTTTGAATTTTTTTTTTAGCCTGAAAATTACTGTCATGGATGCTTACTCAGTATCTGAAGGATGCTGCTAGCAGCTGCATCAAAATATTCTTAGGGATTTTGTTTATAGACAGGATGAAACCTGAAGATCAAGAGAAATAAATTGATCAAGTTCTTGTAGGAGCAATTTATCACTCTGCAATACCTTTAGCAAATGCTGAAAATGCATGCTGGTAGGAAGTCTTTAAATTACCAAAGCCATAAGATCATTTGCTTGGTTCTTCTAGAGTCAGTAAAATATATGAGTCTGTCTAAGAAAAAAGGAGCTAAGCACTGTGCCTGGCACTGTCCCTGTTGCAGATGGAAGGCCAGATGAGCAGGAGCAGTTGCCAATCATCAAGCTTGTAGAGGTATAGAAATGCATGACACACACATATACGTCTATGTGTATATGTGAAAGTTAAGAAAAAAGATACTTAGTAGTGCATAGAAAGCCCTTATATAGTGTATTCCTGGAAAAGGCATTTTAAGTGAAAATGATTTTTAAATTTAATTTGGTTTTCCTTTAAAAGTAGCATTAGATAGGGGTTATATGCTTGACTAGGAGAAAGATACCTTAGTCTTCATACAGTTGGCTATGAATCTAATATTTAATCAGCTATTAATGATAGAAAAGTATAATAATAGGCAAGCACTTTTCAAAGATAATACATTTTCTCATTTAATTTCTCAAACTATTATCTTCATTTCGCAAATGAGGAAACTGAGCTTTAGAGAAGTTCAATAATCTGAGGAAGATCATAGGGCTGGGAAGTGCTAGAGCATCGATTCATTAAAGGGATTAGGAAATGCTTACCCCTTGAGAATTTTGGGACAGAGATATGAAGAGAAATGAAAAAATATTGAGGCTAGAGATGGAGTATAATGGAAAAGAAGAAATGGTCTTTGCTTTTACTGTGTTAAAAACAACTATGAGATGTTGTTGCCACAGGATTGTATAAGTGATTTGTTGAGTGGCAATAAATTAAGAACTGTCTGGACTACAGTTGTAAAATATATGAAGTCCTGCAAAACATAGGTGACAATGAAGAACTTGCTTTGCCTGAGTAACAATGATAGTAACTTAAGTCCAATAGCTTGGACCATCATAATGGATAAGTACCTGTTTATAATTGCTGTGGGATGTGTACTCTATGGTACAAAGTTGTTCTTGGTACATGATGATGTTGGACATGTTATCTTTAGAAGAGTAAATGATATTATGAAAAAACTAAGAGCTGTTTGTAACCAGAGTATTCAAGAATTGTCAGGATGGGATAGATTTACACCTAGTATGTAGAAACCTGGGAAGAGTGTTGCTTTCATACCAACAATAAAAAGTCAGATAATATACAAAACCGTAACTTTTATTGAGCCTATCACAAAGCCAACATTGCAAGGTAGTCAACTAGTTTGACATCTAGGGATATAAAGGCACTTCCAAGGAGGGACAGGTTGAAAGCATTGGCTTACCTGTGGCAGAAAATGGGAGGAAGATGGAACCACCATACCAGTGAATAAGAACTTAGCTATAAAATGTAACAAATTATTAAACGTTGAGTGTGGACTATGATGAGGGCATAGATCACCTAGGGTCTGTAGATACAAATGGTGTTTGCACCTACTTACAGTTTTATATCCAAGTCCTCTGCTGGGTATCATTTGGAAGATTGGGAACAGGATGGGGGACAAGAGAAATCCTCCTTTGGTTCTGCAGGACTGGAGAGGGGAGCAGCTGCTGCTATGGGAACTTTACCTGTATCATACTCTAAAGGGGGGAAAGGACTTGATTTATTTGAAGGAGAGGTAACTCCACTGCACCCTAAGGTACAGGTGCACTCTATCTTAGCCACTGTGGCTAGGGATAAAGCAAATACAATATAGTCTACCAATGGGGGAAGAAGTGGAAATGATCTGGGCCCCAGTCCATTAGATGTCTTCTACATGATGTATTAAAAAAAAGATGAGACACACAAAAAAGTGAGAAAAACCAACCCACTGTGGAGGGACAAAGCAATCAACAGAACAAGACTTAGAGATGACTCAGATGTTGGAATAATCAGAGAATTTGAAATAACTAGGATTTGTGTGTTAAAGGCTCCAGTGGAAAAGATAAACAACATGCATAAACAGGGAGTTTCAGCAAAGAGATGAGACCTTTAAGAATCAAATGGTGATGGTAAATATGTAAAACATAGTAATAGTTATATAGAATGTCTTTCAGTCTCATCAATAGACTAGCCACAGCTGAGGAAAGAATTAGTTGAAGATAACTGTTGAAAAGTTAACTTGAAGGTGGTTAATAGAAATTACCTAGGGGCGCCTGGGTGGCTCAGTCAGTTAAGCATCTGACTTCAGCTCATGTCATGGTCTCACTGTTCATGGGTTCAAGCCTCATGTTGGGCTCTGTGCTGACAGCTCAGAGCCTGGAGCCTGCTTTGGATTCTGTGCCTCCCTCTCTCTCTGCCCCTACCCCTGGTGCTCTCTCTCTCTTTCTCAAAAAAAAACATTAAAGAAATAATAAATAAATTACCCAAATTGGGCATACCTGGGTGGCTCAGTAGGTTAAGCATCTGACTCTTGGTTTCGGCTCAGGTCATGATCTCGTGGTTGGGAGTTCAAGTCCCATGTTGGGTCCTGTGCTGGTGGTGCAGAGCCTGCAGAACAGCGCATCCAAGAGCTCAGGAACAATATCAAATGATCAACCATACTAATGTATGTATAATTGGGATCCCAGAAGAAAAAGAGAGAACGGGCAGAAGTATTAAAAGGCATATAGGTGAGAGTTTCCCATAAATTATGAAATGAAGGACAGCAAGCCACCGATCCAAAAAGCTCAGAGAATCCCAAGTAGGATCAATGCTACACACAATACATACATCCCTACCTAGTCGTATGTTCAAATTTCTGAAAACCAAATGTAAAGTGAAAGCCTTAAAGGCAGTCAAACCAAAAAGGCACATTACATGCAGAGGACTAAAGATATTAATTAGAGCAGACTTTTTTTTAGAAACCCTGCAAGGCAGATAACAATGAATGACATCTTTAAAGTTCTGAAAGGAAATAAATACGTCTACCCAGAATAGACTTTAAGGAAAATACTGTCACAAGAGACAAAGAAGGATAGTGTATTATGATAAGTCGTCAGTCCACTAGGAAAATATAATAATTATAAGTACATATGCAAATAACATCAGAGCACCTAGATATATAAAGCAAACATTGACAGAACTGGAGAGAGAAACAGGCAGCAACACAATGATAGTAGGAGCCTCAAATACTCTATTTCAACAATGGATATAACCTCTAGACAGAAAATCAACAAGCTATGAACAGTGATACATCAATAAACTGGACAACCTGGAAGAAATGGAAAAATTCTTAGAAACACACAACTTACCAAAACTGAATCAGGAAGAAATAGAAAATCTGAATCAACCAGTTACAAGTAAGGAGATTGAATTAGAAATTAAAAAATCTCTCAATGAAGAAAAGCCCAGGTCCGTATGTCTTCCCTGGTGAATTTTATCAAACCTTTAAAGAAGAATTAACACCATTCCTCAAATTCTTCCAAAAAATCAAAGAGGAGGGAACACTCCCAAACTCATTTTATGAGGCCAGCATTATCCTGACATCAAAATTAGAAAAGGACACCACTAGAAAAGAAAACTACAGGCCAATATTCCTGATGACTATAGATGTAAAAATTCTCAGCATACTAGCAAATGGAATTGAGCAGTATATTAAAAGGACCATTTACCATGGTCACATGGAATTTATCCCTGGGATGCAAGGATGGTTCAACATATGCAAATCAGTAATTGTGATACATCATATTAATAGAATGAAAGAAAAGAATAATGTGATCATCTCAATAGGCACAGAAAAAGCATTGAACAAAATTCAACATCTATTCATGTTAAAAAACCTCAACAAATTAGGCACAGAAGGAACATATCTTAACATAATAAAGGCCATATATCACACGCTCACAGCTAACATGTTCAGTATTAGAAGGATAAAAGCTTTTTTTCTAAGATCAGGAAGAAAATAACGGTGCCCACTCTCACTACTCCTCTTCAACATAGTACTGGAGGTCCTACCTAGGGCAATTAGGTAAGAAAAAGAAATAAAATGTATCAGAATTGGAAAAGAAAAAGTAAAATTGTCTTTATTTGCAGGTGATATGATTTTATATATAGAAGGTTCTAAAGACTCAAAACACTATTACACCTAACATAAAATTCAGTGAAGTTGCTGGATTCAAAAGTAACAAAAAATTGATAGCGTTTCTATACACTAACAAAATTTCTGAACAAGAAAGGAAGCAATCCTATGATAGCAACAAAACAAAATACTTAGGAATAAATTTAAGGAGGAGGTGAAAGGTCTCTGCTGAAAACTATAAAACATAGGTGAAAAAAATCAAAGAAGATGCAAATAATGGAAAGGTATCCCATGTCCATGGATTGGAAGAATTAATATGTTAAAATGTCAGTACTACTGAAATCCATCTGTAGATTCAGTGTGATCCTCATTAAATTTCCAATAGAATGTTTTACAGAAGTAGAAAACCACCCCTAAAATTTACATGGAATCACAAAAGACCCTGAATAGCCAAAGAAATCCTGAAAAAGTATGCTCTCTGATTTCAAATACATTATAAAACTACCGTCATGAACCATCTGGTATTAGCATAAAAACAGACAAATAGGCCAAAGGAACAGAATTGAGAGCGCAGAAACAAAGCCAAGCGTACATAGTCAACTAATATTTCACAAGGAAGCTAAGAATATCTAGTGGAGATAAGACAATCTCTTCAGTAGGATAATTGAATATTCCCATGTAAAAGAATGAAACTGGACCTATATCTTACACCACTCAAAAAAAATAAACTTTACGGGGTGCCTGGCTGGCTCATTTGGAAGAGCATGTGACTCTTGATCTCAGGGTCATGAGTTTAAGCCCCATGTTGGGTACAGAGATTGCTTAAATAAAAATAAAACTTAAGGGGCCCCTGGGTGGCTCAGTCAGTTGACCGTCCGCTTTGGCTCAGGTCATGATCTCGTGGCTCATGGGTTCAAGCCCCGTGTCGGGCTCTGTGCTGATAGCTCAGAGCCTGGAGCCTGCTTTGGATTCTGTGTCTCCCTCCCTCACTGCCCCTCCCCCACTCACACTCTCTTTCGCAAAAATAAATAAACATTTAAAAAAAAACTTAAAAAAAGTAATACATATCTTTAAGAATTTTAACTTGAAATGGATTAAGGAATTAAATGTAAAGCCTAAAATCATGAAACTCTTAGAAGAAAACACAAAAAGAAAGCTCCATGACATGGTATGACCCCTAAAGCACAAGCAAAAAGACAAAAAATAAACAAGTGGGACTACAAGAAACTGAAAAGCTTCTGTACAGCAAAAGAAAACATCAATAAAGTGAAAAGACAACCTATAGATAGGGAAAAAGTATTTGCAAACTACATATATGATAAGGAGTTAATATCCAAAACATATAAAGAACTCATAAAACCAATAGCAAAAAAAGCAAATACTACGATTTAAAAATAGGCAAAGGATTTCAATGGACATATAAAAAAGGCCAGCAGGTACATGCAGAAATGCTCAATATTAGTCATTATGGAAATGCAAATTGAAACCACAATGAGATATCACCTTATGCTTGTTAGAATGGCAATCATCAAGAAGACTTGTGATAACAAATGCTAACGCAGATATGGAGAAAGGGAACCATTATGCACTGTTGGTGGGATTGTAAATTGGTGTGGCCACTGTGGAAAATGGTATAGAAGGTCCTCAAAAAATTAAAAATAGAACTACCATATGATCTAGCAATTCCACTTCTGGGACTATATCCAGAAGTAACAAAAATACTAACTCAGAAAGGTGACTGACTGCACCTTTGCTATGTTCATAGCATAATTTACATTAGCTAAGTCATGGAAACAACCTAAGTGTCCATCAGTGGATGAACACATAAAGAAGTTGGGAGATAAGTATATATCTATTCAGCCATAAAAAATGAGGAGATCGGGGCGCCTGGGTGGCGCAGTCGGTTAAGCGTCCGACTTCAACTAGGTCACGATCTCGCGGTCCGTGAGTTCGAGCCCCGCGTCGGGCTCTGGGCTGATGGCTCAGAGCCTGGAGCCTGTTTCCGATTCTGTGTCTCCCTCTCTCTCTGCCCCTCCCCCGTTCATGCTCTGTCTCTCTCTGTCCCAAAAATAAATAAACGTTGAAAAATGAGGAGATCCTACCATTTGCAACAACTTGGATGGACCTTGAAGGTATTATGTTAAGTGAAACAAGTTGAAGAAAAACAAATACTATATGGTCTCACCTCCATGTGGAATCTAAAAACAAAACAGAACCCAAACTCATAAAAAATGAGATCAGACTTGGGATTATCAAAGTGTGTGTATGGAGGGGGTGGGTATGGAGACTTGGAGGAAGGTGATCAAAAGGTGCAAACTTCCACTTATAAGTAAGTGCTGAGATGTAATATACAGCATGATGACTGTGGGTAACATTACGATACAGAGGAACGTTGTAAATCCTAAGACTTCTCATCACAAGGAAAAATTTTTTTCCCTTTTTATTGTATCTTTATGAGAAGATGGATGTCAGCTGAACCTATTGTGGTAATCATTTTAAAGTATGTGTAAATCAAACAAACGAAATCAACAAGGAGATACTGCACATGAACCATACTTTAGACCAAATGGAACCAACAGACATATACAGAACATATCATTCAGTATCAACAGAATACATATTCTTCCCAAGTGCACACAGAATGTTGTTTAGGGTAGATAACAATTCGGTTACAAATCAAGTCTTTAAAAATTTAAGAGATTGAAATCATACCAAATGTTTATTCTGGTCACATTGGAATAAAACTAGAAATCAATAGCAGCAAGAAGGCTAGAAAATTCACCAATATATGGAAATTAAATAACACACTCTGGAACAAGCATTGAGTAAAGAGTAAATCAAAAATGAAATTAGAAAATAGTTGAAGACAAATGAAAATGAAAACAGTGTACCAAAACTTAAGGGATGCCGCAAAAGCAGTACTAAGAGGGAAGTTTACTGCGATAAATGCCTACATTGAAGACTTTAAATAAACTAATTTTATACCTCAAGGAGCTAGAGAAAGAACACGCTAAGCTCAAACATAGCAGAAAGAAGGAAGTTAACACAGATTAGAGTAGAAATAAACAAAATAGAAAACAGAAAAACAAAAGAAAAATTCAACAAGTTGGCTTTTTCAAAATACAGACAAAATTGACAAACTCTTGACTAAAATTTAAAAAGGGAAGACTTAATCAGAAATGAAAAAGGAACTTTTTTTTTTACCTTGGAAATAAATGCTTCAGAAATGAAAAGGATCAAAGAGATAGAACAATTATATGAACAATTATATGCCAACAAACCGGATAACCTAGAGTAATTGGATAAATTTCTAGAAACATACAACCCCCAAGACTAAATTTTGAAGACCTAGAAAGTCTGAACAAATTTATCCTTTGTATGGAGATTAAATCAGTAATCAAAAAAACCTCCCGACAAAGAAAATCCCAGGACCAGCTGGTATCACTGATGAATTCCACTAAATATTTAAAGAAGAATTAATTAATGCCAGTCCTTCTCAAACTCTTCCAAAAATTGAAGCCAAGGGAACACTTCTAAATTCATTTTAGGAGGCCAGCATTCCCTGATACCAAAGCCAAGCAAAGACACCAGAACAAAAGAAAATTACAGGTTGATATCTCTGATGAATATAAATGCAAAAATTCTCAACAAAATACCAGCAAACTGAATCCTACAATACATTAAAAGGACCATACAGCATGAGCAAGTGGATATATCCCTGGGACACAAGGATGGTTCAACATAAAAATATGAATGCATTATACCACATTAATAAAATACAGGATAAAAACCATACGATCTTTTTAATAGATGCAGAAAAAGCATTTGACAAACTTCACCCTTATCTTAAACCATATACAAAAACAACTCAAAATGGATTTAAGACCTGAAATTGTGAAACTCCTAGGAGAAAACATAGAGGGAAAAGTTTTGTGACATAGGTCATGGCAGTGGTTTCATGGCTATGACAGCAAAAGCAAAAATAGACAACTGGGACTATATCAAACTAAAAAACCCTTCTGCACAGCAAAAGAAATAACAGAGTGAAAGGCAACCTATGGAATGCAAGGAAATATTTGCAAACAATATATCTGATAGGAAGTTAATCTCCAAAATATATGAGAAACTCCTAGAGCTCAATAACAAAAACTCTAATAACTCAATTAAAAAAGCATTAAGGACCTGAATAGACATTTCTTCAAAGACATAAATGGCCAACAGGTATATGAAAAAAATTTCAACATCATTAATCATCAGTGAAATGCAATTATAAAAAACAAAAGGCAGTAAGTGTTGGTGAGAATTTGGAGAAATTGGAACCCTTGTGTACTGTTGGTGGGCATGCAAAATGGCAGAGCCACTTGGAACACAGTATGGAGATTCCTTAAGAAATTAAAAAAAAAACACTGTATGATTCAACAGTTCTACTTCTGGGTACTTATTCAGAATCAAAATCAGGATCTTGAAGAGATATTAGCACTCCTGTGTTCATTTCCAAAAACTATGATGTGGAAACAATCTAAATGTCCATCAACAGATAATAAAGAAAACATATACTTGGAATAGATTATTATTCAGACTTTAAAAAGAAGGAAATTCTGCAATATGCAACATGCATGAATCTTGAGGACATTATACTCACTGAAATAAGCCATTAAAGCCAATAAAGACATTTGTCTTTATTTCATTTCAATATTTATTGCAGGATTCCACTTATACGAGGTATCTAAAATAGTAAAACTGATAGAATAGCAGGTGGTGGTTGCCAGGGGTGGGGATAAAGGAGAATTGAGGAGTTACTAATCAGTGGTCATAAAGTTGCATTAAGTAGGATGAATAAGTTCTAGAGATCTGATGTACAACATGAACTTAGAGTCAACAGTAACATGTTGTATAGTTATGAATTGAAGAGGGTAAATCTCATGGTCAGTGTTCTTAGCATAGTAAAAGTTTAAAAAAAGGAAAAAAATTGTAACTTGTGTGATGTGTATTTTACCATAGTAAAAGAAAAAAAGGAGAAAGAAAGATTTTTCAAGATTTTTTCAAGAATAGGCAGGATGAGGGACACCTGGGTGGCTCAGCTGGTTAAGTGTCTGACTCTTGATTTCAGCGCACGTCACTCTCTCATGGTTCATGACTTTGAGCCCTGCATCAGGCTCGGCACCGATAGTGAAGAGCCTGTTTGGGATTTTCTCTCTCTCTGCCCCTTTCCAGCTTGTGCTCTCTCTTGCATGCTCGCTCGCTCTCTCTCTCTCTCTCTCTCTCTCTCTCTCTCTGTCTCAGAATAAATAAATAAACCTAAAAAAAAAAAAAGAATAGGCAGGATGTAAAGAATGCAAAGATAAAACAGTGACATCGGTACTTAGTAGTTAATGTGATTAGACAAAGTTCAAGCCATGTCCTCAGAGTTGAGAAGTTAAAACAAAATTATTCAAAGAGCATAATAATTTAGGATAATAAAATACAGAAATAAGAATACCAGAATTAATAACAATGGTAGCTAACATATATTTAGTTTGTATTCTGGACCAGACACTATGATGAATGTGTTATGTTTGGCATTGCCAGACTTTTTTGGCAAAGTCCAGGTCGTAAATATTTTTGGTTTTGCAGGCCACGTACAATTTCTTTTGCATATTGTTCTTTGTTTTTGTTTGTTTGATATTTTTGTTTCATTTTTACAACCTTTTAAATGTAAAAGTGAATTTTAGTCTGAGGACTATGCAAAAACAATCCATAGGCTGGGCTTGGCCTGGGCCTCTAATTTGGCTACCATTGGTCTAGACTTTGAGTGTTTGACCTCAGCACATATGAGTACTTAACAATTATATATCCCTGGAAAGTTTGTAAAAATACCAAAGGCAAATGTAAGTTGAGAATTAATTGTACTTCCATGGCTTTTGTCGCTGTAGAAAGGATGATATCACAACGTCAAAGAAATAATTCAACTCATCTACCACCCTAGCACTATAACCAAGGCCACATTACTTTCTAATCCTGGCCTTCAGGCAGCATATTTTAAGGACACTAATTTTTAATGTATTTTTAGCATGTAAAAATAACTTCAGCGTTCTATTTTTAAAATCTCATTATCATTTTTTATAATCTAATAGAATATTAAAAAATTTATCAGTTGGATTCCAATCATGCAGCTTCATCAGAGCCGTGGCTTTTTTTCCCTTCTCTAATCACATAACATCTGAGCAGTATTTTTCAGCCAATGACTACAAAGCAAGAGAGAGTTCCAAAGGAAGAGGGAGGAGAGGAAGGGAGAGCAAAAAAGACCCCATGAGGGTTGAGCAGGATAAAGAGATGGGAGTGGGGTGGGACAGAATTGTAAAAATGGTGCACTTTAGATCTAAAAGATCAATTTCTTTCTTACAGTCACATGCTCTACCAACTGAACCAGCCAGGCACCCCTAAAAGACCAATTTTTTTGAGGTTTTTTATTTTTAAGTAATCTCTATACCCAACATGGGGCTTGAACTTACAACTCTGTGATCAAGAGTCACATGCTCTACTGACTGAGCCAGCCAGGTGCCCTAAAGATCAATTTCTATTTGTGCCATTCTTGGTTGTTTTTGTGCAGAGTTGCCTTTAACTTCTTTATTATTTCTCATAAGACTGGTGCTGTTTGTGCTTTATTACCACTTTGCTTTTTCTTTGCCTCCCTATCTCCAGCAATTTTCTCTAGCTAAGGCTAAAGTTGTATTTCCCTTCCCTTCTTACATATTTTCATTTACCCATTACCCTTCAAAAAAACTTTAACTTTCATATGAATAAAAATGCATTTTATAATTTAAGAAATAAACACCTTCACATGTACCATTTTATTGAGGTCTGGGGTCCTTGAGTCCTCAGAGTCACAGCTATTTTTTTTAATAATGCTGAAAGTTATTTACATTCCTTACTTTCTTGATTCATATTATGTTTTACAGATTTCTCAGTTTTAAGTTCTAATATGGTAGATATTAAATAGATATAATCTGCATAAACAAAAGCTCTTCAAATCCTTGATCATTTTTAGCAGTGTAGAGGAATCCTAAGACCAAGAAGTTTGAGAATGGCTGATGTATCCTCTCCTATCAGCAAACATTGATTAAGCACTTTGTATTTTTAGGCAGAGTTCTAGTCTTGGAAGAAGTGACAGAATTTTTCCTCGAAGATCTCACAGTTTAAATAGAGGTTGATAACAGAGCACAAACTTACAGCTCTAGGATGAATAAGGTATGAGGACCTAATATAAAACATGGTGACTATAGTTGATAGCACTATATTGTATAATTAAAATTTACTAGGAGAGTTGAACTTAAATGTTCCCATCAAAAAAAAAAAAGTGAGGTAACAGATATGTGAATTAAGTAGATGGAGTGACTCTCTCACAATGTATATGCATATCAAATCACCACAGCGTACCCTTTAAATATCTTAAATGTTATATGTAAATTATACCTCAGCAAAGCTGAAATTTGAAAAAAGATCTCATAGTTCAGTGGAGAACACAGACTCCTCAAAGCCTAAATATAGTTGGAGGCAATGAATGCAGAGATGTTACATATCATGGGAATCCAGAGGGAAGGAGTCTTCACTAATCATGAGTACAGTGCTGATAGTTGAAGACATCAGTGAGAATTGGGAGTCATATCTGTTAAGAATTCCTAGAGGAGGTGACCACTGAACCACTGATTTTAAAGATCAGAATGAGTTAGCTAGATGATGAACTATGACGGAGGTGTTCTTCAGCAGGAGCAAAGGAATGGAAGCGACAGAATGCAGCATGAGCAAACAAGCTGGGCTGTGTGTGTAGCATGAGTCTCAGGGAGAAGTGGAGAAGAGGCTAGAGAGGTGCAGAAGCCAGCTCGTAGCCATTTTTGGCCTGGTAGGAGTTTGGACTTCATCCTTAGAAGGAAAGGAAGTTCTATCTTTTTTTTTCTTTCTATATTTTTAAGCACATATTCAATTTTATTGCTTTTTTATATACATAAGAGTTTGGTTTATTAAAATAATGTTAGTTAATTGAGTGTCAGATTAGCTTCTGAACATTTCACGTGTGTCAACACTTTACATACACAGTCATTTTAGTTATGAGAAAATTAAAGTTCAAAGAGGCTTATGATACAGAGCTACCTGGAGAGTGAAATGATATTTAAGTACAAGCAGCCTTGCTCCATCCAGAATTGGTACCCTTCACTGGTGTGCTATGGCATCTCTCCGTACAAACAAAAGGAGGGGTGTCCAGGTGGCCCAGTCGTTCAGCATCTGGGTTTGGCTTAGGTCATGATCACATGGTTCCTGAGTTCCAGTCCCACATCAGGTGAGCTCAAGCCCTGCTTCGGGTGAGCCCAGCTTCTCTCTAGACCTTTCGCTGTGCCTCTTGTGAGACACACACTCTCTCTCTCTGCCCCTTGCTCACTTGCACTTCCCCTCTCTCTCTTTAAAAAAAAAAAAAGGAGAAAAGGTAATGGATGGGGAGATGAGCAGCTAGAAAGCTATTCTCAAAAAATGAAAACTAGCTCTGTGAAAGCACTAAAAACTACCAAAGTGTGCATTCTGAAGGGGTGAAATTTCTGGTCATGTGTTATATCTCAGTAAAGTAAGATCCTATGTTGAGAAGCGTAGAGCTTTGTAGATACAACTCAGATAATGAAAGTGAGTCTCTGGCTTACTATCTAACAATAAAACCCTTTTATTAACATTTGTTGATAGACATTTAGCAAATGGGATCTTAATAGGCTTCTGTGAAAATGTGAAATTTGAAGCTCCCAAGGGAGCTCCCTCTCTCTCTTCAAATGCAGGTTATGAGGCATATGTGTAAATTGGGTCACAGCCCTCTGCTTGGTTATATGTGGAAATTCAAAGTTTTCTGCAGTGAATGTGTATAAAATAAGCTTCCATATCTTGACTTAACTTTGCCCTTCTGTTTACTTTTCTACCCCTGACCTTCCCGTGGATTCTCTGCTTTGTGTTGTCCATATATGGCTTTATGTATTTGCTTTAAAATCAAGTGCTTAATGTCTTTTAATGTCTGCTTATAAATACTGCTTTCCCCTCTGCTCTGTGATAACCTTGAAAAAATAGGTAGAAAAATAAGTGTTAGTACCTAGTTGTATTACTCCTTATTGAAAAACGTTTTTGCAAGTTTGTGGTCTTTTTGAGGAAAACATTTAACTTTATTTTTCTGTGAGACAGAATTTAACCATAGCCTTTAAAACATAGTCATATGCCTAATGGGAAAGAATTGTGTGGTAAATATTCACCATCCATTTAGTTCTAATGAGCAGTAATGATGATGTGTTTTCTTGTTAAAGCTAATGAATGTAAAAAGTGTTTCCATTTTTTGAAAGGCAAAATTGAGAGTTGCTATAACTAAGCAGAATAGCCAGGAAAGAAAGAATGACAGGCAACAAATAAATAGCAGAAAGACCAACAAATCTTTAAACCCTCAACTCAGTAAGAAATGAAAAAACATGTTACCAAATCTGCATTTTTTTTTGCAGACATTTAAATCTGACAGTTTCTTACAACTAGCACGTTTATTTTTAAGAAACTTTGTTTCTAGACCTTTGAAATAACTTGAGTGATAGGCTTCTGACTACGGTATTTGGTACTAATATAAAAGTTTTAGCAGCATTATTCATAACAGCCAAAAAGTGGAAACAACCCAAATGTCCATCAGCTGAGAAATGGGTGAATAAAATGTGGTATATCTATACAATGGAATATTATTTGGCAATAGGAAGAAATATATGTTGCAACATGATGAGCCTTCAAAATACTATGCTAAATGAGATAAACCAGTCACAAAAGACTACATACTATTTGATTTTGTTTGTATGAAATATCCAGTATAGGCAAATTCATAGAGAAAATAGGTTAATGGTTGTCTAGGGCTGAGGGAGAGAGGATTTTGGGAAATGGAGAGTGACTGCTAATGAGTGCAGGACTTCTTTTTGGGATAATAAAAGTGTTCCAATATTGATTGTGGCAAAGGTACAACTCTGTGTGTGCATATACTAAAAACCACTGAATTATATGCTTTAAATAAGTGAATTAGATAGCAGGTGTGTTATACTTAAATAAAGCTGTTTGAGGAATGCCTGCGTGGCTCAGTCAGTCAAGCGTCCAACTTCAGCTCAGGTCATGATCTTGCACTGTGTGAGTTTGAACCCCACATTGGGCTTTGTCAGAGCCCAGAGCCTGCTTTGGATTCTGTGTCTCCCTCTCTCTCTGCTCCTTCCCTGTTCACACTCTGTCTCTCTCTGTCTCTCAAAAATAAACAAACATTAAAAACATTTTTAAGTAAAGCTGTTTGATCTACATATCCATTTATCTGTATCTCAATAGAGTGATAACTTGAATACTGAAAAATGTGAAAATGCATGTTAGGGGAGGTACAAGGCCAAAGACTATATTGTACAGAATATGTCTAATTAGAGCTATTCCTTAAAACTTCACAATATGAACAGAAGGATTTGGACCTCCCCGCACCTGCACCCCCACAAGGTAAAAATACTCTATATCTTATGGTCATATTATTAATATTTAATTCCTATTTTATCTCTTTCTGGAGAAACTTTGGAATGACTCTGATGGAGCTCATTCTTTTTTTTTTTCTTTTTTTAAGAGAAAGCACGTGCAAGTTGGGAAGCTGAGGAGAGGGGCAGAGGGAGAGAGAGAATCTTAAGCAGGTTCCATGCTCAGCCCGGAACATGGGTTCAATCCCACAACACTAAGATTGTGACCTGAGCAAAATCAAGAGTTGGATGCTGAACCGGCTGAGCCACCCAGGCACCCTGACAGAGCTCATTCTATATTGACTTGAGGTCTCCGAGGCTAGCACAGTTATAGCTGATGAGTCCAGTGGACACCCGGGCTGGCTGTGTTCCCAAGGCTATAGTTCGGTTAGAGCAAATGGCATGAGGACAATGCATCCAGTGTATCAGGCACAAAGAGGTTTTTCTTCCTGATTGATCACAGGTGTCTTCTTGTCCTAGTCCCATCTCTCTTTCTTTGGACAACAGAAGGACAACTTCTCAGCCATAACTGTTGGGATTCTTTTCTCCCCATCTCCCACTGCCCCAGGGTATGACAGTAGGCTAAGCTTTTGCTCCAAAGTCGCCCTCTTTTATCTGTTTTCCTTCTTCATTCCTGTTAGGTTTCCAAGTCTTGGACCTAAAGGTTGTGCCTGGTGAGCCTTTCTGATTTGTTCACGCTTAAGAGGCACACATAGTAGAGCTGAGAACATGGCTACTTTCTTTGTCTCATTGCTTGCCTAAGTGATCTCCAAGTGAGTCAGTGAACCCTTAAGTCCAACTCTAACCATCTACTTGGTTAGTGGGGTGGGTAGGCTGTGTGGACAGGAAAACCTTTTGAACCTGTTACAAAGTTACCTTTGAAATACTGTTGTCCACAGTACAGAATGGAAGTCTGCTTGGGAGCTAGTGAAAAGATTCTCACCTTCAACAAAACAAAACAAAACAAAAAAACAAACAACAGCAAACCTACATTTCATTCCAAGCTAGGTCAATTTCTTTGTTTCCTTTTCCTATCAAAGAGTAATCTACTTATGAGATCATCTCTTTACCTTGATTTCTCCATAGCCCTTTCAATTTAGCTCTTGTTTCCACTGATTTGCCAGATCTGTTACCAGAAATAACATTCTTAAAGATTGGAGATCTCCTTCATACCAAGACCCTTATTCCTCATTGTGTTTGACTTCATTGTTAAGACTCCTGACCACTTCCTTCTCAGAATTTTCTCTTCCTTTGCCTGGAACTCAACTATCGCTTATTGGCTTCAACAACATTTTCTCACACTGAAGTATCCAGGTTTACTTCTTACCTTTCAGCTGATGCATCTTTGTTTCCTACAATGCACTGCATATTTCTCTTATCCCCTAATTGGAGCATTTTTTCAAGACTCCATATGTTGGTAAATGACCAACTGTATTGTGTTTATATTTAGAACTTGTGGCCCAGGGTAGTAGGTGTGTCCAAGAAGTTAAAGGTACAGGCACAAAATGCATATTGGTGTCAAGTTGGATGCTTCTGCCATTGAATGTGATGTTGGAATCAGTATAAAAATCATTTAATAAGGCTCTTCAAGAAGTCAGTAGTGCAAAGCTTTTCAGTTCTACAGTACCTTAACCCAGGGTTCTCTAGACTTCAGAGAACTCAGAATTATTAAGGATAATGGTTCAAGTAGATTTCTGTACCCATTCCAAACCTGTGATTCATACTTTCTTTAAGTGGGTCCCGGGAATCTGCATCTAAAAAACAAAACAAAACAAAAAGGCATCCAAGTGATTCTGATGCAGTTGGTCCAGCCGTCATTCCTGGAGGAGACAATGCGATAATACCCTTTCCTTTAGTTGTATGCTACTTTCCTAGAGAATAAGGCAGAACTAATGGTAATTTGCAAAATATTGTAGAAGTGGTCGAGGACCTGGAAATATATCTCTTTCTGAAATAATAGTACTCACCACCTTGTATTTTTTCATCGTCACCTTGGGAACAAATATATTCACTGCCATTCCTTTATTTTTTTTTTAAATTTTTTTTCCAACGTTTTTTTTTTTTTTATTTATTTTTGGGACAGAGAGAGACAGAGCATGAACGGGGGAGGGGCAGAGAGAGAGGGAGACACAGAATCGGAAACAGGCTCCAGGCTCCGAGCCAACTGCCCAGAGCCTGACGCGGGGCTCGAACTCACGGACCGCGAGATCGTGACCTGGCTGAAGTCGGCCGCTTAACCGACTGCGCCACCCAGGCGCCCCAATTCACTGCCATTCCTTTAAAAAACATTTTTTTTAGTTTATTTTTTGAGAGAGAGTGCGAGCAGGGGAAGGGCAGAGAGAAGGAGACAGAGAATCCTGAGCAGAGCCCTGTCACTGTGAGCACATGTGACAGGGCCCTGTACACTGTGCTGTCAGCACAGAGCCCTGTACACTGTGAGATCATGACCTGAGTTGAATTCGGATGCTTAACTGACTGAGCCACCCAGGCACCCCTCACTGCCATGCTTTATGGTAAAGATCTAAAAGAACCAGGCATACCAATTATCACTATCAGTTTATTTCCACCTTCACAGGAGTTTCAGAATCATCTGTAAGAGGCATGGAATCCAGAAGCACCTGAGGGAATTAGCAACAGGAAATATATAGTAAGTAGGTTAGTTAATGAGGTTATGGTATTAGGTGTTTTGTATTAAGATATTTCACTACACATACATTTTGGAGGAAACATGTGTTTCTTCTAATATTTTGACTTGATTTAGTTTTATGTCATACATTGCCGGCTATTCATAAGCTTTCTCGGTGCTCTTCTTTCTGGGTGGGGTGGTGGGGGGAAGTCCCACAGAATTATGTGAATAGCTACCCAGCCCCAGCTTGGTGTCACAAGCCCTGAAGGACTAGTTTGTTTATAGCTGCGGGAGCTAGTTTTCTTGTCTAGGCCCTTTAGCCTCACAAATAAAAAGAATCCAGAAAAACCAGGATTCTTTTTTTTATAGCAACTTCTTTGGGAGGTAGAATCTTTAGCTCAGAAGTCAAGCTGCCTATGGCTCACATCGGCTTTGGGAGAGATCACTTTCTCACATGATGTCTCATTGATGTGGTTGTCACTTTATTTTGTTACAAGAGATCTTGGTTGCTGTGTGAGGTCACTAAGATTAATAATGTAGGAGTGGTTTTTAGTTCAGAGGAGCAACTTGTCAATAGCTTGTATTTTAAAATGTTGTACTAGAAAAAAGTATATTGTATTCATAGAGTATTTGTTTTATTATTAGTGATTTGAATGTATCCGTGAGTGTTTTGATATACCCTAATTATTTCTGGTACTGTGGGTTCCATTTGCTATGAGGTGACAGTGTGGATGTTGGGATGCAAAATTGTAAGTAAGGAGGCATCAGATATAATTAGGGTGATTGGATTTCAGCTCTAGTGGGTAAAATTTAAACTCTCCCCCTCTGTCCTTTATCTTTTAAAATGAAAGACTTTGAAATATACTCTAATGTTGTGTCCCTAGACTCAGTGTTTAGGACTTCCCTTCAGAGTGTTAACTAAACACTCTAAATCACCTAGAGGCAAAGTCAACACAAATTGCTTAATCAGAATAGTTTGGCTATACTCACACAAGATTATCTTTTTAGATGTTGCAGAACTCTTTGTGATTCTTTATAGAGTATTCAGGGCTGCTTAGATGTGCTTCCAGTGCCGGAGATAGACTTATGACTTCCTCCCTGGTAATCCTGAGACCATACCATGACTGGCCTGTCTATGGTAGTTGCAAGCTGACAACCAAAGGTAATGCTTTTGTACCTTGGATACTGGTAAGCTTTGGCAGCAATCAGTCTCCATCTCTCCTAAGGGAGTTAGCATATCAAGCTAATTTTGAGGAAAGGAGAGTCGAATGATGGGTATGAGTCAGAATGGGGACCAGAGCACCTGGGTGGCTCAGTTGGTTAAGTGTCCGACTTCAGCTCAGGTCATCATCTCACAGTTCGTGAGTCCGAACCCCATGTCAGGCTCTGTGCTGACAGCTCAGAGCCTGGATCCTGCTTCAGATTCTGTGTTTCCCTCTCTCTCTCTGCCCCTCCCCTGCTCATCCGCGCTCTCTCTCTCTCTCTCTCTCAAGAATAAATAAACATTAAAAATTAAAAAAAATAAGAAAGGCCAAGAATCTCAATGTTGCTTCGTTTCCCCATTCGCTAGAACTGAGGAGTGCACTTTGTCTTTTAACAGTGTCCTTTTTCATAATCATGTGATGGGAATTTCTTAGATGTCAGAGAAATTACTTTGAGCTCCCAAGGGAGATAATGGTGGAAGGCCTTGGTTTGGTATTCAAGATGTTGTCCATGGATCAGCAGCATCTGGAAGCTGGTTAACTCTGTAAACCTGGGCCTCATCCCAGACCTATTGAATAAGAACCTTTATTTTAACAAGATCCCTAGGTGATTTGGATACCTTTTAATTTGAGAAGCACTGACATAGGGAATTACAGCTATTTATTTTTACCTGTCATGACCCCACTATTTTCCAAGCTTTTCTGGTTGTTAAAATGGCTGTGAATTTGCCAAAATTTACCAGAACTACAACATACTGGTGTGAGGGAGGTGTTTATATGTGGGGGTTGTAGCCTTCCATGCAGAAGCCATATAACACCCAACATAAACAGTTCTGATGATACTGCTCTTCATCTAGGAACCTGAAGGATAATGTCATGTTTTTGATATCTGACTGTCTTACTCTACTTGGATAGAGACATCAAGAAGGTGGAAAACAGATCACTGCTCTCCATCTGTAAAATAAGCACCTTTACTATAAAGAGCAAATAGTTGATTTTAGAAACACAAAAGATAATTAAAATTTTTAAATTTGAGCATAGTTGACACATAAAAAAGATAAGTTTTAAAGTTTACTTAAAAAAGGTTTTAGTGGGGCGCCTGGGTGGCGCAGTCGGTTAAGCGTCCGACTTCAGCCAGGTCACGATCTCGCGGCCCGTGAGTTCGAGCCCCGCGTCAGGCTCTGGGCTGATGGCTCAGAGCCTGGAGCCTGTTTCCGATTCTGTGTCTCCCTCTCTCTCTGCCCCTCCCCCGTTCATGCTCTGTCTCTCTCTGTCCCAAAAATAAATAAATGTTGAAAAAAAAATTAAAAAAAAAAAAGGTTTTAGTGTTTATTCTTGAAGGAGAAACAGACAGACAGAACATGTGTGGGGGAGGGGCAGAGAGAGGGAGACAGAATCCGAAGCAGGCTCCAGACTCATAGCTGTCAGCACAGAGCACAACATGGGCTTTATTTACTTATTTATTTGATTGAAAGAGAGAGAGACCTACAGACAGACAAGGGCAGAGAGAGAGAGGGGGATGTGCTGACAGTACAGAGCCCAACGTGGGGCTAGAACTCATGAACTGTGAGATCATGACCTAAGCTGAAGGCAGATTGCTTAACCAACTGAGCCACCTACGCACCCCAAAAAGTATAATTTTTTAATGTTCATTTACTTTTGAGACAGAGAGAGACAGAGCGTGAGTGGGGGAGGGCCAAAGGGAGAGGGAGACACAGAATCCAAAGCAGGCTCCAGGCTCCGAGCTGTCAGACTCAGGCTCTGAGTGCTCAGTTCTAGCGGGTTCTAGAACTCAATGCAGGGGCTCGAACCCATGAACCATGAGATCATGTCCTGAGTCGAATTCGTATGCTTAACTGTCTGAGCCATCCTGGTGCTCTATCCCAAAAAGGATAATTTTTAAACAGAGTTTTGGGTTTCTTTGCCTGAAGTTTGTAGATTTTGGGGGAAAAGAACTTTGTCTAAGTATGCCTGATACACATGTCTATTCTAATACATCATGTTGAAAGGAGTTAAATGAATGTAAAAAATGCAGACACTAAGGTGTGGAGTAAAGTTTCCTTTAAGGTAGGGTTGTGACAGGATCTCTCTGGAGGCATCAGGAGTGTCACATGACCATTGGTGAGGAAATAGCACACCTGCAGTTGGGGCTTACAGTTGTCCAACTCTTGGGGTAAAGGGAGCCCCATGGCTTTGGCTGAAGCTACCTCCTAGATTGCTTTTCTACTAGTACCTCCTTTTGCTTTCTGTTCAGTGAAGAGTGAAGTGACCCAGGAAGAGTCACATAGGCATTGAAGTCTGGAATTCTTATCTTGTTTTTTTTGCTGCTGAACTTTGGGGAGCATAGCATTTCTTTTTTGGGTGCTCTAGGCATCTGGCTCCTGCTGATGCATACACCACAGGGTCAGGTCAGGTCTGTGCTGCTGCAGGTCCTTTCTCCTGCACTGTAAGAAGATGACATTTAACATCAGAATGCCATACACATGTCACTCAAAGGCCATTCTGCAGCTTCTGGAGCACAAGGAATCACTGAGTTTGCCATGGTTGCAAATATTTGAAAAGTCAAATGCATATATGAAACAGTTTGTTAGGCTGTTGTTGGAGGAAAACAAGAACAAATTGAAATTAGTTGTTTGGGAGGAATATTTTGGCATGGTTTGTCTGAAGTTGGGTAAACATAATTTGTCCGTGTATCCATCTGGGCACACAGTAGCAGTCCTTCTGCTCACAGAAGGAATTTGTACACATCAGACAAGTTACTAGTCTGAATGTTCAGGATGTGGTTAGACTGTTACCATGTGTGTATTTGTTTGTATACACTCTTACATATTCTTTATGTAGTATTGAAGGCAGAGCCTCTCCTGGGCTACCTTGGTTTCTTTGGTAGCTTCCCTTTAGTCTGCTCTGGCAGGACCTTCTGCTTCTTCCACGGGCAGTACATGTGTCGGGCTGAAGGATGTTCTGCTTCTTGTCTGTCTAGCCTGGACACTTCCACAGCCATGGTATTCTAGGGCTTCAAATCTGACCTAGGGTAAATCTTATGGCCTGGACTGTTCACCCAGAGTCTCCCCTGGAGAGTGTGTCTGCAGAGTAAATTGACACCTTAGAATTTTCACTAAGCCTGCAGTTCCTACCAGGTGAGTGCAGCTATTTCTTTTCTCCCCTTCAGTTTGCTGTATCATTACTCATCAACCCATGGCAAAGTGAATTTTGCCATTAGAAGTATCAGTTTGTGTACTTCAGAGAACAAGGTGGTTTTATTTGACTTCGTATTCTCTCACTAGCTTTTGTGGAGAGAAAAAAATTCTGTGTCCCATAAACTAAAATGATAGCATTATAATGTCGCACCATGACCTGATTTGATTAACAATTACGGGCCAATCTGTGAATAAACCCTTCTTGACATCCTTTCTCTGCCTTTTGGCTGTTGATGACTACCATGCTTTTCTTACTTTCCAAAGCAGACCCCATACTTTGCTGTCTGAAGCATCATAAGCATGAGATGTGGTGAGAGTCACTATCATCTCTCATTCTCACTGCCTTTTTTCTTGCTTCTGGCATTTCCCAGTGAGCAGTGGACCTATGTGACAGCTGGAATTCACGGTGATGACTGTCTGCACATTGACCTTAAGTGTATGCTTGTGGTTTATGAAATTGGTTGGCCAAGGACTGCCTCTTGAAAATTTTCTTCCTACAAAATTTATTTCAAAGAAACCTACTACTGGATCTATTCTTCAGTAATACGCTGGGGAATTTGCTTTGATATTTTTAAACATAGGAAAAGCGCTACATATGTGATCAAATAGATCAACTGGAGTTGGAATGATGAACATAATTTCCTCTCACATTTTCGATGGCATGTAGGTCAGCCTTCCTGGAATCTGTTTTGGATTGAGGTGGGATGTCAAGGTCAGGCGATACCCAGCCAGGGCTGTCTTTGAGTGCAGCGTACAGTTGGATAGGGCTAAGGCAAGAAGGGGAAGAAGATATAGGGGCAGTTCATTTATTTCTGGGTTTCCAGTTAGCTATGCCAGGAAGGACAAGGTAGCTGAACTCTGGGAAAGCTCCAGAACCTTGCTGCAGGGGGTGCATTTGGAGAGGAACAAGAGAATTTAATGAAAGTCAGAAAATGTGAGCCAGAGAGATGAGGTACAAGTGAATCAAAGCCTGGTTCAGCAATATCTGACAGCGGTTTCCGCTTGGGGGTGGGGCGGGGGGGGGGGATTGCGGTCATTTTTAATGTTATGCTAAACAGTCTGGGGAAACTGCGAGTCCTCTGGAGTTGTTTGCAAAGCCCTAGGTCTATCTCTTAGAAATTCTGATTCAGTAGGTCTGAGGTGGAGTCTTGGAATCTGTATGTTTATAAGTGCTCCATGTGAGTTTTATGATTGGGTAATTTTGGGAAACACCCTGCTGCTAGACTATATTTATTTTGTTGGATGGAACTCTTGTGTTGGCTGGCTCCCTAGGGGTCCAGTGAGTGATGCATAGTGAATCACTGAATCATAGTAATGTTAAATCCATGGATGTAATAATTCCACTGATGCTTTCTAAAGAGGTCATTTCAATGTGTCCTTCAATGAATTCTCCTAGAACAGTTTTTCAGCCCACTTGAAATTTCGTAGATGAACTTGGTCTGATTAAACACAGGAAGCATGGCTTCTCTGAACTCATTGCCTCTTCATCTTCCAAAATGGCTTTCAGAATATTGACATACATATGTTAGCAACTCACAGAGTGACTATTATCTGTGAAATGAAATAGGAATTATAGGCTTTGGGATTTGTATTATAGACATAAACCTTTTAAAAATGTGTAGCCTAAAATAATGTATGCCATGATGAAAAGAAAATGGAAAATGAAACTTTTAGATTCTTGTACACTGTTGGTGGATAACTTGTGCACGGTGGGAACTTGGGAACCGCTGGAGGATTTCCCATACACACTGGTAAGTGGAAATGTTGTGGTTCAGTACAATGTTTATGTCTTAGTTAGGACTAGCTGGCTATGCAGGTGTTTGAAGGAAACTTCTAGCCTTAGCAGAAAGAGGGGCTTATTATAAGTGTGTAGGGGTTGGGAGACCCAAGAACAAGAGAGCAGCTGGGCCTTAGAGAGATAAGAGAACTAGGGAATAGAGAGGAAGCCAGCACAGACCTGAGGGATGCTTGTGTTCCATCTCCTCTGCTTTTGTGTGCATATCGGACACTTTCTTATCTGTGTACAGACCTGATTTCTCTGCAGCACCATCCAGTTGACTGAAAAATGTCTACCCAGGAACACCCAACTTGATATTTTACAGTTCTAGCCTCATGGAGACATTGCCTTGGGCATTCTCATGGTTCTTATTACAAACCCACAGGAGGGGAGATCTGATTGGCCTGTTTTGAGTCAGTGTATATCCCTGGGTTCGTGGTAAACACAAAACTGTCAGACTCCATGTTTCTGGAGGTGCAGAGTGGAACGTGGAGATGTGATCCATGGGAAAGGAGGATCCTTGTGAGCTGATCCGCTTACCCCACAATACAGCTATTACAATATATATCGTTGAAGATTTTTGTTGTTATTTTTTTCAGTGAGGCTAGACTGCGTTGCTCCATTAAGGTATTAGCATGGTTGCAGTGTTTTATCAACACGATGCTGTTGCTGCTTCTGTGCTTTCGCATATGCTTAACTGATTTAGTCATTCCATTTAGTCCACCCTTCTTCACCCAACCTTTATTCATGTTCAAGTTTCAGATTAAATGACTCTTTTCAGGAGAAGAACTCATCGGTCAGTTTTCCTTGTTTCTTTATCTACCCCTCCCCTTCCCCAGTCCATTATCAGATTAAGTTTTTTGGCCTGAAGGAGGGAAGGAAAGAGAATTTAGAAAATGTGTATATCCTTGAAAGTAAGCCCTAGGCCCTGTACCCCTTACCTAATTTATACAAGTTTCTGTGCTAATTCCTATAAGTAATTAAATAGAACTGGAACAGATACACAATTAGTATAATACAATGTAAGGTAAAAGTTCCAGAAGAATAGCATAGGGAGACAATAATGTTAGGATATGGGGTCATAAAAGACTTTATGAAGGAGATTTCACTTGACACTGGCTATGAAATATAGGTTGAATTTCTGGAGGATGAGATGGCGTTGGGGAGGGGATTCTAGGTACAGAGGTCAGAGTAAATAGGAACATGGATATAGCAAAATTCACGGTGTGCAAAACTCATTTCACCAGAACAGAGGGCAAAGTGCATTAGGAGGTTAATCTACAGAGAATCACCTAGCTCATATCCTCTGATGGGCAGAGTGAAGAAATTTTGCTGAATTCCATTGACATTGGAGAACAATCAACAGATTTTGGACAGAGAAATTATATCATTAGAATGTAAGCTCCATGAGATAAAAAACGTGTGTCTTTTTCTTTGAATCATTAGGGTCTAATGTAGCATGTGATGCGGAAAATGTGTGCTTAACAAATATTTGTGACTCAGCAAAGGATCAAAACTATATTTCCGGAACATTAATCTAGCACTACCATATAGAGTGAATTACAGGGGAATATATGAGTTGTGAAGCCAATTTGGAGGTGAATATAGTAATTCAGATCAGAATTAATGAAAGCTTTTCAGAACAGGAAGGGTGAAAGCTGACTAGAAGACACTGTAAAGTAGCATCTGAAAGGACAGGTAGATACAAGCAAGAGAGGGAAGAGGCCCTTTGAGTCAAGGGACTAGATTCCCAAGAGAATGCAGACCAAACAAGACCTACAAATTACTGTTTTATGAGAGAAAAATATGAAATACTTAGTTCCCCTTGCTTTTTAAATTGGGAACATTAAACCCAAATCAATCAGAAGATGTATATTTATTTCAAGATCGGTTTCTCTTCCGTCCCTGTGTCATACAGAGGCTCACTATTGATATTGCATATATGTTGGCAGGCCTGAGCTTTATCCTAAAATTTTTTCTTTATTTTTTTAATCTTTTTTTTTAATGTTTCTTCATTTTTTGAGAGAGCGAGAGCGAGCGAGTGAGCTCAAGTGGGACAGGGGCAGAGAGAGAGGGAGACACCGAATCCGAAGCAGGCTCTGGGCTCTGAGCTGTCAGCACAGAGCCCGACGTGGGGCTCGAACTCACAAACCACGAGATCATGACCTGAGCCGAAGTCGGATGCTCAACTGACTGAGCCACCCAGGTGCCCTTATCCTAAAATTCTATTTGTAATTTCCCCCTCCTGTTTTGACTAAATGGAAATAGGGAGAGAGGATCGTAGAGGCTCAGGTAGTACACAGTTGTAAAGAAAAAAAAAAACAACCTGTCAGTTAACAAACCTTCCTGTGAGCAGAAGGAAATTAAAAGTTAGAACTGGCCTAGAGTTTCCTTTCTCAAAAGAAAAAAAAAAGTTTGTGAAAAAATTAGTAAGGAAACAACCACCATGTTTGTGAAGGGTATAGCTTATATACTTCCTAAAGATAACCTTCATGAACTTTGCACTGTAGGGCTCTTTTTTTCCCCATCGTAAAATCCTGTTCATGTAAATATGCTGTGATTTATCTTCTTCCAAAGTCTCTTGTGCTTAGAAAAGAAGAGCTAAATTAGCCAGGAAAGCACTCATTATAGACTATATCATGAGCCCTTTGCAAGGTACTGATGATGTGGTATCTTTTAAGTTGTTTATGTTTCCTGTGTTTGAGGAATTTATAATCCTGATTGGGGAACCAGGTGTATACACACACACACACACACACACACACACACACACACACACATAACAAAGCATATGCTAAATGCCAACTAAGCCTGATTTCATAGTGTTTGTTTCATAAATGGATCAAAACCACCAGTCAGGTACACTGTACCACTTAAGTGGATTTAATTTATCATTTCCTTCTCCTTAAGAAAAACACTTAAGGATTTCCTAAAGATCTCATGGAGAGAGAAAATCATGTTTGACAAATTGAATAGAATACAATTATTAATAGCTTACAGTTGCTATAAATTGATCTCAAATTCTTGGTACTTGAATAATGAAACAGGTTCTTTGATTTATGTTGTAACTCCATTGCCAAGTGTTTCCATAGTTACAGTGTTCTTTGTGCAAGGTCCCCAAGCTGGTTTGTTAGATAGTCTCAAATTGCCCATTTTCTCAGATTGCATATTTGCAGTCTTTAGCACTGGGAAGAATTTAGTAGTTGTGGTAAGAATTCATAGTGATCTTTTAAAACATTCAAAACAGGGAAGGTAGAGTGATTAAAATATAGTACTTTCTTTGGAAATGAGTACAATAAGACCTAATTTAAACACACACATCTTCAGGAGAAAATTGCAGTTATTCATCTCTCTGGTAATTCAGAGAAGGCTTCTGCAGCATTTTGTCTCTGATAAAAAAGTATCTTGAACTGACTGTTGCGGCTAAATATTGTATATGCTGAAATATAGTTGCACATCAAAATATAAAATCTGGCTATTATGCACATAATTAAAGTTAGTGTAACATATATGGGGCATCTAAAAATAATAGTACTCACTGAGTATTTTATTTACATCATCTTGATAATTCTATGGGTGAGTGTTCTGAAGCTCGAAGAGATTAAGTAATTTGCTTCTGGCCTGGAAGCTTATACATGGGATCTAAAATTGTACCCTGATGCATCTGACATTAACCATTACCACACATTTTCAGATTCCTGGCATTGTCATAGTCTGCCTTTGGCCTGAACTTCACAACAGCCATGTTTAAAATGGGGATTGGAGTAGAATTTCCCTAAATCACAGATATAGTTCAAGTGAGTGATAAAAGTGAGCATATGTGTGTGTGCACAAACACATGCTCATGACACAGTGCTAAGGGACACAGTGTTGGAAGTTTTTACTATGCACTCACTTTTAAGATAAAAGGAAGGCTGGAAACCAAAATTTTATTAGGCTCTTATGCCTAACCAGTTACTTTTTCATCTCTTCAGCCTTGTGCACTTATGATGTCCTGACTTACCTGGCTTCATGCACTGTGGATTTCACCCAGTGAGATTCTTGTTATTCCTTACTTGCTGATTCTTTTCCTTTTGCTTGCTCTGATTGTTGAAGCACTCAAATAAATTTTTTAAATTTTAGAGAGCGTTGTGAGCTGGGGAGAGGGGCAGAGGGAGAAAGAGAATCCCAAGGAGGCTCCATGCTCAGTACAGAGCCCAACACAGGGCTCAGTCCCATGACCCCTGGGATCATGACCTGAATCAAAATCAAGAGTCACATGCTCAACCAACTGAGCCACCTAGGTGCCCCGAACTGATCACCTTTTTAAAGGAAAGCTGGCATGTCTGCTTATCTCCTGGGATCTTGTATTGACAAGGAGTGGTCAGTTCCACATTATGCATACACTTATAACCTTTGTAATAGTTTTACATAGGGTTTTTTCTTTCTTATTTTACATATAAGAATGGACTCCTGGGTAACGAGTTTCTTTGTGGGGTGATGAAAATATTCTAAAATTGGTTATAGTGATGGTTGCACAATCTTGTGCAATACACCACAAACCATTCAATTGTATACTTTAAATGGGTGAATTTTACCAGGCGAATTATTTCTCAGTGAAGTTGTATTAAAAAGTTGTTGGATTCTTGCCTGTCTTATCAACTAGGGTATATGTAACTTCCTTGAAGAGCAGGTTCTAGGTCTGTCTTTGCCAAATACTCATGATCTCTTACAAAATCTGGCACATAGTGGGGGCCTGGCTGGCTCATTTGGTAGAACGTGTGTCTCTTGATCTCTGGGTTGTGGCTCCAAGCCCCATGTTGGGTGTAGAGATTACTTAAAAATAAAATCTTTTTTAAAAAAACAACTAGCACATAGATGGTCACCAAATGTTGAAGAATGAACGAATCGCCAAGTAAGTGCTCTGTAATGTCCAGGACAATTCTCAAATGATGTGACTCACCATGTAGGAATCACCTCAGTTACAGCCGTGCTTCAATTCCATGTAAATACTGGGCTTCCAGTTTTTGTCTTAATTGAACACTCAAATACGTTTGAAAATTGCTGGCCTGGAATACTGAGTTTTATTCCTAAATATGATTTACTCCTCCTTTAGTGCTTGGGATGCTGATGATGACATAATGATGATTGAGTACTAATTTGGAGCAGTTTTAGTTGACAACAAAATTGAGTGGAAGGCACAGAGTTCCCATGTTCCATCTCCCCCACTGCACATGCATAGCCTACCCCAATATGGGCATCCCCCAGCAGAGTTGGGCCATTTGTTACAATGATGAAACTCTGTTGACACATCACAGTCACCCAAAGTCCATAGATGACATCAGGGTTCACTCTTGGTGTTGTAGATTCTATGGGTTTGGACAAATCTATAATGACATGTATCCATCATTGTAGTATCATACAGAGTAGTTTCATTACTGTAAATCTCCAATGTGCTCCACCTAAAAACCCAAGCTTTGAACTAGTGCACTAGGTTTTCCCTTAATGTTTATTTCTACACTGCCTTCCCTGTTTTCCCCTCTGAACTCACAGCATATGTTGACTGAACTGCTCTTTAATTTTTATCTTACATTGTTTTTAACTGGTATGCTGTTGAGATTTCTGTGAATCCTACTTATTCTCCTTGATTCTAAAACCTATGAGGGTAGGGACTAGCTCTGTCTCTTTCTAACCCTGACCCTGTGTTGCCTCTTGTATTATCAAGACCATGAATGGTGATACTGTATTGTGAATGGAAATCCTCTCCATAGTAGTGCTCTGTTAAGGCCAGTTTCCCTTTCACAGTGTGAATGTTTTCATAAAATATATAATTATTGTTTTTTTAAAGACAAATGCATCCTTCTCACTCATCCGTAACAGTTCTACCCTTTAAATATCTCCATGGAAGTGTTCCATCAATAGGCCAATCCCCTTTTTAAAAACTGTGGTAAAATACACAGAACATAAAATTTACCATTGTAATTGTTTTAAAACAGAAAATTCAGAGGTATTAAGTATATTTACCATGTTGTTGAACCATCACCACTATCAAGTCCCAGAACATTTTAATCACTGTAAAAGAAAGTGCCACAACTATTGAGGAATCATTTCCTATTCCTCTATCATATCCACAACCCAAGGGAACCACTAATCTGCCTTCTGTCTCTATGGATGTCCCTATTCTGGATATTTCATATAAATGAAATCATGTAATATGTGGTCTTTGGTGTTGGCATCTTTTACTTAGCATGAATTTTTCAAGATTCATCCATGTTGTAGCATGTATCCGTACTTCATTCTCTTAATAGATGACTAATATTCTGCTGTATGACTATACCATATTTTGTTTTTCCATTTTTCTCTTGATAGACATTTGGGTTGTCTCCACATTTTGGCTATTGTAAATAAAGCTTCTCTGAGCATTGATGTACAAGTATTTGTTTGATATCTGTTTTTAGTTCTTTTGCATGTATCTCTAGGAGTGGAATTACTGTGTCATGGAATTTTTTATTTAGCTTATTGAGTAACCTCCAATATCCCTTTTATAATGTTATATTGTAAAGCACATACAGATAGTAATTACTACTTGTATTGAAATTAAACACCTCCCTTTCTTGTTTTCCTATAGCTAACTGGTCATCAGGCTCTCTCAATTCTGCCTTCTAAGCCCTTTTTTCAACTTCCACTTAAATCATCAGACTCTTAGAATATCTTAACCTAACTAATTGCTAATTATGTGACTTGAGCAAGTTATTTAACCCGAGTCTCAGTTTCTTTATTGATCAAAATATGGAATAATCTCAGTGTGGAGTTGTTATAATAATTGAGGTAATATGTATAAAGCTCTTAGTTCTTATGTGATGGTACATAAGAACTCAATAAATCTAGTTATTATTAATAGTCTTCTAACCTGTCTCTCTTCCCCAGGTTTGGTTTCCTCAAATCCATTAGCCATACTGCTGCCAGAAAAATTTTTCTAAAATACAAATTTGATCATGTTGCTTCTCTACATTTCTTTTCAGCTTCATTGAGGTATAATTGACAACTACTACTTTACATCCTCTTATAACTCTTTGCCTACCGGATAAAGTCCAAACTCCTTAGGTTGATTCAAGACCCTCTTCCTTGGCTTCTCATGTCATATGTAGCCCCTTATATTTTCAAGACCAATTCTGCATCAGGTCATTTGTTCACTGTTTTTTATTTAATTTTCTATTTTGGCCCCTCAAGAGTTCCCTCTTTTCTTGAAAATTTAGCTCTGTATTTAAAAGGATGTTTGTATATTGCACTCTGGGTTTGAGTTCTGCTGGGAAAGGCTTTTCAGGTTATTTGGTCCACCCCATTACCACTAATTAATGTATATTAATGAATTAATTAATGAACATTCTTTAGGCTACAATGTTTATTTGGAGTACTTGTTCACTTTTAAAAACTCACAACAAACTGATAGTTACATTTGTTAAATAAGAATCTACATAAATGCCAGCTGCTGAGTGAAGGTTGTGCATATGGGAACATTTCCCAGTGGCCATATTAGATTTCCATGGGTAATTGCTTTGTGCTCAGATCACAGGCATTTATGTACCCTTATACCTGGCTGTGGTTTACGCATGCTGCTTCCCCAGATTGTGTACTATCATCACAATCTTTGAGAAGAATCATAAATAAAATTCCCATGGTGATGATTGTCTCTGAGTTTTATAATTCAGGGAAGTATTCTTAGAGTTGCTGTTGGTTATTCACTAGAGACCTAACAAGTAAATGAATGTCTTACATTTCTATAGTTCTTATATTAAAAAAATATTTTTTAACATTTGTTTATTTATTTATTTATTTTGAGAGAGAGGTGGGGAAGGGGCAGAGAGAGAGGAGAGAGAGAATCCCAAGCAGGCTCTGTGCTGTTAGCACAGATGTAGGGCTCAATCCCAGGAACCATGAGATCATGACCTGAGCTGAAATCGAGTGTTGGACTCTCAACTGACTGAACCACTCAGGCACCTCTCTATAGTTCCTTTAAAAAACAACTTTATTGGGTGCCTGGGTGGCTCAGTCGGTTGAGCGGCCGAGTTCGGCTCAGGTCATGATCTCACAGTCTGTAAATTCAAGCCCCGCGTCGGGCTCTGTGCTGACAGCTCGGAGCCTGGACCCTGCTTCATATCCTGTGTCTCCCTCTCTCTGGCCCTCCCCCGTTCATCCTATGTCTCTGTCTGTCTCAAAAATAAATAAACATTAAAAAGAAATTAAAAAAAAAACAAAAAAAAACTTTATTGAGGTATAACACAAACCATACAATATACCTATTTAAAGTGTAAAATTCACTTTTACACTAAAAAGTGTAATACTTTTAGTATACACTTTTAGTATAAAATTCACTTTTAGTGTATTTACTGAGTTGTGTAGCCATCACCACAATCACATTTAGAACATTTTTATTACACCAAAAAGAAACCTTATACCCTTTACCAGTCAATTCTCAGACTGTTCTTCCCTTAACCTGGCAACCACTAATCTCCTTTCTGTCTCTTTATATTTGCCTATTCTGGACATTGCATGTAAATGGGGTCATGCAAAAATCTGTGACCTGTTGTGTCTGTCTTCTTTTAGTTAGCATAATGTATGTAAGATTCATCCACATTGTAGCATGTATCAGTACTTCATTCATTTTTATGGCTGAATAATATCCCATTATGCAGACATACCACATTTTGTTGATCTATTTATCAGTTGATGGTTATTTAAATTGCTTCTACTTTTTGGCTATTATGAATAATGTTGCTATGAACATTGCGTACAAGTGTTTGTGTGGATACATATTTTTATTTCCCTTGAGTATATCCATCCTATGAGTGAAATTATTGAATCATATAGAACCTCTATGTTTAATCATTCAGGAACTATAGCCTGTTTTTCCATAATTCTTTTACCTTAAGGAAGTAATTGTTATATCTGCTAATTTATCTTTATAATATCTTAGATATTTAGAAGAATTGTTCTTTCCATTTTAGAAATGAGAAAACTATAGGGTGCCTTAGTCGGTTAAGCATCCGATTTCGGCCCAGGTCATAATCTTGCAGTCTGTGAGTCGGAGCCCCACGTCAGGCTCTGTGCTGACAGCTCAGAGCCTGGAACCTGCTTCAAATTCTGTCTTCCTCTCTGTCTGCCCCTCCCCTACTCACATTCTCTCTCTCTCTCTCTCTCTCTCTCTCTCTCAAAAATAAATAAACATTCAAATAATTTTTTAGAAATGAGAAAACCAGGGCACAGGAAATTGAAGTTGTTTGCCCGAAGTCACACAGTTAATAAGAAGTATGTCTCCTAACACCCCTAGTGGCCAACTTTCTATTTTGAGCTTCTAGCCCTCATCTGTATCCACTTATGGATATAAGGTCAGGAAAATATGGCTGAATAGCAGTGCCTTAAAAAGTGTAAATCTCAAAAGTTAATGTGATCTTAGTTGTGTTAATAGAAACATCCAAATGGGTGTTTGGAACAAGGGAGGATATAATTGTTCTATTCTTAGCACTTAACTATCCTCTGGCTAAAGTGTTAGTTTCTGTCTGGGATGATATATTTTCAGACAGGCACTGTCAAGGTGAAGTTTGTTCAGAGAAGAGTAGCCAATGAAATAAATACTATGATACAAGAATAAAGGCTAACTGATGATTAGCCTGGAGAAGGGAGGCAAGTGAGAGGAATGTGATAGCTTCTTCCAGTATTAGAAGATCTATCACATGGAGCATGTAGAAAAAAGATTTAGATCTTCTTCTTCTGTCTTGCCCCAGAGGAAACAAGCAAGAGGTTGCAAGGAGATAGATGTGTTTCAAAATTTATATCCGGATTCATATCAGAATAATTTTTGAAAATTAGAGTTAGTTGAAAATGAATTGGGCTGCCTTGGCACCTCATAAACTTCTCTATCAGTAACAGTATCCAAACAGGATCAAGATGACAGCCAGTAGAGAATTCTGTAATGATGATTCAGGCATCCTAGGGTTGCATTATCTGATGTTTGAGATCTCTTGTAACCACGAAAAGCTAATTCTTTGAAGTCCAGAGAAAACAAAGGTGGAGGAGGTTATGATTTGCAAGACAGTGGGTATGTATAATGTAAGGATGAGTGTATTAACATCCTTTTGAAATTTGGTAGCCAAATCATAAAATTTGAAAGCAGGGAGGGACTTAATTGATTGCTTTTTCTCTGCCCCCTCATTACATAGACAGGGACACTCAGACAGACATTATTCACCTTGCCCAGTGTGAAATACCCAGTTACTGGCAGAGTCTGGATTAGAATACATATTGTTTTAAAACAAGTAAAAGAATTACTCGTTTTAACAATTAAGAAATAATACAAATAACTTACTGGATAGAAATACTGACAAATCCAAGACTAGATTATGACTAGATGCTTAATGTATTATTAATGAAAGCTAGATATTTTCAGGATGTCTTTCTAACCTTTAGAGGACAAAATCAAAGAGCATGAATGACAAGCTTTACCATACAACTTACCCTAGTGCCACTGTCAGAGAGGAGATATTAAACTGAATGAACCATTGATTTGACATAGTATGGCCTTTTAAACTGTTCTGTGTCTTTATGCTTTTGCTTTCTTTGCCTTTTGTCATTGTTTTTGAATGTTCTATTATTTTCACTGTTTGATCCCACGGATCTTGTTTTATTTCAGGTTCACCTTTATCTCAGTGTCTTTAATGTTTAACACAACAAATGCATTAAACAGTAAAACCATTCTAGGCTTCTAACATCAACAACAGGAAAAGCAGTAAAGCATTTAAGAACAATGAAATAAAAGCAGTGGGGGGAAAAATCCTGGGCTCAGTTGAAGCTTGGCTAGAAGCATGTTAGCCAGTCATGATGCCTATGCAGGACTGCTGAGGTGGTCAGGTTGGACACAGATGTGCTAGATTGTGGATGGACAGCAATTCTGTCCTCAAAATTTAGGCACATAGCATGAAAATATTTCAACAGTTGGTAACCATGTAAGCCTGGAATGAGAAATGAAATCTAACCTTGATCATTGTTTTGAATATTTTAAAAGGAGTTTATCAGATAATTTTTTTTTTGGTTGTTTAAAATGGATCTTGATTCACTTCTGCTCTTCTGTGGGATTGCATACCTTAATCTTCCAGAATGCATCCTGAAGAGAGGATGGTTTAGGATAACTTGTATATTTCCAGTTCTTTTGTCAGTTTTATTATTGCAAGAAATACCCTGTGATATTTATATATGCCCACAGAGGCCCAGAGATGAAAAACAGGGCATCTTAATCTGTCTTTTAAAGTATATAATCAGAAAGTGTTTGAGAAGCTTGGCATAAATTATGAGCATTTTCAGTGAGTCATTGACAACGTATCTTCAGCCACAAAATCCTGTGAAATTGAGTTTCATAATTGCATCACACTCCTTTGGTACCGTTGTTGGAGTCAGAATTCACTGGGGGAAACACTAACTTAATTGCCAAACTTTATCTCTCCTTCCTTCAGCACACCTGCAAAGTGCTTATCATAATGGGAATTATACGTGTTCCAAGGAGAGGCTATCCTTGTGAATTAGCCAATTAGCCAGTGTTCCCTATCTTATCTTTCATTCCCAAGCCTATGAATTTTCTTTTCCAAGTACTGACACCATTTGTGAGCTTGTAAATTGAAATGTATGTATTTCTTTGCTTGACATCTCACCACTGCATAATATGACCTTCAGCTATGCTCTCAGGACGTGATTATATATGTCTGGGTTTAAAAAAAAAAATCTGCATACTGGATGTGGAAACTGATTTTTTTTTAAACAAATTTAAAAAAACCTCCCATCTCAGTGTTTCTTGGCACATGAAACAAGGTAGTTTTCAACAGAAATAAAAGAACACTGGAATGAAATTTGTACAAAGCATGTTTCTGAAAAGTCAGCACATTTGGCTGTCAATTATGGACAAAATCCATAATTGACCAGAGATAAAACACTGGTTCCTCCAGGGAGGAAGACTGTCGCATAGCAAGAGTCCTTGCTGACCTAGAATATTTCAGTATATGGAGTGGAGGGGATCTCACCACCAGAAAAGTCACCTGAGAATATTTTTTTTAATACATTTGTTTGGTTTTTGCCATTGCAGATTTATTCTTGATTCATGGGTAAGATAGTATTTGAAGATTTGTTGCAACCTTGAAACTCACTTTTCGTCTGTATTCTGATGTGGGCTAGTGGAGGATGGGGCGACTTTATTTTATAGAGTTAACATGAGCAAGAAGAAACATTGTGTGAAACTTTGGTCTTAAGAATGACCATTTATGAAGTTAAATTGTTATATTTTCCCCAAAGTGCCAAGAAACTAAAGAATTTATGAGAAAAGCAGATTTCAGAGTAATTTTAAAATCTGTTGCCATTTTGGTGCACCTGGGTGGCTCAGTCTGTTAAGCTTCTGACTTCAGCTCCGGTCATGATCTCATGGATCATGAGTTTGAGCCCTGCGTATGGCTCTGTGCTGACAGTTCAGAGCCTGGAGTCTGCTTCAGATTCTGTGTCTCTCTCTGCCCCTCCCCCACTTGCACTCTGTGTCTCTTTCTCAAAAATAAATAAACGTTAAAAAAAATTTGAAAAGGGGCATCTGGGTGGCTTAGTCGGTTAAGCATCTGACTTTGGCTCAGGTCATGATCTCACAGTTGGTGGGTTTGAGCCCCGCGTCAGGCTCTGTGCTGACAGCTCAGAGCCTGGAGCCTGCTTTGGATTCTGTGTCTCCCTCTCTTTCTGCCCCTCCCTGCTCATGATCTGTCTCTCTCTCTCTCTCAAAAATAAATAAACATTAAAAAAAAAGTCTAATGCCATTTCTTGAATCATGAAATGCTTTAGGATATTGGTGTTGACGTTTTGGGTTCACTTTCCTTCCTCCTTGTCCTCTGAGGCTGTGCATATGCAGCAGATGGACCAGATTGCGGCACAGCTGACCCATTAATTTTGACCATATTCATTATTAGAAACTTCCATTGGTTGTGCGGCAATTCACATCAGCCACAAAGATGGCCACAGTGAATGCATTTTCAGTACCTTATAGGCTATTCATTTATGGCACAAGAAACAAAGGTAAAATGTCAGTTAAGAATTCTGTTGGAGGAGGGATATAAATCAGCTTGAGCATAATTTTTGCACATCTAGTAATTTTTTTCATTAATCCTCTGGGTTCTTAAGCTCAGAGAAACAATCTCAAAGGATCTTAGTAAATGTGAAATGTATTATAAATAAAGGAATGGACCAGAGTTCATTCTTGTATGTGAAAGAATATAACTAATGACTTCTTTGTGTTTATTATTACTGGCTTGTTGATGGATTCCACCTAACAGTTTCTTTGTTTTCTGGAACAGACAAGTGAAGATCTCTTAAAGAATCAGAGTGCTATTTGTTGTATTAGTATAGTGATCTTTGTGGTAACACATACTTTCCTAAGTTTGTATTTGAGAATTTTAAGCAGTCAATAAAGCCAGAAATTAAAGGAGAGAAAATCCAGAACAAGCTGTTCAAAACTAATCAGTAGGAAATTATGTAAACTTAATTAACTAGGGCACCCAGGGAAAGGCTATAGAGTATAATGAAATATTTTTGAAATGAGGCAAAGCAGCCAAACTAAAACAGGGTTAGTTGAAGTGTTTCCAAAAGGAAGGGAGGGAATATCCTCCCTGCCTAGGGAGCACTGCTTGACCTTGTGCCTTATTTTTGGCTGTGAAACTATGTGCCAGGATTCTCAGGAGGGGGTGGGTATACAAGGAGAGTGTGGAGTTGAGTAAACCAAAAAAGTAGCAAGTTCTGGCTTCCACTTTTTTTTTTAATGTATTTATTTATTTTGAGAGAGAGCAAACAATCTGGGGAGGGGCAGAGAGAGAAAGAAGCCCAAGCAGGTTCTGCGCTGTCAGTGCAGAGCCAGACAAGGGATTAAACTCATGAACCGTGAGATCATGACCTGAGCCAAAATCGAGAGTCGGATGTTTAACTGACTGAGCCACCCTGACGCCCCTGGCTTGCACTTTTTATTGGATGATGTTCATGTAGTAAAATGGATTCTGAAATACAGACATTATGGTCTAGCTGCAAACCTCTGACCTCTCATTTACAAATGAGCCAAAATGATTAGCCAGGATTTAGAATAAATCTATAAATGTCAGGTCTAGGTACACCAGATGGAAAAACACTGAAGGTTCTCTGTCTTGTGCTCAGATTCAGTTCAATTTTTTAAATTCCTACTTACATACTTTATTTTTTTTAACTTTTAAGATTTTAATTATAGCTAGTTAATATAATAAACTAAACATTGGTTTCAGGTATACAATATAGTGATTCAATACTTCCATACAATGCCTGGTGCTCATCACAAGTGCACTCCTTAATCCCCATCACCTATTTAAGCCATTCCCCCACCCACCTCCTGTCTGGTAGCCATCAGTTTGTTCTCTATAGTTAAGAGTCAGTTTTTGGACACCTGGGTGGCTCAGTTGGTTAAGAGTCCGACTTTAGCTCAGGTCATGATCTCATGGTACATGGGTTCAGGCCCTGCGTCGGGCTCTGTGCTGACAGCTCAGAGGCTGGAGCCTGTTTCAGATTCTGTGTCTCCCTCTCTCTGCCCCTCCCCTGCCCTCTCTCTCTTCCAATAAATAAATAAATAAATAAATAAATAAATAAATAAATAAATAAATAAATAAATAAATAAATAAAATTTAGTTAAGAGTCAGTTTCTTAATTTGTCTCTTTTTCTCACCTTTTTCTCCCTTTGCTCATTTGTTTCTTAAATTCCACATGAGAGTGAAATTACATGGTACAGTAAAACCTTGTTTTGTGAGCATAATTCTTTCCTGAAACATGTATAATCCAAAGCACTTGTATATCAAGGCAAATTTCTCCATAAGAAATACTGGAAACTCAAATGATTCGTTCTGCTATTCGTATAAATATGATTACAATACTGTAATATAATACAAAATACTAAAGAAAAGACAAAATGTAAAGAAAAATAAATTAACCTGCACTTACCTTTGGAAACCTCCTTCATGTGAGGGAGACAAGAGAGAGGAGGGTTATTGTATAGGATGACTTTCACTGTCACTCACAGAATCACTGCTATCTACTGCCTCAATGGAATCTTTTTCTTTTTTTTTTTCAACATTTTATTTTATTTTTGGGACAGAGAGAGACAGAGCATGAATGGGGGAGGGGCAGAGAGAGAGGGAGACACAGAATCGGAAACAGGCTCCAGGCTCTGAGCCATCAGCCCAGAGCCCGACGAGGGGCTCGAACTCACAGACCGCGAGATCGCGATCTGGCTGAAGTCGGACGTTTAACCGACTGCGCCACCCAGGCGCCCCTGGAATCTTTTTCTTTTTGTGCAACTTTAACAAGGAACCTATCCAATGACACTTGTTTTTGTCTTCTTTTGAGGATTTGTGGAAATGTGACATTGCATTTTCGTTAAAGAGATTCATTGCTCGCACTGCTACAGCCTTATTTGGGTGGCTCTTTTCTACAAAATTTTGCACTGTTTCCCACATTTTACACATCTCCCTAATCTCATTTGAAGTGAGGGATTCCTCTGCCTTTTTCTCATCCTCTGTAGTCCAGATGCAGACGTAGACTTCTAATAAAGTCTTGCAATTTTGGCCACTTATATACCTCATTCATACTTCTCATTGTTTTCCTTCTTAACTTCCACTGGAATCATCTCCTTTTTCTTACTGCCTTTATTTTTAACCCTTTTTGCATGGGGGCCATTGTCTACACTCCCTTGGATGTTGACTATAGTACAGTATTAATAAACTCTTGTCATATACTGAATTTAATATAAATGGCAATAAGGCAGCAGAGGAAAGGGTCTATATCTGCAGGCAGCCTGACCTAGAATGAAGCAAAGCAATCACCCACAATCCTGTAGCATGCACACATGAGAGAAGAATCATTGGCTCAGTTGTGATCATGTGACGTTTGGCATCATGTACTACTTGTGTTGCAAGACATCACTCATTTATTAGTCAAAATTTGTTAGAAACATTTGCTTGTCTTGTGGAACACTCACAGAACAAGTTACTTGCAATCCAAGGTTTTACTGTATTTGTCCTTCTCTGATTGACTTATTTTGCTTAGAATTGTACTCTCTAGCTCTATCCCTATTGTTGTAAATGGCAAGATTTCATTTTTATGGATGAATAATACTCCATTGTGTGTACACACACACACACACACACACACACACACACACCGCATCTTCTTTATCCATTCATCAATCAATGGATACTTGGGCTCCTTCTATAATTTGACTATTGTAAATGATACATACAGATGCATGTATCCCTTTGAATTAGTGTTTTTATATTCCTTGATTAAATACCCAATAGTATGTATGATTGCTGGATCATTTTTTTAACTTTCTGAGGAACCTCCATACTGTTGCCACAGTAGCTATATCAATTTGCATTCCAACCAACAGTGCACAAAGATTCTTTTTTCTCCATATCCTTACCAACACTTGTTTCTTGTGTTGTTGATTTTAGCCATTCTAACAGGTATGAGGTGATATTGTAGTTTTGATTTGCATTTCCCTGATGATGAGTGATGTTGAACATCTTTGCGTGTGTCTATTGGCCATCTGGATGTCTTCTGTGTAGAAATGTCTGTTCATATCTTCTGCCCATTTTTTTTTAATTTTTTTTTTCAACGTTTATCCATTTTTGGGACAGAGAGAGACAGAGCATGAACGGGGGAGGGGCAGAGAGAGAGGGAGACACAGAATCGGAAACAGGCTCCAGGCTCTGAGCCATCAGCCCAGAGCCTGACGCGGGGCTCGAACTCACGGACCGCGAGATCGTGACCTGGCTGAAGTCGGACGCTTAACCGACTGCGCCACCCAGGCGCCCCCTTCTGCCCATTTTTTAATTGTATTATTTGTTTTTGGGGTGTTGAGTTGTATGAGTTCTTTATATATTTTGGATACTGATCTTTTATTGGATCCATCATTTGCAAATATCTTCTGTCACTCTGGGACATGCTCTGAGATGAGGGAATAAGCTCCCCACTGTGTGTCCCAGGTGCTCTTCAGATTGCTGTTTCCACACTGTATGTCTACACATTGTTTACCTTTCTTTTCTCTAAGATCAGGGCAATGCCCTCCTGGCTCTGTCCCAGCCATACCCACTGACATTTAAAACACCAGGCTTTGGGGCGCCTGGGTGGCTCAGTCGGTTAGGTGTCCCACTTCGGCTCAGGTCATGATCTCACAGTTCTCGTGGGTTCGAGCCCTGCATTGCACTCTGCTTCCGATTCTGTGTCTCCCTCTCTCTCTGCCCCTCCCCCACTTGTGCTCTGTCTCTCTGTGTCTCTCAAAAATAAATAAATGTAAAAATTTAAAAAAATTTTTTTTAACACCAGGCTTTAAGGTGCACCTGGGTGGCTCAGTTGGTGACTTCGGCTCAGGTCATGATCTCACAGTTCCTGAGTTCAAGTCCTGCATTGGGCTCTGTGCTGACAGCTCAGAGCATAGAGCCTGCTTCCGATTCTGTGTCTCCCTCTCTCTCTGCCCCTCCCCTACTTGCACTCTGTCTCTCTCAAAAATAAATAAACATTAAAACAACAGGCTTTAAGCCCTGCTGGTTGCAAGAAGTCATGAAATTTGGGCCCTCTCACTTTCCAAGCCAACTGCTATGGGGATTCTTTTTCCTGTGTACTCCCCTGTGTGTCAGTCTGTCTCTTGCCCTTCTCTATGACCACGGCTCCCTCCCCACCACAGCAGCCATGGTCTGTTTCCCCCAAACTGTGTCTCCACACTTGCTACCTTCTTCATTGTGGCCTCTTTTCTACCTCTACTTGTGGAGTTTGTTCTGCCACTCTTCAAGTCAATTTCTGGGGTATTTAGGATATGATACTTACCTAGATATATTTGTGTGGGAGGTGAACCTAGGGTCCTCCTACTCCACCATCAATCTTTCCCAGTTCAATTTTTATAAATACCTGTTAGATACCTATTAGAGGTGTTGTCCTAATGCTGCATAGGACACATAGATGAGTAAGGTATTCATTCCATTGCCCTTTAAAAGCTTACGATCTGGGGGCATCTGGCTTGGCTCAGTCAGTAAAGCATGTGACTCTGCATCTCAGGGTTGTAAATTAGAGCACCATAACCATGCCAGGCAGTGATGCAAAATAATACTCCTATGTACAAAGCTCTTAAATGTCTATCACTAGTCCTATCTTCTGTCTTGAACCCCAGATCTGAGTCGTCCACTGCTTGTTGGACCTCTCCCATCAACTCTTTTCCCTAATTTTAAAATTCGTGACAAAATACATGTAACATAAAACTTAACAACCTTGCCCATTAAAAAAAATTATTTCAGGGAGAGAGCATGTGTGTGGGGGAGAAGGGCGGAGAGAAGGAGGGATGGAGGGAGGGAGGGAGGGAGGGAGGGAGGGAGAGAGAGAGAGAGAGAGAGAGAGAGAGAGAGAGAGAGAGAGGATATCAAGCAGTCTCCACACTCCATGCAGAGCCCAACAGAGGACTCAGTCCCTCTATAGGGCTTGATCCCATGACCCTGTAATCATGACCTGAGCCAAAATCAAGAGTTGGACGCTCAACTGATGGAGCCACCCAGGCGCCCCCCCGCCCACCTTGACCATTTTTCAGTGCATGGTTCATTAATATTAAATACATTCATAATGTTGTACAACCATCACCACTGTCAATCTCTATGTGAATTTTAGGACACCGACATGCCATTACTTACAATCACTGAACTGTTTTATAGTAAGCCCTCTTTGATATTTTTATACAAAATCTTTTTTTGAGATAATCCTCTCCAGCTTATTTGAATTTTAGGTAAATGGTAGGGTCTGATCATTTAAGCCAATGTAAGGCTACACGGTGTTCTTTAAACCCTTAGGGAAAAAACAGTTAAAGGATATAGGTTTTGGAAAATATAGTTCCTTTCTAGAGTAAAAGGGAGAAAAACCACATCCAAAAAGCCAGTTACCATGCCTTTTGACTTAAAAAAAAAAAAAACACAAAAAGCAAAAAAACAAAAACCTAGTTGGAAAATAATCACCATTTGCCCTTAGAAAATAAAAGATTTTAAATCTGCTCTTGCCCCTCTGCCCCTGCCATTCTGCTCCTGTTTTCTCAATAATCTTATTTTTTGCTTTGCAAATGGATAGCTTAGGGGATTTTCTACCATAGTATATAACATATGCATGTAATATATAAGCTAGAAAATTAACCTAAATCTTCACTGGCTACCTTTTTTTGTTTAAGGATACATAAATCATGATAACTTTAAAACTTTCTCATCTTCATAATCTTCATGAAACCTAGCATAGGCTTACTTTCCATAACAGATGTTTTATAGTTATTTCCTAATGAAATTTAAAAATTTCCATGCCCACTTTTCCGTGTCCAGTAATAGGCAGTATTTGAAGAAACCTTTTTTCACTTAGTTACTTTAATACATCTAGCCACTTAGTTTTCCCCCTTCTCTGTTCAAAGGAAGAGTACTTACTATATTTGTTAGTGATGATCACATTTTAAAATTTTCTAGACTCTGTTGAGTCATTTTGGTTAAAAAGTGAGAAGTTAATATTTTCCTATCAATATTTTCACTTATTTGAATCATCAAATGCCTTTAGGCCTTGAACTTGAGCTTGCTGCACTGTCTTTTTTTTTAATCTTGCAGTTACTTATCTGAGCATTTACTTTGTGATACAGTATATGTAAGAAGTGATTTGCATCCCCTCTAGCAGGTAGAGTAAAATCAGATCTATCCTGGGAAAATGGTAGAGTGTTAGAGTCCAGCAATGGTGTCTTCCTTTGGGTTAAGCCTGACTACCCACAGACTTCACACTCACAGTTAGACAAGGTAAATCTTCATAGGGTTTGATGTGAAAGTTTAATCTCGCCAGCTTTCTCCTGAAGTTAGTCACTAATCTACTACAGAATATCATTTGCTCATAAAAGGCGACAACCACATCAGTTTTACATGATTAGTTTCCAGTAAGTTCCAAATTATGTGGATATTTACTACTATCTAATTGATATATTTAAGACAGTCTGTTAGCTATGAAATCCAATTTGGCCATTTGAATTTTTTATTATAAGTTATTGCAAAATACTTGATGGGCTCACTGCATGGTTGATCTAGTTTGGCTACAATAGCAGTGGGAAAAGGCAAAAATGAATGAGAAATTATTCATTTTTACCATGTTATAGAGCTCAGTACAAGAAACATACAATACCTCATTTTTTTGAAAGAACACATTTAAATACTTCCCATGAATATATTTAAGGTTATTCCTTAACATTCAAATAGAGATCATGTGTAGGTTGTTTTTCAAAGATGTGAATGACTCCTTTAAAATATGTGTGATGGTTCCTCATATAAGTGTCCAAGAATGGCTCATCCATGTGAAAACATGTTCTTGCCCCAAAATCAGAGGACTGAGGGACTTGCTCACTGCATACTGACTGGGCGATCATTGCTTAAAGCTTGATTAAATCCTCTGGATCATAGAAAATCTCCAATTTTAGCAAAACCCAAGTGAATGGGGTTTTTGTCACTGAAGTTTGCTTTATCATGATTGCCACCAAGTATCACTTAACATCAATAACTTGTGACAGTGTAAGAGAACTAAGTGTGTAGGAACTCTGTGCTGTAGAGATTTGAGGCCACTCCTCCAATTTGCTTGATGAATTTAGACATGTGTTACTCTTATCATAGGCTTATAGAAACAGTACCCTACCCAAATTCAAGCTATGTGTAGAGTCGTAAAGGATTCCTTGTCCTTTTAGCATGGAATAATTCCAAACTCTTTATTTGCTATTTTTCTCTTTCCATATGAAATTGGATGTGTTAGTGCTTCTTGGAAAACTTGGTTCCAAGAAAAGTAACTCAGAAATCTGATAGCTCTTAGTGGTTAAAAGTGGTCAATGGCACAAGCTTTGGAATTAGATCTGTGTTCAAGTCCCAACTCTGTCACTTCTGTAGTTTCAAATGGTGCTAATCATAGTACCCACCCTCATAAGATTATGGTAAAGATTAAATGAGATACTTACTGAAAAAACGCTTATCTGTTCAATCTGGCACAAAGTAAGTACTCAAGGCAGTTGTTACTGTTATAAATCATTGTTTCTTCATATAAAAACAGTATGCTTTTGCAAATTTTCAAAAATTTTGGAAATATTATAAAGAAACTCTTAATTGTTCCTATCACACTATGCCAGAGATAGTAATTGATATAGGATATGGCAGAATGTGTCCTTTTTAGAAAATAGCTACATAGTATTCTCTCATGGATACACCACAATTTATTTAACCAAATCCCTATTGTTGGACTATTATTTCTATAAAAAAATAGATTTTCCTATTATTTGAAGATGAACATTTGTGTTTATAAGTCTTTATATATATATTTGATTATTGCTTTAAAATAAATGCCCTTAAAGTAGAATTACTGAGTCAGTTGTTACAAGCATTGTAAAATTTTTGGCACAAATAGCCAAAATGCCCAATATAAAAGTTGTGCCAAAAACAGTATTGCCTTTCTAAACTTTGCCAATTTAATATATCAGAAATGGCCTTTTGTCATTTTTTTGCAGCCTTGTATAGTTTTGATTAATATTTTTGACGATTAATGCAATTGAATGTTTTCCTCCTATATTTAAGAATGTGTAAAGAAATTCCCATTTCTCTGTAATGATTTTTCTCAAACAGAACCTCAGCCATTCTAGTAATATTTCCTGTCCCAGAATAGTACTCCATAGTTCCTAGGAAGAAAAGGGAAAATAGTTGTGTGTGTGTTCTAAGTAGAGGGCACCTTCTTTGATTGACTTGAATGTTAAGCCATGATAGGTAATGACAGTTGACTCCTAAACTGTGTTCAGTTACCCATTGACATGGATATGCTGTAACCTGTCATCTTTGGCTTATACATCTCCCCAGGAATAATGTTCCGGGACAGTGAGCAAAAGAAATGTTTTCTGGGGAAAGAATCAGGACAAGAATGTTGTGATTTCAGACATCACAACTTTTCTCTACAGCAGTCTATATCCAAGAGCAAATATGTGCCAGCCATGTAGATGAGTTGGGTATTTCTAGGAGTATATGTAACGGCTAGAATTGAGATTTCTGGTAACAAGCATGGGCTACTCTCAGATACCCATTTCTGGGCATCTCAGACTGAGAGATGACTTGACGAGGGATTGTTTCACACCCAGAGACTGGGAAACCTTTGTACTGGTTCATAGAGCTTTTCATTTTTCAGATTATTTCCTTCTGCCTGTTGGGACTTGTGTTTTCACAAGTTCCTACTCTCGTACCAGGGGAGTGAATAATTGAATTTAGACAGTTGGTTTTTGAGTTGGCTCACTCCTTTCCGTATGGAATTTCTATGGAAGAAATGGGTCTAAAAGGGAACATGCAGGGGAGACAACTCTGAATGCTTACGTGGATGCATATATACTTGTTTCCTTCGATACAGTGGAAACTATGTAAAAGGAAAGTACTGTCTAAAGAGGATAGTGTTCTGTATTTATACCATCATCTAGGTATATTTGCCATTGAATGTTTTTTATTACAGGTGTCAAAAAAGCAGGTTGGGTCAGAGCTCACTTAAATTAATAGGAGAAATACTTGTTCTTTTATAATACTTAAACTATGTGCTTGGAAATGGAGGCTTAAGAACTTAGATCCTTTAATATCTGTGATAAACTATGGCTATTCAAGGGTTAAGATGCATCTTGTTGGAAGTGATTTATTTTCCATTAAAATTGACACCACTTTAGAATTTGCAATTTGAGGTCTATTTGGTTAAGACCTCATTTCCCATCCGATACTTTAAAATTGTTACTCTCTAAGCCAGGGAGATGACATTTTCTGGGCTGACGAATGATGGCTATGTATCAAACCAGCAATGTCTAGTCACCTTCCAAGGGCTGTGTGGTTTTTAAGAGATTTATTATGCAGAGACAAGAAGCAAACATGTTCTATTTTATACTATGCAGGACCTAAGAATCATACTTTCCCATCAGGATTCGCTTGTACTGAGGCCTGGACAGAGAAGCTGGCTATTCATCATCCTGAGCTTTTCCAACCCTTGCTATGACCTTAGCCTCAAGAAAGACCCCGATACTCCCATCTCCTGGTTGCTTATGGTATAAGTTCTAGACCTCTGATATGCAGACCTAGGTAGGAATGGTTGGTGATGGCATAAAAACTGACATCATTATGAAAAGCAGGCAGGGAGTTTTGTGCCCTTTGTGAGGAAATTTTAAAAGTTTGTTATAGCCTAACTACAGTTGAGGGGAAAATCATAAATTAAAATAGCACTACCAACAACAAACAACGTTCCCCTTAACATATAGGTAGACCTTCCATATTGCAGATGGAAGGCACCCTAAGAGATCATCCCCTTCATTGGACTGTACCATGGACCTCTCAATGTTATCCCTATAACCCTCAGACCTAGAGGAAAACCTTTCACAGGTAAGTACACAGTAATTATTAGCTGAAAATATAACTCCGTGATCTAGCTCTGTGATTACCATTTTTTCTTTGCCAAAGATCCTTTTAATAATTTTGTTTCCCATGGCCTCCAAATTTTGAAAGTTTTACTATTCTACATTGATTAAGTAATAATGCATTTGTTTCCTAATTTTATTAAAGCCGAGCAGGACTTCTGGTCAACATGAGAAAAATCATGGTTAGGACCATAACTCCAGCTCAGAAAAAAAAAAAAAAAAAGATATGACATTTTATTTAGATGATGTAGCAAATAAGCTTTTTGAAATAAAATTAACATGTAGCCCAATATTACTTTCATAGGTGGGGGTTCCTATGAGTCTGAGCAGACAGAAAATCAGTAATTTAGTCTCATCAACTCATTTTACAGATATACTTGGTAATGCTTCAGGACTAAGGATGCAGTGACTTGTCTGCAAAGCATACGAATTGTTTCCCATTTTCCAGTTTAGACAATCTTGTTACAATGGATATATAGCCCAGACTTGAAAAAGATATTCTAGAATGAGGCCTTAGGTTCTTGTCTCTTTTTAAAGATAGATACCATTTGGATTAGTGCTGACTGGAATAGGTTACAGATAGAATCCCATTTTAACAGATACTGTGTTATGTATTACATATCCCCATGGTCTAGCTCACAGTTCATACTAATGTTTTATTGTTATGGACCACAAAATTCTACCAGGTTAAAAAAGTTCCATATGAATTGGCATCAGAGAGGACCCATTTTGTCTGTTAAAGGATATGGGTCCCAGAGGAGGGAATGCTTGAAAGGGGATGTGTCATCAACTTGAGATTAGCCAAGTGCAGCCATCATGGAGTGACTCTTGTGAACAGTGGGATCAGTCTGTAAAACCTACAGTGAAAACCAGGAGTGAAACTGTGCAGTGAGATAAGGTCAAGGTTTGAGGTGGGTCAAGATTCTAATGTCCATGTTTTGCTTTTTTGCTCTTGTGAACATGTCAGCATGGTAATAGGTGGTCGATAAAGTTTGACTGTCAAAATAATAATATTAATCAAAACTCCCTATGCATTTAGAGAATATAGAGGAAATCATGCAACAGGGAGAGAAATACCAAGATTTACCTGAAAGAGGAAATGTTTACTGTTTTTTTATTTTGATTTTTAATGTTTTTTAAAATGTTTATTTTGAGAGAGAGAGAGAGAAGCAGGGAAAGGGCAGAGAGAGAAGGAGAGAGAGAATCCCTTCTGTGCTGTCAGTGCAGAGCCTCACATGGGGCTCAACCTTGAAAACTGAGACATCATGACCTCAGCCAAAATCAAGAGTCAGGTGCTTAACTGATTGAGCCACCCAGGCACTGCTATTTTTGTCATTTTAAAGATTTTATCAAGGTATAATTTATAGATAATAAGCACAGACTATTTTTTTGTTAACAAAAATTTGGGACAATTTTAGCTTTGAAAGGGACAGTATCTGACATTTACAATCATAATCCAGTTAGTGAAATGAACTTCTTAGAACTTGAACACAGTCATATGGATGTTAATTAGTATGACATAAAGGAATGTAACATGGTAAATTCTGGAGTCCTACAAAAGGAAAACCACTGAGCTTTTCAATGGAAGTTTTTATAATGGAGACAAGCAGTAACTAATTCTAAAGCTTTTTAAAACTTGTTAAATTGTCTATGACAGTAAATTTCCATAATAATCTTTACCTTCTTCACCTCAGGAGGACAGGTAGTTTAGCTATGTTTAAAATACCCTATTTAGCTATCTACACATTCAATGCAATCCCAATCAAAATTACACCAGCATTCTTCTTGAAGCTAGAACAAGCAATCCTAAAATTTGTGTGGAACCACAAAAGACCCCGAATAGCCAAAGTAATATTGAAGAAGAAGACCAAAGTGGGAGGCATCACAATCCCAGACTTTAGCCTCTACTACAAAGCTGTCATCATCAAGACAGCATGGTATTGGCACAAAAACAGACACATAGACTAATGGAATAGAATAGAGACTCCAGAATTGGACCCACAAAAGTATGGCCAACTCACCTTTGACAAAGCAGGAAAGAATATCCAATGGAAAAAAGACAGTCTCTTTAACAAATGGTGCTGGGAGAACTGGACAGCAACATGCAAAAGAATGAAACTAGACCACTTTCTTACACCATTCACAAAAATAAACTCAAAATGGATAAAGGACCTGAATGTGAGACAGGAAACCATCAAAACTCTCTAGGAGAAAGCAGGGAAAAACCTCTCTGACCTCAGCCGCAGCAACTTCTTACTCGACACATCTCCGAAGGCAAGGGAATTAAAAGCAAAAATGAACTACTGGGACCTCATGAAGACAAAAAACTTCTGCACTGCAAAGGAAACAATCAACAAAACTAAAAGGCAAAAGAATAGGAAAAGATATTTGCAAATAACATATGGGACAAAGGGCTAGTATCCAAAATCTATAAAGAGCTCACCAAACTCCACACCCGAAAAACAAATAATCCAGTGAAGAAATGGACAGAAAACATGAATAGACACTTCTCTAAAGAAGACATCTGGATGGCCAACAGGTACATGAAAAGATGCTCAACGTCGCTCCTCATCAGGGAAATACAAATCAAAACCACGCTCAGATACTACCTCACACCAGAGTGGCTAAAATGAACAAATTAGGAGACTATAGATGCTGGAGAGGATGTGGAGAAACAAGAACTCTCTTGCCACTGTTGGTGGGAATGCAAACTGGTGCAGCCTGTCTGGAAAACAATGTGGAGGTTCCTCAAAAAATTAAAAATAGATCTACCCTATGACCCAGCAATAGCACTGCTAGGAATTTACCCAAGGGATACAGGAGTGCTGATGCATAGGGGCACTTGTACCCCAATGTTTATAGCAGCACTTTCAACAATAGCCAAATTATGGAAAGAGCCTAAATGTCCATCAACTGATGAATGAATAAAGAAATTGTGGTTTGTATACACAAGGGAATACTACATGGCAATGAGAAAGAATGAAATATGGCCTTTTGTAACAATGTGGATGGAACTGGAGAGTGTTATGCTAAGTGAAATAAGTCACGCAGAGAAAGATACCATATGTTTTCACTCTTATGTGGATCCTCAGAAACTTAACAGAAGACCCTGGGGGAGGGGAAGGGAAAAAAAAAGTTAAAGAGGGAGGGAGGCAAACCATAAGAGACTCTCAAAAACTGAGAATAAACTGAGGGTCGATGGGGGGTGGGAGGGAGGGGAAAGTGGGTGATGGGCATTGAGGAGGGCACCTGTTGGGATGAGCACTGGGTGTTGTATGGAAACCAATTTGACAATAAATTTCATATTAAAAGACAATAAAATCTATTTAATTAACAAAGGAAAGGCATTCATTACTTGTTATAAATAGAAGAAGGTGCAAATGTTTGCAGAGTGGTATGGATCAGTTCCTCTCCCATCAGGCAGTCCCAACACAGTGAAAGGCATACCCTGCTCTTTGTTTTGACTACTTTATGTCCTGGTTTTAAGATCAGTAAAAGAGAACTAATGAAGTTGAAAGAATCAAAACGTGTTTTCAGTTGGTTTGTACATCAGAACTCTTAAGAAATATCTTTAAAAACAATCCAACATTAGGGGTCCCTGGGTGGCTCGGTGAATTAAGCATCTCGACTCCTGATTTAAGCTCAGGTCATGACCTCACCCTCTGTGAGTTTCAGCCCCACATCAGGCTCTGCCCTGACAGTGCAGGGCCTGCTTGGGATTCTCTGTTTCCTTCTTTCTCTGCCTCTCTCTCACTGTCTCAAAAATAAATAAACATTAAAAAATAAAACAAAATTAAATTAAAAAAATTATGTTGGCATACATGGTTTTCCTAAAAAAAAAAAAAATCTAACATTAACGGTAAGGAAGCGCATTTTTCACAGAGCTAGAACAAACAATCCTAAAATTTGTATGGAATCAGAAAAGACCCCAAATAGCCAAAGCAATCTTGAAAAAGAAAACCAAAGCAGGAGGCATCACAATCCTAGACTTCAAGCTGTATTACAAAGCCATAATCATCAAGACAGTATGGTACTGGCACAAAAACAGATACTCAGATCAATGGAACAGAAGAGAGAACCCAGACATGGACCCACAAAGGTATGGCCAACTAATCTTTGACAAAGCAGGAAAGAATATCCAATGGAATAAAGACAGTCTCTTCAGCAAGTGGTGCTGGGAAAACTGGGCAGCGATATGCAGAAAAATGAACCTGGACCACTTTATTACACCATACACAAAAATAAATTAAAAATGGATGAAAGACCTCAATGTAAGACAGTAAGCCATCAAAGTCCTCAAGGAGAAAGCAGGCAAAAACCTCTCTGACTTTGGCCCCAGCAACTTTTTACTCAACACGTCTCCAGAGTCAGGGGAAACAAAACAAAAATGAAATATTGGGACCTCATCAAAATAAAAAGCTGCACAGCAAAGGAAACAATCATTAAAACTAAAAGGCAACTGATGGAATGGGAGACAATATTTGCAAATGACATATCGGATAAAGGGTTAGTATCCAAAATCTATAAAGGATTTATCAAACTCAACACCCAAAAAACAAATAAGCCAGTGAAGAAATGGGCAAAAGACATGAATAGACACTTCTCCAAAGAAGACATCCAGATGGCAAACAGACACGTGAAAAAATGCTTATCAGTCATCATCAGGGAAATACAAATCAAAACCACGATGAGATACCACCTCATACCTGTCAGAATGGCTAACATTAACAACTCAGGCAACAACAGATGTTGGCAAGGATGCAGAGAAAGAGGATCTCTTTTGCACTGCTGGTGGGAATGCAAATGGGTGCAGCCACTTTTCCATACTGGAAAACAGTATGGAGGTTACTCAAAAAATTAAAAACAGAACTACCCTATAACCCAGCAATTGCACTACTAGGTATTTATTCAAGGGATACAGGTATGCTGTTTTGAAGGAGCACATGCACCCCAATGTTCATAGCAGCACTACCAACAATAGCCAAAGTATGGAAAGAGCCCAAATGTCCATCGATGGATGAATGTGTACACACACACACACACACACACACACACTCACACACACACAATGGAGTATTACTCAGCAATCAAAAAGAACGAAATCTTGCCATTTGCAGCTATGTGGATAGAACTAGAGGGTATTATGCTAAGCGAAATTAGTCAGAGAAAGACAAATATATAACTTCACTCATATGAGGACTTTAAGATACAAAACAGATGAACATAAGGGAAGGGAAGCAAAAATAATATAAAAACAGGGAGAGGGAAAAACATAAGAGACTCTTAAATATGGAGAACAAACAGAGGGTTGCTGGAGGGGTTGTGGGGGGGGGGGTGGGCTAAATGGGTAAGGGGCATTAAGAAATCTCCTTAAATCATTGTTGCATTATATGCTAAGTTGGATATAAATTTAAAAAAATAAAATGGTAAAAAAACAGTGAGGAAGCAGTTTTTACATATAAGCGATTAATATGTGGTGGAATATTAAAAGATATTTTTAATGTTTCCCTGATAAGAATATGATCGATGTACCTTCATTAATACAATGAATGACTGACACAGTTAAAATTAAAACAAAGCTTCATGAGCTGAAATGATGGGACAGAGCTTCAAAAGTTGACATTAAACAGAAATAAATATAATAATCCTGATTATGGATTCCAAAGATCAATTCTGGATAAAGAAGATAGCATTTTATGGCAAAAGGATCCAGGAAATTTTTTTAGCTATAAGCTCACCATAAAGCAAAGTGGTAGGATGTTAACCCCAAATACTTCTATTAAGTTGCATTAAATAGGACCAGAACTTCAGTTTTGTGTTCCATTCAGGGGATTACATTTTAAGGAGGACGTTAACCAACTGCAACATACTCAAAGGAAGGCAGCAAGGTGATGGGGAGACTGAAAAGGATAATATTTACTTCCTGGGAGGAAAAACCTTAGAGATTATTTAATCTGGGACTCCAACTTTTGAGATGAGGAAACAGGCTCAGAGAGATGTGTCCTGAGTCACAGGACTAGAGAGGAGCAGACTAGTTTCCAAAAGCATCACATGATGAGATAGCAGGTGCCAGATTGTGACAGGCTTGTGTGGAAGAGGGCCCAGACATTTTTCATAGCTTGAAAAGGCAGAACCAAGACTAATGTTTGGAAGTTAAAGATTTGGATTAAAAATAGAAGGAGAAACTTTCTAGCGATTGCAGCTGCCTAAAATTGGAATAGCTTGCCTTGAAAAGCAGTGAGCTACCCATCACCAGATATGTTTAAGTAAGGGTTGGATAAGGTGTTAGGAACATTCAAGTGATTCCTTCTGTGCAGGAAATGTTGGACCACACTAATTAATTATTATATAGCCTTGTTTAATTGCTAATAACAGCTAACATTATTGGGTACTTATAGAGCACTATGCAGAGATAATGTATATGTATTATGTCTTTGATTCTTATAATACATGAGGAAGCTGAGGCCCAGAGAACCCCTTGTTTTGACTAAGGTCACATGGTTAGTAATGGATGAGGTGAGATTCAAATCCAGGAAGTCTGACTCCAGACTTGCAAACTTCTGTGCTATAGCTGATGCTTACATGCAGATCTCTGACTCATGTAAATATTAGATCTATTTAGATCCATTCTTTTATGACTTGTAGTATTCTTGAACAGAAGAAGTCTCTCAGTGAGAGGACCCAGTTTGCACTAGGAGGGGAGGTCTGGTTTTTTTATGGGTTTTAGGTATCATGAATATGCCTTTCAAGGACTTAACAAATATGGAGTCCTTGATAATAAATCCTCTGGACATTGCCAGCCATTTGCAGTTGCTGAGCCATTTCAGTAATGGCAGATGGTACATTAAACTACCATTTATCCTTAAGAAACCTTGTGTTTCAGAAGCTATTCACTTTACATATATATTTTTTTAATTCCCCTTAGTAGGCATTATATTCGTCATATTATAGATGTGAAAGCTGCATGTCACATTTTGGGTTGGTTTGCCTTCAGCCCAACCTGAACTCTTTTTTAATTAAACTTTATTTTAAGATAATTGTAGATTCACATGCAGTTGTAAGATATAATACAGAGAGATCCAATGTACCCTTTACCCAGTTTCCCCAATAATAACATCTTGCAAAAGTATAGTGCAATATCTCAACTGGGTATTGACATTAATACGTTCAAGATAAGCGCCTCTCCATCACCATAAGGATCCATCTTCTTGCTCTTTTATAACCACCTTCTTCTTTCCTATTCTCCATCTCTCTTCCCTGGCAACCACTAATCCATTCTCCACTTTTATAACTTTTGCCATTTTAAGAACCTCCTACAAATGGAATCACACCCTACGTAACCTTTTGGTATTGGTGTTTTTCACTCAGTGTAATTCCTTGGATGTTCATCCAGGTTGTTGTATGTACCAACAGTTTTCTTATTGCCCAGTAATATTCCATGGTATAATACAACTTGTTTAACCACTACCTGTTAAAGGATATCTGGGCTGTTTTCAGTTTCCGGTTGCTACAAATAAAGCTTTGTAAACATTTGTGTAAAGGTTTTTGTGTGAACATAGGTTTTCATTTTTCTGGGGTAAATGCCCAGAAGTACAATTGGTAGGTTGTATGGTAGGGTTGTGTGTAGTTTTATAAGAAACTGCCTGTTTTCCAGAGTGTTGATACCATTTTACATTCTCATCAACAATGTATAAATAATCCAGTTTTTTTGCATCTTTGACAGCATTTAGTGTTGTTGTTTTCTATGTTAGTTCTTTTGAGAGATGTGTAGTGATACCTCACTGTGGTTTTAATTTACATTTCCCTAATGGCTCATGATGTTGAATGTCCTTTTATGTGCTTAAATGCCACCTGTGTATCCTCTTTGGTGAAATGTCTGTTCATATTTGTGCATTTGTTTTTTACTGTTAGGTTTTGAAAGAGCCTGGACGTTTATAGGCCAACAGTGTGCTGTTCATTCCTTTCACTTTCTGTCATTCATGTCTTGCCAGTACTCTGCTCTGGGAAACTCCTATAATCTGACTTGTGTGAGACTTCTCGTAGCCTGAGAAAGCCATGATTCCATCCTAAATAGGTGTAGAACAAAACACAGGTAATCTGAACTCACTGCTGCCTAGAAATCTTTATATATATTTCACATGTCATAAAATTAATTTATTTAAAGTGTACAGTTCAGTGATTTTTAGCATATTCACCAAATTATACACTGTGTAATTCCATAAAATTTTCATCACAGCAAAAAAGAAATCTTGTACCCGTTAGCAATCACTCCAGATTTCCCTATTGTCCCATACCCCCAGTCCCTGGAAACCCTAACCTACTTTCTGTCTCTGTAGATTTGCCTGTTCTGGACATTTCATATAAATGGAATCATGGAATGTGTAGCCTTTTCTGTCTAGCTACTGTTAATTAGCATAATGTTTGTAAGATTCATCCATGTTGTAGCATATATCAATGCTTCATTTTTATGGCTGAATAATATTCCATTTTATCAATATCCCAAATTTTTTTAATCCATTCATCATTTGGTGGCTACTTAAATCGTTTCTCCTTTTTGGCTATTATGAATAATGATGCTGTGAACATTATGTTCAAGTTTTTGTGCAGATATATGTTTTCACTGAGTTATACCTAGAAATGAAATTGCTGGATCATATGGTAACTCTGTGTTTAACTGTTTGAGGAACTATCAAACTGTTTTACATTTCCATCAGCAGTATGAGAGTTTGAATTCCTTCACACCCTCACCACCTCTTGTTATTTTTAATTATGACCCCTTGTTCTTGATTATTATCATTTTAATGGATGTGAGGTGGTCTGAAATTGTGGTTTTGATTTTCATTTCCCTAGTGACTAATGATGTTGAGCATTTTTACATGTGTGTATTGGCTATTTGTGTTTCTTTGGAGAAATATCTAATTCCAATCCTTTGCCCATTTTTAAATTGTATTTTCATTTATATATTCAGGATGTTAGACCATCTATCAGATAGATGATTTGCAAATATTTTCTCTTGTTCTGTGGATTGTATTATGACTTTCGTAATGGTGTCCTTTGAAGCACAAACATTAATTTTGAATAAGACCATTCTAACTATTTTTCCTTTGCATTAGGTATCTTAGCAGCTTTTAAATCAGTACTTTTAATCAGTACTTTTAATCAGTACTTAAATCAGGTATCTTAGCAGCTTTTAAATCAGTACTTTTTTACTCTTCAGGATTTTCTAAATGCCCCACGCTCACAGCAAGCACCCACTCTCTTCCTAGTTCCTTTACGCAGAGATGAACTTCTTCCTACTTTCTGAGAAGGCTGAGATTATTTACCATAAGTTCCTCAACTATCGAAGTGTCTATGTATCTTCATTCTTCCTCCTGTCACCCCATTTGAAGTACAAATGTTTTGTTTTGTTTTTTTAAGATGAGTACCTCCCACCTGGGCCATTCCATTCTCTCCTCTAGGACTTTGATTCACTGGTTGGCCTCTCTTTCCCTCCAAGTATCAGTAATCTCTCCTCTGCTTTTCTTTTTCTACCCTCATGCAATCTCAGCTCTCTGTTTCCTCTTTAAAGAAAAATATTAGGGGCAGAAACTTTCCCCAGTTTTAGTTTTCCTTTACCTACCAACCTCTTTGACTTTTTCCCTTACTTTTAATCTTGAGAGAGCTGTTTCACCTCATCTAAAATATTGCAGTAATTTTGTCAGTGATCTCTGTGTCCCTGGTCTCCCACTTTGACTCATCATACACACTTTTCATGAGTAAATCTTCTCAAAATGAAGTTCTTACCATCTAACTCTCCGGCCCCAAAACTTATGATGAGTCATTTAATACTGAGTTATCTATAAGACTCCCTAGCCTAATATTCAAAGTTCTTTGTAACATGTTTTCTCAACCGTGTCAGATCTGGACAACCCACTCATCCCTGAACACTGCTCCCCAGTCCTGCCTGGTGCCTACTCTTCCAGAATGCCTGTCTTCCTTTGTCTTTTCCTATGAAAATTCTGTCTTTGCTCAAATGAGTTGAAGTTTATGGCACTCTCCAATCTTTAAATGCCTATCACATTGCAAACTGCTATGTGGACCTTATTATGCTGTATTTGTATTACAGCTTTCCAAAGTAGATTGTAAGCTCTTCGAAGGCAGAGACTAGTAGCTTGTCCATCTCTGGACCCTCTCCAGCAACTAGACAGGGCTTTAGATCTAGTAGGTACTGAGTAAGTATCTCTAACTTGATTTGATTTCAAAACAAGAACCTGGGCACACATATCCCTGGAGAAAATTCTAGAAAAGATAAAGCAGAAAACATGAAGTATACAGAGATTGGTGAAGCTGAATAAGTAATTTATACTTCAGTTTTACAGTGAATCGGAACACAAGCTCAAAACTTCATTTTCTCTGAATGTCACTTTTGGCTTTTAAAACTAATTCGTGCACTGCAGATTGTATTCTTTATTTTCAAAACACTAAAGGTAAAAAAAAAAAAGTAGAACTAGTTGAGTAAAATTATGTAGAGTCACCTTATGTGACAAATTGTATCATCTGTACTGAATGAAGGCCCTAAAATTGTTATGAAGGATGTCATGTTCATCTCCCAATTTTGGAGAAAAGGAAGTAGCAAGTTGCAGGAACTTTGTGAACTGTAAAGTACTGCATATAAGTTGGCCTTTAAATTTAAAAACATTTCCTACAAAATATGGGTCAACTTATATGCTACTAGTTGATGGGCAGTAATGGTCTCTTAGCTGCCTCTTGAAGCCACTCTTAATAGATTTGTGGGTCATGAGATCAACATCATAATCAAACAATATGTAATCAAAGATAAGCCCAATCTCATATTTATATTAGAAAGCTTTATTAGGTTAACCTATATACTAGATTGTATTCATACCTCCATTATATGTGTAGTGTTATTATCTCTATTAGGTATTTAGATAAGGTAAACTGATTAAACATTTACATGTTTGGGTAAGGTGACTGAGAAGTGATTTTGTTTTAATTTTTAGTCTCAATAGGAATGTGATATTCTTCTTTATTTTTATCTTTCCATTTTGGGATATTCAAATTGATTTCTAAACTGTAAGCTATTGAAAACTGGGAAACTGTTCCACATTTTTTGTACAATCTAGTCCTAACAGAACTCCTTTAGTATTGTAATTATTCAGTAGTGCTAATAATGACAATCCCTATTATCTCTCTTGAGTGCTTAGGAAGGGCTAGACACTTTCCTCAATACTGCATGTTCATCATTTCTTTTAATTCTCAAAGCAGGCTTGTGAGATATTTTATTCGCTTTTCAGAGGAGAAAATGAGGCTTCACTATTTTCTCAAGGTCATTGTATTACTAAGTGACTGAGCCAAGATTGGAACCCAGGCAGTCCGACTCCAGGGTCTAGGCTCCTAACTACACTATCTTCTTCAATAAATATGTATTCATTATGATGCTGATTAGAACCAAGCTGTGTACGTGGCATATTTGCAGTGACATCCTGTCTATGTTTTTATTGTGTAATGTACCCAGGATACTATGAGCCCACAGCTGGTGTCCATTAATGATAGCGGTGTGAGAATAAAAAATAATTTCCAGAGCATCTTGGTTAAGAGGCATTACATAATTTTCATTATCCAGTGATCTTTAAATTATTGGGCTTAAAAGAGAGCTGTTATTTGGATATCTAAAGTAGTTTTTTCTGTTTCTAAAAGTTGTGTTTGAAATAGAAGGTAGTGGAAGTGCTTTCTGATACTTCAGTAGGTGTTTTTAAATTTTCATTTCTATTAAGTAGTTTCTCTATTTACGTCCATCTAAAGGGAGAGATAGAGGCAATGTTCCAATTTTCTTTATATCATCACTAAATTTATTAAATGATAAAATAAATATAATTTTAAAGTATTTGAAGGAAACTTTGTTTTATCTTCAGGTAAAAGTACTCCAATTTTCTAATGCTACTTGCACTTTTTTCCTTCTCCCTGCTGCCCCCCGCCCCGCTTTGCTTTGCTTTTCTTTTTTTTTTTTTTTTTTTTTTTTTTTTTTTTTTTTTTTTTTTTTTTTTTTTTGAGAGAGGTGGGGAGGAGCAGAGGGAGAGAGAGAATCTTAAGCAGGCTCCATACCTAGCATGAAACCAACGCAGGGCTGGGTCTCAGGACGGTGAGATCATGACTTGAGCCAGAATCAAGAGTCAGAAGTTTAACAGACTGAGCCACCCAGGTCCCCCTTAATGCTACTTTTAAACACATTATGAGTATCAACACAAGGGAATACTATGTAGCTATTGAAAAGAATGAGCTAGATAAATATGTTCTGACAAGGAAAGATGTCTGTGATATATTGTTAAGTAAAAAGAGCAAGCCCTAGACACATGTTCATTATTCTCTCTTAGGAGCCTATGGATATATAGAAATTACATATTTGGAAATTGATATAAACTTGATTGGAATGATGTACACCAAGCTGTCAACTATGGTTAACTCTGGGGGAAAAACCTGAGATTGAGGGAAGCAGTAAAGTAGGACTTTTTATTCTGTATATTTGTTTCATTTGAAATTACATGTACATTTATTCCTATTTTGGTTAGATTGGGTTTTTCTTGCAAAACCTCTTCCCAAATACAAAAGTGCAAAGATAATAAGGCAGTCCCATACACCCAGTCACCCAAAATGAAGAAATGTAAATGTTTTTTTCATATTTTAGAAAATTTTAAAAATTAGAATCATAATAATTGATGTCTCCTATGTTTTCTTCCCAGTTCTATTCCTTTCTTTTCCTCCCGAAGCCACCAACTGTCATCAATATCTAGCCATGTCAGTATTTTTAGATCTAGTAAAACATTTTACTACCATATTACATTCCATAATAGAAATATATCACAGCTGGGGTGCCTGAGTGGCTCAGTCGGTTAAGTGTCTGACTTTGTGTCAGTCTCTATGCTTACAGCTCAGAACCTGGAGCCTGCTTCAGATTCTGTGTCTCCCTCTCTCTCTCCCCCTCCCGGACTTGTGCTCTGTCTCTCTCTCAAAAATAAACATTAAAAAAAAAAAAGAAATATATCACAAGTTATCTCACCTTCTACTGATGGATGTTTGTGTTGTTTCCCTATTTTTTTTTCTTATAGGTTGTTCTTCAGTGGTCACCCCTGTACATGTCTCACTGTGTATTTTGTGAGAGGTTTTCTCCAGCAGGGCTTCTCAAACTTTTTTTTCTGTCACAACAGACAGAAATGGATTTTTGCATGGCATTCTGTGGTAAATAGTTTAGAAGTAAATGGTAGGGTCTTCTGGCTAGCTCAGACCAACTGCCATCCCTAAGGGCTGAAGGACTCTTTTTTTTTTTTTTTTTTTTTTTTGGTATACCTGTAGTATCTTGCCACATCAAACCTGCTGAGAAATTCTGCTCTAGGACATTGTCTCTCAGACTTTTTAATATTTGGGGCTCCTGGATGGCCCAGTCGGTTGAGTGTCTGGCTTCAGCTTGGGTCACAATCTCACTGTTGACGAGTTTGAGTCCCACGTCGGGCTCTGTGCTGACAGCTCAGAGCCCGGAGCCTACTTCGGATTCTGTGTCTCCCTCTCTCTGCACCACCCCCTCCAACCCCACTCATGCTCTGTCTCTGTCTCAAAAATAAACATTGAAAAAGAAAATTTTAAAAATATTTATATGAATCACCTGGTGATCTTGTTAAACTACAGGTTTATATTCTGCAGGTCTGGCATGTGGCCTGAGACTCTGTTTCTAATAAATATCTGGGTAGTACTGATGCTTTGATTAACAAGACTCTAGTTCTTTGCTATCCAGTACAATAGCCACTAGTCACACACATGGCTACTGAGTCCTTGAAATGAGGTCTGTCCAAATTGAGAAGTGCTCTAAGTATAAAATGCATACAGGATTTAGTGTGAAAAAGTAATATAAAATATCTCATCTATACTTTTATAATATACATTATTAATCACATGTTGAAATTATTGTGAATATATTAGATTAAATAAAATATATTATTAAAATTAATTTTCCCCATTTGTTTTACTTGAACTTGGCAACTAAAACATTTAAAACTACATATGTGGTTTGCTTTACGTTTCTGTCAACAGTGCTGCTTTGTAATTCTGTACCTAGATTTGAAATTACTAGGTCATAGGATGTGGTCATTTGCAGCTTTACTAGATATAGCTGTAACTCTTCCAAATGATTATACTAGTTTATACTTCCACCAAGAATGTATAGCGATTCCCTTTATCTCTACTGCCTCACTTAAAATTGTCAAACTTTTAAAATGTCTGCCTGTCTGGTGGTTTTAATTTATAATTCGCTAATTACTAATGAGGTTGATCATCTTTTCATGTTCATTGGCCACAGGAGTTTCATCTTCCATGAATAACTATTTCCCTGCTTATTTTTGGTGGTTCATCACAAAGTTTGGATATTCTTTGTAATATATATTGCAAATAATTTTTCCCAATCTGTTATTTATTTTTTAAACTTTGTTTTTGATATATTTGGTTGTAAAAAATTTATAATTTCATTGCAATCAACTTTATCAGTCTTTTAAAATACGCCTATTTGAGAAATCTATTAAGGAATCCATGCTGAGTAAAGATATTCTTCTAAATAAAAAAGGGGGGGTAGGCACCTGGGTGGCTCAGTCAGTTGGGTGCCCAACTTTTCTTTTTCTAAGTTTATTTATTTATTTTGAGAGAGAACGCATGCAGGGGAGGGGCAGAGAGTGAGGGAGAGAGAGAATCCCAAGCAGGCTCTGTGCTCTGAGTGCAGAGCCTAACACAGGGCTCAATACCATGAACCGTGAGATAATGACCTGAGCCAAAATCAAGAGCCAGATGCTCAACCAACTGAGCTACCCAGGCACCTCCAGGTCAGTGGTTTTTAATTTAAAAAGTGCCACAAGGGAGGCACCTGGGTGGCTCAGTCGGTTGAGCATCCAACTCTTGATTTCACTTCAGGTCATGATTCCAGTGTCCAGGGATCGAGCCCCATATCAGGTTCTGCACTGAGTGTGGAACCTGCATAAGATTCTGTCTCTCTGCCCCTCTCCCTCACTCACACTGTCTTTCTCTCTAAAATAAAAATAAAATAAAATAATATTAAATTAAATTAAATTTTAAAAGATTTTCTTCTTCTGGTTTTAAAGTTTTACACCTTGATTTTGGGTCTTCTATTTGGTGTTTATTTGGGAGTCAAATGTAAGGTAGGGATCTGATAATACATATAATTTTGTATATGTGTGTGTTTCCAGAAGAAAATCCTGTTATCCATTTATCAAACAATTCAAACATATCCTGCTTATTGGAAATCCTTCTTCCATCATATGACAAAGACCATTCCTGTTTCTGCATTAGTTTTATTCAGAATTATTGAAGATTACTTTTAAGATCAGTAAAATCGTAGGAAAATCTTAGGAAGTCTTCATAATACTGATCTGAGGCACTGGGTTATACCTAACTTGATAAGATAATTTATCATCCTAATTCACTTTTGAGAATGAAAGAGGATTCTTTTTTCTTTTCTTTTTTTTTTTTTTAGTTTATTTATTTTGAGAGAGAGAGAGAGAGAGAGAGCAGGGGAGGGCCAGAGAGTGAGGGCTAGGGACAGAACCTCAAATAGGCTGTGTACCAGCAGCACAGAGTCCAACAGGGGGCTCGAACTCATGTACCATGATATCATGGTCTGAGCCTAAATCGAGAGTCAGGTGTTTAACCAACTGAGCCACTTAGGCGCTCTATGAAAGAGGATTCTTAAGATAATTAAAATTACATAATTTTCAATATATTTATTTCTTGACTGAAAAATGGTTTAATTATGTTGGTGGACTATAAAATAGCTTATTCAAAACCTATTTCCCAAAAATATTTTTTTCTAAAACACATTAAAGCAATTTTTTATATAAACTTTATATTGATTATCTGCACATTCAAAAGTAACAAAGTAATTATTCTTGGCATAATCACATAATTTAGTTTTTTCTTTTTTCTTTTTTTAATTTATTTTCAAGTTAACATACAGTGTAGTCTTGGCTTCAGGAGTAGAACCCAGTGATTCCTGTCTTACATATGACACCTAGTGCTCATCCCAAAAATTGCCCTCCTTAATGCCTGTCACCCATTTAACCCCACCCCCAGTTTGTTCTCTGTCTTTAAGAGTCTCTTTTGGTTTGCCTCTCTGTTTTTAACTTATTTTTTTCCTTCCCTTCCCCTATGTTAATCTTTTAAGTTTCTCAAATTCCACATGTAAGTGAAATCATATATCTTTCTCTGACTTATTTCGCTTAGCATCATACCCTTCATTTCCATCCATGTTGTTGCAAATGGCAAGATTTCATTCTTTTTCATTGCTGAATAGTATTCCACTGTGTGTGTGTGTGTGTGTGTGTGTGTGTGTGTGTGTACACCACATCTTCTTAATCCATTCATCACTTGATGGACATTTGGGCTCTTTCCATAATTTGGCTATTGTTGATAATGCTGCTGTAAACATTGGCTTGCATGTGTCCCTTCAAATCAGCATTTTTGTATCCTTTGGATAAATTCCTAGTAGTGGAATTGCTGGGTCATAGGTTAGGTCTATTTTTAATTTTTTGAAGAATCTCCACACTGTTTTCCAGAGTGGCTAGACCAGTTTACATTCCCACCAACAGTGCAAGAGGGTTCCTTTTACTGCACATTCTTGCCAATACCTGTTGTTTCTTATGTTGTTTATTTTAGCCATGCTGACTGGTGAAGTGATATCTTATTGTAGTTTTGATTTACATTTACTTAACGATGGGTGATGTAGAGCATCTTTTCATGTGTCTGTTGGCCATCTGGATGTCTTCTTTGGAAAAGGGTCTGTTCATGTCTTTTTCCCATTTCTTCACTAGATGATTTGTTTTTGGGTGTTGAGTTTGGTAAGTTCTTTATAGATTTTGGATACTAAAATTTTATCCAATATGTAGTATTCATGTATCTTCCAAATAGCCAAAGCAATATTGAAAAAGAAAACCAAAGCTGGAGACATCACAATCATGGACTTTAATCTGTATTACAAAGCTGTTACCATAAAGACATTATGGCATTGTCCCCAAAACAGATACATAGATCAATGGAATAGAATAGAGAACCCAGAAATGGACCCATAAATATATGGCCAACTAATCTTCAACAAAGCAGGAAAGAGTATCCAGTGGAAAAGAGACAGTACCTTTAGCAAATGGTGCTGGGAGAACTGGACAGCAACATGAAGAAGAATGAAACTGGACCACTTTCTTGCACCATACACAAAAATAAATTCAAAATGGATGAAAGACCTAAATGTGAGACAGAAAAGCATCAAAAATCCTACAGGAGAAAACAGGCAGCAACCTCTTTGACCTCAGCTGCAGCAACTTCTTACTAGACATGTCTCTGGAGGCGAGGGAAATAAAAGCAAAAATGAACTATTGAGACCTCATCAAGATAAAAAGCTTCTAAACAGCAAAGAAAACAATCAACAAAACTAAAAGACAACCAACAGAATGGGAGAACATATTTGAAAATGACATATTGGATAATCTTTTTCTTAACTGCATCGATATCTATTATCATTTCACTGGTATTTTTCTGAAGAATATATTTCAAAATGAACTTATTATTTTTAGCATTTTTACAAAGTTGCTCATGATCATCTTCATAGTTGCATTTTATGGCTCATAAATGTGACATTATTGACTCTTCTATTTAAACCACAGTATTATTAATTGAAAAAAATACTTCCGCTAAGGTGCTGAAGTACTTGATAAACTCAGAACAGATTGTATTAAATGGAGAATATTTTAAATTTTGCTTTCACATTAAAATATATAAGTATATGTATAAGTAAATGCCAATAAGTTTGACAACTTAGATGAAGTGACACAGTTTGAAAGACACAACCAAAGCTCAACAGGGAGAAACAGGCTACTAGAGTAGCCCTATGTCTTTTAAAGAAATTTAACTAGTTAAAAATCTTGAAACCGAAAAGAAAACTCTAGTCCTAGATGGAAATATTGATAAATTTTATAGTTCTGTACAAACTCTTCCCAGATGACTTTTTTTAGATTAAAAAAATTTTTAAGATTAAAAAAAGTGTTATATTTATTTTATGTGTACAATATAGTGATTCAGTAATTCTATATATTTCTCAGTGCTCATCAAGACAAGTATACTTTTAATCCTTTTCACCTACTTCACCCATCCCCTCACCCACTTCCCCTCTTATAGTCATTTTGTTACTCTCTTTTCTTCGTTTGTTTCTTAAATTCCACATATGAGTTAAATCATATGGTATTTGTCTTTGTGTGACTGGTTTATTTTGCTTAGCATTATACTCTTTAGATCCATCCGTGTTGTTGCAAATGGCAAGATTTTTGGTTTTTTATGGCTGAATAATATTCCATTGTATATATATAAACCACATCTTTATCCATTCATCTATCGAGGTCACTGGGCTGCTTCCATAATTTGGCTATTGTAAATAATGCTGCAGTAAACATAAAGATGAATGTATCTCCTTGAATTACTGTTTCTGTATTCTTTGGTTAAATACCCAGTAGTGTAATTAATTACTGGATCATATGGTAGTTCTATTTTTAATTTTTGTTTTAATTTTTTTTTCAACGTTTATTTATTTTTGGGACAGAGACACAGCATGAATGGGGGAGGGGCAGAGAGAGAGGGAGACACAGAATCGGAAACAGGCTCCAGGCTCTGAGCCATCAGCCCAGAGCCTGACGCGGGGCTCGAACTCCCGGACCGCGAGATCGTGACCTGGCTGAAGTCGGCTGCTTAACCGACTGCGCCACCCAGGCGCCCCTCTATTTTTAATTTTTTGAGGAACCTCTACACTGTCTTCCACAGTGGCTGCACCAGTTTGCATTTCCACCAACAGTGTATGAGGATTCCTTTGTTTCCACATCCTCACCAACGCCTGTTGTTTCTTGTGTTTTTGATTTTAACAGTTCTGACAGGTGCAAGGTGATATCTCATTGTGGTTCTAATTTTCATTTCCCTGGTAACGAGTGATGTTGAGCATCTGTATGTTTCTGTTGGCCACCGTGATGTCTTCTTTGGAGAAATGTCTGTTCATTTCTTCTGCCCATTTTTAAATTGGATTATTTGGTTTTTGGTATTGAGTTGTATAAGTTCTTTATATATTTTGGATACTAACCCTTTATTGGACATGTCATTGGCAAATATCTTCTCTCATTCTGTAGGTTGTCTTTTAGTTTTGTTGGTTTTTCCCTTTGCTGTGCAGAAGCTTTTTATTTTGAAGCAGTCCCAAAAGTTTATTTTTGCTTTTGTTTCCCTTGCCTCGGGAGACTGTCTAGAAAGATGTTGTTATGGACGATGTCACAGAAATTACTGCTTGTGCTCTCTTCAAGGATTTTTATAGTTCCAGGTCTCACATTTAGGTCCTTAGTCCATTTTGAGTTTATTTTTGTGTATGGTGTAAGAAAGTGGTCCAGTTTCACTCTTTTGCATGTAGCTGTCCAGTTTTCCCAACACTATTTGTTGAAGAGACTTTCTCTCATTGCATATTCTTGCCTTCCAGATGACTTTTTAAAAAAGAAACTGACACCTACAAACTGATGCTAAAAATCACATGGAAATTCAGTGAATCTAGAATAGCCAAACCAATTTGGAAAAAGAACAACAGAGGTGGAGGTCTTATGCTATTTGATTTTAAGAGTTGACATAAAGCTACAGTTAATCAAGATGGTATAGTTTAGGCTTAAGGATAGATATGTGCATCCTTGGAACAGAATAGAGAGCCCAGAAATAGACCCACATATACAATCATCTTTTAACAAATGTACAAAGGAACAATTGGATATCCAAGTGCAATAAATGTAACCATGATCGTTATCAGACTCCTTATACAAAAATTAGTTCAAAATGGATCATAGACCTAAATGTAAGAGCTAAAACTTCTAGAAGAAAATATAGGAGAAAATATTCATGACTTTGTATTAGGCAAAGAAATCTTTGAGAGGAACCAAAAGGCACATATCATAAAAAGAAAAAATTGATAAATTGGACTTAATTAAAATTTGAATTTTTACCCTTTGAAAGACGTGGCTAAGAAAATGAGAAGACAAATCACAGGCAGAGAAAATTTTTTAAAAGACTGATAAACTCGGTTTTTAGAATAGGCAGAAGCTTTAAACACCTCACCAGTGACAATATACAAATGGCCAATAATCACTTGAAAAGATGCTCAACATCATTAGTCATCAGGAAAATGCAAATTAAAACCAAAATGGCCTAACACTATACACCCACCAGAATGACTACAATTAAAGATTTATAATATCAAGTGTTGTTGAAAATCTGGAGCAAGTAGAATTATCATATATTACTGGCAGGAATGCAGTGTGGTACACCCACTTTGGAAAACAGTTTGACTGTTTATTATAGAGTTAAACATACACTAAGCATATGACTCTGCAATCCCACTCTTAACATATGCCCACACAAAGACTTATACATAAATGTTCATAGCAGCTTTATTCATGATAGCACCAACGTGGAAATAACCTAAATGTTTTTTGACAGATGAACTGTGGTACATTCATGTAATGGAATACTACTCAGCAATACAAAGGGAAAACCTTCTGATCAGTTAATAGTATGAATAAATTGCAAAAGCATTTTGCTAAGTGAAAAAAGCCAGAAACAAAGGACCATATATTGTACTATTTAATTTATATGAAATTCTGGAAAAGGCACAGAAAACATATCACATCAATGGGGTTGCCAAGGGCTGGAGAGAGGTGGAGGGATTGACAGCAAAGATATAAGGGAACTTTTTGGTGTGATGGAAATGTTCTATATCTCAATTGTAGTGATTATTATATGACTGCATACAGTGAGTCAAAATTCATTTAACCGTACACTCAACATTAATGAAGTGTGAATATTATAAATTATACCTCAAAAAATATAACCTGCAAATATTTCAGCCCAAATATTTTCATAAACACTGTCTTTTTGCCTCCATTCAGAATACCTTTTTGAAAATATTTTTACAAGACAAAATAAATAAGTGATCTCTATGATTGTATTTAATGTTCATTTACAGATACTGTAAAATCATAGGACTTTTCAATTTCATTCTATTCTAGTATAGAATATAAATTTATCCAATTAAAATTAGGTGTTTTGGGGCACCTGGGTGGCTGTCAGGTGAGTGTCCAACTTCAGCTCAGGTCATGATCTCATGGATCATGGGTTCATGCCCTGCGTTGAGTTCTGTGCTAACAGCTCAGAGCCTGGAGCCTGCTTTGGATTCTGTGTCTCTCTTTCTCTGCCCCTCCACCACTCAAACTCTGTCTTTCTCTCTCAAAAATAAATAAACATTAAAAAATAAAATTAGGTGTTTTGATGATTCTTCGCACAAATTGAGATATTTCAAAGCACACTGGAGAACAACTTCCAATATTGGAATTTACTAAATTCCTATTGGGATCTTAAATGAATGAAAATAATTTAATATTGAAAAATAATGAAGGTATTTTAGAATTCATTTGATCTAAATGAAAAGGCATGCTTCCCAGAGTGTTATATAAACATATCTTGTGTAGCTGCAATTGTTTAATTATATTTTTTCAGGTGTAGTTGTGGTTTTTTTTAATAAGAGTAACTTTTTAAAAAATAAAGTTTTTTTTATTTAAAAAAAGTTTTTTAAAAGGTCTGATTATTATTTTAACCAGACTTCTTTCAGATTTTCCTTGTTTTTCTACTAATGTCCTTTTTCTGTTCAAGGGTCCACTTCAGGGTTCTATGTTGCATCATGTTTCCTTAGTTTCTTCTGGTCTATGGCAGTTGCTCAGTCTTTCCTTGATTTTCATAACCTTGATGGTTCTGAAGAATATTGGTCAGGTATTTTGTATGATGGCCCAATATTTGGGTTTGTCTGATGGTTTTCTTATGATTAGACTGGAAATTATGGCTTTGGGGAATAATACCAGACATGTATTCAGTCATGAAAAAAGAAGGGAATTCTGCTTTTTGCAACAATATGAGTGGATATAGAGGGCATTATGCTAAGTGAAATAAGTCAAACACAGAAAGACAAATACTGTATGTTCTCTCTTATATGTAGAATCTAAAAAATCAAGCTTGTAAAAACAGAAGGCCAAGGACTGGGGAGTGAGGGAATTGGGGAGATGCTAAGTGTTGGTCAACATCTAGCTGCTTGTATTCCTGCATATTTCATTTTATCAGCAAGCACCTTGTATGATGTGTCTTTAAAAGGGTGGTGTTAATTATTTACATCAGGAAATTATGATTGAAAGTGATTGCTAGTCATCTTGCAGATTTAGCAACATATCAGAAATGTAAATGCATCTCACCACTAGACAAGACCATGGCACAGGTTGAAATTTCAAAGCAGAGTGGTTAAAGGCGTCCCACCCCTATCATAGCTTATTTTTTATTAAAAAAACTTTTTTCAACATTCATTTATTTGAGAGACAGGGAACAAGCAGGGGAGGAGCAGAGAGAGAGGGAGACACAGAATCTGAAGCAGGTTCCAGGCTCTAAGCTGTCAGCACAGAGCCTGACGTGGGGCTTGAACTCACAAACCATGAGATCATAACCTAAGCCAAAGTCAGACGCTTAACCGACTGGGCCACCCAGGCGCCCCATCACAGCTTATTTTATTGCAGTGAATGATAATATACTTTGAAAAGTGGATACTCTGATCCAAATGTTAGTATATGGAATTCCCTGATGGCAGCTGTACACTGGAATGGATAACAGGCTAGGATGAATGATCACACCTTTATGGTTTACCAGAAGTCTTAATGCAAAATTCAAAGGATAATTATAACAATGTAGCCAAAGGCTCAGGCTAACAATAGGGGAACATTAGCACCCTTTGCTACTTTTTATCTTGGTGAAGCCTGGGATTACCCCACAACTTTTTAGAACTGAGCCTCTGAGATCATACATTACATTTTGTCTGCTTCAAGCCCAGAATGAAACCATCTTCTCTTCCAAATGTCTTGAAATTTGTCCCAGAAATCAGCCCCTAGATTTTGACTGGGAGAGAGTCAGGGTTAAGTAAGTATGATATTGAGAGAAGCTGGCAGGTCTGGGTTGTAAGAACTAGGAGAAAAGAAAATGTAATGATAAAATCACATCCATAAATCACGGGGAGTAGAGAGGTGGGAAGGACATAGGATTTCTCCATTGATGTATCTTTGTGTCAAGAATTGAAAAATGTAGGAGGTTACTGCTGTACTCTTCTGAGCTAATCAAAAGCAGTTGTTAGTACATAGTGAAAGTTTTCATTGTTAAATGACAGGGAAATTTATACAGCATGCGTGACATGTCTAAGTACTGTGGAGGATAGAAACATGGGACAGTTCCTTCCTTCACTGAGCTTATATTTTTAAAAGGATGTAAAATATTTGCACATAGGGTCCTGTCTCAGTTCCTTTCGTAGAGCACGGCCCTTAATCCAAGTCTTCTCAGATTCAGATTTAGAGAATAAGTATGCCAGGGATCTTCTTTTGTTTTTCCTTTTTATTCTTTCGTGTAATTAAATGGCTTCTGACCTTGTCTTTTTTTAGATTGCCCTCGTAGAATTATGATTTCTAACTTTGAGCGGCCTTCTTGCTCCATTATGGAATGAAATTTCTATTGTCCTAGGTCATTAGGGAATAAATCATTTGGGGAATAAAAGAATCAGTTTGTCATATAGTTGAGGATTTGATGATTTATGACCCAAATATTTTGACTCTAATTTTGAATGAAAACATTTCTTAGACGTGTCTTTTTTTTTTTACTTTTTTTTTTTTTTTTTTTTTTTGAGACAGGGAGAGACAGAGCATGAACAGGGGAGGGTCAGAGAGAGGGAGACACAGATACACAGAATCTGAAACAGGCTTCAGGCTCTGAGCTGTCAGCACAGAGCCCGACGCTGGGCTCGAACTCACAGACCGCGAGATCATGACCTGAGCTGAAGTTGGCTGCTTAACCGACTGAGCCACCCAGGCGCCCCTTAGATGTGTCTTTTAAAACAGAAATTGTTTATCTTGACTTGAGCTCTTCTTGATTCAAGTTCATGTTTAGGGACATCAGTGTTTTGTGATGTGAATATTTATGGTGTTGGGCATAAAGCCGAATGATTTGGTTTGTCACTGTATAGCTCTGCACCATGGATAACCCCTATCCCCAGGAGCCCTTGAACTGCCTTGCTTGGCAGGCTTCTGGGTGGATGCATGTGTCCTTAGGTGCTCTTTGATTTCTTTCTCCCCTGCCTGTTTATGAGCTGATAATTCTTTGTTGGCTTAAGCTGTAGAAGGAGTGTCTTGTCTCCCTCTTTTGTAACTGGCTTTCTTCTGTACCAGCGTCTGCCACTTGCAACCTTGCACCTACCCTGTCATTGTTTCCAGCCTCTCCTTCCACTCTCTGTTGCTGCCTGACAGCTCTCTCCCCTTGCTTTCTTTTCCTTCTCCTTTGTGCTCATAGATGTTGTCAGCAAATCAGAGGAAAGCTGTTCCTACAAAGAGCTATCTGATCTGCCTGTAGCTCATTAGCACTTTGGCTGTTTTTGTAGCCACATGTTCAGGGGCTAACTCTGAACCTTAAATACTTTAAGAAGAAAGCACATCTGAATGTTAAGCCAAGGACTTGTCGGGAGACTTGTCTCTCTATAAATGAAGCCTTACTCTATTCCTCATGAAGTGTAGTGATTCATACTAAGAGTATTTTTTGTTTTATTTTTTTTTAAGTTTATTTATTTATTTTGAGAAAGAGAGAGGGAGGGAGAGTGGGAGAATCGCAAGCAGGCTCCACGCTGTCAGCGCACAGCCCGATGTGGTCACGAAAGGTAAGGTCAGGGCCTGAGCCAAAATTGAGAGTCAGACACTTAACTGACCAAGCTCCCCAGGCACCTTGTTTTTTGTTTTAAATAAGGTAGAATAATTTAGTGTATTTCTTATCTTCTTTAAATAACTATTATTTTTGATTGGTTTTCCAGGGAATAGCAGCATATTGGATTGATATTCTCAAATGTTTGAGGCTCATAGAAAATGCCAGGTCTTCAATAAAGCCTTCTTTAACCCTTTCAGTACCTTTTCAGGTTGTGTCATAGCATTTATTCACCTGGCCTTTCAGTGCATGTTTTCTCTTTCTTAGCAGATTAGAAGAAGTTCTTGGAAGTACAAGAGGGAGTGGGAATCTATTCATGTCATTTTTGTATCCCCTCTTTACCTCTGCTCTTAACAGCAGTACCTTGTATATAATAGCTGTCCCCAACATGTTCTGTTGAGTTGAATAACCCCCTCTCTCATCCAGGTCCCTTTTGTAGTTGGTGATGATGCTAGTTGAGGGTCACTCTACTTGTGTCATCTTGCATTTGCTCACGTGGAAACTCCTCTGCCAGTTGCACGAATTCCTGAGTTCTTCCTGTAGTCTGCCCCCAAAGAGCTTGGCTCTTTGCTGCTTGGGGGAATTTAGTGTCAGACAGAAACCAGCTAAAGTTATTGTGTAGGTCCTCTTCAGTACCTTCTTTTTTTAAAATTTTTATTCGCTACCTTCTTAAAGGTACAAATAAGTAAAATTCTTTACAGTTCTCTGACCTTAGAGACAAATGCTTGTTTTTTTCCTCATATATATTTTTGGTCTCTGAGCCAGTTCATTCCATACAGTAAAAGAGCGCTCTTACTTTTTTAATAGCTTTATTGATATGTAATTCACATATCATACAATTCACCCATTTAAAGTATATAATTCAGTGTTATTCAGTGTGTTCAGAGTTGTGCAACTATCACCATAATCTAATTTTAGAACATTCTAATTATCTCCAGAAGAAACCCTGTGCCCTTTAGTAGTCACTCTCCATTTCCCCACTCCCTGTCCCAGGCAACCATGAATTACTTTCTGTCTTTATAGATTTGCCTGTGTTGGCCATTTCATATAAATAGAATTATACCTTATGTGGACTTTTGTGACTGGCTTCTTTCACTTGATACTACTGATTTTTAAAAATACTCTTATATTTATAACTTTTCCACAGAACAGATGTGGTCTTATAATTCTCATAAGTCCTTCTGTGGCCTGGTTTTATTGGATTTGTGATATTTGGTTAAGTTGCAAAATATACTGTCACACATCAAATATCATTGGATGCTGATGGTAAGGCAAATGACCCTGTTTCAGAACTAAGAGAATTTTGCCCAAGATTCAGTTATAGTTATATTTCATAGGGCTGATCCAAACTATTGCCATGGTCAAATGAATTGGGATGTAATAGAACTCCATGGTTTTCACACTGACCCATCTTCTAATGGGTTATTAGAGGCTTTGGGTTGTATAATTCCTAAGGATTATAAAGTGTTGGACCTGGAAGCAACACACTGACAGTCACTTAGCCTAGGCTTTCTTTCTCCAATTCCTATCCCATTTTATGGATCTCAGAAAATTACTTATTTCAGATCAAATAGCTAATTAGTAGAGCCAGTCACAGCAAGATTAAGACCAGTGTGTCTCATTACTGACCCAGTGTTCTTTCCTTCACCTCTTTCTGGCCTTGTTGCTGTTTTGGCCTGGGTTCTCTAGAAACCATAGCCTGAGGAAGGAATTCAAAGGTCACCCTGTGAAGAGTTAACTTCTGGTTTTAAGTTCTGCATCCTGTCCACTTACAGCCAGTTGGAAAGCCAGATTCCATGCTCTGGTGTGGATTTTGTCCAAGTTTGGAAGTGTTGGAAGAATCCAGAAAGTCAGGGTATATAACTAATTAGTAATGGGGAGCATCTCCCATTCACCCACAGTGTCCCTGGTTGACCTAAGGAGGCACCAAGGATTTAAAGTCATTTCTGGGGATGATGGCATCTTCATCTAATGTATTTGAAGGATTTACTTAGATCAGTATTCTTTCTTCTAACAAGATATTTTTTCACAATGCTGTGGTTAAGACTCTTCAGGTATTGAATAGAAACCCATAACTAAAACTTTTGGTTAGGAAAGTTCTCTTGATCATCTCTTCTCTCTACAATAAAGAAAACACCTAGAAAGGCTTTTCAGACTGCTCAGTACCTGAGTTTCTGTGTATTGTTGTCCAACACAGATTTCCTCTAACAATTCAACTCTTATTCTTTGCTTAAGATGAACCAGTGCCTACATGTATTGAGATTTCTCCTGCTGTGACTTCTTTTTTTTATTAATATTTTTAATGTTTATTTATTTTTGAGAGACAGAGAGAGACAGTATGAGCAGGAGAGGGGCAGAGAGACAGGGAGACCCAGAATATGAAGCAGGCTCCAGGCTCTGAGCTGTCAGCACAGAGCCCGACAACAAGGCTTGAACTCACGAGCTGTGAGATCATGACTTGAGCCGAAGTCGGACGCTCAACCGACTGAGCCACCCAGGCGCCCCATCCTGCTGTGACTTCTTAAGAGTTTTCTTTCACTATATTTACCCTACTTTGCTTCATTTATATATTATTTCAGAATTAGTTTCTCCTAGTTTGTTTCTATGCTGATTTTGTCCTAGATGTCTAACTTTTTTTAAACCACCTGCTGCCCCTGCTATTGCCTAGGATTATAAGTGATTGTTGACTGTCAGAACGTGGGCTGGAGTATTTGACCTAGGCTCATTTATCCAGTAGAACTTAGTGAACAAAGAGAGAATTAAGTCTTTAAGCTTTTCAGTGAATAAGTGATAATGAAAATTTTAAGTTTTGAAAGGTTTGGGGGTGCCTGGGTGGTTCAGTGGGTTAAGCATCCAACTTTGGTTCAGGTCATGAATGATCTCACTGTTCATGAACTCGAGGCCTGCATCAGGCTCTGTGTTGACAGTTCAGAGCCTGGAGCCTGTTTCAGATTCTGTGTTTCCTTCTCTCTCTCTCTCTCTCTCTCTCTCTCTCTCTCTCTCTGCCCCTCTCCCACTCAACACTCTCTTTCTCTCTCAAAAATAAGCAAACATGAGGGGCGCCTGGGTGGCTCAGTTGGTTGAGCGTCCGACTTTGGCTCAGGTCATGATCTCACGGTCTGTGAGTTCATGCCCTGCGTCAGGCTCTGTGTGGACAGCTCAGAGCCTGGAGCCTGTTTCAGATTCTGTGTTTCCCTCTCTCTGACCCTTCCCCGTTCATGCTCTGTCTCTCTCTGACTCAAAAAAATAAAGGTTAAAAAAAGTTTTTTTTTAAATAAAAAAAAATAAGCAAACATGAGAGGAGAGGAAAGGAGGAAGAAAAGAACAGAGAAAAAAGAAAGAAAGGTAATTTGTAAATGTCTAAAGATGAGAGAGGATCTTAATGAATGAATTAAGTTAATTCATGAATAAATAGAAGAGGTTATTTTAGTGTGGGGACAAATGCTTATCATACTCAGATAAGGAGGCCAAAATAGTGGTTAAATAATAACCATGGAATAGAAAATGAAGAAGATCACACAAAGAAGAGGAGATTTGTAACAAGGGCATTTGTAGAGTTCTAAATTGTCAAGCTGGAAGAGGCTTTGGAAATAATTGAGTTCAATCCATGTCTTACAAGTGAAGATAGCGGAGGCTGAAAGAGGTTAAGTGAGTTAAGGCCAAACAGTAGTTAAAATCAGATCCAGGATTTGAACTGAGGTCTTGGTTTCTAGATGGTTTTTCCACACCTACTTTGTACCACAAGACACAACATCTTCTATAAGAATGTTTCATACAACATCTACATAGCTGTTGTTACTGTATGGTGGCTTTATTTTCTCTGCAATATTTGGATAAAATTAAAGGTACTCGAGTTTTTATTTATTTTTAATGTTTCAAACACCTTGGGTATTAAAACTTAGAGTGTGTGTAATGACCACATTTGACAATGCAGTGTCACTTAAAGGGCTTTAACAAGAAAATCAAACCATCTTAGTAGCTGGGAATAGTGTAATAGTTTAATAAAAGCATTTTAACGATTGTTTTTGTCATAAATTTCCTTTCAAGATTGCTATCTAAACCCAAAATGGATCTTAAAAAAGACTCCAATGTTTTTCTGGAGTCCAAACAATTGCCTGTGCATATGATCCTTCTGCGATGCTACTATAACCTGTAGGGTGCCAAAAGCACCAAGTTGGAGCCAAATAAAACAAAATGGTCCACCCCTCTGCCTTTATCCAACCTATCCTAGCCCTGCTCCTAGTCACAAGGCATTGTGACAGAGTGCAGGCTGAATTTCAGACCCCATGGGCAGGTGCCTTTGGGCAGTTCAAAAGCTGTAAATTTAGGGCACAGCTCAGCTCTTCTGGAAGCACATACTTTTGTACCTTTCATCTTTGTGATTCTGGGATTACCTTTATGAAAACTGATAGGTTGCGATTTTGTCCTAAAGATAGGATCTGATTTGCATCTGAGTAAAATATAGATAGAATCCAATTGTTACAAATATATGCAGTTCTACATAAAGAAGTTAATTATATTTTCTAGAGGACAGCCCTAAGAAAAGAGCATTGGTTGATGGTCATAATCCGTTAAGTAATTTTTCTTAGATTTATTATTAGATGTTTTATCATTTATTCAAGAAGCAGTTTCTATAATGCACAAGTTGTTTCCAAATGGCTTTGGAGAGCGGACAATTGCAGGGAAGGTAATAGGAGATAGGCTAGGATGTGGGCTGCTCCTATACCTTAGTTCCTTCTTCCCTCAACGCTTCATTTTCCACCTGTGGACCAATAATTAGGAAAATGAGATAACATTAAAGCAATATTGTGTTTCATATCATTAATAGCTCTTAGTCTTTTACACTAACTGCCAGAGATTCTGTGTTTTTCAAGTAGTGAATAATGGTATACACACTATTAACTGGTTGAACACCTGAAGGTAAATAACCATACACATATCCCACAGAAGCATTTTTAATGCACAATTTTAATAGTAATAAATAACAGAGTTGGTGCTTACAGTTTGCCATTTGCTTTCATATACATGATGACATTTAATCCTGACTACAATTCTGTAAGATAGGAATTATTATTAATTTCATTTTGTGGGTAATTGCCTTGCCCAGTGCCCCTTCTCTTCCCATTCTGTATTATTTCCTATTTTATCTGTGCTCTTAGCTTCACTTATCACCTGTAAAACTATATCAGATTTATATCACTAACCCTGAGCTCCAGATTTTTAAATCCAATGATCTTTTTGGCCTCTCCATTTTTATGTCTCAGAAATAGCTCAAGTTCAATAAATCTAAAACTGAACTCATGGTGTTGCCTGTCAAACCTGTCCTCTTCCACTGTTTTCTTTCCCTCCCCAATGAATGATACCACTATTCACCCTCCATCTCATTGTGCAAAACCAGAAACCAAGGTCTTGCCCTTAAATTGCCCTTTCGCTTGCCCCAAACCCAGAATGTCACAGATTCCTCTCACTTCTGCTTCCTACATAGTTCTCAAATCTGCTCACTTCTCTCCATCTCCATAGGTCCCCTTTTGTCCAAGTTCTTCAACATCATCTCTTTGTCCTGCTCCAGTAGCCTCCTGACTGGTCACCTCACACTAGAGCTTCTTGCCCACCCATAATCCATTCTCCATATAGCGACCAGAATGATCTTTGCAAAACACAAATCTCAACATGTCACTACCCACCCCACCTTACTTAAAACCTTAATGGGGGGAAAAAAACCTTTAATGAGTTTTTTATGTCAGGAACTTCGTTTTCCTCTCTAATACGACCAAAACTGGGGAACCTGGGTGGTTCAGTCGGTTACGTGTCCAACTTTGGCTCAGGTCATGATCTTGCAGTCAGTGAGTTTGAGCCCCGCGTCAGGCTCTGAGCTGACCGCTCAGGGCCTGGAGTCTGCTTCTGATTCTATGTCTCCCTCTCTCTCTGCCCCTTCCCCACTCATGCTCTGTCTCTGTCTCTGTCTCTCTCTCTCTCTCTGAAAAATGAATAAACGTTAAAAAAATTGTTTTAAATAAGACCAAAACCTTATGATGGCTGACAAGGACTTGTAGTCTAGTCTCGGCTTCCTATCCGTGCTCACCTTTTGCCTGTTTCCCTCAGCTCTCTGAGCTTTTTTACTGTACTACAGTCCCTCCTGCCACAGACCTTTGCACATGCTTTCCCTTTGTTTGGAATTGTCTTCCTGCTCCCTCTAGTTACCTCCTACTCCACCTGTTCTTAACTTCTTTAGGGAAACCTTCCCTGAACCCTAATCCACAGCAGATCTAGTCTCCTCACAGTACTCTCTCCTCTTATTTACCTTTTATGCATTTAGCACAGTTGCTTTGTTATAATTATTTGTGTGATATTTAAAAATAAGTATTCATCATTTTGTCACCAGACCATAAGCTCCATGACACCAGGGACTGTTTCGTTTTGGCTACTGTTATATGCTCGTTGTCAGAATCATACTGAATTCTAGTAGTTCTTCAATACATATTTGTGAATGAGTGAACAAATGGATTTGATATCTCTAAGGCCCTTTCTAACATTCTATGATTCTATAAGAGACAAAGAAGTATACTACTAGATAAGTATTGAATGAAATATAATTCTTCATCATATGTAAGAAATAGTGACAATGCCTTTTTTTTTTTGAGATAGAAACTGATCCATAAGAGTAGGGCTTCCCAAAGATCAGAGTGAAAGGTCTGGTCTCTAGTGTTATTCCTAGGCTCTATCTCAGGGTGGCTTGTATAACATTTTAATAATGTAAGTGGAGAAAAATGTGTAAAAAGAAGTGGCTGTCAGGTAGTAACAAGTATATCTAGCACAGAGCTTTTGGATCCTAAAATCTTTCTCCAGTAAAAGGAACTAAAGGTCTTTGGAGAAATACCTTATTCTAGTACTGGGGCAGGAGATATACATTATGAGCCTGGGGTATCTTGCAGTGCCAGAAAGTAAGGAAACATTTAAAAGAAACACAGTGGTGGGTTATGTTAGGGACACAAGAGCCAAACAAATGAGTTCCCAATGGTCACAGCTGGAACAATTGAAACAACAAAATAAAATATTGTGTAATAACCAAAAGTATAAAGTAAACATACCTGAGTCTATCCTGATATAAAGAAATGATTAAATAAATTAATAAATGGGAGAGAATAGAAAAATCTATAACAAATAGGTGGGGATAAAAAGACGAATCTCTCATGGAAAAGAATTCCAAATAATTTATGTGGCTACTTGTCCTCAAGGAAGTGGAACATAAATTGCCACTCCATAAGTATATGCTCTACATAGTGACTTCTTTCCAAACACTGCAGCATGGAAAGCATGGGGAAGAGAGTAACTTTACAGTGGAGAAATCTGACAAACAGCATCTTTGCCAGGTGATAAAGATTAATATCAATAGTGACAAGTAATGTTTATAATATGCACTCTTGATATGATGTGGTAAGAATCATCTTCCTCCCAAAAAACCCACCATACCAGCATAATCATGGGAAAGACTTCAGACAAATCTCAACTAAGAGACATTCTACAAAGTACTTGACCAATATTCCTCAAAACTGTCAAGATCATTAAAAAAACAAGGAAAATCTAAAAAAAAAGTCACAGCCAAGGGAGCCATGATTACAAAACGTAAAGTGATATCTTGGATGGGATCCTGGAACAGAAAATGGACATTAGGATAAAACTAAGGAAAATGAATAAAATATGAATTTTCCTTAAAAATACATCAGTATTGGTTCATTAATTATGACAAATGTGTCATACTAATGTAAGATGTTAATAATAGGAAAAGAAACTGGGTGTGGGATATGTGTAGTATCTTTGCAAATTTATGTTTCTCTAAAATGGTTCTAAAGTTCTTAAAAAATTACTGAAATTTTTTTAAAAGATGGCTGAATATATACGCTAATCGGGGGATGAAAGATAGGGAAAAGTTAAAGAAGACTCTGGAATTTGAGAGTCAGTGAAATAATTTTGGATCTAATTGTTTGCTTTCTGGATTTATCTACTCATTTGGGGTAGATTTGAGGAAAGTTTCTAAATTCAAGGGAAAAAAAAGAAAAATATGTTTTAGTCATCAGATACCCCCCAAGTATAACTTACCCATAATTTTTTTTGTGTGTTAAGTGTTTTGAGTTTCTTTCTCTTGAGTTGAAATATTCTAAAAATGTAGCCACCCCCTTTTTGGCATACTGCTGAAGATGAAAAGAAATCATTTATATGGAAACTAGAATAGCTGGTATTCCAGACTAAGGTCATAAGCTTCTGCATTAACAATTTATGGATGTAATTTTTTTTGTGAAAGACATGGTTTTATATTAATTTTCTACTGGTGTTTCTAAATTTAATTTTTTAAAAACTCCATTCACTTGGGACACCTGGGTGGATCAGTCAGTTAGATGTCTGACTCTTGATTTAGGCTCAGGTCATGATCTCATGGTCATGAGATCGAGCACTGCATTGGGCTCTGCACTGAGTGTTGAGCCTGGTTAAGATTTTTGCCTTCTCTCTCTCTCAAAACAAAACAAAACAAAACAAAACTCCATTCACTCAACTAAAATTTATTGTGTGTTCATGTACAGGGTGATATGGTGGTCACGTAGGTGATTCGTACACAGATCCTGTCCACAAGAAGTTTATAGTTTAATGCTGGGGGCAAGATGCATTTATAAATAATTATACCATAAAGTAGAGGGTTATAACTTTCCAGTAGAGATGTTGATAAAGTACAGTCCAAAATGAGCAATGGAAGAGATTCCTCCAAAATGGAGGACTCTGGGAAAGCCCCGTGAAGTAAGTCCCATGAAGGTTGATTTTGTCATAAATATTTGGAGACTCCTCTAAGGGGTTATGTATTATTAATATACATACTTCTAGCACATAGTAGGTATTAAATTACAGTTGTTGAAGGACTGAAGGATGTAAGTGGGAGGCAGGGAAGACACTCTAGTTCTACCTATTGCTTCTTACAGTGTGGTAAGAAATTAATGTCTATGTCTTCTTTTTCCCAGCTGATTCTTTAGTTGATACATTAGTTAATTTGATTCTGTCATTTTCCATTTCTGCATCTCAACGAATACATTATTTATAAATATATTCTTTACAAAGGCTTTCACAGTGACTTTCCAATGGCTAGACTATGGAATGGAGGAGCAAAATAAGTCCTTTATTCATTAAAAATACTCTTTTTTTTTTTTTTTTTTTTGGAGCCCACTGTCTAGCTTAAAATTTATTCAGGCTACGTGTACTTTTGTTTGCCTTTCTTCTTTGGTCAACTTAAGGCTTGTGGAAATTTCAATCAGATGGTGCTACAGATTCAGGGAGAAGAAGCAAAAGTCAAACAAGTTATCTATTTCTTAGCAACTCTGGTCAGGGGTCTGGTGAAGGAGGTTAAAACTATATCTAAAATAAATATTGCATATTATCTATGGATTTCAGTCAGAGGAGTTTTCTCCCACATTTCTGTGAATTACTAAGAGGTAGCGGATAACACATCTCAGCCATTTTTTGGAGGGTTTCCCTGTCAGTTGAATTATTGTAATTTGGTTTTTTTTAATGACCCCAATTTTTGGAGCATGTGGGTGGCTCAATTGGTTAAACTTGCGACTGTTGATTTCAGTTCAGATCATGATCTCACAGTCATGAGATCAAGCCCTTTATCAGGCTCCTCACTGAGCATGGAGCCTGCTTAAGATTCTCTCCCACCCTCTCCCTCTGCACCTTCCCTGCTTGTGCACACGTGTGCACTCTCTCTCTCTCTCAAAAAAAAAAATCTTTTTTAATGACCCAAGTTTTTAATCTACATGCAGTAGCAATGATGCGTGCTTCCTTTCCCCCAAGAGCTACAAAGTGTCTTAGCAATAAATTTCTAGGGATACAGCTATAGTAAAAAGTAGTATTAATATGGCACCCAAACAACAACTGACAAAAAATAGATACATTAGAGTTCATTAAAATGAGAAAATTTTATGCTGCGAATGATACCATCAAGAAAGCGAAAAGACCACCCACATAATGTGAGGAAATATTTGCAAATCATATAATTGACAAGGGATTTGTATTCACAATATATAAAGAATGCTTAGAACTCAATAACAAAAACACAACCCAGTAAAAAAATGGGCAAAGGATTTTGACTAGATAGTTCTCTAAATAATATATATAAAAGACCAACAAATATATCAAAATGTGTCAACATCATTCGTTGTTAGGGAAATTAAAATCAAAACCACAATGAGATACCACTTTACACCCACCAGGATGACAATAATAATAATGATGATGACAATACAAATCTTGGTGGGAATGTGGAGAGAAACTTGGTGGGACTATAGAATGATGCAACCACTTTGGAAGATAGTCTGGCAATTCCTCGAAATGTTAAATATATATAGAGTTACCATATGACCCAGCAATACCACTCCTAGGTATATACCCAAAAGAAATGAAAAACACATGTTCACACAAAAACTTGTTCCCAAATGTTCATGGCAGCATTATTCATAATAGCTTAAAGGTAGAAAGAACCCAAGTGCCTGTCAACTGAGAAATGGATGAGTAAAATGTAGCATACCCATATAATAGAATATTATTTGGCAATAAAAAGAAAATATTGATTTATACTATAACATGAATGAACCTTACAAAATGCTAAGTGAAAGAAGCCAGACCCAAAAGGCCACATATTGTATAATTCCATTTATATAAAATGTCTAAAATAGGCACATCCATAGAAGTAGGAAGTAGATTAATGGTTGCCCAGGGCTGTTGGTGATGGCAGGTAGCAGTTGGGAGGAATGGGAATTAGTTGTCAATGGATATAGGTTTTTTTTTTTAATGTTAAGTTTAATGTTAAGTCTTTTTACTTTTCTCAAAGAGAAAAAGCTTTTATTCTCTGTAGAAGGCAATCTTTGATGTAGCCCCCAACTTCACAACGACTCTCTTCCTGACATCTACATTCCCCAAAACAAAGATCTCATGAGGAAGGGTCCGTGAAAGCTGTTCATACATGGGACTGCACTCTCTGTGCCTCAGTTGCTTATAGTGGACATTTGATTCAATTTTGACCAACTTCCCATCAGTAAAATGGAAAGTGAAATCAGCAGATACTTTGCACCAGGTCTCTGTAGTTAGTTGGTACTGAGGAGATAAAAGTTCTGTAGTTGGGGAGCTTGTGTATAGAGAAACAAGGAAAGCTGAACTAGAGATACAGCACTGTAAGATGTAAGAAATGTAAAGGAACAGCTGTAATAAGATATATTGTTCCAAAGAAAAAGACCAAAGAATGATGTCTAGGATTCTCTAGTTCCCTCGCTTACATTATAAATCTCCAGTGTGCCTTTTTAAAAAATGTTTGTTTATTTTTGAGAGAGAGTGCAAGTAGGGCAGGGTCAGAGAGTGGCAGGGGGGCGGAAGGGGGAACGGGGGATAGAGAATCTGCAGCAGGCTCCGCTGTCAGCGCAGAGCCTGACACAGGGCTCGAATCTGTGGACCATGAGATCATATCCTGAGCCGAAATCAAGAATCTGACACTTAACTGACTCAGCCACCCAGGCGCGGATATAGGGTTTCTTTTACGGGAGGGAAAACATGTTCTAAAATTAGATTCTGGTGATAGTTGCATCACTGATTTGTACACTTTAAAACGTGACTTTTACTGAGGGTTGATGGGGGGTGGGAGGGAGGAGAGGGTGGGTGATGGGTATTGAGGAGGGCACCTTTTGGGATGAGCACTGGGTGTTGTATGGAAACCAATTTGTCAATAAATTTCATAAAAAAATTAAAAAAATAAAAAAAATAAAACGTGACTTTTATAATGTGTGAAGTATATTTCAATGAAGCTGTTGTCCTCACAGTAAAGATGGTTCTGGCATGCTAGACCCCTACAGCAAAATTTGAATGTATGTCTTTATAAGAATGGTTCCAGCTGGTATGGGTATGGAAATGTTACAGGATCATCTTTTCTCAGGGTACGTGGATGCTCTAGTTCTTGATGTTTTAGATTAAGGGAAATTGAAATTGGCTAACCTTAAAACAAGTTCCATATGTGTTAAATTTATACATTGTGTTGTTTCCAAGAATTTGAAAACACTAAAAAATGGTTAGAGGTTAGGAAGTGCTTAGAAAACTTGTAGTGACCATTGCTATTCTTAGAAAAGCAATTATACCAACATTGTATTTCAATTCCAGGGCCAACAGAATCTGTGTCAGCCTAAGCCAGCAAACACCAGAAAAGCTGCTAGGAAGGAAAATTGTAAAGTTAAATTAATATTAGCCTCTTGAGTCAGTACTTTTGTGTGTGGTCCATTGTACTTTTCTGTTTGCCTTGAGCTGGCTTTGGTTATTAGATGTTGCTTTAATTTTAAAGAAGTAGGTGAACTGGATACTATATGGGAATGTCCTTGGAGCAGTAAAACTCATTGTCTTCAAAAATTATTTTGCTAGATTATGTGATTTGTCTATTTCCATTCTTAATGTAATGAATTAGCACATTGTATCTATTTATTATTTTCTCCCCTTTAATCGTCTTTGACTTCTCTCCTACTTGGTGTCTATTAAGAGCTAAATTAAAAATACTAAAATCTTGTCCTTTGGGGGAACATTTAAGAAGGGAAGAATAAGATACCTCCTTCCCCTCATCATGAAAGGAGAATTCTATTCATATCCATTTGTTCATTCAGGAATTATTTATTGAGTGCCTACTCTGTGCAAGGTGTTATGCTAGGTATTGAATGTTTGTAAAATCATCAGGATTACTGCAAATCTGAGCTCAGAAGAATAGCCTAATATAACATTACAGTGCTATGAATGATTATAGCAGCTAGGAGACTACACTGTTGTAAGTAAGAAGAAATAGAATATTTCCACTGAACTCTCAGTGACAGAGTGACAAATGGCAACAGATCTTGTTCAAGCCCTAATCATGAGCTAAGGGATGACTGTACTTTCCCATAGTGAGATAGTGCATTGACCTGATGTTAAAGCCAGCTATTCTCATATTCAGGATACAACAGCATTGTAACCACACATCAAAGAGAGTAACAAATAACTCATTTCCCCTTTCCACTCTTCTCCTTCTGCCCTTTTCTTATATTCTGAATGCCCTTTCTGACAATTCCTATCTTCATCTTGTTTCTCCTCCTTCCATATTACTGTCTGTACAGTAATAGTCTTTATTACTCATTTTATTGTCACTGATCTTTCTTAACAAATAATTGGTCTTCCATGTTGAACACAAAGGGCATATGAGCATATATACAGATAAATACATAGGCATAGTCAACTTCTTATCCCACTTTCCCATTCTCCTTTTGCCACTTCAAATTATTTTAACAGTGGTTGATGTGGATTGAGCAGCCTTTTGGTATGAATCATTAAAGTGTAGTCAGAAAACAAGATAGACCAGAGGGGGAAGTGAATCTGTCATAGCTTATTAGCCATTTCTCTTGTGTTACAAAAGACAGCATGACAGGAAAATGAGTCCTTGCCATAAATGCCATATCCGAAAATCTAAGGCTAAATCGAAATGTATCTAGGAAAAATGATAGAATTTGCTAATTATTCAGCAATGCCACTTGTCATCATCTTAGAGGAGGACAAAAGCCTTCATGGACACATCTGACTATCTCACTGATCCAAGAGAGGTTGAACTTTACCTAACAGGGTTTGGTAAATATTTGGGTAATACGACACTTTAAACTGGATTGGATGTTCAGCTATTTTTTCCCACCACCCAGTGATTGTAGGGTTGGGAGTCAAGTTAAATTAGTTCTAAACAAAATAAAGGGATTTTATTTTTTCTTTCTAAATCTGAGTTGTAGTGTGAGTTATATGTTGCAGTTTTATTTAGGGGGCAGTCAGAGGAAGTGTAGTCATCAAGGAAGTCTGAGACAGAATATCCAGAGATGTAGGAGATGAATACAGAGCATGTGTTCTTGGGAAGGAAAGAGAGCAAGAGTTAAAAATAATAAAAAGCTGTAGTTGTTACAGTTGAATAGTGCCTGAATGGGAAAATGATGACTGAAATGTGCCTATTGAATTTAATAACAAGGAAGTCATTAATGGCCTCTCACAGAACCTTGCAGTGACAGAGTGGAGCAGAGGTCCTCATTAAAATAAACGAGAGAGGGCCACCTGCATGGATTAGTGGGTTCTGCATCCAACTCTGGATTTCATTTCAGGTCATGATCTCGCAGTTCATGGGTTCAAGCCCCGCACTGGGCTCCATGATGGCAGTGTGGAGCCTGCTTGGGATTCTCTCCCCACCCCCCACAGCCCCTTCCATGCATGTGCGCTCGCGCTCGCTCTCTCTCTCTCTCTCTCTCTCTCTCTCTCTCAAAGTAAATAAATAAACTTAAAAATAATAATAGACAAGAGAATGGAAGAGTCAGGAAGAAGATAAGATGCTGCCCAGCACCACTTGTACTCACCAACTGTAGTGGAAGCCCATGCATAAAACAAAACAAGCAGACAAATAACAAAAAAGTATCAGGTTTAGAGAGGAACAAAAGTAATGTCATTAGGACGTTTTCTTTTCTCCTAGCAAAATCCAAGAGAATCTACAAAACTACCAGGTACAAGAATATGTAAAAATCAATTTGTTTTTTTTCTGAGTGCTTGAAATGTATTATTTTGTTTAGTCCTTTTAATAATTATGATGAGGTACAGTGATCACTTTAAAGTGCAATGATCATCCTCACTTTATTGATTAGGAAAGTGTGGTACAGAGAGGGTAAGTAACGACACAGATGCACTGCCACCTGGTATGAGGATTTGAGGCCAGGCAGTCCAGCTGTAAGGACCCATGCTCAACCACTGCTCTCCACGGTCTTCAAAGACAGGGACAGAATAATTAGAAGGGATCCAGAATACAAACAGTTTGTTTTTATTTTTTATTTTTATTTTTTTTAATTTTTTTAAAATGTTTATTTGCCCAGAGCATGAGCAGGGGAGGAGCAGAGAGAGAGAGAGAGAGACACAGAATCCGAAACAGGCTCCAGGCTCCAGGCTCCGAGCTGTCAGCACAGAGCCCTACGCGGGGCTCGAACTCACAAACTGTGAGATCATGACCTGAGCCGAAGCCAGACGCTCAGCCGACTGAGCCATCCAGGCACCCCCAAACAGTTTGTTTTTAAATGTAAAGGTAGGAGAATGTTGAGGGAGGTGTATGAGTGATGGGGAAGAGGCGACTGATTAATAGAACTTCATTCTAGAGAAGACAGAAAGAAAAAATGAGATCGAAAGAATTTGGAACTAGTTCATTCTTTGTCAGAAGGAGGGATCCCTCTGCCTCTGACACTGGTTCAGGTGTTGTTATCCCTGAAACAAACAGCAGTTTGGACTAAGGCATGTCTGGTGTTGTTCTGATCCTGTTGACAAGTGCTCTCTGACTACACGTTACAGGCAATACTGTATTAGGAGCTGTTGCTTTAATTTTTGTGACATGTGACACAGTTTCCCTGGCCAGAGGCTTCTCTTAGGTCAACATACATTTCTCATTTAGTTCATCCAAGCCTTGCCTTTAGAGAGAGTTTACGTGGGGGAGATCTGTCAGGAACATGCATGTGACATTTTTGAGTCATTCTATTTAGTTGGCGTTAGGACAGAATAAAAGACTCTCAGCTGATGAATAAAAAGTATCTGACCAACATCACCTTTTTGAGATGCCTGGGAATAGCACAGGCTTCTTAGGTTTTATGATACACAAACAGAAAATAGGGATTTAAAAAAAATAGGATCAACGTTGTTCATTTGGCAGTCAGTTCAAAGAAAAACGCACTCACATACCAACCTCTGACAAGAGAAGCATCCGCAGAATTGTACATCACTGACAGTGCGGATCCCAAAGTGTCTCCAAATTCTCTTCTTTAGTAGACTAACAACACTAGTAGGCAGATGATAATCCACAGACATTCTTTGGACAAGAAATAAAGTATTCTTTAGGAGGTAAAACACATTTTGACACCTTCAAACAAATGCCAGAAGAATTGGCAAAAGACATTCTTGCAAACGCCAAAGTTGCAGGCAGCCAGGATACTGTATGCCTGGCTCACGGCCAGTCAGGCACATGCAAAGTCTGAGGGGTTGCTTCTTTATGCCATTAGAGTAGCACTTAGGATAATGTTGCCGATGTATGAGTGTTCAGAATTTGAACTCAGACCAACCCTGAGTGGTATGCAGCCTGTTCCAAGGTTGATTTTATTGCTTAGTGAATGTAGATTCCTTAAGAGTGTCTATCTATGGCCTTTTGTCAGCATGACATAGCAAGACAACAAAAAATTTAAAACCACAAGTTTATGCAATGTCCTCTGGGAATGGGGCAGAGGACTTGTAACTCGGCCTGAGGAAGAGTCAACTGTGACAGCACGGTTGCAGGCTGTTTTGGAGCATGGATTGAAGTCTGGAATCTGTTGTGCATGTTGAGAGGAATCCAGCATTTCTAGATGTAGGACAGGGTCATTGGCAAATACGGAATTTGACAAAAGGGGGAGTCTCACAAGAATTAACAATATTTGATAAGCCAACAAAAATATGGACTCTAGGAGTAGAACAACATTCATTGTTTCAGGGAGTCAGCTTCAGGGCCTGAAGAGGAGACAGATGCACAAAGGGATGAGATGGAGATACAGTTCTCTAATTTGGGTACAGGGGCAATAGACTCCTAGTATATTTTATAAGCAACCAGTTGGAAATTAATTAAGATCAGTGGTTAGAGCTAGGCTGAGCCTGATACAGAATTCATCAGTATTGGACTAGGACTTCTCCAATCTCCTTTTCTCCCTCAGCTCCCAAGTTTCACACTGGCCTAAAGAAAGAGCTCAATCTGAAAGTAGCTAAAGTTACTGGGGGATGGGGCAGAGGTGGAGGGACAGGGAACAAGGTAAAGCCCTATGTCTTCTTGGCCCAAACAACGCTAAGTAAGGGAGAAATACTTTCCTGAGATACATAGGCAGATAAGCCGATGAATGCCCAAAGGAGTATGAAAAGGAATATTGCTTTCTCTCTGTTATCCCTGTTTCAATTCAAACTGATGCAGAAACAGGTGCTAATGCAGGTGGCAAATGAGAGGAGTATAGCTCAGTTTACCAGTCTTGAGAAGTATGTGAACTCAAGTGTAGGCTAAGTGAGCCTTCAAGAAAAACACACCGACACTATTTGTCAGGGTAACAAAGCCTGTAAGTAACTAGTCATATAATTCTAACCAGAAGGCCTGAACAAATAAATTACCTTGCTGGAAAAGGAGGATTAAATGAATAGTAGTCACCCCTACATGATCGGTGACTTTTTAAGATCATGGTAAAATTACATTACTACTTTTCAAGTAGACCAGATTCAATTAGACACTTTATATTGACTTTTGCTTATCAAAATTGGAATCTTATTCATGCCCAGACTATTGTCAAGGAAGCAAGTATAACAGTTTCAGTGCTGCAGCCTGGCTAAATTCCAGAACACTGTATGACCACGCAGAGTCTGGAATCTTTCTGACCACCAGGATTAGATATACCGTGTTTGTGGCCTAATATTTTTTCCTGTGTGATGTAAGCACTGCGTGGGAAAAATGTATATTCCAGACCAAATAGATAAGAATGAATCTTAATCACCATTTATTAAACACTTAATGGATATCAGACACTTTTAAACTCCAAACATGAATGATCTTAATTTCCATAATGCTTTAAGGAGCAACTATTCTCCCTCATTTTATAGAGGAAGCTCAGCTTAGAGAGATCAAATAGCTTGCCCAAAGTTACCCAGTTAGTGTCAGAGCCAGAATTTGAACTCGAGGACTGTGACTGCAGTGCCTTATGATTTTGACCATTACATTCTAATCCTATCCGAGTGCCTTTCCTCTTTCCATTTTTGGAATTAACTCAGAACTAAAATCATCTCATCAGTCTAATTGCTTACTTTTTTGAGAGAAAATTCTTACAAAGCAAATGGAAGTAATGAGATAAATGAAAGCCTCAAATGAATCTGTGAATGCAAATTTTAATACTGTATATGAAATATTAAGGGTAGGGACACCTGGGTGGCTCGGTCGATTAAGTGTCTGACTCTTGATTTCAGCTCAGGTCATAATCTTGTGGTTTGTGAGATCAAGCAGAACCCACTTGGGATTCTCTGTCCCCTTATGTCTCTCTGCCTCTCTCCCTCTCCTGCTTTCTCTCTCCTCTCTCTCTCTCAAAATAAATAAGCATAAAAAAAGAAAATATTAAGGACAGATCTCTCTCTCAGGCCATGTCAAGAAAGAGGCTGGTATAAAAACTATAGTTTGTGATATTTATTGAGACTCCTCTTAAAAGAGAATTTATCTTTGGGAGACCCGGATGGTCAGTCAGTTGAGCATTTTGAGTCTTGATCTCGGCTCAGGTCATGATGTCACAGTTGATGAGTTCAAGCCCCACATTGGGCTCTGCATTGGTGGTGCCGAGTCTGCTTGGGATTCTCTGCCCCTCCCCCGCTTGTGTGTGCATGCTCGCTCGCTCGCTCTCTCCCCCAAAATAAATAAACTTAAAAAAAAAAAAGAGAGAGAGTTTGTCTTTTATCATCACTTTGAAAAGCATTCATGTTCCATTTTCTGGCCTGCTGGAATATTTAAAAAGCTTCCAAGGGACCTGGTCAGTATATAGTCTGCTTCTGGCCATATAATCTGTAGAGCTGGAATAGAGTAATCATTTGAGAAAAACAAAAGCTGTTCATGTCTTTAGTTTCTCTAATATTTGTAACATTATTTTTTTTTTAATTTTTTAAATGTTTATTTATTTTTGAGAGACAGAGTGTGAGCAGGGGAGGGGCAGAGAGAGAGAGAGAAAGACACAGAATCTGGAGAGGCTCCAGGCTCTGAGCTGTCAGCACAGAGTCCAACGCAGGGCTCAAACTCACAAGCCGTGAGATCGTGACCTGAGCCGAAGTTGGATGCTTAACCGACTGAGCCACCCAAGTGCCCCTATCTGTAACATTCTGGTAATCTTAAAGTTAAGTCCATGAAGGTGTAGGGTGAGTGGAGAATACCATAGAAATAGCCACCAAATACTGGAGTACACAAAACAGAACAAAACAACATTAATATTATTTATTTTGTTTTTATAGTTTCATAGAGAAATGATGAATAGCTGGAGTATCCACAGCTTTTTTTTCCCCCTATGGAAGAGAGCCCCTGGATGGAACATTATATTCTTGCTTATTTCAAGGAGGTGGAAGACAACCTTCATTTACCCTGCCTGGGATAATTGCTCATGTCAGCTGGGCAGGTAGCTCTAAGTACGCAGCACCCGTCCGCACAGGCAGGCAGGCGTGAGCCCAGAGCACTCCTCACGAGGGTTGTTGAGCACACAGGTGTCCGATCTCTCTGCCAAGACTTCTGATTAGGACACTCAGTCAAACTAACAACCCTCCTGCATGCTTCAGGGCTTTTCCTTCTTCTATTATTTATTTTTTTTTTACCGGCCCCTTTCGGAAAACTCGTGGAAAGAAGGCTTTGGTGACCTTTTACCATTTTAACAGAGAATAGATTCCTTCTTCCCGTTTACTTCCAGGCCATTCTCTCTCCTGCCTCTATGAGACTTCACCTTCTTTTTTCAGTATCCCTTGCCCGGCGCTGCCCCCCACCTCACTTCCCTGCAATCTCAAGTGTCAGTGTGGCAGAAGACTGCAGAATTTGGCTTGGACTCTCCACATAATCAGACCATGCCAGCCTTTCCTCCTTTTCCTCCTTCAGCTTCTTTTTTTGGGGAACAGACTGGAGATCTGAGGTCTCACTGAGCTTTGCTTAACAGGCAGAGTTGCCTGTGATGATAGCATTTAACCAGGAAGATTTAGAAAGTGAAACATGCTTGTCTTTCCCAGCATAAGGTTTTGCTTCCACAAAGCTTGAGAATGAAGTTTACAGGGAGCTAGAAATTTCACTAAGCCAATCCATGTTTCCTACATTTGCCCAGAGCTTTGGAGTCATTAACACGTTCAACATTCCCACAAAGTAGTGCTGAATTATATTATTAATCATATCAGTAACACTAGGTATTTTCTGCTGTTCAAGGAGAAGTAAATATAAACATACACAAATAGTAGAGGGCAGAATGAGGTTATTCTGCTCTTCCTCATACCCCATCTCTGGATGTAGGATTTCACCATGTAAATCTTATTATAGCACCAATTTCCTCTGCACCCTCCCCTGATATCCCAGTTCAACAAAAGTTAATTTCATTAATATTTTTAAAAATTTATGTTATAGTGATCACATATGTTTATTCTCATTTAGTCTAAAATTATGCCAGAATTCTGTTAAGGAGGTGCACACTTAAATAAACTTCAGCTGTCAACTTGTTTATTTCCCAAGTTCAAGTCTTCCTGAGAGATGAGGCTAGCAAGGTAGAGTATTCATGACTCATTCATCCAATTATTCATTCTTTACAAGAAACATTGGAGGCTAGGGTACAAAAATAAATAAGACATAGTCCATGCTCTTGAAAAATGTATAATCCCCAGGAGCCTTTTCGTTCATTAATTCACTCAGCATTGCCTGATCATGTTCTTCAGGTGTTCTCCCTTGCAGAATGCTCTGGCTCTGTACCAGAGTTACCTATGGAGCTTTTAAAAATTACTGTTGGGGCACCTGGGTGACTCATCAGTTAAGCTTCTGACTCTTGATTTTGGCTCAGATCATGATCTCACAATTGCCTGAGTTCAAGCCCCATGTTGGGCTCTGAGCTGACAGTGTGGAACCTGCTTGGGATTCTCTGTCTCTGTCTCTCTGTCTCTCTGTCTCTGTCTCTCTCTGCCCCTCCCTGACTTGCACTGTCTCTATCTCAAAATAAGTTAACTTAAATAAGTATAGCTCAGGCCTCACCTGAGCAGAATATCCAGGCATCTGTTCTATTTTAAAGCTTCACAGAGGATTCTGACCTACAGCTAGTGTATTGAGAGCACAGTTTATTGTGAAATTTAGTGTTTCAGTCAACACATGGCTCCACCTCAATTCTACATAACCTTGTATTTTATTCACCATGTTTTCTCTGTTATTCCCTGTGATGTTCTGTTTTTGAACCCTAGCCACTGTAATTTCTACAGGTTCGGAAGCTCCAACACTGAAGTTGTCCAGGGGCAGGTAAGACCAAGTTGCCACTAAATGCCAAAGTTAGTTTATTGGTTCAGACATCACCCATTTGTTCTGGTTCCATAACAGTTGCTGCTTTTTCTGCTGTGACTGAAATTTTGTACATCTATTCGTGTATTTTCCTTGAGGCAGGAGGATGCAGCAATATTATCCAAAGAGAACACAGATCCAAATGTGAGTTAAATATAGTGACAGGAGCCGTTTCATGATGGCTTGTTTTAGTTGTGAAGTGGGGACTCTGTTTTCTTGCTGCCAAAAAGAAACTGGCCTCATCTTCCTGGTATGTCTGCCTGGTATGTCTATCACAGCCTTACCAGTTTATCAGTTTCCTCTCACTTATGGCCTCTCATTCCTTCATTCAGTGAATATTTATTGAATACTTATATCAGGCACTGTGTTAGAGCTGCAGATATAATGATGAACAAAATAGAAGTGGTTCTATCTCTTTGAGCCTTCCTCAGAGAAAATATAGCTTCTTTATTTCTCCAGTATCTTAATAGCCTTTCCCTGGAGCTCCTATGCACTGATTAGCAGGGGAGACAAATTACCTGAATATCCAGCCTGGTCTGAAGTTTAAAATGATGCAATAATTCAAACACTGCTTTGCAACAGTGTCATAAGTGATGGACCTGTCTGTCTTAGGGTCTTGGGGGCAGCAGCCCTCGTCCACACAAGTGCTGCTTGCTCTGCTGGCATTTAGGGCTGAAGTCTCTGGCCTTCAGAACCCAGTAGCACTCTGGCTGACTGGGCTTCTCCTTGGCTTCCACAGGTTGCACACCCTTGAGTCTGTGCTGCATCTGCTGTCCACTTCACCCTCTTGTAATCGCTTAGTGTTCATGCCTTAAGGGAACTGTGAGAGCTCAGGAGACATAAAACTCAGGATCTTCTCTGCCAGTCCTTCTGCAACACTGAGTCACTGTGTCTCTGTCCCATGTTGTGGTGGAGGCCACCTGGGAGTTGATCTTGTCCCAGAATCCCAAATAGACATCAAGAAAGAGCAGGCATTCAGCTGTTGCTTTCATCCTCACTTACTGAACACACTGATTTCAGGAAGTCAGGGCTGCTTTGCTGCCCTTCTTCCCATCTCCCAGAGTCTGGAAGGACTGGGCTTTCTTTTGACGGTATATCCTCCTCCTTCCATACACCTAGTGTGGCTGAATAGTTGGGTGGAGTATCTTCTCTGCATTCTCTTTTGTGTAGGCTTGGTGGTTGATAAAGCAAAGGGAGAAGTAAAGGATTTTGGACAGTCCTCTCTTAAGACAACTTGGCTTGCAAGGCCCCTGTCTTCCCGCACATTGTAGATTATATTGCTGTATGCAGATGTTCATTCTCCCTTCCTGTTGCCATATCACTTGCGACACCTCTAATGCAAGTAGTACACATTCTTGGCCTCTTGATATGGGTCTTAGATATGACAGACTTCAGCCAGTGGCATTTGCGTGAATGTGATAGAAGCTACATCTGAACAGAACCTTTGGGAGTCAGTGTAGGTTTCTACCAGCCCTGTGGCCCTATTCCTTCTGCCATGAGAATGGCATGACCAAAATAGGGGCCTCTTTTGTAAGCCTGGGTCACAGGATGAGAAGATGCATGGAACAGCAGTAAAGCTGACACTGACCTGCAGCCAAATGTAGCAATGCAAGTGAGAAATAAAATTTTGTTGCTATAAATCACTGGGATTTGGGGGTAGCTGTTACTGCAGCAAAGATGAAAGATAAACTCCGTAATCTTTTGTATATCAAAAGCCAAATGTCACTTCCTTCTTTATTTCTATTTTCTTTCTCTAATAAATCATAATCTCTCCCCAAGCAGATGAATGCCTTGAGCCAGATTGGATGAAGGTTACTCATTCAGAAAGGCAAAAGCATAAAGCATCTCAATTCTTTACAAAATATCACCATGTTACATAAAGAGAGGAACTTCATACAGAAAATAAACTGTGCTTTTTGGTTTTTATTAACACATTTGTTTTATTTTTGTGTATTGTTTTTGCTCTGAAAGGAAGAAGGAATCCTCATTGTGTAAGTAAATGGTGGCATATGCTATAGCATATGACAGCACATCCAGGTGAAAATTAGAAAGTGGTTATTAAAAGATAGTATCATTTTGAGGTTATGGTATTGTTACAGGGGTATAATCTAGAGGAGGCACTAACATCATTCAGGTAGATAAGTTCTGGGTTGTTATCCGAGTCATGGTCCACAGTTTGTGGCCAACCATAGAATCCCTCCTGTCCTTAATTGTTTGGATGCAAGTAATTTAGCTCAGATTCCAACAAACACCAAGGATTCTTGCTATTTTTTCATTCTGTTGTATTTTGGGAATTTGAAAGCATGTAAAACTTATTTAGTTGTGAATGCACTTGTTGCTTATTTACTTATGCCAGAGACACACAAAAGAGCTGGTAGACAATGAGGAAAGAACTGTTGGTCCCACAGTGATCATTTTAGCTATGTCTGTGCAACACATGGTAATCACCACCAGCAGATACATTTGTTTAAAAAGTAAGAAAAATATAGTAGCTTTTTTTTCCCCCTTTAGAAATGCTTAAGTTTCCACTGGATCGAAGTGACTAGAATTTCCTTGCTGCTGTGCCAGGGAAATGCCCCTGCTGCCTTTTCTGGTTTTGTATACAGAACTGCCCGCCATTTTCTGTCTGAGAGAAAGCATTTCATTATGTTCAAACCTGGGGTTTTCTAAGTAAAAAAAGTAACAGTCCTAACCAGATACTTGGTAGTGATGAAAAATTTTGTGTATGTGTGCTGGACAAAATTTATAGCTGGATCTGATAACAGATTTGTAAGTCAGTTCTGTCATGAGTAAATTATACACAAAAGAGAACACCTAATCATTTTTAAAGTAATTGATCTTTTTCTATAAATTTGGAAAGAAAAATCTATTCATAGATAGAATATGAAGAATGCAGTAATAGATATGCTAGTATATGCTAATACAGCCAAATACTGTTTTAAAATATAAGTAGATAAAAAGTAGACAGTTAAGTGGAGCACATTTTGTTCAAGACAAAACGTGCTGAGTGAAATTTGTTTTATTCAGACAACAAAGTTAGGCTGACAATGATTGCCTGGGCCTATATAAGCAAAGGCAACGAGTAAAGGCTGTACTATTTCTAGGTCAGACTTTAGAACTGATCCTGTTTAAAAAAGAAAATCAGAGCTTGCTTCTCCCCAGAGAGGCAGTAAGTGAGCAGCCAACAGCCCTGGCTCTCTGGAGTAGTAGGCCCTCGTGTGTCACTCATTTGGCATCTATATCTATTTGCTTTCTCTATTCCACTCACATACATTATCCCTGTTCTCTTAACACACCTTTCTCTGGGTAATTCATCCACTGATCCTATGTACCAAATTTTATTCCAAAGCCAACATTTCATATTTATACTCAGAGTATTAATTAGGTCATGAGTTCCCTTTTAGGGCATAGACTACTCTGATAACCTAAGAAAAATGAATGCCCACTTCCTGAGTCTGACTTATTCAGTTGTCCCCATACCTTGGCAAACTGGAGATTTGTGTATGTATCATCTCTGTGCCTCTATATGTTTTGTTAGAATGTCTTCCATTTCTGTGTTCCTCCAAGACCCGTTTAAACACCATTTTCTCCATGAAGCCTCCCTCACCCATGGCCCCCAGCTAGATGTCATTACTCTCATCTCTGTATTCTGATAGCACTGAATTCAAAGAGAGTTTTTATGCTGTTTATGGTATTTTGTTCTCTATTATAGTGTGTTGTATATGTTGTGTATCTCTCCTAATAGTGATGATGGTGAAAACAGCTACCATATGGTGAGATCTTTCTGTTTGCCAGTCTCTGCTAAACACTTTATACCTCACAATAACTGAGTTTATTATTATCCCACATCTACAAATGAGGAAATCGAGGCTGAAATTACTATTTAATATCTGTTACTCCGTTAACAACTTCTTAAGGTTGTGAGTTGAGGGAGAATGGTGGAGATTCACTTTTACTGAATATTTAATCTCTGGCTGACACTTGATGAGGAGCTTTTAGGTTTATTTTTTAATCATATGAGGTAAATGTTAAATCATTTCCATTTTCAGATGATTATAGTTCACTATAAACAAAGTTAAAAGACAAATAATAGACTTTAAAAAGATATTTATAGTACATGTAACTAGCAAAGGATTGAGAGTTGGAATACAATCAGTAAGGAAAAAACCAATTCCCTAATTTAAAAAATGAGCAAAATACATGAACAGGAAGTTTACTGAAGGGGAAACCTGTAATAAGCAAAAATACACGTAGTGATACTCAACCTCTAATAATTAGGGAAATACAAGTTAAAACAATGAGATACCATTTCAGACAGTGTTGGCAAAAGTTAAAATGCCTGACATCTAGTGTTGGTAAATGAGAATGCTCTCACAATGATGGATACAAAAGAAAATAACATACCACTCTGGAGAGCTACTTATGATGCAAAGATTATCATGTCCTGTGACCAGCAATCCCACTTGTAGATATATACCCTAGAGAAAGTCTCCCAGGAGGCATGTTCAATGCCAATATTATTTGGGGAATTGATAAATTGTGGTATTTTTGTACAGCTGAAAATCATAAGGAGTTAAATGATCTTAGACATCTGTTATTTTTCCAGTAATTTTCTCTATGATTGGAATATTTAATAACTTAAGATAAAAGATATAGCAAAACCTAGATTCCAGACCATGTCTTTTCTACTGGAGTACTTATTAACAAATATTTATTGAATTAAACATTTATGTGCCCATTGGTAACAGCAGTCACAGTGTACTACTGAGTGCTTACTTATTGCTAGGTGCTACATATACTGTATATTCTTTTCTTCTTTTCCCCACAATAACTCTGCAAGGCAGAGATTGCTAGACCAGCCATTAAATGAGGATAATGAGGCTCTGGGAGGTAAAGTATGGGTTTTTTTTCTTGGTATCATACCGATTCTCAGAAAGGCACTAAGTAGTATTACCTTTGTGTCTTGAAAGCATTAATGCTCCAAAACTTATAATCAGGAAATAACTTGTGCTCTCAGTTTGATATTAGTAATAAGTGAAATTAAGTGCTGTAAATGTTATATTGTCAAAGACATTCATATTTGCAAATTCCCCCCTTATAATTTCATTGTTAGATCATTGGAGGTGAGGGATCACTGCCTTGTTGGGAACGTGTGGTGGCCATAAATAAGTCCAACTTTCCTTAAAAGAGGCTTTAAAAATTCACTTTACAGTTTTTAAGTCTAGATGTTAATAAAGTTGAGGGAGGAACTTATTTCTGAGAAAGAAATGAAAAGACATTGAGCTAAAACAGCATCTTTCTCACAAGGAGACGAGTGCCTCATCACACAGTTCAAGGTGCTCTGCAAGCGGTCTGCCTGTTGCCACCTCCCTGTGTCAGCAAAGCTGTTTTCTGTCCAAAGCCCTTGGCTTTCTTATTCTTGCCTCTGAGCTTTTGTATGTGTCATTTTCTCTGAGTAAAATGTATCTCTTAGCCTCCAAGCTTAGGACTCCTTTTGTCAGGCTGCTACTGCTAATGCCTCATTTGAGCAATTCTTTTTTTTTTTTTTTAATGTTTATTTATTTTTGAGACAGAGACAGAGCATGAGTGGGGGAGGGTCAGAGAGAGAGGGAGACACAGAATCTGAAACAAGCTCCAGGCTCTGAGCTGTCAGCACAGAGCCCGATGCGGGGCTTGAACTCATGAACTGAGAGATCATGACCTGAGCCAAAGTCGGAAGCTCAACCAACTGAGCCACCCAGGCACCCCTCATTTGAGCAATTCTTATGACAGTCTCCAGATGGGGGACCCAGGGAAATAAGGGGAATTGAAGGTATTCTTGCATATCTGTTGTCCAGGTGGTAGCTGCATCTAGAAGATAGGGACATCTCTCAGAGACCCCTTATCACAGCCTAGGAGTGTATGTAACTGGTGAGGCCCAGAGAAGGGGGCTTTTTGTGTGTCCTGCCCCTGTCCCCCTGCCCCCCCCAACATTCCTGCACATCCACAGATCTAACAGGTAGGCATATGGACCCCTGACCTCCTCCTACCCTTCTCTCCCATCTTCCTTCTCTCTGAAACTTGCTCTGTTTCTTTCAAACTAACCATTTCATAAAGCTTAACCTCTAGGGTCACTTTTCTCATCACCTTGCAGCCATTCTTTAACAAACACATACACTTCAGAATTTGTGACACTAATCTGATAGTTACTTGCTGCTGTGGAAATGGCAGAGGATCTAGAGTCAGGGCTGTCTCTTCCATTTCATGTAAGACCCTGAGCGAGTGTCTCTTGTCCCTCCCTGTTAAGCTCATGGGTTTGCTGGAGCTAGCCTGCCCTGGATCACAAAATCTGATTGTTTGGTTTTCAGTAATATTGTGAGCTGTTTTTTTTTTTTAACTATTCAAGCATCAGAATATTCCATTAACTTATTTCTTGGCCTCTTTTTTATTGTATTAAAATATACATAACATAAAATTTATCATTTTAATAGTTTTTAAGTCTACACTTCATTGCCATTAAGTACATTCACATTGTTGTGCAAACATCACCACAGTGCATCTTCAGAAGTTTTTCGTCATCTCAAACTGACACCGTGTATCCATTAAACATAACCTCCCCTCTCTCCTCTTAATCGTCATTCTGTTTTCTTTCTATGATTTTGACTACTCCAGGTACCTCATATAAATGGAATCATGCAATATTTGTCCTTTTGTGTCTGGGTTATTTCAGTTAGCATGTTTTCAAGGTTTATCTGTGCTGTGACATGTATCAATTTCATTTTTTAAAGTCTGAATAATTCCATTCTATGTACATATCACATTTGTGTATCCATTCATTCATGGACCAATATTGGGGTTGTTTCTACCTTTCAAGTATTGCAAATAATTCTGCTGTGAACATAGGTGTTCAAATATTGTTCAAGCCTCTGCTTTCAGTTCTTTTGGGTGTATGCCTAGAAGTGAAATTTCTGGATAATATGGTAATTCTGTGTTTAGTTTTTGAGGAATCACCATACTTTTCCACTACAGCTAAACCATTGTATATTGCTACATACAATGTATGAGAGTTCAAGTTTTTCCATCACTGTTATTTTCTGTTTCGTTTTTGTTTTTTAATAATAGCCACTCTAGTGGGTGTGAAATGGTATCTCATTGTGGTTTTGATTTGCATTTCCCTAGTGATTACTGACATTGAACATCTTTTAATGTGCTTTACTGGCATTTGTATATCATCTTCAGAGAAATGTCCATTCAAGTCCTTTGCCCATCATTTAATAGAGTTGTTTGATTTTTGTGTTGAGTTTTTGGAGTTCTTTTTATGTTTGGATATTGATCCTCATCAGATATGATTTGCTAATATTTTCTCCTATTCTGTGAGGTGCCTTTATAAGTTGATAAAAACACAGACATTAGTTAAAATTAAATTATATAACTTAAAATTAGGTTATATTAAAAACAATATAATAAATACTCAAAACTCATAATTTAAAAAAATTTTAATGCTTATTTATTTTTGAGAGAGAGAGACAGAGACAGAGTATAAATAGGAGAGGGGTAGAGAGAGAGAGAGAGGGAGACACAGAATAAGAAGCAGGCTCCAGCCTCTGAGCTGTCAGCACAAAGCCTGACATGAGGCTTGAACTCATGAGCCAAGAGATCATGACCTGAGATAAAGTCAGATGCTTAACCAGCTGAGCCACCCAGGCACCCCTCAAAACACATCATTTTATGATTACCTGTGCTCTTGAGGTTGTTTCCATCCATTGTATCCAACTGGTAGAAATACTATCTAATGGTGTATTACTGTGCTTTTTTTCCCCCAACTCTGAGTTCTGTAACTTCATATTATAGCCTAAAATTGGTCAAAATAGGAGAATTTATAGCACTGAAATCAGCAAACACTATAAATCAGGGTTTTATTGTTTTGTTGCTTATTTGAACTTAAGAGAGTGATGGAGAGAAGGTTAATAGTTCACTGTCTGTTGCTGTTACATTGTGAATAGCACAAAAAAAATAAGAAAATATTCTTTTAATGTTTGAAAATGATTAATTCAGCAAAGAAGTTACTCATTTTATTGAGAAATGAGTGAAATTCCAACCTACAACTTTGTTATTTCACTTTTGTATTATTTATTCAAGTAAAGGAAAATATTAATTCATATATTCCTGATGAACCTACATGCAGAGAGCCACTTGTTAAATATTACAGACACACCACTGAGTAAGCTCTCTATGAACAGGCACTTTGTCATGTTCATCACTGTCAACATGGCACCCAGAAAAATGCCTGGCTTGTTGAACAAATGAAGACACTTAAATTCTCAGTGTCTCTTTTTCTCATCTGTAAATTGAGGCCAGTGTAACTAAACTACCACACTGGGGTGAGAGAAGAGCAAAGGTGGTAGGTAGTAAAGCTGACAGTGCTTTATAAACAAGTAGTACTAAACAAAGCAGTCTTACCAAGCTACATTATGAGATTATATATATTTAATATGTTACGTTTTCTTCATGTGTTGTTTGGTTAAAGGACTCTTAAATGAAGCAAAGATTTTTATAGAGATGACTTTCTTCACCCTAAGAAAACATATTCACTTTATTTATTTTTTTTAACATTTATTCATTTTTGAGAGACAGAATGTGAGTGGGGGAGGGCAGAGAGAGAGGGAGACACAGAATCTGAAGCAAGCTCCAGGCTCTGAGCTGTCAGCCCAGAGCCCAGTGTGGAGCTCGAACCCATGAACCTTGAGATCATGACCTGAGCCGAAGTCAGATGTTTAACCAACTAAGCCACTCAGGCACCCCGTTACTTTCTTTCTTTAAAAGTTGGTAGTCTTTGGGGCACTGGTTGGCTCAGTGGGTTGAACATGTGACTTCAGCTCAGATCATGATCTCATGGTTTGTGGGTTTGGGCCCCATGTCAAGTTCTGTGCTGACAGCTCAGAGCCTGGAGCCTGCTTCAGATTCTATGTTTCCCTCTCTCTCTCCCCGCCTCCCCTGCTCATGGTCATGTTCATGTTCTCACTCGTGCTCTCTCTCTCTTTCTCTCTGTCTCCCCCATCTCAAAAATAAATAAACTTTTAAAAAATTAAATAAAACAAAATCAAAACTTGGCGATCTTTTCTTTTGTCTGGTTCAATTCTAAGTACTCTAGAAAATACCAGAGAAATATATTCCTTACACTGAAAAGTTCTATAACCTGTTTATAATGATAACTTCCATGAGAAATTTAGAGAACAGAAAAAAATTAAGTGGTTAATGTTTGGTATTAGACACTCTACCAAGGGTTTTAATGTCTGTTCTTTTTTTTTTTTTTCTTAATGAGATGCCAGAGATATTTTGAGTAGCCTTTCTGATTATAAAAACTCTTCTTCTAAAGCCTGTAAAGTAACATAGGTTTTCTTGTCTAGGGCATCTTGGATAGTGGTATTAGATCATCATCAGGGCATTTAATAGATGATCACTGTGAGCATTTGCTGTGCTAATAAGTATGTCAAGTATGTCAACTATAATTTACAGAGTTCGGAAAAATATGGCCTGTTGGAGAAAAAAAATAGACAAGCATAGACCCATTAGAAATCCACATCAACTATTATCCATCTTTCTGCTTCTTAAACAGCCTGTCTTACTCTACCAAAAATTAGTTCCCTGGAGTAAGTTGTCTATGGAGTAAGATCAAAACGTGGGGGATGAAGAGACAGTGCTGGCTTGGGATTTACAGGGCAAAAAACTTTACTGAATATGAGAAAAAAGAATGGACAAGGAAAGGATTAGGGCTGTGGAAGCCAGGACTTTCCCCTCCCACCCTATGTACTTTGTCTCACCCCTTATATTCAAACCAGAATTGTTAGGGGTGCAGCCACTGACCTGTGCCTGTGGACTTGGTATTAAACAAGTATATAGTCTGAGAACTCAGTGACAGGACATTTTTAATGATTATGCCCCAAAGTAGAGTATTCTTTCTTTTCAAGGGTTCATATACATTAGACTCCTATCAGATTTTCTTGCTGAGAGATAAGTACCCACATGTTTAACCTTAATCAGATTGTTAGTCATCACGTTATACCAACAGCCATTAAGAGTAGCTCCACACTTTTTTGAAGGATTTGACCCTCCTTTTTTTTGATAACTAAATCCCACTGGGAGATGGAACAAACAGATTTGTGTTTACTGCTTAGCTATTCCTTTGAGTCAAAAATGATATTTTATATTTATTCCATTTATATTAACTTTTGTGAAAAGTGCCTTTTGAAGCTTATTTCCATTTAGCTGCAAAGTCTAATCCCTTGATCTAAACATATTAGATTCTTTGATGGCAGCCTGTGCTTTGAACAAATATTTCAAGTAGATAACATTAATTTAAATAATCCTGCTACCTAATATATTCTCAGATAAAATATTTAAATGCTGATATAGATGTGTAGGCTTCCATTTTCTTACTGCTCTTTCCTTATGTACAAAAATAGATAAGCATTTAGCCTTTCCTAGATAGTAGGACTTGTTCATAGACTGCAACAGGGTTTGAAAGCCATGTTTTACTTGCGAAGGGCTTCATGCTATTAGATCAATGACTTGCCCCAAACCAGCACTCAATACATATGCTGGTTGATTTATAGTATGCCCTGTTTAAGATCCACACTGATTAATACACAAAATAAGCAGTCAAACATAATCATGATAATAAAGAGTAGAATCTGAAAGTCCTGTACAGTTTACAAAATACTAGCAGATATGTTATCTCATTTAATCCTCTCAAAAATCCTGTGAAGTAGATACAGCAGGTATTATTGTCATCCCTTGTTATCCAAAGCCATAGTTTACAAATAATGGAACTACACTTGAACTCTAGTCTTCACACTCCAGGGTTTCCACAATACCATACTATGTTTCTGTCACCTATTTCAGGGTATGATGAAATACTGTGTTTACGTGAGAAAATATTAACTACATTATGAGGACTGTGATGGTTTCTTGGTAAAATACTTCAGTGGCATAACAAGCTATTGCTACATTTCTTGGCTCTGTTTGTCTAAACGTTCTAAGTAGTTTTAGTGATTTTTAATGGTTTTCCCCTCTCAGTCCAGATCTACCACATTTTGTCACCGCTCTGGGTTTGCAGGTGTTACTCTTTAGTGAGATTGCTCTGTAGAGGATGAGAAAACCAGGAGGGCCCTTAGCGTAGCTGATAAGCAGCTTGGTTGTGAAGCAAAAGAGCAATGCTTCTTTGGTCCTACAATCTTGTGGGAAACCAAGGTGTTAGTCTTTTCTCTTAGAGACTCTTGTTTCTTCCCATCTAGCACTCCCTAGACCTGAATATTGATTCTCTGCCTTTCTTTGTGCTCTAGTAGGGTAATAAGGGTAATGCACGTATAAATCAACCTTTCATTTACTTAAAAGAATTATCCTGCAGTAAAGGAGGAAATAGAAGCTACTCTGATCCTTGAATGCTGGGCAAAGGCAGACCTAAGTACACAGTTCTTCAATGGGACGTAACCTTTTTCATTTAAGAGACATTTCCCCCTAGTACCTCTTCTTGCTGGCAAACCATGAAAGGAAGCATGTAGACTTGGCAGCCCAACCCTGAAGTTTGTCTAAAAAATTACTGCAATTTATGCACCAAGGACTCAAATGACATTTGTCATTTGGCTGGGCAAAGACATTTCTGAAATTAAAAAGGATGACCTTATTTCACTTAGTGAAATGAGATGTGCTCTTTAATGGAACCCATTTTGAATAGTTGTTCTTTGGGCAGTGCTGTCAAAAAAGAAAACATATTTTATATTCTTCCTTATTATCAGAAGAAAATACACTCCTAAAATAGAGTCAGTTAAGACTCGCTTGGTTCTCGCTGAGCACCTCATGGTACCATTTAAAAATTCCTGTTCCTAGGTGGTGATTTGGCACACATTTTTTCTTTTGAGGTAAAAAACAGTGATCACAGAACAATGGAAGATAAGTACTATGGTTGTTTTTTTTTTATATTTAATAAACAGTACCCACTTTTGCTTCCTCTTGGCTCCTTAATCCTCAGGAAGTTCCTATAGTCCTCAAGGTTGAACCTGTTCTTAATCATCACATTTATACCATGTAATCAGCAACTTACGGGTGCCCTGATATATATTTAGTTAACATTTACAGAGCCCTTGTATATCCCATTCACTGTCAATTTATTTAATCCTCTTACAAAAACTTCAAGTAGTAGGCACTCTTACCACCCCCATTTTACTGAGATACAGAGAGGTTAATTACCTCATCTAATATCATGTAGCTCATAAGTGGGGAGCTGAGGCCTGAACCCAGAAAGTCAGACTTTAGGGTCCTTGCATTTGACCACTATGTTATTGTGCTTTACAGTTGGCTGAATATTAGTGTCAGGAATGAAAAATTGTCTTCTGTTCTTCAAAGGTTCATCTAACTGGTCTAAGAATTAAATTGATATGAGACAGATTAACAGGGGAAAAAGAAATTTAATTTCACATGTGTGGGAACCCCACATATATGAGAGAGGTTCAAAGACAGAAAGGTAAAATGAGATCTATATGCCATCCTGAGCTAAGGAAGGGATGGGGACCTGGGGCACCAAAGGGAAGGAAGACAGTTCACAGGGCAATAAGAAAAAGAGCAGATGTTTGGTAATTAGATGTTTACCCTGCTATACAGAGGGTCATTCAGATAAAATTTACCTCTGGTAATAACTCTTATTCTGGGAGTTAGATTCTTCTAGGTGGTTAAGGGAGGGGCAGAAACTTCTCCTGAGCCTGCAGGAGAGGCTCATAAGTGGGGAGCTGAGACCCTCCTGAGAGGGTCATTCAGATAAAATTTACCTCTGGTAATAACTCTTATTCTGGGAGTTAGATTCTTCTAGGTGGTTAAGGGAGGGGCAGAAACTTCTCCTGAGCCTGCAGAGTCTCAATTCCCTTCAGCTCAAAATAGTCCACATGTCACAGGGCCATTTTGGAGAGACTTGTTCTGAATCCCTTCACTAACCTTGGGTAGGATTCCTGTAGAAGACTCCTTTCCTGTTAGCCCTATTTGGGATTTCTCCCCCTGTCAAAGCTGCGTGCCCTTTGCTACCCAGACCCCTTTCCCACTCCAATCTCTGTCCTCACCTTGCCCCTGTCAGGCTAATGTTGAACATGTGGTGTCAGGATTCATTGGGCCACCCCTAAGGATAGTCTGTGTTAAATGTGCCCCCACTCTTGCTTTACTCGTTCCTCATCATTGCCTTCCTTTCACCATCTAACTTTGTTTATAGGACCTCCCCACTGGAAGTGAGAAAATGTCCAGGACAGCTGATAGTTCATTTGAGTTTTCTTTTAACACTAAGGGAGAAATTCTCATTTGGCCATGCAAGGATGAACCATAAGGAGAGGTTGTTCCTGGCAACTAAGCTGGAACTCAGAACATACTTTCCAAAAGAGACATTTTTATATATGGCAGTTTTTATTAGGGATTTATTGTCAGAACAGCATAGAACTTCATTTATTTGTTGATTCATTAAATCATTTGTTTAGGTACAAGGGACACAAATCGCCACCATTGGATTAAGTCCATGACTGGTCTGCAGAACCTAACCATTTATTTGTAGCATTGAATCTAGAAGAAAGTGTGTTACTGATTAACTTTGGAATATACTTTTTTCATAATTAAGGTATTGCCAGTAATGATAGTCTTGACTTCAGCTTTTGAGAAAAGTTCAAAAGTCAGCAATGTAAGTTGCAAACTGTTGACTTAAAAAAAAAAATCGATGTGTGGTTTTCATTATGAGAATGAACTTTTTTTTTTTTAATTTTTTTTTTCAACGTTTATTTATTTTGGGGACAGAGAGAGACAGAGCATGAACGGGGGAGGGGCAGAGAGAGAGGGAGACACAGAATCGGAAACAGGCTCCAGCCTCCGAGCCATCAGCCCAGAGCCTGACGCGGGGCTCGAACTCACAGACCGCGAGATCGTGACCTGGCTGAAGTTGGACGCTCAAACGACTGCGCCACCCAGGCGCCCCGAGAATGAACTTTTTAAGAATATAATCACTTGGGGCCCCTGGGTGGCTCAGTCAGTTAAGCATCCAACTCTTAACTTCTGCTTGGGGTAATAATCTCACGGTTCATGAGTTTAAGCCCATCATTGGGCTCTGTGCTGATAGTGCAGAGACTGCTTGGGATTCTTTTTCCTCTCTCTGCCCCTCCCCTGCTCGCTTATTCATTCATTCATTCATTCATTCATTCTCTCTCTCTCTCTCCCTCTCAAAATAATTAAACTTAAAAAAAAAGAGTATAATCACTTATCAGTAACCCATAGTGCTTTAGGTAAACCCAAAGGATTATTATTTTAAACTTGGATTAATTTATATGCCCTGAAAGTATATATTCTATTAATTGTGATCAGTGAATAATATTAGTAGGCATTTCCTTTAATTTTCCCCCCAGTACTTCTCAACATTATATCTTTTCAATGCAGATATTTGGGAAGTTGGTCACTGAATCTGAAAAAAAAGTATATCAAAATGCATTATGTTTTACTTTAACTTATGAATAGAGTGGTTAGCCTTATTTAATTTCTAGGGAAAATTTATTATTTAATGCCATTTTCTGTTATAGACTTGAAATGGCTGAATATACTTAAGTTCTAAGATGGTGTCTCACTAAATGTAATTAGAGCATGTAGCTTTGCAAAACTTAGAGGTGTCAAAAGAATGATGGTATCTACAGTGTTTAGGAAGATTTAGTGTCTCCGTAGTAACCAAGAAGTCTTTGGAAGTATGCACACACCATTATTTATTCACTGGTGTACCTACACATATTTCTTGTGCCGCTGATGTCTGCTGCCCCACTTCTCCTCCGCTCCCCTGATGTTCTGTTATCTAAAAGCTCAACATCCAGACCTGTTCTTTCATTAGTAGCAACTTCAGTCTGGAATGAGTCTTCTGCTTCCAATCCTGACTTGTATTCAATAAAGCATTTAGTCCTCTGGACCCCTGTGTGAGCATCAGACTTCATTCTGCTATCTGACTCTGCCATGTCAAGCCAGTCTACCTACCTGGTCCTTCTGCCCACCTCCATATAATCTTTAACAGACTTGGCAACAAACAGCCCAGGCTCTGCCAGATACTGAGAACTGCTGCTAGACTGAAGTCTTAACATGCTTTATCCTGCATAACCAGTCTCATGCCCAATTAATCCCCATCACTTATCCTCCACATTCAGGACGCTGGTTTCATAAGTGACCCCAGCATCTGCATAGGTGTTTCTGCATTTATACCCTCATCCATCTTCTGGACTCTCATATTCATTCATTCATTCTCTCTCTCTCTCTCTCTCTCTCTCTCTCTCTCTCTCTCTCTCTCTCCCTCTCTCTCCCTCCCTCCCTCCCTCCCTCCCTCCCTCCCTCCCTCTCCATGTCTCCCCCCCAACCTCCATTCATCCCTCTCCTCCTTATTCATGTCCTACCAAAACATCTTAATCCAAACTATAACTTTTTAAAAAGCATCTTAATCCCACATCTGTTTTGAGTCCCCAGTGATTTCTACCTCTTCATAGTTTTCTATTTCACTTACAGAGATTATTACACCACACACTAGCACTAGTCAGGTGGTGTTCTTTGATTTCTTCATCTATGTCAGCCTTGACTCTTCTAATGAGACTGGGTGCCTGTGAGGCCAGAAACAATGTTAAGTGCTTCTTTTGTGTTCCTTATTATCTCTATCAATAATAAAAACTTATTTTGAGCGCCTGGGTGGCTTAGTTGGTTAACTATTTGGTTTTTTTTTTTTTAACTTTACTTACCTATTCTGAGAGAAAGAGAGCACGCAAGCAGGGGAGGGACAGAGAGAGAGGGAGAATCCTCAGCAGTCTCCACACTGACAGTGCACAGTCCAATGTGGGGCTTGAACTCACCAACCCGCAAGATCTTAACCTGAGCCGAGACCAAGTATCAGATGCTTAACCAGCTGAGCCACCCGCCACCCTTAGGTATCCAATTCTTGATTTCAGCTCAGGTCATGGTCCCAGGGTCATGAGATCAAGCCTCGTGTTGGGCTCTTGTGCTGCGTATGGGGCCTGCTTGGGATTCATTCATGTTCTCTCTCTCTCTCTCTCTCTCTCTCTCTCTCTTTCTCTCTCTCTCTCTCTTCCTCAGTCCCCTCCCCCACTCATGTTCTCTCTCTTTCTAAAATAAATAATAAGTATTATAATAACTATTTATTGTTGTGTTATTAAAGGTAAATTATTATTATTATAAATATTTCCATAAATAACCCTCGATAATAATATCCCAGCGACATAATAGAGATACAATTTATTGAGCTCTTACTACATACTAGGCATGAAGTACATTATCTCATTTAGTCTTCACATCAACTCTTTGAAATGAGAACTGTTACTACATCCTTTTTACAGTTGACACTCATCAAAATCACAGAGCTGGTAAGTGGTAGGGGAGGAAGGATTTAAACCCATATCTGTCTGATGTCATAGCCCTTGAAGATAAACTACTACATTTCACCTATCTTCAGTATATCTTTGCCTAGGGAACAAAATCTAGATAAGCAATAACACTTTTAGGAGCCCGGGGATTCCTAGAGGGACATATTCATTAATTTTGTCAATATTTGTCAGTATCTGTTGAATCCTTAAAATGAAGAGGCTTCAGAAACTTGCACATAGCAGTGAAAGTGGACAGATGGTGAGTTCAGGAATGAAAAAGAAGAGACAAGCAGTAAAGACAGATGGACACCCACAGATATGAATTGAACAACCCATTTGTTCCCTCTTGAACCCTTGTGCTTGAAACCTGATTTGTGATCCCACCAGAAGGGCAGTGAAACTGCTCCCCAAGGCCCAACTGGCACTGTTCCAGTCCCATCCTCTCCGGCCTCTGTAGCACATGCCATTGTGACCTCCTGCTCCTTGAGCCTCTTTCCTCCTTTATTTTCTGTGAGAATCTGCTGATTCTCCCATTATTGCTCTACTTCTTTGGTTTCATTGTCTGGCTCTTTTTCTCATTTTATATACAAGCATTCCCTAAGGCTCTGCCCTTGACCCTCTTCTCTCCTCCTTCTAAACCCTCTCCCTTGGCGATCTCATCCATTTTCATGGCTTCAGCTCTCATTTGTATGCAGAATACTCTCACATCTATGGCTTCAGCAATCCAGACCTCTCCCCAGGGCCTCTGTCCCACATTTCCAACAGCCTGCCAGGTAGCTTCACTAGTACTTCAGTGTGTTCAAAACCTCACATCATCTGTTTCTCTCAAGCCTCTTGTTTCTCTCCTGGGGACCCTTTTCTTATATGACATCAGCATTTTCCAAGTCATCTTTGACTCATCCCTCTTGCTGATCCCCACAGCAGTTAGTCAGTTCCCTGAACCTGTTGATTTTATGTCCTAAATATCTGTTGGCTCTGTCTGTCAGTTCCCATTGCCACAAACTTCATTACTACCCAGTGAATCTCTCCAGAGAGCAGTTCTGATCACCTTCAATTCTCTTTTCAAAACACTCCAGGATATAAAATATTAAGAAGAAACAAAGGAAAGAAAGAAAAGAATAAGAGGCTTTCCTTAGCTGGGCATGCAAGTCCCCAACTGTCTTTCCTTTTTTTCTTTTTTTTTTTAATTTTTATGTTTTTATTTATTTTTGAGAGACAGAGACAGAGCGTGAGCAGGGGAGGGGCAGAGAGAGAGGGAGACACAGAATGTGAAGCAGGCTCCAGGCTCCGAGCTGTCAGCACAGAGCCCGACGCGGGGCTCAAACTCATGGACTGTGAGATCATGACCTGAGCTGAAGTCGGACACCCAACCGACTGAGCCACCCAGGTGCCCCTGTCTTTCCTTTTTTTCTTGATACATGGAGCACAGCTAACAGATCTCACTGCACCAGCCAGGTAATGTGTTCTTCTAAACATGTATGTATCTGTATATCTCTCATGTGCATTAGAATTAATAGTGTTTGTGTACTAAAGAACATAGGCTCTCATCTTATTCACTTAGTACCCCACCACACACACTGTACCCAACACAGGCTAAGCACCTCATAGGTGCTCAGGGAAGTATTTTTTTTAACATTGATAATGAAGTATGACCTTGACAACACCTGTCCCAGTTACTGCTCTTTTGTCCAGCATAAAAGGTAAATGGAAGATTTCCCTACTGTATGCATGTTTGATGTGTCTCCCTTTTGCTTTCTGTGTCTGAAATACCCCATTCTTTTGTCAGGAACAGAGTTTGTAGGGTCTGATATAGAGGAGAGGTTCTTTGAAGGCTTCACCTCTTAAGTTAGCCATCACTGTGGTTTTATAGAACTTCTGGTTACTGATTATCTCTAGGCAACTCACTGTGTTCTGTAAACACTTGGGTTTTCTGCTGAGTGCAAAGTGGGGACAGAAGGCAACTTGCTGCCCTCTTGAGTATTTCTGGTAATTCATAGCCAAGCCATCCATGGTAGAAAATTCCCTCAACAGAACAGATGCAGCCAATTCCAGAGATTGTCCTCAACCATAGCCTGATCAACTCTATAGTTCTCTTAGAAATGAATCTTTATGGCCAATGTGGTGCATAAATTATATACTAAAAATTTCTTTTTTTTTTTTTAATTTTTTTTTCAACATTTATTTATTTTTGGGACAGAGAGAGACAGAGCATGAACGGGGGAGGGGCAGAGAGAGAGGGAGACACAGAATCAGAAACAGGCTCCAGGCTCTGAGCCATCAGCCCAGAGCCCGACCCGGTGCTCGAACTCACGGGCCACAAGATCGTGACCTGGCTGAAGTCGGATGCTTAACCGACTGCGCGACCCAGGCGCCCCTATACTAAAAATTTCAAAAACTTTAAAGTTCAGGGTATGCTTTTAGAGGAGTACCCTCTGTGTCCTGACTAATATATTTAGATTCCAGAAAGATACATCATAAATCCATAAATGTTTATTCCTAGACAAGGCTCTTATTTGAATTTCTGTCTCCTTTCCTACCCTAGTGAACTTAACTGAACTTAGAAGAGAGCATAAAAGTATCATTACCTTACACCTTTAAACCTCAGACGTAGAGCAAGCTCTTACAACCTGTATTCTGGGCCTCCCCTATTAGTGCCCAGAAGTACACAAAAGCTCCAAACCCCCAGTAGTCTCGTGCCTCCAGAAAACCCCATAAAGGTCTGGATTTTAACTTTAAAAGGCTATAGAAAGCCAAAAGTCTTTACCATCTTTAATATTTCTTTCCCACTCCTATGAAGACTCCTCTACCCAAATCTAGCAATAACTTCATTGAATGATTCTTTTTCACTTTCTGAATCATTATCAATTGGATGTCCTTGATATGCTACTGTGGCCATCTCCTCAGAAAACTGGAGACAGAGGAGAGAGTGTGAGTTGAGGTGGTAGTCATTCATTCATTCATTTATTCTTTATTCATTCACTTATTTTTTGTTCAACAAACATTATATACTGCTTGCCAGGCAGTGAGATTTGATAATGGGAAAGACACAGTTCCTGTCCTTAGGAAGCTTATTATTAATAGAGGAGTTACACTAAATAGTCAAATACAGTGTTTCTTAATTGTTTTTTGTCCAGAGGCTTCTTTCAGAATCTTATGAACGTATTAGATTCCCCTTCCACTACTGAAAATAGATATATACATAGGATATATAAAACCTGTACAGTTTTCTCTGAAACTTTTATTTGACTTTTATTTGAAACACCTTGGCTCAGTGATATGGGTGTGTTACTAAATTTTTGGTAATGACACCTTCCTCCTTGGGAGAATTTAACCTGAAGTATAAATATGAGACCCATTGGCTGAAATTGCTATTATAGGGTTAAGATCAATTTTTTTTTTACAGAAATCTTTAATCAAACTATACTGCTAAAATACAAAGTGAAGTAGTTATTGAAGTGATCCTTTAAGCTGGAGCTTAAATGGGAGAGTGACTAGAGTATTTGACCAACAGCAAGAGTCTAGCATGGCTGGAGTGGAATTGGACGATGGAGACAAAAGAGATGAGGTCAGAAACGTATAGGGGGCCAGATCATGTAGGGCCATTTTATGCCATTGACTTTCGCTTGTACTCTGAGTGAAGTAGGAAGTCATTGCAGGGTTTTAGAGAAGAGTGACTGACATTTTAAAAGGACTACTAAGTCTTCTGTGTTCATAATAGACTGATGAAGAGGCAAGGATAAGGGCGAGGAGACTCATTGGGAGAAATCCAAGCCAAGATAATGGTAGTGACTTAGATCAGATGGTTGGTATCTGTGTAGGTAATGGGAAGCAGTCAGATTCTGGAAGTATTCTGGGAATAGAAATGACAGGATTTCCTGACAGAATTATATGTGGGATACGAAAGAGGGGGGTGGGAAGATTAGGATGACTCCAAGATTTTGGCTTGAGCAACTACAAGGATGGAGTTGCTATCAACTGAGATTTAAAAGACTGGCTAGAGCCCATTTGGAATGAAAGATCAAGAGTTCAGTCTTATGTTGTATGACTTAGAATTCTGAAACAACTTTTGGTGCTTTCTGGGATTCAGCACATAAATAAAAATGAGAATAATATCAGCCAGGTCTCTCACTGTCAGAAAAGGGAGTTGTATGTATGGAAAGGATGAAGACTGGAATGAACCTTGTGATATTGGATTAGGTTAGAATTAAAGTTATCAGTGTGGATTCATGATTTTTAATATATAGATGTCGAAATGTATATAAATATACACCCTCAAACATACTTTCTTAACTCCATCACTGCAATGGTCTGAAAGAAATCACACCAGTAACAATGAGCACAAAACACCCAGACATAAGTTTTTAAATACCATCATTCTTCATTAAACAAATAGGATACCCTGGGGAAATAGCTGATTCCAAGCTGGGGCAGAGAACAGATATGGCAAGTCCGGGACATTTTATTGTGGCACAGAGTAAGAAAGTGCTCAAATAATAAGGACGTGTCAAAAAGACTCAAGAACCACTTAAGATTCTCATTTGTCAAATCTGGGACTATTTTAGCATCAAAATAAATAATGGTAGGATTAAGTTGTCACCCATAAAATAAGAATCATGTGTTTATCATGATGTAATAGGTGAATAAATTAAGGGAGAAAGAAAACTCCTTACAGTAGAATGCCAGATAAATAAATGAGTAAGGAATGATAAAGTTAGAAAATGCCACCAGTTGACAAATACCAAAAATAATTAATTTATCCAAGAATTATCAATGGGTCCTAAACTAATGGGTGAAAATTTGATAAGAAACAGGATATCAACATAGTCTCAAAGTATTTACTGGAAAGAAAAAAATAGCAACTTTACAACAAAGAAACCTGGCAGCTATCATCTTAACCAAGTGTTTGAAATTAATATGACCAATAATGGGACAAACTGACCTCATGATCTCCTTATATGATGCACTGAGGACACAATATTACTTTTGTAGAATTCCTGTCAAAAATGTCTCCATCTACTCATAAAGAAGCCTCAGACAGACTCAAATTAAGAGTTGTTGTTTAATAGTTAAGAGTTTCAGTTTTGCAAGATGGAAGGAGTTCTAGAGATTTGTTTTCCAACAGTGTGAATATACATAACACTACTGAAGTGATCACTTAAAAAATGGTTAAAATGGTAAAAATCTTAATAATCTTTAAGCTTTAAAAATCTTTAAAAAATTAAGGAACATTCTATAAAATACCTTCAATAAGTTATGAAAGACTTAGAAGACACTATAGAACTGTTCTAGATTAAAGGGGAATAAAGAGACATGATAATGAAATACAACTTGTGATTCTGGATTGAACCCTGGATCAGGAAATTAATTAAGTTGGGAAATTGGGATTTGTTTAAAAGCAAGTTGTGAAGAGAGAAGAAACACTGTTAACAGCTGAGGAAGGGAATTATTGTCTGTTTCCTATTTCCAGCATTTGATAACCCCAGTTCATATATTTCCCCAGACATTTTGGTGCTTGGTTGCCAGCAGGTTGTCCACAGAGATTATCTGTGTTCTAGAAAGTGAAGTCATCTTGCATGGCGGATAACAGCTGGATAGAAATAGGCCTGCCTATCTCACGGCAGGGCAGAACTTTGGAGTGCAAACAGTCTTTCATTCAAATCACGGCAAACTTCCTGATGCCAGAATCAGCCCTCATCTCACAAGCTCATCTCATCAGTTTTCTGGTAGAAAGCAGCTGTGCTGCCAGGGATAGAAAATCCTGGCTCACCATAATTAGATCTAAAAGAGTACCCCTTGTTTTCCCTTTAGTGTGCAAGTCTCAGTGTCTGCCAGTGTGAATGGCAGTGGGGTTGCAGAGGGTTGTGCTTAAAGTGAGCTGGAGAGCCTGAGAATCATGACAGACACCCTCCTCCCTGAATGTTGGATCACCTGTGTATTGCCTCTGATCAGTCGGCTTGTTTGAAACTAATGTCAAAGGCAATGTGTAGTGTTGGCTCTAACCTTTAACAAGAAACTAGAAATAGAACCCTTATTCAACTATACAGAGATTTGCCATCAGAGAACTCTGTCTCTCCTTTAATGCCTTCACGGTGCCCTGGAAATTATTTTTCACTCATCCTCCAGGAAACATGATTTTTTCCAAACAACTACTAATAAGCATATCTAAATTTTGTAGAGTAATTTGCAATTTATGGGCACTTGTGTATCCATTAGCTCTTTAATCTTGACAACAGAACTGAAAATGAGATAAGTCTTACCCCTATTCCATAGAGAAAGAAACAGCTAAAGATCATATACCATCAGTAAGCAACTATATCTCTCTTCTCCCTGATGAACTGGTATGGAAAGTACTTCTGTTTCCAAGTTGAACCAGTTAAGGAAATGTAGTTTTATTAATCACATTACCTGGTAAAGTCTCTCCAATATGATGGAGGAAATATTTCACACAAAAGATAGGGGAGAAAAAAAAATTTTTTTTTTAATTTTTTTTTCAACGTTTATTTATTTTTGGGACAGAGAGAGACAGAGCATGAACGGGGGAGGGGCAGAGAGAGAGGGAGACACAGAATCGGAAACAGGCTCCAGGCTCTGAGCCATCAGCCCAGAGCCCGACGCGGGGCTCGAACTCACGGACCGCGAGATCGTGACCTGGCTGAAGTTGGACGCTTAACCGACTGCGCCACCCAGGCGCCCCAGAAAAAAGTTTTTTAAAGACCTGTTGGAGGTAGATGGGAGTCTTAATCTCATGAGACTTGAGAAACATGTTGTTGTCGTTGTTTGGTAGCAACAGAAGTCATGTGGACTGAAATGAATATTTCCTGTCTTATGTATGACCATTCTGGTTTTTCTGTAAAGAATGGAAATAGAGGGAATATATTTTTTGTCATCATTGTTGAGCATCTTCTAAATATAGGGAGAAAACTACCATTGTTAGACTTCAACAATATTAAGAAATTAAGAAAACTCCCCCCCAGAAATCAAGCCCAGGGGAAAAAATTACTCACTCTGGCAGCAGAGCTATATCAACAAAATTTAGGAGAAGGGAAACAATAGGCAAAGAGACAGTTTCTAATACAGAGAAAAACTAGGTTCTATTGGCTGCTCTGGCATCCTAGGTTGTCACCGGCAGGCACCCTGAAGGGAATGCTATGATCCACAAGAGAATGTGCTGGTAGGAATGTATACCTTACAGCCTTACTGGACAGTGGGGAATTTCTATTAAGGGTAATCCATTCTACTTTCCTAGAACCAGAAACATGTTTTCTTGAGAAATCTCATGCGTAATCTTTGGGTATGAATTAAAAGAGGAGCAGCCAGAGGACAGGAAAATGAAGGCTGGTTTTAGAGACTAGAGACATAGAGCAAAGATGCTGTAAAGCACAGCAGTTTGATTTTTTTTTTTTTTTTTTTTTTTTACTTTGAGAACCAGATAAAACCCTCCAGGCCTTTGTTATCATAAGGGTCATTTTCCTTCTGGTGCTAATAGGATTCTTCTTAAGGTAGGTCCTCTTGTCTCTCCCCTTGAAAGTGGGGCTAACCCTCCTCTCTTTTCGTTTCTATTCATCATGACCAGAGTATACCCACACAATTCTTAATTTGTGTTTGTGCATTCTAGTTCAGTAGTTCTCACATTAACTCTACAGTGGAATCACTTGGAGCTTTAAAGAAATGCTGGTGCATGTATCATTTTTTTAAAAAAGGTCTCCACATTCTAATGTGTAGCCTCAGTTGACAATATAGTTCAAAATCAGTGATTCTCAAACTTTGATGTGCAAGTAAATTATCTGGAGATCTTATTAAAAGTTAGTTGCTGATTTTAGCAGGTCTGGGGTGGAGCTGGGATTCTGCATTTTTAACAAGCTATCAGGTGAAGCAAAACACCTTGAGTTGCAGAATTCTTCAGCTTTGGTTCTTAAACTCTGGCAACACAATAAAAAGTCACCTGAGGATACTTGGAGTTTCCTATTCCACATGTAAGGAACTTGGAAGTTGTCCTGTCCTAACAAGTAAAAAGCTGAAAAGACTGAAAATTCAACTCTTCTTGGATCCAAAAGAGAGGAGAGGACATAGGACAAACCACTGCCCCCAAGATTGGAGAGATAGATGAATACAGGCAGTTGCAGCTCACCAGAGCAGAGACTCATGAATGAGTGAACAGAAACTGCCAAGGGAACCAGTGCCAGGATTGAAAAACTTGAACCGTAATTGACAAATTCCTGGAAGTTCAGCGTGAACAACTATGAACATTAAAATCTCCAGGAGAACCCAGGCGTAAGAGGACCCCCATGAAATTGTGAGATTTGCCACTGGGAACTCCTACATAATCCATAGTAAATACTGGAGAAAAATCCCCTCATGCTTTCTGCAGGGGAAGGAGAAAGGTACTATTTTGAAATATACCAGAGCACTCTGTTTTTCTTCATAAGGCCAACCCCTCAGGAGAAACTAGTTAACCAGAGCCTAATCTTCTGGGGATATTATCAGAGCCTAACTGGCCTGGGAGAAAGGAAATAACCAATTCTAGCCCACTTTAGCCATTCTGTCCCACCTAAAGGGGAAGAAAAGAAAACTGAGAAATGATTGTGAAGTTATGAGACATAGGCTTATGAAGAGACTGAGACCTAATCATAGGACTATGGCACTCTTCCCTTTCAGCCTCACCTTACCACCACATTACTAAAGTCCTATTTACAGCAGTTTCCTATACCAGTACATCATGTCGAGGAAACATGTCCAAACAGAGTTACAAGGCATACTAAAAGGCAATAAGCACAATTTGAAAAGACAGAGCAAGCTTGCATCAAAACCAGACATAGCAGGGATGATGGAATTATCATAATGGGAATTTAAAACAAATACAATTTTTATGCTAAGGGCTCTTATGGATAAAGGACTCAGCATACAAAAACAGATGGGCAATGTAAACAGAGAGAGAGAAATCCTAGGAAAGAACCAAAAAGAAATGTTAGAGATAAAAAACATTGTAACAGAAATGAAGAGTGCCTTTGAAATGTTTATTAGTAGACTGGACATGGCTAAGGAGAGATCCTCTGAGGACCTTGAGAATTTCAAAATAGAAACTTCTAAAACTGAAAAGCAAAGACAAAAAAGACTGTGAAGAACAGAACAGACTAATCAAGAACTACGGGACAACCAAAAAGATGTAAACATATGCATAATGGTAATACCAGGAGAAAAGAATAGAAGAAATATTTGAAACCATAATGACTGAGAATTTTCCCCAAATTAATGTCAAACACCAAAACACAGATCCAGAAAACTCAGAAAACACCAAACAGAAGAAATGTCAAAAAACCCCTCTATGCTTAGGCATATTGCTTTCAAATTACAGAAAATCAAAGATAAAGGATCCAGAAAAAAGGCAGAGGAACAAAGATAAGAATTAAACCAACTTCTAAGAAACCATAAGACTAAGAAGAGAGTAGGGTAGAGGAAAAAACCCTCACCAACCCAAATTTCTGTGTTCTATGAGATTTCCTTCAAAAGTGAAAGAGAAATAAAAACTTTTTCAGTTAAACAAAAATTAAGGAAATTTGTTGTCAGTAGACCTGCCTTGCAAGAAATGTTAAAAGTCCTTTAGAGAGAAGGAAAATGAAGTGGGTAAGAAATTGATATCTACATAAAGAAAGACTATCAAAGAAGGAAAAAGTACTTTTATTTTTCTTACTTTTAATTGATCTAACAGGTAACAGGGTATTTGATTGTGTATACTTAAATATAAGTGAAATGAATGACAACAATGATACAAGAGACAAGAAGGAGGAATTAGGATTATTTTGTTTTATGGTACTACCCAAGAAGTGATAGTGTTATTTGAGAGTGGATTTGGATTAGTTGTCACTGTATATTGCAGTCTCTGGGGCAACCACTAAGAAACGTAAAAACAGTGTAACTGATATCATAAGAAGGAAAAAAATGGAATCCTATAAATGTTTAGTTAAAACCACAAAAGACATAAAGAGTAGAAACAAAAATAGAAGCAAAGAACAAGAGCCCCAAATAGAAAACGGTAACAAATATGGTAGATATTAATCCAACTGTATCAGTAATTACTTTGAGTATCAGTCGTCTAAAAATGCTCGAATTAAAAGACACTGTCAGAGTGGACCATGAAACGATGCCCAAATATATCATGTTTACAAGAAACCCACTTTAAATATAGACACACATAGATTAAAAGTAAATGGATGGAAAAAATATGCAGGCTAACACAAATCAAAAGAAAGCAGGAGTAGCTGTAATAAGACAAAATAGACTTCAAAGCACAGTTATCAAGGATAATGAAGGGCATTAAATAATGATAAAGGGGCCAGTTTTTCAAAAAGACCTAACAATCATTAACATGTATGCACCTTACAACACAGTATCAAACTGTGTGAGGTAAAAACTAATACAAATGCAAGGAAAAATAGTAACTCCACTGTCATAGTTGGAGACTTCAACGCACTTCTATCAGAAATGGAGAGATCCAGGGGCGCCTGGGTGGCGCAGTCGGTTAAACGTCCGACTTCAGCTAGGTCACGATCTCGCGGTCCGTGAGTTCGAGCCCTGCGTCAGGCTCTGGGCTGATGGCTCAGAGCCTGGAGTCTGTTTCCGATTCTGTGTCTCCCTCTCTCTCTGCCCCTCCCCCGTTCATGCTCTGTCTCTCTCTGTCCCCAAAAAAATAAATAAACGTTGGAAAAAAAAAAAAGAAATGGAGAGATCCAGAAGGTAAAAACTCAGGACATAATTAAACTCAGTAACATTATCAGTCAACTGAATATAATGCACATCTATATATTACTAAACCCATTAAGTCTACTTAATGCACAGTCTACTCTCAAAAAACAATGGAATTAAACTAGAAATCAATAATAGACTAATAGAAAATCCCATAATATGTAGAGATTAAGCAACACACTTTTTTAAAGCTTATTTATTTATTTTGAGAGAGAGAGAAAGAGAGTGGGCAGGGGAGGGGCAGAGAGAGTGGGGAGAGAGAATCCCAAGCAGGCTCTGCACTATCAGCACAGAGCCTGATGCAGGGCTTGAACTCACAAGTAGTGAGATCATGAAAGCAAGAGCTGAAACCAAAAGTCAGATGTTTAACCAACTGAGCCACCCAGATACCCCCACACGCTTTTTTTTTTTTAAGTAGGCTCTACAATATGGGCTGGAACTCATGACTTCAAAATCAATAGTCACATGTTCTACTGACTGAGCCAGTCAGACACTCTAAACCACACACTTGTAAATAGTAGTGGATCAAGGAACTAATCTCAAGAGATTTTTTTAAATTTTAAATAAATAAAAATGAAAAAACAGTTTTTCAAAATTTGTAGGATATAGTAAAATCACTGCTTACTGGGAAATTTATAGCATTGAATGTACTTATTAGATAATAAGAAAAATCTAAAATCAATCATCTAAGTTTCCACCAGAGGAAACTAGAATAAGAGAACAAATTAAGTCCAAAGTAAGCAGAAGAAAAGAAATAATAAAAATTAGAATGGAAATAAATGAAATTGAAAACAAGAATCAAAAGAGAAATCAACAAAACCAAAACGTAGCTCTTTGAAAAGATCCAATAGGTAAGCTTTTACTAGGCTAAGAAAAAAAAAAGAATGAAGACATAGGTTAATAGTATCAGAGATAAAATTTTAAAATATCAGAAAAAATAAATATAAGAAAAAATATCAGAAATAAATAAAATACAAATAATATCAGATATAATATCTAATATCAAAAATAATATTAAAGTAATATCAGAAATAAAATCAGAAAATATCAGAAATATAATTTTGTAATACTGATGGCTTCTTATTTCTGGTATGATTAATCTATGTCTTTGGACATTAAAAGGATAATAAGTAATACAATAAAGAACTCTGTGCCCATAAATTTGATAATCTAGATGAAATGGACAATTTCTTGAAAGATAACAGTTAGCAGAAGCTCACACAAAAAGAAATAGATAATCTGAACAGTCTATATCTGTTAAAGAAATTGAATAATTAACAACCTTCCAAAACAGAAAGCATCAGGCTCAGATAGGTTTACTGGTGAATTCAATCAAACATTTAAGGAAGAAACTATACTAATTTTCTATAATCTCCTTCAGTGGTTAGAAGCAGAGGAAATACTACCTCATTTTATGAGGCCAGCATTACCCTACTACCAAAACCAGACAAAGCTATTACAAGAAAAGAAAACTACAGACCAATATCTTTTTTGAACACTGCTTAAGATTCTCTCTCTCTCCCTCTTTCTCTACCCCTATCCGCCCTCAAAAAAATTTCATAGGGGAAAACCTGGATAAATGTGGGTATAGTGTTTGTTTGGTTTTTTTAATATATGAAATTTATTGTCAGATTGGTTTCCATACAACACCCAGTGCTCATCCCAAAAGGTGCCCTCCTCAATACCCATCACCTACCCTCCCCTCCCTCCCACCCCCCATCAACCCTCAGCTTGTTCTCAGTTTTTAACAGTCTCTTATGTTTTGGCTCTCTCCCACTCTAACCTCTTTTTTTTTTTTTTTCCTTCCCTTCCCCCATGGGTTTCTGTTAAGTTTCTTAGGATCCACATAAGAGTGAAACCATATGGTATCTGTCTTTCTCTGTATGGCTTATTTCACTTAGCATCACACTCTCCAGTTCCATCCACGTTGCTACAAAAGGCCATATTTCATTCTTTCTCATTGCCACGTAATATTCCATTGTGTATATAAACCACAATTTCTTTATCCATTCATCAGTTGATGGACATTTAGGCTCTTTCCATAATTTGGCTATTGTTGAAAGCGCTGCTATAAACATTGGGGTACAAGTGCCCCTATGCATCAGCATTCCTGTATCCCTTGGGTAAATTCCTAGCAGTGCTATTGCTGGGTCATAGGGTGGGTAGGTCTATTTTTAATTTTCTGAGGAACCTCCACACTGCTTTCCAGAGCGGCTGCACCAATTTGCATTCCCACCAACAGTGCAAGAGGGTTCCCGTTTCTCCACATCCTCTCCAGCATCTATAGTCTCCTGATTTTTTCATTTTGGCCACTCTGACTGGCGTGAGGTGATATCTGAGTGTGGTTTTGATTTATATTTCCCTGATAAGGAGCGACATTGAACATCTTTTTATGTGCCTGTTGGCCATCCGGATGTCTTCTTTAGAGAAGTGTCTTTTCATGTTTTCGGCCCATTTCTTCACTGGATTCTTTGTTTTTCGGGTGTGGAGTTTGGTGAGCTCTTTATAGATTTTGGATACTAGCCCTTTGCCCGATATGTCATTTGCAAATATCTTTTCCCATTCCATCGGTTGCCTTTTAGTTTTGTTGGTTGTTTCCTTGGCTGTGCAGAAGCTTTTTATCTTCATAAGGATCCAGTAATTCACTTTTGCTTTTAATTCCCTTGCCTTTGGGGATGTGTCGAGTAAGAGATTGCTACGGCTGAGGTCAGAGAGGTCTTTTCCTGCTTTCTCCTCTAAGGTTTTGATGGTTTCCTGTCTCACATTCAGGTCCTTTATCCATTTTGAGTTTATTTTTGTGAATGGTGTGAGAAAGTGGTCTAGTTTCAACCTTCTGCATGTTGCTGTCCAGTTCTCCCAGCACCATTTGTTAAAGAGGCTGTCTTTTTTCCATTGGATGTTCTTTCCTGCTTTGTCAAAGATGAGTTGCCATACGTTTGTGGGTCTAGTTCTGGGGTTTCTATTCTATTCCATTGGTCTATGTGTCTGTTTTTGTGCCAATACCATGCTGTCTTGATGATGACAGCTTTGTAGTAGAGGCTAAAGTCTGGGATTGTGATGCCTCCTGCTTTGGTCTTCTTCTTCAAAATTACTTTGGCTATTCGGGGCCTTTTGTGGTTCCATATGAATTTTAGGATTGCTTGTTCTAGTTTTGAGAAGAATGCTGGTGCAATTTTGATTGGGATTGCATTGAATGTGTAGATAGCTTTGGGTAGTATTGACATTTTGACAATATTTATTCTTCCAATCCATGAGCAGGGAATGTCTTTCCATTTCTTTATATCTTCTTCAGTTACCTTCAGAAGCTTTCTATAGTTTTCAGCATACAGATCCTTTACATCTTTGGTTAGATTTATTCCTAGGTATTTTATGCTTCTTGGTGCAATTATGAATGGGATCAGTTTCTTTATTTGTCTTTCTGTTGCTTCATTGTGAGTGTATAAGAATGCAACTGATTTCTGTACATTGATTTTGTATCCTGCAACTTTGCTGAATTCATGTATCAGTTCTAGCAGACTTTTGGTGGAGTCTATTGGATTTTCCATGTGTAATATCATGTCATCTGCAAAGGGTATAGTGTTTTAGATAAAACACCAAAGGCAGAATCCATGAAAGAAAAAATAAGCTGGACTTTATTGAAGTGAAAGGCTTGTACTCTATAAAAGACAATATCAAAAGAATGAGAAAAGCCACAGACTGGGAGAAAATGTTTGCAAAATACTTAACAAACACATCTGATAAAGAACTGTTATTCAAAGTGTATAAGGAATTCTTCAAACTCAACAATAAAAAACAACTCAATTTTTTAAAATGAGTCAAAGGGACACCTAGCTGTCTCAGTTGGTAGAGCATGTGACTCATGATCTTGGGGTTGTGAGTTCAAGCCCCCATTGAGTGTAGAGCTTACATTAAAAAAAAAAAAAAGCCAAAGACCTTAACAGCTCACCAAAGCAGTATACAGAAAACAAATAAGCATATGAAAAGATGCTCTACATCATATGTCATCAGGGAAATACAAATTAAAACAACAATGAAATACGAGTACATACCTATTACAGTGGCCAAAATCCAGACACTAACAATACCAAACACTGGTGAGGATGTGAGCAACAGAAACTCTTTTTCATTGCTGGTGGGAATGTAAAATGGTGCAACCACTTTGGCAGACAGTTTTGGGTTTATTACACAATAAAATGTTCTCTTACCACATGATCCAGCAGTTGCAATCCTTGACATTTATCCAAAGGAGTTGAAAACTTATGCTCACACAAAAACCTGCACTTGGATATTTACAATTATGAGCAGCTTTGCTCGTAATTGTCAAAATTTGAAGCAACCAAGATGTCTTTCCTTAGGTGAATGGATTAATAAACTGTAGTATATCCAGATAATGGAATATTATTCAGTGCTAAAAAGAAATGAGCTAGTAAGACATGAAAAGACATGAAGGAAACTTAAATGTATATTACTAAATGACAGAAGCCTATCTGAAAAGGCTGCATACTGTATGATTCCAAATATATGGCAGTCTTGAAAAGGCAAAACTATGGGGACAGTAAAAAGATCAGTAGTTGCTCAGGTTTGGGTGGGATAAAGGATGAAAAGGCAGAGCACAAAGGATTTTAAGGGCAATGAAAATACTCTGTATGGTATTGCAGTGATAGATACATGTCATCATACATTTCTCTAAACCCATACAATATACAATACCCATAGTGAATACTAATGTAAACTATAGACAAATATAGGTGATTATGACATATCGATATAGGTTCATCAACTGTAACAAGTATACTACTTGGGCTTGTTGATAACGGGGGAGTCTGTGCCTCTGGAGGGAGGCAGGCAGGAGGTATATGGGAAATCTCTGTACCTTTCTCTTAATTTTGCCACAAACATGAACTGCTATAAAAAAAAAAATAAAGTAAAAAAAAAAACAACACCTAGAGAACTTAAAAAAAACACAACAACAAAAACAATGATGGTCCCTACTCAGACCTATTAAGTGAGAATCAATAGAAAATAGGTCTAGAGGAATGGGTATGTTTTAGGCTACCCTGATGATTCCATTCTGTAGCTAGATTTGGAACCTTGGTTCTACATCTGCATTGTATGAGCCACTAAACTTGTGTGGGTATTTAAATAAACATTCAGTTCCACAGTAGCGTTAGCCACATTTCAAGTTGCATCAAACCTCAAATTATTAGTAGCTTCTGTATCAGGTAGTATAGATACAGAACATTTCCATTAATGCAGAAAGTTCTATTGGCCAGCACTATAAAATCTAAAGCAACTCTATACAACTCCTTCTCCTAAAGAAGAAGTTCTTTTATTTCTAAAACTGTTGCATTCTATTCTCTTAGTTAAAAACAATCAAATTTGATCTAAAAAGAGGCCAGATGATAGTAGTTATTATTTTATTTCAGTTTATGGTAATTTTCAGACAATCTTGTTCTCCCATCCTCCTTGTGGAATCTTTTGTGAGCTTGTGAAAGAATGAATTACCTAATCAATATTTAAATATTTTATCTTTAAAGATAGAGATGCCTGTATCAGAAGATGAAGCAAGATTATACACATGTGATAGGAAATAGACTGAGACATTTCTTTGTTAAACTCTGAAAGTGTCTGGTGACATGTTAATGTCAACATTAAATTTAAATGAAAATTTAAGTAATCTTATTGTAAGTTTTTTTTTCTTTTCAGAATTTACAACTTCCTCATTAAGTAATCTGTCTACTGTGGGGATCATTTCATAATATATGTAAATATATTATCACTATGATACATACCCAAAACTAATGTCAATTATACTTTAGCAAAAAAAGAACTTATACAATGCCAAAAAAACTATACACAAATATTTGTACTATATAAAAGTTGCACATTTAAAATAAAAATAAAAATTGGTGCAGATAAGTAAAAATAAATAAAAAAAATCTGTCATACTCAGGAACGCCCATCCAAAATAGGATATTTCTGCTGTAGGAGCAATTCTCCAGTTAGAAGCATGATGAAAGAACAAATTTCAGCTCTGGTATGAGACTTATTAATGGAGAATATTTGTAGTCTCTATTTCTAAATCCAGGTTTATAACAGAGGCAAATATTCTGTTCCCAATTGGGTTTTTTTAATGGTAGACACCTTATCCTCAAGTGACTTATAGTTTAATGAGCTTCTGTATCTCTCATACTTAATTTTATTGGGAGTTATGGGCCGTCAAGGTTTGGGTTTTGTCTCTCACATCTTTTCTTTCTGGAAATCTAGTAATTGCGAGAAGAATGCAGGGATAAGACATTGCACTGTATTAGAGATTACATTATAGAGCCATCTCCTGAAGAATATTGGAGTGTGTCTGAAGTTGAGCAGAGCTAATATATAAACGGAGGTCAGAGAAGGGGAGAACAGAGAACAGGTCAAGTATTCTCTCACCTGGTAGCACTGATAATTCTTAGTAGTGAAGAGATTGTGGATTTCTTGTGGCAACAGTTGTCTGGATTATAGTTTAAGTATTGTCAGTATGGAAGAGAGTACAAAAGGTCCCTATTTGTCCTCATTGTAAATGCCTTGTCTTGGAGGGTGTTCATAAGAGTGGCTTGGCAATGGATTTTTGTAATGAGTGTCCATGCTTCAAACCCAAGCCAGAGCTCTGGAGCAATGCTGGTCTCAGTACACAGGATGCAGGAATAGCAGCAGCAGCAGTAGCAGCCAAGATGTGTTCCAGGCATTAGGGCTGATTTATATGGATGCACTGATGTTGCGGGAGCTGTGTAGATCAAAGCTACTACAGTCTCCATCATAGAGCCTCATGGAAGACAGGGTTGTTCTGCAGCTTTACTTTCCCATCAGAGTTCCACTCCATAATCTAATGCCCTTTAACTAGAGAGGATCTGGGACAAAGAAAGCCGATGGTACAAAGCAAAGAACAATTTAAGTATGGTGCTCAGAAATAATTGGCAGCTTAGGGTAAGATAAAGTCCCACAGTGGTTAAAAAAAAAAAATAGCATTGTAGCTCTGGCGGAGACCTTGAAAGGTTACACAGTCCATCTTCCATTGCCTTTCTTCAAAACTTAAATCATTCCAGATGGATAAGAACTGATTCCATATTTTAGAACTTCCAGAAAGAAAATAAAGAAAATTACACAGCTCTCTTTGTAACATGTTCTGATATATGGTACCTTTTTCACTGTAAGTTCATTCTTCAGTTAACCCAGGTCCATTAAATTGAATTTAAAATTGTTTTTCATTTGCTCAGTCTGTAGTGGAGGTGTATAACAACTAGTCAGCATTCCTTAGGCAAAAGTCACTGAAGATCAGCCATAGTTAAATTACCACATGAGCCTTCTTTTTAGTTACAGAAACCGCTCACTTCTCTTACACATTTTCCTTTGGCTGCTTTTTTAGCCTCTTAACTGCTTTTGCCTTCTTCAGGTTCTCCATGTCAGTCCTCGGTTGTAACATCTAAACCAAAGTCCTGAGCATAATTAGAAACTCACCCCATGAGTCCTAAATACCAGCAGTTTTTGCTTTGAATGATAGTGTGAGACTGTAAAAATCATGACGCAGGCTGAGAATATATCATGTGATCTGAATAATCAATGGAAAAATTATGATACATAGCTGTGTATCATTTAAAAAAGTATTCCTCTTTGTTATAAACATGTAGAGAAATGAAAACACAATCAAACTTGCTAGATACTATAATTTAAAACATGAAGAATTAAAATATTTTTATTTCTTTGTAAAAAACTTATCTAAGAGTAGTTTGAACAGGGCTTGCCGCCTTCTTGTCATATAACTTTCAATCCTGGGCAAATACCCTTTCTATGCCTTGGTGAATTGTCACACTCCTTTCTAACTTTGGATCAGCTTCCAACACTTTATCTTTTGTGCTTTCAATGTCATGAAACAGCTCCAAGAGTTCCTTTAATGTGAAAGTTTTTTTTGCCAGCATCACTTCCCCCAGGACATTTTCATACTTTTCATCACAACTGCTTTCCTCATTTATGCTGATTGCTTTGCCCTCACAAAGTTCCTCTGGTGCATATCTAGAGCCTCTCAAATAGCAGCAGTGTCAACAACCCCACAGCTCACTATTGCTTCTATACCTCTGCTTACAGTCCAGGGTTACTACTTGCTGTTTCTTTGCTGCACGTTCATCTTTGTTGGCTGGTTCCCTTTTTCCACTGTCCCTTTTGGGGTTTATCACTGGAAGACAAGGACACAACCCTACTAGACACTTGATTGTTTGTGTGTGAACTGGATAACAGACGCGTAGTGACCAATCAACAACAGAACTTAGAAAGAAGTGATGTGATTTGTCACCGATCATGATGCACATGTGTTATTTACATTGCAATTTGTGCAATGAAGAGCTAGCAGTGAAAAAAATTTGTACCTTATGCAGTTACTCATACTTTTACTCTACCATGGCAAGAAATTTGAACTCTGTTCTTGAAGGACTGGTGTTATTCAACTAAACTGTTGTAATTGAAATTCTTGCATTTTAGAACCATACAAAGTTAGGACGGCCTTATTCAATTCCTACTTCTATCCCTAGGTCCAGTGCTGATGCTCTAGCTGCTGGTCAATTTGTTATCCACTCTGATGCTTTGGTGTTTTTCTGACTCACAGCCTTGCTAACTTCATCTCTATGAGGCTTTTCTTTCTTCTCCAGGGCACTATATTAGGTCTTCCATCTTTGATCTTTATGCTGTTGGTTTCCAACTACTCCTTCAGTCTCTAAAATTGTTTGGAATACTGATTTCCCCTCCCAAATTTACCATCATTTGCAGATTAAATAAACATGTCCCCATTCACTAATGTGAATACTAATTATCCCCACAGAATGTCAGTTCCTGATTACCTCTCAGGTTGACCCAGCCAGTTCTTTGTTATCCTTTTGGTCATACAGTCCATTCCATTCTCTTAGCTTAAGACCAGTGGTTCCAGTTCTGGTTCATCATCAGGATCTTCTGAGGAACTTTCTAAGTCAATTCCCAAGCCTTGTAAGGACCTGGGGTGGGGCCTGGCATCTATATTTTTTAATGTTCTCCAGTTGGGACTGGGCTGTAATATAAACCATGCTTTCCTAGTTCTAAGCATAAGAACTAAGGTTTCTAACCTTATCATAAACTAATAGAATTTTAGAACTGGCAAATACATTAGAGATCATTTTGTCCAATCAACTCATTTTATAAATGAGAAAACTAAGACCCAGAGATGCCAGATGATTTAGCCATGGTATCATAGTTACAGGCAAAGTGGAGACTATAACCCATGGTTTCCAAATTCTAAATCTAGTACTCCTTCTATCTAATTTCCATCATATGGGACACAATCAAAATCATTGACCATCAGCTTCAAGTTATCCTACAGTGATCTTTTTTTTTTCTTTCTGGTTATAAGTGTACCTGTGGATTAATTTCTGAGAAGAGATGCTCAAATAAAGTTCTTTGCACCACATGGGACAGTGGTGGTGGCAAGGATGGTGAGGTAATAGGTACCATAGCTTTGGGAACCTCAGTTCAATCCCGTTCTAGTGCCTACTCTGTGCCTTCCCATTGGCGCTCCAGATGTTTCCCCTTAGGTGCTTATGTAACTGTTTGAGTTGTACACAGTTCTTGTTTTTGTGGCTACAGTTGCCTGATGGGAGAGGAAGAATATGAGTATATGTGGGTCATAGGGGTGGTGATGTACTATTCTGTGAAGCTTATTTTTTTATTTCCGTGAGATAGTCTTTTTTTTTTTTTTTTAATGCTTATTTTTGAGAGAGAGAGAGCACAGAGCCTGATGCGGGGCTTGAACCCATGAACCATGAGATCATGACCTGAGCCAAATTCAGATGCTTAAACAATGAGTGACCCAGGCCCCCCAGGATAGTCTCTTTAAAAATTTAATTCCAGTTAGTTAACATAGAGTTGAAATGGTATCAGGTGTCCAGTATAGTGATTCAGTAATTCCATACATCACCTAGTGGTCATCACAACAAGTAATCCCCCATCACCTATTTAACCCATCCCTCCCCTTCCCCCCTGGTAACCATTAGTTCTCTATAATTAAGAGTCTGTTCCTTGATTTATCTTTCTTTCTTTTTCCTCCTTTTGACCACTTACTTTGTTTCTTAATTCCAAATATGAGTGAAATCATATGGTATACTGTCTTTCTCTGACTGACTTAGTTCACTTAGCATTATACTCTTTAGCTCCATCCATGTCATAGCAAATGGCAAGATTTCATTCTTCTTTATGGCTGAATAATATTTCACATCTTCTTTATCCATTCATTAGTCGATAGATATTTGGGCTGCTTTCGTAATTTGACTATTGTAAATAATGCTGCTATAAACACAGGGGTGTATGTCTGCCTTTGAATTAGTCTTTTGTGTTCTTTGTGTAAGTACCTAGTAATGTGATCAATGGATCATAGGGTAGTTCTATTTTTAACTTGTTTTTAAGTTTATTTATTTATTTTGAGAGAGAGTGTGTGTGTGTTTGTGTGCAAGTGGGGCAGTAGCAGAGAGACAGAGAGACAGAGAGACAGAGAGAGAAAATCCTGGGTAGGCTCCATGCTGTCAGTGCATAGCCCACTGGAGGGCTTGATCTCAAAATACTGAGATTGTGACCTGAGCTGAAATCAAGAGTCAGACACTTAACCAACGGTGCCACCCAGGTACCCCTCTATTTTTAACTTTTTGAGAAAAGTCCATACTGTTTTCCAAAGTGGCTGTACCAGTTTCAGTGTTCTGCTGCTCATTATTGTTGTATAGAAATGCAACTGATTTATGTACGTTGATTTTGTATCCTGTGACTTTACTGAATTCATTTATCATTTTTAGCAGTTTTTTGGTGGAGTCTTTTGGGTTTTCTATATATAGTGTCATGTCATCTGCAAAGAGTGAAAGTTTTACTTCTTCCTTGCTGATTTGGATGTCTTATTTTTTTGTTGTTGTTGTCTGATTGGTGTGGCTAGGACTTCCAGTACAATGTTGAATAAAAGTGGCAAGGGTACCTGACTGGCTCAGTTGGTGGAACCTGCAACTCTTAATCTTGGAGTTGTGAATTTGAGTCCCACGTTGGGTGTAGAGGTTACTTAAAAATAAAATCTTAAGAAAAAAGTGGTGGGAGTGGACATCTTTGTCTTGTTGCTGACCTTAGGGGAAAATCTCTGTTTTTCCCCATTAGGGATGATGTTAGCTGTGAGTTTTTCTTATATGGCCTTTATTATGTTGAGGTATGTTACTTCTAAAACTACTTTGTGGAGGGTTTTTATCATGAATGGATGTTGTACTTTGTCACATGCTTTTTCTGTATCTATTGAAATGATCGTATGGTTCTTATCCTTTGCCTTATTCATGTGATGTATCACATTGATTGATTTTCAAATATTAAACCACCCTTGAACCCAGGAATAAATCCTACTTGAGCATGGTGAATGATCTTTTTAATGTATTGTTGGATTTGGTTTGCTAGTGTTTTGTTGAGGATTTTTGAAGTTTTCCTTCCTTTTTAATTTCTTGAAATAGTTTGAGAATAGGTGTTAACTCTTCTTTAAATGTTTGGTAGAATTCTCCCATGAAGCTATCTGGTCCTGAATTTTTGTTTGTTGGAAGTTTTTTTTATTACTGATTTAATTTTTTGCTTGTTATTGGTCTGTTCAAATTTTCTATTCCTGTTTCAGTTTTGGTAGTTTATATGTTTCTAGGAATTTATCCATTTCTTCTAGATTGTCCAGTTTGTTGGCATATAGTTTTTTTTTTATAGTATTTGTATTTCTGTGGTATTGGTTGTTATTTCTCCATTCTCATTTGTGATTTTATTTATTTTAGTTCCTGATTTTTTTTCCTTGGTAAGTCTGGTTAGAGGTTTATTAATTTTACTGATTTTATCAGAGAACTAGCTCTTGGTTTCATTGAGCTGTTCTATTATTTTTTTTATGTAATTTATTTCTGCTCTAATATTTATTATTTCCTTCTGGTTTTAGGTTTTGTTGTTCTTTTTCTAGCTCCTTTATGTATAAGGCTAGGTTGTTTATTTGAAATTTTTATTGTTTCTTGAGATAAGCCTGTATCGCTATAAACCTCTCTCTTAGAACTGCTTTTGCTGTATCCCGAAGGTTTTGGACCATTGTGTTTTCATTTTCATTTGTTTCCACATAGTTTTTTATCCTTTTATTTCCTGGTTGACCCATTCATTGTTTAGTATTAACTCTCATGTATTTATTGTGGTCTTTCCAGATTTTTCTTTTGATTGACTTCTAGTTTCATAGTGTTGTGGTTAGAAAAAAAATGCATGGTATGACTTTGATCTTCTTGAATTTATTGAGGCTTGTTTTGTGGGCTAATATGTTATCTCTTCTGGAGAGTGTTCCATGTGCACTTGAAAAGAATGTGTATTCTGCTGTTTTAGGATGGGATGTTCTGAATATATCTGTTAGATCTATCTAGTCCAGTGTGTCATTCAAAGCCATTGTTCCTTATTGATTTTCCAATTAGGTGATATAGCCACTGATATAAGTGGAGTGTTAAGGTCCCTACTATTATTGTGTCATTATCAATTAATTCCTTTATATTTGTTATTAATTGTTTTTATGTATTTGGTTGCTTCTATGTTGGGTGCATAAATATTTACAATTGTTACCCTTGTTGAATTGTCTCCTTTATTATTATATAGTAAAACAGTATTTTGTCTCCTGTTATAGCCTTTCTTTTAGAGTCTATTTTGTCTAATATAAGTATTGCTACTCTGGCTTTCTCTGACATACATTTGCATGATAGATGTTTCCCCATCTCCTTTCTTTCAATCTTCAGGTGTCTCTAGCTCTAAAATGAGTCTCTTAGGCAGCAACGTAGATGAGTCTTGTTTTTTTATCATTGTCTTTTGATTGGAGTATTTAGCCATTTATAATCAAAGTAATTATTGATAAATGTGTATTTATTGTCATTTTATTATTTGTTTTATGGTTGTTTCTGAAGATTTTCTCTCAGCCTTTCTTCTTTTTCTCTCATGGTTTGCTGATTTTCTTTAGTGATTATTTGGATTTCTTTCTCTTTATTCTTTGCATATTTATTGGGTTTTGATATATGGTTACCATTAGGTTTATATATAACCTCTTCTGCATATAGCAGTCTATATTAAGTTGATGGTTGTTTAAGTGTGAACCCATTCTTTACTCCTCTCCTCCCCATGTTTTAGGTATATGTTGTCACATTCCTTTTATTTTGTGAGTTCTTTGACTGATTTTTTTTAAATAAATAATAATTTTTACTGCTTTTGTGTTTCCTACCTTCATACTGTCAGTTTTGGTCTTCCTTTCCACTCTAAGAGTCCCCTTAAATATTTCTTGTAGGGCTGGTTTAGTAATTATGAACTCCTTTAGTTTTTGTTTCTCTGGGAAACTCTTTATCTCTCCTTCAATTCTGAATGATAGCCTTGCTAGATATTCTTGGCTACAGATTTTTTCCATGCAGCACTTTGAAGAGAATGACTTTTTTTTTTTAAGTAAGCTCTATGCCCAATGTGGGACTTGAACTCATGACCCTGAGAGTCACATGTTCTACCAATTGAGCCAGCAAAGTGCCCCCCACTCCACCATTCAGCACTTTGAATATATCATTTCATTCCCTCTGGCTTGGAAAGTTTCTGCTGAAAAATCCCCTGCTAGCCCTATGGGGTTTCCCTTGTAAGTTACTATCTTCTTTTGTCTTGTCACTTTAAATTTTTTTCTTTATCACTATATTTTGCCAATTTAATTACAATATGTCTTGGTGTGGATCTGCTTTTGTTGATTTTGTTGGGGGTTCTCCTTGCCTTCTATATATGGATATCTATTTCTTTCCCCAGATTAGGGAAGTTTTCAGCTATTATTTCTTCAAATAACTTTTCTGCCCTCTTTTTACTCTCTTCTTCTGGGACTCCTGTAATATGAAATTATGTTTGATAAAGTCACTGAGTTCCCTAAGTCTGTTCTCATTTTGCATAATTCTTTTCTCTCTCTTGGTCATCTTGATTACTTTCTATTACTCTGTCTTCTAAGTCATTAATCCATTCCTCTGCTTCTTCCAGCCTATTGCATCAAGCATGTTACTGAAGTTATTAATTGCACTCTTCATCTCTGATTGGTTCTTTTTTATCTCTATGTTAAGAGTCTCACTGAGTATTTTCTCAAATCCTTATAATTGTTGTTTTAAATACTCCCATCAGGTATGTTACTTATATCTGTATCCCTCAGATCTCTGGCCATGGCCTTGTCCTGTTTTTCCTTTAGGATAAATTTTTATGAATGCTCATTTTGTCTAAGTCTCTGTACCTGTTTCTTTTTATGGTAATGGCTGCATGAAGAAGAGGTCCTGTAGTGCTCTTCAGTGTAGTGTCCCCTATTCCTCAGGGCCTAGTGCTTCCAGGAGAGTCTCCAGTGTGTGCTGCATGCACTCTGCTGTTGTGTCCTCTCTGCTTTATCCATTAGGCTAGTCATCTGCAGAGGCTCTCTTTGCCTGTTGTGAGAAGTATTTGGTCCCTGGCCTGAATGCGGTGCATTTTAGCAAGGTGTGCTCTAGTCTGCATGTGAAATGAGACCTGCCACCACTATCACCAGAACCAGAGCTCCACAAAACTGCCAAGCCAGGAGATGCAGTGTAAGCAGGGATTTGAGCCAGCCTTCTAGGGGGAGGGGTCCCCCACATCAGAACTGAGGCAAGCATGACTGGGAGAAGTTTCCAGCATGGGAGGGCAGGGCTTGGCATAATCAAGTTATGTAGTGAGTGTTGGCACGGCATTGGTTCCCACAGGTGGCTCTGTGCTTTTGCTGAGGGGCAGGGAGGGAAATGGCACAATCAAGATCCTTTGTGTCTCTCTGAGACACACTCCAAGATGAATGAATAACCTCCCCACCGTGTGCCCCAGGTGCTTTTCAGATCTACACTGTATGTCCATGGGTTGTTTCCTTGCCTTCTCTCAAAGAGTAGTGCAATGTCTTCCAGGCTATATTCAGATACTCCTGCTGGCCTTTAACCCCTACTTGTTTCAAGAATTCACAAAATTTGAAATTCAGGCCCTCTTGCTTTCTAAGCCAATTGCTATGGAGGTTCATTTTCTCTCTGTGCTCCCCTGCCTGCTAGTCTGTCTCTTGCCCCTCTCTTGACCATGGCTCCCTCCCCACTGTAGTGGCCACAATCCATTTCTTTCCCAAATCATGTCTCAGCACTTCTTACCTCCTTTGATGTGGCCTCTTCTTTACCTTTAGTTGTGAAGTTTTGTTGTGCTGGTCTTGAGGTTAATTTCTGGGATATTTAGGATGATTTGATAGTTATCTAGTTGTATGCATGGGACAAAGCGAGCCTAGGAGTATTCCTACTCCAGCATCATCTTCCAAGTCCACATTGCTGTGAGATAATCCTACAACTAAACTACAACTCTAGCTTTCAGGTTAGCTGATAGAGGAAAATGAGTCTGTCTGTAATTTTGAAAGAAGAACTAAGCAGTGGAGCATATATCCCTTTGATATGTTGTATGAGTTCATGAAAAATGAATGGGTAATGCTGAATACTATGTTCAAACAGTTAATGTTTACTTACTGAGCCTGGCATTAAAAAAGAAAACAAAAAACAGAATTTGTCTACCTCCTAATCTTCCTGAGCTCACCTGTCACAGGCAACAGTGTTTGAAATGCTAATGTGTTTTGTAGCTGTTTTAAAGGAGGAGCTGTATAATCCTGGGAAGCTGGCATCCAGGGACTTCCTTATAAATTATCCTCCCTTCTTTCAAGAGCATTCTGCCCCAGACCATGGCCTCCCACTAGGCTCCAGAAGATGAAAGATAGTATTTCATAGAATCATAGCATTTTAGAGCTGAAAGAGTCCCTCTCTGTTTCATTTCCAAATTCTTGTTTTTCTCCCCTGAAACCCAAAATGGTCAACAAATTTGGTACAGTCACACAGTTTGTTTGGGGTTGGACTTAGATAGCAACTCAGATCTCTGGACTCCCAGGCCTGTGTGCTTTTTGACTGCATCATATTGCACCTAAAATCATTTTCAGACTTCTTTAAATGAAATATGAAATCCTAGTGATTTGGCAGTTGTGAAGTTTGGTGGCTCTGAGAGACTTTTGGACGAGATAGTATGGCATTCTTAGAGCAGGTTGGGGAAACCAGATCAATACTTTTCTACTGAAAAGAATAGGTGGGGGCATGTAGGTGTCACAGTCAGTTAAGTGTCTGACTCTTGATTTCAGCTTATGTCATGATCTCGCAGTTCTCTCCCTCCCTCTCTCTCTGTCCCTCCCCTGCTCACGTGTTCTCTCCCCTGATGCCGTGTCTCAAATTCAACAAATAAAGTAAAAAAAAGAAAAATGGAATTTGAGATGTGTCCTAGGTAGCAGTCATTGAGACAGTGGGTCCCTATAAGTGGCTAGGAGATAGACCTTAGCTTCTTGCCTAAAGTTATGGGCCAGAAGGGACTGTCCATTCTGTGGAAGTGTCCACTCACTAGCCAGTGCATGGGATGCAAAAATTGGGTGGCCCAAATGGATATTGAGAGAAAAAGAGTCACCCTTGAAAAATCAGAGTCCCAACCTGAGTCACACCTAGAGGTGTGGGACCCAGATTTATATTACTTGTCAAGTACAAAAGCCCCAAGCCAAGAAAACTAATATGAAAGCTATTCCAAGGACTGGAAAAAAAATATCCTCACAGCCTCTCCATTAAGGTAACTTTTCAACTCAGGGCACCAGGAAGAGTCTTACAGAGGCTGTTCTCACTGGACATGTGCTCACAGAAAACAACAACAAAACCATTTACAGATAAAGAACCAAGAACCTACATATAATAGAGCAACCTGAAAGGAATTTAAAAATAAGTTTACTTTCGGGGCACCTGGGTGGCGCAGTCGGTTAAGCGTCCGACGTCAGCCAGGTCACGATCTCACGGTCCGTGAGTTCGAGCCCCGCGTCAGGCTCTGGGCTGATGGCTCGGAGCCTGGAGCCTGTTTCCGATCCTGTGTCTCCCTCTCTCTCTCTGACCCTCCCCCGTTCATGCTCTGCCTCTCTCTGTCCCAAAAATAAATAAACGTTGAAAAAAAAATAAGTTTACTTTAAATGTTCAAGAGGTAAAGGAAGAAAAAAGTCTTATATGAACAGGATATTAGAAAGGATGTTCTTCACTATCCATCTGATTCTATGCAGGGGTATTTACCTGAAACATAATGTTTCTGGGACTGATTTTATAATCAAATCAGATTTGAGCCTAGGGAGTAGTCCTTGATGTGTTGATTTTCCCCCTTTTAAATAGTTTTTGCCTTTTCCTAGCCTACCATAAGTGATGAATGAATACAATTCAGTTTCTAAAATCATGTCGCACTCCCCTAATAGTGAGTTTCTGTATAGACTGCCATTATCATTGCTTGGTTCTTGTTGGAATCAGTCCTCCATTGTCATCGCCTCCATGTCCCAGCTGTGTTTCATCTCTGATTTATTCAGACTTTACCAACTTAGTCATTATTATAGACTGATACTATGAAGCTATTAAAGTATCAAGCCACTTTCCACATTTGTTTATATGATTCAAGTTTTCTGTATGTTATTTTAAGAGATCAAGACAGCCCTATCTGGATAGAGACTGGAAACATAAAGAATTATCCAAGAGTACCTTTCATAGTAGCACATTCTTTTTAAAATATTTACAGGCCCCACTAAGAAGATGCAGAAAAAGTCCCATTATTGATTTAAGTTAAGATTTGTCCTGAAGACTGGGACAAAAATGTATAGAAAGCACCTGTTTTGATTATGTGTAAATGTATCCATTCCCAAGACAGAGAAAGAACATCTTAAAAAAACTAGAAGATTTGAAAAAGGAACCTTGGAAAATTTAGTATGCAAGTGAGTCTTTTTTCTTTTTCCTTTTTTCTTTTTAAAATCAGTTTTATCTTTCCAAATGAAGTTTAGCATCAATTAATAAGTATTTTACATATTAAGTCATACACCCTGATAAACAGAAATATTACCTTCTGTTCTTTGGGAAACATACCAGAAGGCTATTGTAAAAGATAATTTATTTTTCTTTTCTATTTTATTTTTTCTTTTCTGTATTCCTTCCTTTAAAAAAACACCTTTTCAGTATAATTTATGAAAAACCAAAGTGTTCTTTAAGAACTTCTTAGTAGAGATACTGAAGTTCCATTTCTCCTCCAATGAAGCATAAAAATTGAGTCCTCCAAACAGAAAGCAAGGATTACGGATAAACTTCCCTGTATATAGGACCCGGTGTCTTCTTCACCATTCTGTGAATCCTATCCAATCCTCAGTAGTCTTGTCTTAGATACTCCACAATCTGCATGCTATATTTGGACACCTGCAGTTTTGTCATTTTCTAGTCCATGACTTTGCCTTAGCAGAGACCAATTCAGCCTTAATTTGGTATTTTTAGCTGGTACCTCATTCAAGAGTTTCAAAATGGTATCTGGCAGAGACTTTCTTCATAACATTTAGTGAGAACTAACTTAATATGACCAGGTTTTCCAATAAGTGATTCATTTCCAGAAACTTTAAGATATCTCTAAAGGTCCTCCATGCCTCTTTTTTGTTTTCTCCAAAAAAAACCTAGTAATAGATGAAAAAAAAAGGGGGGGGGGGTTAAAAGCTGTAGTGTCCTGGCTTCATTCTATATGAAAACATTTAATTTTTCTATAATACATTTTCTTCACTACTTTAAAATTCTTGAGTTCTATGCTTTATTTAATCAGATGAATTATATGGTATTTTATAAGGTTCTCTGCAATACTTATCAGATAACTTCTCTAGTACTGTAAGATATTTTTCTTTCTTGTCTAGAATACAAGATGATTCTAAGACCTCACCCAATCTTACTGTTAATGACCGATATTTATTAAAGCTTGTATAAGCTTTAGTTGATGATTCTATTTCTGCAAAAAAAGGGAATGTTTTTTCCCCTATCTTCTCTATGGAAGTATTCTTAGATAAGCCCTGTCTCAGTAAATGTAACTTAGATCTACCCAGTGAACAAGCCTCCTCTTCATCACCCTTCGTGGTTCTTCCGTCACCAAGTTCTATCCATTTTACTTCCTAAAGAATGCCAAGGGCTGCCTGGGTGGCTAACTCAGTTAAGCATGCAACTCTTGATTTCAGCTCATGATCTCACAGTTCATGAATTCACTCTCCACATGGGACTCTGTGCCGACAGAGCAGAGCCTGCCTGGGATTCTCTATCTCTCTCTGTCTCTGTCTCTCTCCCTCTCTGTCTCTGTCTCACTCTTTCTCAGAATAAATAAATAAACTTTAAAAAATGAATTGTCCAATCCATTCACTTCTCATCTTTTGCCAGCACCATTGAAAGAGCCTTCTAACTAGACTCCTTCCCATAATCTTAAGTCCTTCTGATCATTCACAATCTGATCCTGCCACTCCTTTGCTTAAAAACTCTTCAGTGGCTTATTTTTGTTTGTAGGATAACATCTCACATCTTTGACATTTTCTCCAGGGCTCTGTACCACTATACCTCTATCTCTTCCCCACATTCCACATCCGCCCCACTGTGGGATCAACTGTCCTCATCTTCCAGTTCCTTGAATATGCCTCATTCCTTTCTGATTCAAGAACTTTGCAAATCTTTTTTTTTTTATATGTCTGGAAGGCTCTTCCCTCACCCCTCCTTTCACTATCTTCTATATTTCCTTTATATTAGATCACTTCCTCAGAAGACTTCCTCAAACCCCAAACTAGGTTAGATCTCCCTCATTATTGCTCTCCTATCACCACTGCCATTTTCTTTTATAACATTTACATAGTAGATTAGAGGATTTGTAGACTTGTGGATTATTACTGTGAATTCAAAGACAGAAGAGATTCTTCCACTTTGCTTATTATTCTCTCTGAAGCCACAGGCGCAGTACCTGGCAAAGTAGTTGCTCAATAAATGTTTTTCAATAAATAAGTAAATGCCTCTTACATATAGCATATGATAAATACATGAAAATGAACACTATCCACAATGCACTGTGTCTGGCCAGGATCAGCTCCAGCCTTAACTTTACTGAACCTCTCTCCTCCATTAAAATAGCATATATTTTGAGTCTCTTAGGGTGCTTCCAACTGGAACCAGTCTTAATATCAAGAAGACTCTGATTTCTGAGGTATAGTTTGGGTGTTCATGTTTTCAGTGATTACTTTGTTTCATGTGTAAGGGTGAAAATTGTCAAGAGACTAGAGTATCAGAGCAGAAATATGGAGTAGCACAAACCAGGGAGTATTGAGAGTCATGACCAGGTTCTAATTAAAATCAGAGGCAAGAAAGCATTTAAGGGACCAAATAACTTCAATGGTGGCTGAAAAAGCATTAGGAGGTGAATAGGAAAATATTAAAGACTTAATGGGGAACCAGAAGAGATGGATGGAGATAATGAGTTATTTTCACTAATACTAACTCCTCCTAAAGGGGAACACATTTGTTTTTCCAATAGCAGTGATACAAAGATTATCTCTTATACCCAACCAGCATGGTCCATTTTCTGAAGGACCTCTGAATGGCAGGGAGAGTTCTCTATTACAGGAGCTGAGATAGTTGAAATCCTAGTTATACTTAAACAGAGGCGGGTTTTATTGACTTAGAGAAGCACTTAACTGTTAAGTGTAGTGAATTAGCTTTGATTTTTTTTGGAAACATACTTTGTAGGGTTTGAATACCTTATTAAAAGCAATATGATACTACATGAAAAGAGTAAACAAGCATCTTGGGAAATCATGCTTATAACCAATTAAATTTATAGACTAGTATTTCAGAGTGGCAACGGGAGGAATTCAAATGGAACATCTGGGATTCTGAGCAGTGCAATGGAGTTGGAATTCAACCATAATCTGACATCTTCTGGTTCCCTTGCCCTAAATACTCTTTTTTTTCAGTTGGAAATTGGTCTTGTTCTTCAAGTCCTGATTTTCAAAACATTGCCCAACACCTGTGATATTGTTGCATAAAGAATATTCTGCCTTACCTCACTATTTGACCATTCTCGGACATTTTTCAGGTTTATCTGACGTTTGTAAAGAACAGTGGGTAAAAGTGAGCAGAGATCACTCCCTAAATCTTTATTGAAATATTCAGAGTATCTCTACTAATGCCTCATGAAAATCCATTTGGACTTTCTGGACTAGAGAGAAGGAAATAATCCAATAATTTTTGTGTATTGCTGCCTAGGTTTCTTTCTAGTCATTAATGGTAGTGATGTTTGTTTACAGATTCCCCATCTTCTCCCCACGCCTGTCCCAATACATGGAGAGTAAACTATTTTGAATCAGAAAGAATGCTATCTCTTTTAAGCCATGGAAGGCTGGGTTTAAGTCCTTTGCCTCAACAAATGACCCTGTGATCTACTCCTGCTCTTGGGAATAAAATCCAAACCATATGGGACAATATCTACCTATAAAGTCGAGAGCTATAGGAGCTACATGAACATGCCACGTAAGCAAATTGAACCCCTTGTGTAAGTAGTTTCTATAGTGCCAAATGATAGTGTATTGCCCTCAAAGGCAAATGGCTTATTCATTGGCAAGTTGGGGAATAGTACTTTGCCAATATGGTTCCATCTTCCTTTACATGCAAAAATACATATTATTCAATAGAGTGAGGACTAAAGAACTTTTTGTTTTGAAGGTATGAAAGGTTGACATACGTTTTATCTAAAAACCAATTATAATTTTTAAAAAAATTTATTATAAAATAACACAGATACAGAAAATCATGTAAATCAAATATGGTTTAATAAATTATTATAAGTGAAAGCCACAACTATGGACTGAATGTTTGTTTCCCCTGAAATTTGTGTGTTGAAGTCCTAATCTCCAGTATGAAGTATTTGAAGGTGGGCTTTTGGGGGGTAGTTAGGTCATGAGGATGGAGCCTTCATAAATGAGATTAGTGCCCTTATAAGAAGAAATACAGAGAATCTGCCTTTCTCCTCCCACCCCCATGTGAGGACACAGCAGGAAGACAACCATCTGTAAACCAGTAAGAGAGCTCTCACCAGAACCCAACCATCCTGGTACCCTGATCTTCAATTTCCCAGGCTCCAGAACTGTGAAATATAAATCTGTGTTGTTTAGGCTACCCAGTCTACAGTAATTTGTTAAAGCAGCCTGCACTAAAACAGTCACCTAGATAATGAAATAGAATTTTGCCGTCCAATTCACAAGCCCCATCCATGTGCCCCAGCTCAGTTCTTGCCCTTTCCTTTCCCTTATTAATAACTACTATTCTGACTTTTATAGAGATCACTTTCTTTCATTTTTCTTTTTGTAATTTTATAATCAAAGTGTGCATTCCTGGAAACCATAGTTTAGTCTTGTCCATTTTTCCTAGTGCATTTTAAATTATTCAATTAAATTCTAATTAACTTATGATTCTTCAGGGAAAACCTATTATATAAAAGAGGGCATACCTGAAGTCTACTTATCATTTTCATCATAGTAAAGGCATTTGTGGATGGGGACATGGGTTACTCTTACTCTTGAAGTTCATGGAGAATAGCCTATACAATTTGCTTTTCTTATTTGTGTGGGCATGTTAAGGGCATCCCCAGTGTGTATGAGTGGTGATCTCCAAATAAAAAAGGGACAACACTGAAGAAGAAAATCTTTTTTTTTTTTTAATTTACATCCCAATTAGTTAGCATATAGTGCAGCAATGATGAAGAAAATCTTAAGGGACAAAAGAATACATCTTCAGCTATATATTATTACTAATTGTGATAGTGTGAGGATGGAATGAGAAAAGAAGGAAAGAGACAGAGTGTCATATCCTACAAGCTCTCAGTTTGCTTAGATTCTCTGAATTCTACAAAACATAAGATCTTCCAGAAAGAGTAAATGGTAGATGAAAGATGGGATTAGGAGTCAAGATATGGTCATTGCAAACAGTCCCTTACCCCTTCTCAAAGGGAGATTATCAAAATAAATTACTCAGAAAAAATAAATATCACTGAATGGGTAGTTTGGATATGGCTAATGATATAAAGAATGGTCTCTAACTTCAGTTGGGATCATATAAAAGTTTTAAAATGGACTTAGATGTAATAATAAATACCATTATTTTCCACAGGACTTTGAAAGTAAAGGAACTTTCCCAGTTTACACATAGGTTTAGATACAGGCTTAGAGTATTCTAAATTGGTTCATAGAAATCTAGAATATATTTCTCCAGATAAATAATATTGGAAATGATGATGAGATTTTTAGATTAGTCCATAAAATATCATTTAACTCATGGTATAAATGATGAACTGTTGTTGTAATGAAAACTAGAAGTACAAGAGTTACAGTAGAAAGTATAAAAATTAAATTCAAAATTAAATAATTGACTAATAGTTGAATAATAATACAGTTTTTAAAATTTTGAATGTAAAAAATAATAAAATTTTAAATGTGGTGTTTAATGAAAATCACCATATCAGAGGCTAATGTGGAAGTTAATGGAAAGCTTTATAGCAATTTTGAAGTCGGGTTTTGAATATTTTCAGGGGCTTTATACATAACTCACTAATATTTTATTTGTCCTTGCTTCAAGGTATATCACTTTCATGTTTATTGAAACCACTATATAACTAGACCTGCTCTTATGTACATTAGGTCTAATTTAGAACATTTTTGCATTTATAAGTTCAATGAAGAGAGAGAGGGAGAAAGGAAAAGATAGTGAAAATATTTTGATTTGGAAAAAAACTGCATGAGGAGATAGGAAGATAAAAAAAAATTTGTGTAGGAATTGTGGATTATTTTTGTTTTCTTTTATTAATCTTTTAACAGTAAATGGGGTTTACTTTTATAATGAAAAAATTAAAACTTTCTTTTTAAAGAATATATAGAATGAGGAAAACATTGCCTGTGGTGGTATTAACTAAATTGAAGTCAGAAAGGAGAAGGCACATCTCTTTGTAGGGGCAATTGTAGCTATAGAAGTGGATAGGAAATCCCAGAAATACTTGATAAAACAAGGAAACAGATCAGAAGAAGAAACCCCAACATTTAAGGGATAGGAAAGAGAAAGAGTCTGAAACGGTAGACTGGAGACACACCAAAGAGAATGGTATCTTGCAAGCCAACATGGACAAATGTTTAAAAAAGAGGATGTTGGGGTGCCTGGGTGGCTTGGTTGATCGTCTGACTTTGGCTCAGGTCATGATCTGACCATTTGTGAGTTCGAGCCCTGTGTCGGACTCTGTGCTGCCGGCTTGGAGCCCAGAGTCTGCTTCAGATTCTTTGTCTCCCTCTCTGCCCCACCCCTCCCCTCCCCTCCCCTCCCCTCCCCTCCCCTCCCCTCCCCTCCCCTCCTCTCCTCTCCTCTCCTCACCTCTCCTCTCCTCTCCTCTCTCCCTCTCCCTCTCCTTCTCCCTCTCCCTCTCTCTCTCAAAAATAAACATTAAAAAAAATTTTTTTTGAAGGAGGTTATTTTCCATGGTGTCAATCCACAGAGATGAGGTGAGATGAGGAGAGGCCAAAGATGCTCATTGGCATGACCAAAAAGACCAATTCCATTTCTCCTATGCTCCCAGGACTCTCCCAATTGATTCTCAGGGAGGGAAAGGCTCTTCCTGCTAACTTCAAGGTTGTGAGCACTGACAAGAATGAAAGTGCCTGTTAGGTAAGATCCCTTCCCTCATAAGAGACAACCTTATCATTACAGGCCCACATCACTATACACACCAATCATAAATTTCCTGTAATAAAACCAATCACGTATCCAATGCCAGGAAGACCATTTTCTCACACACACAATGGCCAAAATCACAGTGACTTTTCTCTCCAAAGATAGTTTAGAAAGAATGTGATGAGATAGTAATATATAAATCAGGGGGATGGCAGCCTAGAGCAACTAGGAGAGATGTGTGAGTCCATTTCTTTTTTTTTTTTTTAACGTTTATTTATTTTTGAGACAGAGAGCATGAATGGGGGGAGGGTCAGAGAGAGAGGGAGACACAGATTCGGAAGCAGGCTCCAGGCTCCGAGCTGTCAGCACAGAGCCGGACGCGGGGCTTGAACTCGTGAACCAGGAGATCATGACCTGAGCCGAAGTCGGACACTTAACTGACTGAGCCACCCAGGCGCCCCTGTGTAAGTCCATTTCTGGACTATTAATTACTTTGTGGGTTTTTTTTAAACTTTTTTTTAAACATTTATTTATTTTTGACAGAGAAACAGAGCATGAGTGGGGGAGGGGCAGAGAGCGAGGGAGACAACCGACTGAGCCACCCAGGCACCCCTATTTACTTTGTTTTGCTAATCTGTCTTTTTTCCTTTTTGTCAATATCATGCTGTCCTGATTACTGTAGCGTTGTAATAAATTGTAAAATTAGGTATTCTATGTCTTTTGTATTGCCACATGAATTTTGGAATGGGTTTGTTAATTTCTTCCAAAAGCTTGCTGAGATTTTGACATTGCGCTGAATCTACAGATCTACTTGAGAACTGCTATCTTAACAATACTGAGTCTTGAAATCCATGAATACAGTATATCCCTCCATTTGTTTAATATCTCTCAGCAACACTGTGTGGCTTTCAGTGTTAGAGTTTTTAATATTGTTACTCGCATGTGAAATGGTGTCTTATTGTGTCTTTAGTGCAGGTCCCTGATCACCACTGAGGTGCAGTATCTTTTGAAGTATCTTTTGAAGTATCTTTTTTGGCCCTTCAGGTTTCCTCTGCATTGCTTTCATAATGACCCTGCATTTTATTTACCAAGAATATCTCTGGTCAGGTGATTTTATGGTCTCCTGTTTTTCATCTGTTTTTTGTTTTTATTGGTAGTCAAAATTGTCCTTCTTATTTAGCTCTTGAGTTCTGAAATAGTAATTTAGACTTAGAAGCAAATACCTCTTTACATCTTTTTATTCCTTGTTAACCTTATCCTCTCCTACTTTCTGCCAATAGGAAGTTCTCTTTCTCATGTGCCCTGCCATGTTGTAGCTTAGATAACTTTTGAGAACTCAGAAATCTGGTTCCTCAAAGCAAAGCATGAGGTCACTTCACTTGTCATTGTCCCTTGGGCGATGCCCAGTTTATCTCTTTGCTCAGCTGATCTGCTCTTATTCCTCATGGTTCACTGCTGCGGACGTTCTGCAGTTCTGTTCCAACTGAATACATTAAAAGAGAGAGATAATTCCCGCATCACTGGGCAGAACTTGGGTAGCCTAGGGTTCTCACCTTTGAGGCACCAGGCACCTTGGCAGATTGCTCAGCAGCTCTGGTAGACAGTTGTCAGAAGGCACAAGAGCCCCAGTCATTGTTCTTTGAACTTGCTTTAAGCAATGAAAGAAATCTCCACATCACAATTTCTCAAGAAAAAGTTTTTGATTGATTTTGACTTAAAAAGTAGACCTTTGATTTCTGTTGGCTACAAGGTAGGCTGTTTGTGATTTCTACATGAATCTGGTTGTGTCTTCTAGAATGAATATTCTTTACATGTGTAGAATTTAAAAGTAGTTAAATTTTGCTTTCCAATACTTCAAACATTTGTTGAATACCTCCTGCATGCCAGTTGCATGTCAGAAACCTGGACTGTCGGCCCTTCCCCTGAAAAGCTTACAGATACCAGAATGTAAGTAGGAGTTAATTAACTCCCATGCTTTCTCAAAGAGACAAAGAAAAGGGAAGGTGAAGGTAAGTCAGGACTACTCTAAGGCACAAAAAGCAAGCAGTGTTTACTAATGGAAACTTGGCCAGGAAGAATAAAGCTACAAAATTAAATGAATACCTGCAACATGTGATTTCTGGACAACTGGACAAGAGACCAAAAAGACGACAATATTAAAAGAAGTTGGCAATCAGAGATTTCTGTGCTCCCAGACCCTTGCTCATGCTGTTCTCTTCCTGGAATGCTTTCCAAGACTTCTCACTTGGCCAACTCGTACCTATCATTATGGACACATCTTAGACTTTATTTCCCATGGCAAGGCTTTCCTCCTTACCTCCATTTTGGCTAGGGGGCCCTCTTATGTGCTTTCATAGCACTGTAAGATACACCCTTAGTATTCCACTTACCACACTGCATTGAAAATGCCTCTTTGTCTCTTCCCAGTAGACTACATGTGTATCTTGCTCACCATTGTATACATTGTCTAGAACTGTATAAAGCATACTCAATAAATATCTGATGAATAAATGAATAAACAATGAACTGTCTGCTAAGTAAATGAACAAACAGATGAACAAACATGGAGCAGAGCAGGGGAGTGGTTAGCCCAGAGAAGGAAAAGTCCTGAAGGGTTCTAAAGCAGGAGAAATAAATATCATTAGAGACAATGTGACCATAATCGGAGAAATGTCTTATTTTTGTTGTGCTACTGATTGCTGTTGGCCCCAGTCCCTTCCACAGTTCAGGTTAAAGGCTTAATGCAAATTATCAAAAATTGATTATGTGCCTATAGTGTTTTAGGTATCATGGGAATTATGTTCTTTGCCCATAGAGCACTTACAGGTCAAGCTAGTGCTTCTGTTGTTATCTAAGTGAAAGGACTACTGGGGAGGAAAAAAAAAAAAAAAAAACCAGGGTCAGGACATAGATCTACCCTCTAGATTGAGCTGATCTATTAGGCAACACCTTTCAGAAATGGTTGTTCAAATGTCTGTAAGTCAGACTCCTCCAAGTCATGACTCCCCATCTTAGTGAAGTGCCTAGTTCAAAGCCAGAATCACCATTGCTCACGTTTTCCTTGTTTAGCTGTGGAGTAACCTACAAGAAAGTTAATTTGATATATTTCAGCAGAATCCTAACATACTGAACTGGTAGGCTGACACCAACAAAAAGAAGTGTAGTAGGTAGGCATAATAAGGCCTGCATTTAGTTTCAGCAGCTAATTGCACAAGTCGAAGGTTGGGGAGGCCTGGCTTAATAAAGGAATGCTTGAAATGGGGTTTTAGAAATTTACAAGTTGAATGAGGCCAACAGCATAAATTTCTCTAAAACAAAATACAGGTTTAGGTTGTATTAAAGGAAATATAACATTCAGATCAAGATTTAATAGCTTTACTATATTACAAAGCTATAATACAATTGAAGTATCATGTTCCATACCATCTTCTGGGTTAAAAATCATTCACAAACTGGAGAATAACAGGAGATATTGACCAAGATCTAGAAATAAGTCACATGAAGATATAGTCATAAGAATTAGGTATTCAGCCTGGGGAAGGGAAGACTTAGAACACATGGCATAGTAAGTATCAAGTATCTGAAGGGCAGTCATGTGGAAGCCTGAGTAGAGGATATCTGAGTTCCCTCAGAAACACAACCAGGATCAGTGGGTAAAAGGTACAAGAAGACATTTCTTCTTATCGTTAAGAACTTCCCATAATCAAAGCTGTTCAACTGTAGAATGGACTAACTGTATGAGGGGGTGAGCTCTCTGTCACTCAGGTAAAGACTGGAAGACCATCACCCCTAGGTCAGGACTGTACAGTTGTATAGACTAGTTCACCAAGAGCACCCCAGCCAAGGGGGAAACTAAAGCTAATCCAGCCAGTGCTGCAGTAGCCACATCATGCATCTGGCATCAGTCACCCAAAGGAAGAGGCATTTTCTTATTGTTTCACCCCCAGGTCTAGCAGATGCAGAGAGATCTCATCAGGTAGGAGATCATGTCAGTGAATGCTAACTCCCTGCCAATTCTTATCATCCATTAGTCTGTGGTCACAGTTAAATTTAATCAAGGCTCAAGAAAATAAAGTGAAGAAGAAAATCCAAGGAGTTTCAATTTAACCTGAAGGAGCATAATTTAATTGCTTTTAAAAGTATTGATGCAGGTGTAGAGAATACACTAAAAAAATAAAAATTAGGGGTGCCTGGATGGCTCAGTTGGCTAAGTGTTCAACTAATGCTCAGATCATGATCTCACAGTTCATGAATTCCAGCCCCACATCGGGCTGTCTGCTGTCAGCACAGAGCCCTCTTTGGATCCTCTATACCTCTCTCTCTCTCTGCCCCTCCCCTGCTCGCTCATTCATTCTCTCTCTCTCTCTCTCTCTCTCTCTCTCTCTCTCTCTCTCTCTCTCAAAAATAAATAAAAATTAAAAAACAAAAAGATTCTCTCTCCTCTTCTGCCCCTCTCCTGCTCATGCTTTCTCTCTAAAATAAATTAATAATGACAATAATTTTAAAATAAAATAGAAGCATTGATATATTTGAAGGCCTCTTTAACTCCACTCATGGGACATTCTGTGGTGTGCTGCTGCTGGAGGGAATGAGCTAGATGGGGTGGTCTTCCATGCTTGGTAAGCTCTCCTAGTAACAAGGGGTGAGCTCTGCTACATCTGAGGCATATTCAGTGCCTGTCCTGTCTTTCTTTGGAGATGAAGCACAATTAAATGTGTTCTGCTGAAAATCTTTGTATTGAAATGTAAAACTTTAAAAGCAAGACATGAAGTTGTACACACAACTCCACTTCAACTCTGTTGCATAGACATTTTCTTGAACAAAAGACAAAATAGTAACAGCTACTCTCTGAGGGTTGAGATACTGGGTGATTTTTTAAGGGTGATTTTTGTGTATTTTGTAAACAGAAAACATACTTTAAAACAATCTTTCCTCCACTTTGAAAAAAAAAACATTTAAAACATTTTATTTTACCACACATGGTGTAGAAAAAAAATGTTCTTAACTTCATACTACCTAAGTTGTCTATAACACTGAGTTAATGGGTTAAGTCAGTACAGTAAGTTATCCCTGGTATATCTAGGTTGGTTGTTAAAGGTTGGTAGCATCCTACTGACACGAAGGAATCTGAGTTTCTAAAGAGCCTAAATTTCATCGTCCTACCCTGTCAGCAGCTTACTCACCAATGGGATTCACGCCTTTTATGTTCTTATTTCTTTCATCACATTACTAGAATATGCTACCAAAGCAAACTGAGTGCAATTCAAATCTTTTGGGGAGAAAAGACACCTCATTTACTGAAGTATTGCTCCTGGAAATGAGCTTCAGAAACAGACGGGGTAAAATGCTATATCCAAGTAGAGTGAATTTCCTTAGATACATGTTGAAGCAGGAGAAGGCGTAAGCTGAAAACAAACATCTGATGCAGTACTTTTGACTCCTAAGCTGTGTTCTGTCTCCGGTCCAATGCTGGAAGAGGAACATTTCAAAGACAAAGAATAGAAGCATGAAGCAGTCAGCAAGAGTAAATTGTTGGCAGTGCTGGCAGCTGATAGGCCACGTGCATCAGGCCAGCAACCTGGGTCGTCTCTGAGGTTTCTGGGCCTAGAGATTTATCCTAAAAGAAATCTCCACCTGGTTCTAGTTTTAATTTTAGAACTCTCTTTATCTAGTTCATCAGTCACATTATAGTGTAGTAAGTGCAGAAAATTGAGTGCAGAATCCAATTTCCCCTTTTCCTTCTGCCCTTCCTTTTGTGATTTGCATTTTGTCAAGTTCAGTTTGTGCCTCAGCCAGGACACTCTTGTGACTTTCTGTGTGTGCAGCAATCTGCTTGGACTTCAGTATTGAGTATCATCTTGGTGCCTCACCAACTAAAAGGCATATTCCAGTTGCTAACACTTATCCACAAGTCCCTACAGGCTCCCGCTGAAAGAGGACCCTACTATATGGGGAAGGGACAGATGTAGTTAAAGTTTCATAATGAAAACCAGGCTGAGGAGGAGGATGCTTTTATCAGGAAACAGAAGAAATAATATTTATATCTCAAAAAAAAAAGCATATTTGTAACCATTATAGTTCTTACCTCCAGAAGAATCTTAGGGCAAAGGGGTAATGCCATTCATCCTTCCTTAACCAGGAAACTATCCAGTTACCTAGTGGAGGTCCTTCCTTTTCATGCAGGTTTATCAATGGCATATGTTCTATTTGGAAAGTCTTAACAGATTTGGTTACAGGCAACGTAAAATCCTCTCAGGGTCCAGTCACAGTCATTTATTGGCTAAGATGTTTAAAATGAGTCTTTTTAAAAAAGACCTTTCAGTGTTTTTGAACATATGTGATAATTTTCAGGAATCAAATAATTGCAATATTTACATGTATAAATTCTACCTAGATTTCTACCTAGTAGAAAAATTCCACCCAGGGAGAAGGACTTGTTCATCATTTGTGTCCTTATAACCTCACACAGAGTAGGTTCTGGGTGTAGTATGTGCTGAGTAAATATTTGTTGGCTAAAAAATCCTGAATAATTAAAAAATCAAGCAATTTAAACCCCTCCTTGAAGTGTTTGTAAATTGTATCCTTCCCTCTAAATCTCTATTAAGGCCTCTAGATATAATTGGTCCTCATTTACCTACAGTCCTATCTTATTCTATGAAACATAAAGTAATGTGACTTTAGGCATAAACTCCAAATAAAAATACAACTTACAGGATTTTGATAAGCGAAGATTTTTCAGTGTTTATTTTTTCAGTTATTCACTTTTAAATTCAAGATAGCCTTTTCCCCTAAGCACTGTAAGAATAAATGATAGTGTCCTTGGCCAAAGAAGTCTTTTTGCAGTTTAGGAAAAGCTTGTTGAACACAGGAATGTATTTTTCCCTCAGAGTATGGAGAGAAAAACAATTTCCTGTAGCCAGGAAAATCACCCTGCATATTCCATCCACATTCGTACACAAAAGAATAACATAGATAGATACAAGACATTCTATTAAAACCACCTTTAGGAAAGCCTCAAGCACCTCATGTACAATAAATGGGCTGTCATCACTTCAGCCTGGAAGAAAGAAACATACAGAATAGGCGTCAGGAGAACAAAAGGAATATATTTCATTTTTCACTTACCAGGGATATCTTGAAGAAGTGAAATTCCCAGGAAATTCTTCAGAGAAAGGGGGTCACTTGCTTCGCTCTTCACTTTCTCACATCTTGGTAAGAAAAGGAGGACTCTGCAAGGCAGCATGCACCCTCCCATCTCTCCATTAAAGCCAAAGATGGGAAATATTCCATTTGGAAGAAATACAACTGATTTTGAGCCCTTAAAAATATTTTCTGGGCCTTAAATTAAAAGAATCATGATCTGATTGGGAGGGTTTGCTCCAGATAATTGGGGTGGGTGGAGTAAGGTGGGACAAGATCGGTTGTGAGTTTAGCACTTATGAAGCTGGGTGGCAGGCACTTAGGAGTTCATTAGATTATTCTCTCTACTTTTGTACACTTTGGAAATTTCCCATTTAAAAAAAACTAAAAGTGATGGACCTTCAAAATGGAAGGAAGAAAAGTTTTTTGATTTAGTATGGTGCATGTATACAGTATGAAGTCAGAAACCCATTCATTACATGTAGTTCACAGTCCCAAAATGTACTAACAGTGTGGCCTTGTGTTAGTGCAAGGTCTTCAAACCTCAGTTCCAACATCTGAAAAATGGAAAAAAAATGTCAAACTTATCTGGCACATCAGGTGTTATGAGGATAATTAAATTAATATTTCTGAAAATACTATATAACCTGTAAAATTATATGAAACTATAAAGTTAAATAATTTTTAATTGAACTATAAACCTATCCAAAGTTGTTTGTGCCTACTTTCCCCAAATTTGCATCTAATTAAACCAGTTCCAACCAGAACCAAGTCCATATCTTTCTAAGTCTATAAAATCAGAAAAAAACTGAAATAGCTTCCTCTTCTTTTCCTGTGCTTCCCTTGATTATATGAGCCCCTCTTATGTCTCCTCCTCACAGATCTTTCTGCCTTCCTTCTTCCCCTCTGCAATCTTCTTACAATTTACTGCCAGAGAAATCTTCCTGGAATGCCGGTTGGGTCATGTGATTCCCTTGTTCAAAAACATTCCTGGAGTCCCACTGCCCTTGAGATTAATCCAGTTTACTTAAACCACCCTTCAAAGTCTCTACCATGTGGTACCTAACCTGCCTTCCAGCCACCTGACTACTGTTCATGTTCTCCAACCTTCAGCTCCCAAGCAGCAGGCTTACTCAGGTATTTTTCTTCCCCACTTCTTCTCTTGGAATGCAGTGTTCCTTATCTCCCTGTCTGCCCACATTTTACCAACCCTGGGAATCAGCCTGAACCCTTTCTCCTCCAAGAAGTCTTCTTAAACCTTTCCAGACTATATAATGTCTCCTTTTTCTGAGCTTTAAACATGTGTGATTTGGCAATTAATCATGCATTCCCTCATGGTATCACTTTGGTTGTTCTATTAAATGGTTAATTATCCCTACTGTTACTTTCTTCTTAGCCTGTCCAGTTAGATTATAAGCTCTTAGAAAGCAAGACTTGTGACTTTTAGCCATAAGACCCAGTCTTTGCACATAGCAGGTACTTTCAGTAACATTTATGGGAAAATCATACCGGAACTGAGGTAGAATTTTAGTCTCTGATGGCCATACTTAGCATATTAATACCTCATTTGTATTCCTTTGGTCCTTAAAAACAACTTTAATTTTTTTTTTTAATTTTACGTAGTACCTCATAGAGTATCATATTGGGGGCAGGGGGAGTTCATTCTTAAGTGTTACACAGACTTAAATTCAAATCCTAACCTAGATATATTAGCTATGTGCAATCCTGGCAATTTACTTGACCTCTTTATTCCTTAGCTTCTTCAGCCATAAAGTGAAAATGCAGTAATAATACTTGTTTTGCACAGTTAAGCACAATAGATGTATAGTGCCTGGCACGTCATCAATAAAAAGTAAGTATTTTCTTAGTGCGCATCATATGGTTTTGACAGCTGTCAAAGTGAAGGATCATGGCTCTATCTAACTCTCAGGGATTAGGATGCTGTAAATATAGAACAGACTTACGAAAAGCCTCTACCCACTTCCCCAAGCCCTACCACCATGCTCTCTATTTGTTCTTGTGCATCATTATAAGGGTTACAGGCTAAATATAGCTGGATTCCCTAATTGTCAATTTAAAAAGTTCTACATCCCCAGGCCATTCTTCATCCCTTTCTATACGAGGTGAGTCTCAGTACTCCTTTGGAGGCTCCCCTTCAAACCAAACCCTCTTTCTTTGCTTACTCTTTATTGCATAGCAACCCTAATTGTACATAGTTCTCCAGCAGTCATCTTTTTTTTTTTTTAAGTTTATTTATTTTGAAAGAGAGAGAGAGAGCACAAGCAGGGGAGGGAAAGAGAGAGGGAGACAGAATCCCAGGAAGGCTCCTCTGTGCCATCAGTGCAGAACCCGATGTGGGGCTTGAACTCACAAACCATGAGATCACGACCTGAGCCGAAATCAAGAGTCAGACACTTAACTGACTGAACCAGGCACCCTCCAGTAATATTCTACCTACACTTATGTCTAGTTTCCCAGCTCTGAGTCTTCTGAACTGTGGGCTATAAATCATCATATTTTAATTTATTTACTGACCCAAGGTTGCCTCTTCTAGACAAGACCCAAAGCAATAATATAGACCGACTTCAGTCATAAAGCATAATGTTGTCAATACTTGAGGACATAAAACTAGCAGAATGCAATGTCAAAAGAGAATTATCATCATATGGAATTGAGGGCAGGCTTCTGGACTTGCACTCGCTTAGACATAAGGAAAAGCATCAGCATGTGAAGAAGGCCAAAATCTAATATGCCAAAATTGAAAACTTTTATACTATCTGAAGAGAAACCAGAATATATCTTGTGTCAGAACTCTGTTATTGTGAGCATTGTTTTCATACTTGAAAAGGGGAAAAAAATATTTCAGGAACAATAGCCACAAAAGCATTAGTTATCAAAGAAATGAACAGGGAAAATGGAATCACAAGATTATCATATTATTTATGCATAAGGACTTTTGATTGTCAGTCTGACCCCTATATAGAGTGATATTACTGAGATGGATCCTTTGTGACTAATATATTTAAAGTTGATCTGTAACCAATGAATGGCCATCTCACTTAATCTATGGTTATTACAGAAGTTTCATTTCATAAATGCTTTTAAAATAGCAGTTTTATCTTGGTTACATTTTTACAAACAAGATTAGACTTCAGTTTGTCTACTTTTGCTATTCATTCTTGAGTCATAAAAAGAGACTCAAATTCTAAATTATAATTGTTTTTCCATCACCCATTATTGCTGAGCTGGTTTTTATTTATCTTTCATTGATTGCAAAACAGACCACAGGAGAACTGTTGGTTTCCATTATGTGGATCTCATTTTTAAAACACAATCATCTTGGGTTACTTAGGTGGCTGAGTCAGGTAAGCATCCAACTTCGGCTCAGGTCATGATTTCACAGTTCCTGAGTTTGGGCTCTGCATTGGGCTCTGTGCTGACACCTCAGAGCCTGGAGTCTGCTTCAGATTCTGTGTCTCCCTCTCTCTGCCCCTCCCCTACTCACATACTATGTTTGTCTGTCTGTCTGTCTCTGTCTCTCAAAAATAAATAAACATTAAAAATATATATTTAAAACCTAATCATCTTATTGGAGAAGTTGAGCCAGTGTGAATGTAAATAACTTGCCCTTTCATTAGTACCCATTAATCGGGTCTTACCAACAAGAACCCATTACAAGGGAAAAGAAGTATTGTCAAAGTCTACTCACTCTATTTGCTAGTCTATTAACAAGCAAAAATGTCCAGAAAAAAAATCCCAGAGATACCAGGAATCTCAACCCAGAAAATATTACTGTTGGTGAGGTCCTCCTGGAATCCAAAAGGCAGCCATATGTCTGTGGATCTAAATCGTACACTCAAAGAATGACGGAGTGATTAGCATTGGAAGGGACTTTGGTAACCATCTGGTACCGAGATACTAGTTGGTGTCTCAGCTAGAGTCAGAACTCTTGTGTCTCATCTCCCAGTTCATTGTGCTCACCTCACTACAATATTTGTAACATTTTCCTTATCAGCTATTAAAATCAATCATGATTATTTTCAGGCACATAATGTCAGCTTTGCTACCACTACCTCAGTAGCAATTGATTTCTTTGGAACTACCAGCACAATATTTGGTTTATTTTTAAAGCCAAGCAGTTTTTTAAGCCTTAAAATACTTCGTTTTCAAAACCTAAAAGGCTCTTTATTTAGTCCATGATGAATATTTGAGTAGTGTTAAATTTATCATGCTGGCAGTACTCACATTGTACTTGTCATTAATTGTGACTCATCAAAGAATGTTTTGATGTTGAGTCCTTGGCTAACAGATGGCTCTGTTTAGAGGAATTGAGGCAGTGAGCTATGAGGTCCAAGGAGAGAAACTTCTTACATAATTAGGCACTAGCAGTGGTTTGAATTTGCAAGAAAGCAAAGTAGTCTGTGATGGTGGGGTCAGGCTTTGTGTTGAGGTAGGGAAGTCCTCTTTTTTATTCTGTTCAGAGAATGGATAGAAACATTGATGTCAGTGTTACTGGTGTGCCAGGTGTGAGTTGGAATGACATAAATGACCAGCAGAGAGGCACGCGGTCCAATACTGTAATGTTTCTGTTTCTGAAGGGTCTGTCATCCTGGTAATTGTTAGTCACAGAGAAGAGACCACCATACAGGAAGGAACGGGCACTAGAGCAACAGTGCTAGTACCAGTAAGAACTCAGGAATAGAAGCAACGGAACTCACTTTTTTTTTTTAATTTTTTTTTAACGTTTATTTATTTTTGAGACAGAGAGAGACAGAGCGTGAATGGGGGAGGGTCAGAGAGAGAGGGAGACACAGAATCTGAAACAGGCTTCAGGCTCTGAGCAGTCAGCACAGAGCCCGATGTGGGGCTCGAACTCCCAGACCGCGAGAACGTGACCTGAGCCGAAGTCGGGTGCTTAACCGACTGAGCCACCCAGGAGCCCCGGAACTCACTTTTAAAAAGCATTCATCTCCTGTCTACATTCGTTAGTGGTAATATTATGTATATGTAATATATGTATATGTAATATATTTTTATACCCTAAGAAAAAAACAGCATTCATCCCAGAGGCAACAGAAACATGCAAAAACATCTCCACATTCCTTTTTCCTTTTCTTTTAATTTTTCCTTTTTTTTTCCTATCTGGATTGTTTTTCCCTTTTAACTTAGATCCATCATTTGTACTCAAAGTCACAAGCAGCTCTCAGTACATTATTCATTACCTGCATGCCAGATACTATGTTAGCCATGAGTCTGCATGAGTAGTTAGTCTGGTAGTCTGGGTCCTTGTTTGTTGCACAAGTGATTCATTCTTTGGAATGGCATTTAGTACTTCTTTGATTTACATAAGGAAAAGAGAACACACGTTGTGTCATAAATGGGACAAAGAGAAACCTGAAAGACTTTAAATTCTCTTAGATATATTCTAGAAATAATCACAAGCAGCTTAATAGGTGACACATACTTAACCTCTCTGAGCCTCAGTTTCTTCATCTGTAAATAGGATAATGATACATACCTTGTGGAATTATGTGAGAATCAAGTGAAATGAAATAAGCACAGTGTCTCGCCCACACTGGTCTCTTTGTTTAGGAGGAAAAATAAACTAAGTAGTAAACTAAGTAAAGTGAGTAGGCAATGATGCTTAGTTGTTTGCTAGCACAAAGAAACAGGAAAAATTATTAGGAGTCAAGGCAAACTGGCAGTTGAATTAATAATCAATGAGAAGAGGCTATTTTAAAAGGGTATTTGGCAAGAGCACAGCATTCAGAATCAAAGTTGGAATGCTTTCACTGGACATCACTGGAGGTTTACTTCAGATGGTGGCCCCATGACTTAAAAGCACTGACACAAAAACTAAATCAAGTAATGCAAATGACTGAACGCCTTCTGGAAGGTCAATAAGAAACAGTGGAAAGAATCCAGGATTTGGGGTAGATGACCTGGATTTGAACCCCTTGCTTACTGTTTTTTAGCCACCTAACTAGAAATTATCACAAATACTTCAATAAGTGACCATAACCTCACTCAGTTTTCACATTTGTAAAAAAGATTAAGAATATTTTGTAAAAATCAGAGAATTTTCATGAATATGCACTTTGCCAGTTGCAGAACATTGTATGACTCAGTGTCCAAGGTGCTGAAAGGGAAAGATATTTATTCCTTCGAAAAGACTAGCTTAACTGCCTCCTGATGTTATAGGTAACAGAATAAATAAGGGACAGATGATGCTAATTCTTCATTTGCACAGTGAGCACAGTTGAAAGCAATGAGTTAACAGAACAATGATAAAGAGACGAAAGAGAAAAAGCCTAAAACTAAAGTTATGCAAACAATGGCCAAATATTAATGGACCTTAGTAACCCCCTCCTTGTTTCTACTTCTTTTGAAATTCATAGACTCATAATTTCCAGCCTTTTTGGAAAGACACACACACGTAAGGAAAGTGCTATATAGCATCTTTGACAAACAAAAATGGTTTAAAATTTATTGTTTGGTGCCTTGTAGTGTTGCACAGTTAAGGCTCAGAAACATTAATATACGCAGTTACATTTGGGGATATTTTGTTGACACATGACCCAGAAACAGGATCATAAACTGAATAACTTTTTGAGATTCCTTCATTCAGTCTATTTTTCTTAGTTGGACAGATGTTTCTAAGTAACTGGGATGTTGAAAACTTTGGAGCAGAAAATATTTCACATCATGTGTATTTTAATTGGTTTGATTTTATTTATTTTTTACATCTGCCCACAAAACAGCTGGATTTAGAAGAGCTAAATGAAAATTCTGATTTCCCTTCCTATTAGCTGTTTGTGTGAGAGCTGATTTAGTACCTTCAATACTTGAAGGGGCTTGAGAGGAAAAAAAAATGTGTCTGAATTAAAACATTAAAAATAGAAACATAAATTCCAAGATTAGGTGCCTTGAGTTACTTGACATTTGAAGTAATTTCCTCAAAGTAATTTCCTTTGTAAAGATTTATAAATTTATGAGAGAAAATACCTTATCCTGCCTAGAGATTATTGTGTCAATTAAGAATAAACAGGATTAGAAGAAACTAAGTATTAGTTTGGAAATGGATCTACTCTAAGTATGGCAAAATCATATTCAAATTATTAGGTGAAAAAATGAGTGTGTGCCCTCCTTTCTTCTTACCCAAGACTAAGTGGTTTTCTAGAGTCCTTGTTTGCATGTACTAGGTACTTACCCTTATGTCTTTGCCTTATTTGTGGGGAAACTTCCACCAAAATACCTGAACCGCAAATGAATCCCAAATTGTCCATCTGAAATTCTGAAGACACTTTGGTTCTTGCAAGTCACCAGGACCTCAAGGAAACGGTCTATGAAGTTGCTACCTAATTCTTGGTTATTACCAGAGTAGAGACAGACCATTGGAAAACAAGCAGCTTATAGACTAGAATAATCTACTCCCTTATCAGAAATGAATATATTCCCCCCAGAGACTGATTGCCCATGAAATGTATTAAGAAGTTGTGTGCTTAGCAAAAACAAACCTTACTCAGGTTTTATGTTTTGCTGATCTACACACAAAAAACAGCCCTTTATGCAAAGGCCTTTCAGCAATTTCTCCATAATGCCATACACACATATATATATGCATACATACATACATACAAAAATACAAATCAGATGTTCCAGTATTCACTGTAGAAACCTCATGGGATCAATAAGAAACCCCTCATAATAACTGGATCTCTACTGGCTTTCTTTTTTTGGTCCAATGCTTAGTATTTTTGGTTTGAGATGATAACTTTATTTTAAGCCTGAGAGAGCATTTGACTTCCCCTTGGCCTAATGATACTGAGCAGCTGCCAAAGCCTGTTTCATATCCACAGGAAAAGACTGTCCCTGGAGAGGGGACACATAACCATGCATGTCCCTTTCAAGATGTCTCTTTGGGTACCATGTCAGGAAATGGTTTTCCAAGAGGAGGGAAAAATCTGTGTTTGGCTTTTTGATCATGCCTCTGTGCTCAAATGAGAGATTATGTTAAAGAGTTGAGACTTTAAGAAAATACTTATTTATTTTGCATTTATGGTACACCTAAAGCTAAGGACAAATTTTGGGTTTATTTTTTAAGTAAAATGTATCAAAGGCAAATAAATGAACTCACAGTAAAATGCCACTTTTTTCTTCTAAGCTTCAGAATCAAAAGGGATGTATAATTTACAGAGGAGGATATAGGAAGGGAAGGTGTGGTCCTTTTAGCTAATAATAACTTTGATTTTCTGATAATTTACCATGCAAAATGCTTAGCGTACTATCTAGCACAAACAAGATACACAGTAAATATCTGTTAAATGAACAAATGCTAGGTATTACATATCATTTATATCATTTATCTCATTTAATCTCAAATGAAGATGCATATGTATCTTCATGATAAGCATAAAGAAACTGAAACTTAGGTTAAATATGTAGCATCACATGGCTAATAAGCATGGCAGCCAGGATTCCATACTAATCTGATTCTAGAGCCTGTACGTAACATATCACATCCACCTACACATACACAGTATCCTTGAGTTCACTATCTTTTCAGATTGTCACTTATTTCAGACTCCTTGTTGCCTGTACTATACCCTCCTTTTGAGATTTACTCAACACTATATTCATTTGATCTCATTTTAAGACACTTCCTGAACCAGACCTTGTTGTACCACCAATGATACTATTATCTTGGAAATGTCCTTCCTGTTCTTCACAGAGTAGCTGAGATTTTATCATCCCCAGCAAACCTTTCCTGAAGATTTGGGCATTTCCCTGGGGCTACAACATACCCATCTCCCTTTTTCTTCATTCATTATTTTAATATCTATTATTCCCCTCCAAATCCACTAATCCCTTATTTGCATTTAGTCAAAATTTAAGAATTATTGTTTCAGGGATGCCTAGGTGGCTCAGGTCATCATCTCACGGCTGTGAGTTCGAGCCCCACGTCGGGCTCTGTGCTGACAGCTCAGAGCCTGGAGCCTGTTTCAGATTCAGTGTCTCTCTCTCACTCTCTGCCCACCCCCATTCACATTTTGTCTCTCTCTTTCAAAAATAAATAAATATTAAAAAAAAAAAAAGAGGGGGCGCCTGGGTGGCGCAGTCGGTTAAGCGTCCGACTTCAGCCAGGTCACGATCTCGCGGTCCGTGAGTTCGAGCCCCGCGTCAGGCTCTGGGCTGATGGCTCGGAGCCTGGAGCCTGTTTCCGATTCTGTGTCTCCCTCTCTCTCTGCCCCTCCCCCGTTCATGCTCTGTCTCTCTCTGTCCCAAAAATAAATAAACGTTGGAAAAAAAAAATTTAAAAAAAAAAAAAAAAAAAAAAAAAGAGGAGCACCTGGGTGTCTCAGTCAGTTGAGTGTCTGACTTCGGCTCAAGTCATGATCTCTGGAGTTGACGAGTTCGAGCTCTGCGTCGAGCTCTGTGCTGACAGCTTGGAGCCTGGAGCCTGCTTCAGATTCTCTGTCTCCGTCTCCCTCTGCCCCTCCTCCGCTCATGCTCTGTCTCTCTCTGTCTCAAAAATAAATAAACATTAAAAATTTTTTAATAAAAGAATTATTGTTTCAGAACTAGAAGGAACCTCAGCAGTCACCTCATCCAAACTCCCAACTTGCCCAACTTTGCTCACACTATGCCCTGAGAAATGAAGGCTGTGCTTCTGCTTAGTTACTTCCATGGAGGTGGGCACTCACTATAGTCAGGAGTGCCTGGAGGAATACCAGAGAGGTGCTGTGACAGGTCCCAGCATAGATGTGGGAGGAAAATAATTCATGTCTGAGAAACAACATTTATAGAGCACTCACTATGGCAAGACATTCTTGCCAGACCTTGGGGTGAGTAAAGAGTGAGTGGAACACAGTCTCTACCCCCAAGGAACATGATCTAATGATTATTCCTTGTGGGGGAATGAGCCTATTATACAAATGTCTTTTAAAAAGACTTGAGTGGGGCACCTGGCTGGCTCAGTAGGTTAAGCATCATCCAACCTTTGGTTTCAGCTCAAGTCACGATCTCACAGTTTATGGGATCAAGCCCCATACTGGGCTCTGAGCTGACCACATGGGGCCTGCTTGAGATTCTCTCTCTCTCTCTCTCTCTCTCTCTCTCTCTCTCTCTCTCTCTCTGCCCCTCCCCCACTTGCTTGCGTGCATGCACATATGCTCTTTCTCAAAATAAATAAACATTTAAAAATAAAATTTAAAAAGACACGAATGTAGAGATGAATGTTTTGAGCCTTTAAAGGAAGGAAATTTCACAGATAAATGGAAGGAATCAGAAAGACTTTATGAAGAAAGGTTAAATGGCACCTTAGGTCTTGCAGGATAGTGTCAACAGTCTTAGTAACGGCCACAGACTGCTCCTTCTCATGTTGTTAGGGCTATTTCATCAAGCCAAGAGAAGGTGGCTGTAGCAAGTGCCAGACTCTGTAGAAAGAGATGCTACAGAAATGCCAAGAAAAATGCCACAGTTGTTGTTCCAGTATTGTAAACCAGAAAGAGACAACTCCCCTTCCCCACACACATTATCACTTATACATTTTGGGATGGCAATGGGGTAAAGAAGCAACCCCATTTATCTTTGTTGAGTCACTCTTAGGCCTGCCTTCTAATATTACTCGTCTTATTTTGGCCCCAAATTCTCACTTTGTTCTCTCACTCAGCCCCTGTATCTGGGGTAGGGAAGCATATAGGGCTAACTGAATAATTGGGGTCTGTAAATATAGCCTTTGAGTCACTGTCTCTCACGGTGCCTCGGTGAGCCTGGGGCAGCGCTGAGCACACCGATGAGCTCCCCCATCTGCTTGGAGCTTCAGCCTCCAGCAGGCCTCCATCTCCTGGGCAAGTGTACAGGCAGAGGCATCTCTGGCCCAGAAGAGCACCCTGGATCGCAGTCTATGCAGTTCTGTGCCGGTCCCCAGTGACAGCATGAGAGCAGGAAAGGGATGAGAAGTGCACAAACTGAATAGCCCTTTTCCTGATGATATTTAATTGAATCTGGGCACTGGCAAGGCTTGGCTGAGTAGCTTTCTTTCCATCATGTGCCGCTCAGCTCTGCCAAATTTCTCCTATAATGATCATTCCACCCAGGTAACACAGAACTTTTTCATAGAATGAGTGCTTGGGTAAGGATCAAGAAACCTGAGAACCGGTTTCAACGGTGCCATAAACTTCAGGAAAGGCACTTAAATCTGTCAATTACATTTTCTTGATTTATAAACTGGGAAGAATACCCATCCTGCTGGTCTCTGTGAATTTTTGTACCTGAGAAGGTAAAACCACATAATAGTTGAGAATACCCTTTGGAGGGTTAAAAATGTGCTGAGTATTATTACTAGAGTCTTACTATTAACACACCTAAGTGCAAATAATACCACCCATGAAATGTACAATGTGGAAACTTGCTAAGGAGCCTTTCTGTTTACACAGGGAGTGTAAATTGTAGCTAAGGTGTGAGTTTATTGTTGCTGTTGTTATTGGCAGGGGAGGTTGGAGATGAAATGTGAGGGAAGTGGGTGTGAAGGGAGGTATGTGAAGAGCAGAGAATAATCTACAAAGCTTAGAGAGCATGGTGGTCTCAGTCTGGAATAAAGTAACCTGCAGTGTAGTATCAGAGATTCTCCACACTGCCTTTTCCTATTGCTGTCTGACCAAGCCTTCTCATTCCTGATCATCTTATGGTTGTGGAGTAGTGACACTTGCTTCCTAATTCTGCTGGCCTTCACCACCACAGATTGAGCCTTGCCTGGGGGTTGTTGCGGGGAGGGGAGTGCAACCAGAGAGAAGCCCAGAGAGGAGTGAGGACTTGGTAATCCAATGGTCCTGTTCCCTCCTCCATACTCCACCTTGGCAGATTCTGAGGAGTTTTGCTTCCCTGGGAACACCCTGAGACTGTTTAGCAGATTCCAAGACCATCCTATGTCCTCTTGATTGAATTCCTTCATTGAACAGGCCTGTGGGCAAGTCCCTGGGCTGTGGGCTTGGATTTCACATTGGCCCTTGGGTCAGCTCTCAGCTTCCCCGTCTCGCAGTCTGAAGCACAACTGCAAGTAGAGAAGAGAGTCATTCTCAGGGCCATAGGACAAAGTCTCAGTGGAACTTTTCATGGTCCAGTCCCTGACTTCTGGGGTTCCCAATAGTAAGGGGCAGAAGCCCATATTCCTAATTTCCAGTAACTTACTAAAACCAGATATCACCTTCTTCTCAGCATCATTTTTTTTTTGTTCTCTTTATTCTGCTTTCTGCTGACCTACAGTTTTCCTCAAAGAAGGAAACAATTGTTTGACTCCACCCCCCATCCTTTCCTGATCACTACTCTACCCTGATGGATTGTCCCAGGGTTCTAGCAAAGTTGTCTTCAACCGACCAGAGGCTGACCATCCCAATTAAAGAGGACACATCTTGGAAGCTGCAGGCTCCCTTTCTTTTTGTAAAACATTTTCTTGGGAAATTGTGGGAAAAAACAGTCCTCTGCCCCTAAAGCTGTTCTGCAGTGCTGAAACCCCACTCACCCAAGCATTCCCTCTGCATGATGGCCGCACTCCCAGACTTTCCAAAATGCAGCAGTGCGCTTAAAGAGACAGTGTGCTGTGGTGTTATTGGTTTGCAATACCCTGATAAGGAGATTTCATCCCCTACTTGCTGGCAGAGTTATATAGAGTAATTACATAAGTACTGCTGTGACACTGGGTGGAATCTCATTAAAAACTGTATAAAGAACAATTGAGTTGTGGTGGAGAATATTCATTTTATTCCAGTTGAATATAATCCATATAATAGAGCATTAGCCTGAGCATAAATGCTGATGTTGCTCTGGCTTCCTGATAAAATGTATTTGGAATATGTATATAGAGTAGCATTTGCTTATGTGGGGCATGATGAAAAGTCAGTATAGGGCAGCTCCAGATTTTCCCACCTGGTGAGGAATTTGCTCTCTGTGCTGAGCAGATTGTTGTTTGATCTTACTCCTCCTGGGAGGACCACTTGGCCAGCTGGGATGGGACACTCTATGGCAGTTTGACCACATGGCAACTCAAAAACAGGCACATACACACAGACAGATGCACATACAGACTCAGCCTCAAAGAATGTGCCGCCTTAGCAGTTTAGTCTACCCCCTCCCCCCAAGATGGGAGAGGGGCTTGGCCAGGATAAAATTTGTCATGGTTTCTTGTTCCTGTATTTTCAGATAGTGGGCAAGCCCTTTTTTAGTAGAGGATGTTTTTGGTTGGTGGCATGTGAGTATCACTCACTACAACAAACAAGAGACATTCTAAATAGTCTGCTGATATAGCAGCCTAATACTCAAAAGCATTGAAAGGCATTAATACCTAATATTTTTATATCACCTTACTGTATGTGAAGTGCTTTCATACACATCATGTTGTCTGGTGTGTAGAGAATTCAGTGATCTATATTTAATTATCCCAAGCACAAACTGTTTCATTTTTGAAGTCTAAGAGCACCATGAATTATTTTGCTTATAAATATTTTTCATTGCTAAAAAATATCATGAATTATTTTACTTATAAATATTTTTCATTATTTAAAAAAGTCACATCATGGAACATTTAGAAACATGAAAAAAGCCCAGAACCTCAGCATCTTAATATACAAGTAGTCCAGTTTCTTTCCTATGCATTTTTGTACATCTAATCATCATACTACACATTTTTAAGTGATTTTCCTCTATAAATCTCTAGGTTATGCCACCTGAATTTTGTCTTTTGGCCTCATGTCATGTTTAAAGGAAAGAAATCAAGATTAATCAACCTCTGTTTATATCTCTCTTGTTCAGAGCCAGTGTCGTTTAGCCTATAATCAAAGTACCAGAAAGATGGTGAGGGGAGCATTCACTCTGTTAAGCACCCAGCTTTCCCTCTCTGGTTATGAAAGTAGCTGTGTGAGGCAGCTGGAGAGAACCATCTGAGAATCTGAAGATTGCTATTGCTGGTAAGGATGCCCCAGCTGTGCTTTGTTGTTCAAGATCTCTTCATCATCTCAGGATGCCAGGTCCCAAGCTGAGCTCACTCTGGGGACTCAGACCCATCAAATGAGAGTGCATGGCCTCTGCCTGCGTCATCTGGGAGCTGTGGGTGAAACTGTGGTTAAGAAGCTCAGTTGATGCCTCTCTTAATGAGATTCTGCCAGGAGAGGAAAGACAGTGTGCGTGTCCAAGTATGCCTGAGACAGTTGAGGGAGAGGTCATGAAACCAGCATCCCAAGGACTTGTCATCAGCTTTCACCCGATAGTAGTTCAAGCATGGGTCTTCATCTGTGCAAATGCATGTTTTGAAGGGTAAACTTCATTTCCTCCCCAGACTAGGACTTGCTCCCCTTTTTCTTGAGGAAAAAGGGAGTAGGTTTAGGATCTCATTAAAGGAAGATGTCTTATTCCCTGGTCACATTCTCCTACCTGCACCCCTCCACCCTCCTTGTTCTGCAGAAGTACGTCTAGCCCACAAGTCTTCTAGACCAGAGAATCGAATGGGTTTCTTCAGAGGGTGCACCAGCTGCTGGTAACTCAATTGGGAGAACTCAGCCCCCTGAGCTGTGGGCCTGTGTTTGTAATCAGAACCTGCCATGTAAAGGCAACCCCCAAGCCTTTCTGCACACCAAGAAGGAAGAAGGGAACATTTAGAGACAGTGAGGCATACTTGTGTTGAGCAGCTCATCCATCATGGTGACCAATACATGTTCCAAAGCCCCAGGCTCCCTGACAAGTGCCCGCCCCCACCAGCCATGGAGTCTCAGTGCAGCATACAAATGTATTCTTTCTTCTTTCATCCTTGTTGTTTTTTGTTTTTTAAGCAGAGCTCCCTGAAGTGCACTTACTCTCCAAATATGCACATGACAGAACGTGAGAGATCACTTCTGTCAGTAACGGATGCCTTGTGTGCAAGGTATTTTCTTGTGTATCATGCTATTCAATTTAGAACTAATGCATGATTAATGTGTGTTTAGACAGTCACTGCCTAATCGTGCTGCTTCACTTTTGGGACACTGGTGAGTACACAGAGCAGACTTATAGAAAATACTATTGGTCTGTGAGCAATAATCTGACACTTCCAGCGATGTACAAGGAGCGAACATTGTGAGGCTCGAGTGGTACCTGTCCAGTCCTGTGGTTTCCACTGAGCTGCATAGGATGTCTCAGTTTTCAGAGATGGATTCTAGAATCATTTGGCTAATTCAGAATCTGTGGAGCATTTGCCAGGCAAGGCTCCCTGAGTTCCAGAAAGGGAAATTGGATGTGGCCCCTACTGAAAGGTACTTAGAGTCTAGGAGGAAGTAGAATGTGTTTAGGAATAGTTCTAGGATTGGGTGGAAAGTTAGGAGTGACTTAAAATTGATTGTGAAGAGGGATGGAAAGTCCATAGTAAAGGGAGCTCACATGGATCATGAGCGTAGATGGCAGTGGATGGGACTGAGGGCAAGGCAGGGGTTAAAGAACTTGTGGTTACTTCTAGGGGTGTCACGGGCCTTGCAAGCCCTCTCTGAGTCATCTACACAGGTACCAAAGTAGTAAGCGTGGGAGTCTGTGGTGCCTCCTGTGGATGGGCCTCACTGACTTCTTTCCCTATAGGTTTTGCCTACCAGCTAGGGAAGTCCGATAGACTATTTGCTGCTGCTTTGGGTCTATATGGCTGTGAAGCAGGACAAGAGCCTCCAAAAGAAGCCCCTGAATTCTAAAATTTTATTTACAAAAATATTATTTGAATCTTATCATCTGTGGCAAATAGGAAAAGATGGCAAATAGGAAAGAGAGACTAACGTGTCTGAGACTCTGAACATTTTGGTCATTTTCATTTCATCCCGTTTGCAACCTATCATGGTCCTTAGAAGATATGCATGTGACTCACCAGGGAGTCTGAACCCTTAAAGTGGGTCATGCCTGAAAAATGGATGAGGACTTTTGCTCTGAGGGATGTTAGTGAAGGGACAGTATCAGGGCTGTCCTTTTCTGAGAATTCTTAGAACTGGTTGCATATAAATAGAGCTTAAAAAATAGGAACTTGGCTTGAAAATATCTTACATAGAGAGTATCAGTACGTTTGTGATTTATACATACTTTGAAAAAAAAATTACACTCTCTTTATGGAAACTGCTTTAGAAGTTAGGCTTATAATTGCTACATGATTCAGCCACCAAATTACTGAAACATTCCCCTCCAGGAGTATTTGACATTTAGTAGAAATTGTAATATAATGAAGTGACTATGTCAAAAATTCAAACATTTTAAATTCTTTAACTTATTCGTATTTGAATTTAGAAGAAAGTATAGCTTCAGGTAGGTTCCCACACACACACACTTACTTAAAAATAATGGTGGGTGACAGAGATGAACACTGAAGAGGGCTGAGGGCTTCTATCACAATATCCTAGAGACTTTCCAGGCAGTAGCCACATGTTAGAGAAGAATACACTTTCAGTCTCTTTTATCCTGTCAACTTGGTTATTTTTAGTTATTCTGGAAAATGCCATATGGCACAGAGATTATGTATTCAGGTTCTGTAGTTAAACTGCTTGGGTTCGATTTGCAACTCAGCCACTTACTATGTGATAATAATCTAATTACTGACCTTCCCTGTGCTTTAGTTTTCCCATCTGTTAAGTGGGCATATCAGTACCCATCTCGTAAGGCTGCTGTGAAGATTAAGAATACACGTGGAGTGTGTCACATGGTGCCTGACACAGAGGTGGCTCTCATTCAGCACTAGCTCTCTTTTCTCCTCCCCTCCCCACCCTTCTCATTTGGCATTTCCATCTATAGGAGAATTAACACAAGGATAACTTCAAAAAACCATCAGCTTGACCACATGTTCACTTTTGCTAACTGCTGGGGTGTAAGTTTTTCTGTACTGGGGGTATTAGAAATGTGGTAAGTTCTGAGTTTTCTCGTAGTTTACATGTGTTCCAGCTGCCCCTGCCTCCATAACATGGAAAATTGAATCTGTAAAAACTGAAAGTTTCCCAGGACTCTGGGCTCTCTCTCTGAAATAAGGCTCAGCCATGCTGTCTCCCTGGCCATGGCATGTCTCCCGCCTTTGCCTTTCTGAATCCCACCTGATTCAGCTTATTCCTCTGTCCCTCCTCTGGCTTCCTTCATCATTTGTTCATTTTGTCTTTCAATGCCTTCCTGTTCCTTCAAGCCTCCTTAAAATCAGGGATCATCAAAACCATCATTTTAAATCAAAATGTTTAATTTCAAATGAATTTTCTTTTGTAAATTGCTTCTTAGAAAACAACACTGAAACTCTAGGGAAGACAGTTTTCACGGTCCGTTTTTGCCTGACTCAGAGTCAGCAGCATGGAATTGAGAGGAGAGCTTCTAAATATATGGAATTTGGAACACAGTATAAATGGAAATTTTTGTGGCCACACATGATTTTTTATAATCTACCAATAGTACATTTCTTAGCTAATATTCTTCACACATCCTCTCAAATCCAAAGTAAATATCCAGCAGCCATCCTTGTGTAATCTTGCTAAAAATGAATTATTTAAGACAGTTATGCCAGGAAATTTAGATTTTAAAGGAAATCATACAATGACATAGAAGTCAGTTAAGTAGCAGTATTCATTAAATTCTGCTCAAGTGATAATTTTAAAAGCAGTCACTTCTACAGATAAGGGAAAGCAAGGGTTTTCCTCGCCTGCCGCCTTTGGACCAGTTCACCCCAAATTGACGAGGTGTTTGGGAACTTAAAAGCTTGTGCTTTTTAGCTTATCAGTGAACCAAGAGAAGTGTTTTACTGTTTGAAATGCTGTCATTCAGTGTTTTAAAGACAGGTTTTCCGTGAGACTTCCAAAGTATCCACTTTAATTAGCTCTAGTAAATAAGTTAACTAAGCCATCATTCAGAGTGTTTCCATCTTTAAAAATGAGCCAGAGGCACCTGGGTGACTCAGTCGGTTGAGCATCCGATTTTGGCTCAAGTCATGATCTTGTGGTTGATGAGTTCAAGCCCCACGTCCGGCTCTGTGCTGACAGCTCAGAGCCTGGAGCCTGCTTCGGATTCTGTGTCTCCCTCTCCTCTGCCCTTCCCCCGCTCGTGCTCTGTCTCTCTCTGTCTCAGAAATAAATAAACATTTTTTAAAAAATGAGCCAGGACCGTTTGAGGAACAGAGGAGGCCATGAGACCACCACATTGGGAACAAGGGGAAAGAAGAAAGCAAGATGAGTATAAGACCCCCTTCTGTTCCTGGTGGCCCCTGCCCCATCTAGCAGGACTCTTTAAACCTTTTCCCTCAACCACCCCTGCCCCCCAGACCTTCCCTCCTGAGCACATGACAATGCATTCTCCCCTCCCCTGCCTCTCCCCCAGGACTCCCAGACATATCTTTCATGCTTTCTATTACATTTTACATTAATACATTAGAGACATCCCAAAGGGGAATGAACAGTAGCTCTGAGCCTGAAGTTCCTCACCTGAAAAATGAAGAGGACTAGAAGTGATGTGTGTAAACAAAGCACCTGGCACATAGTTCAGACTGCCATCCTGAAACACATCCCTTCCCCTCCTTTTGTTTACACATGTATATGAATACGTAACTATGACAGGAGAAAACTATTAAATTACAACGATTTTCAGTCATGCAACACACACACATATATACACACCCCACCACACAATGAGGAAGGGAATCCTGAGGCTGAACCGACCGCTTATTCTGGCTTTGTTGCGAGAATGGAAAACTGGGTAGAGCTGCAGATTTGCAGCAGTCAGACCTTGGTACAGGGCGGGGGCTTTGGGTTGCTGCCAGAGGAAGTGAGACTTTGGAGAAGATGTTTAAAAGACAGTTTGGGGGAGGCTTTTGCTCTCTGTCATGCTGTGTAGCCCCCTCCTCCATATCCCTAAGGAATTTTCACAAAGATTGTGTTACACTCCAGTATGTATGGAGTTGATGTGGTTGTGTGTACATAAAGTTGGGTATGTTTTCTTGTATCCATGACCCCATGGTGGCCACAGAACGGGAGTGTGGCAAGCATAAAAGTCCTCAGGTTCCAGAACCCTCTTCATTCATACTGACATCCTAATTTAACTGGAGAAGATACGTTCATATATTTCTTTCTTTTTTTCTTCCTCCCTCCCTCCCTCCCTCCCTTCCTCCCTTCCTTCCTTCCTTTTTTTAGAGAGAGAGAAAGCACAAGCAGGGGAGAGGGGCAGAGGGAAAGAGAGAGAGAGAGAGAGAGAGAGAGAGAGAGAGAGAGAATGAATGAATGAATGAATGAATGAATGAATCCTAAGCAGGCTCCATGCACAGCACAAAGCCCGACATGGGGCTTGACCTGAGCTGAAATCAAGAGTTGGATGCTCAACCGAGTGAGCCACTCAGGCACCCATTCATATTTTCTTTAATTAAATTGAGACTTCCTAAGTAGTAATTTAAATCAGTACCCCTCTGCTTACAACTGACTATGATTTTGGCTTTTGTAATTTAGTACTCTTTCTAGGTCTTTGGGTTGAGGAAAAATTTCTTGTTAAAAAAAAAAAAGCCCTCAAAATTTTTAGTGAAGGAGCTTTCTGCTTCCTGTTATAGTCAAGCACTTTCTGTTGAACCAACTCTCCACTGACAACTGTAAATGCTAAACAAAGTATTAAAAACAACCACCTCATGCCACTGGAGCATGATTCAAAAGCAGGCAGGAACAGAAGGAGGGTCTGCTCTTGGTGGAAGGAAAGAGCAGTGGGTGTACTTCCCATTCTTTTATGGCTTTTAGCTTGAGGACCTGTCCCATTTGGTGTCCTGTAAGGCCATTTAAAAAGCAAAGAAACCCACAGTTTTTATCATACCCATAGAGATCACAGTTTGGGACGACCACAGGAGCTGAAAAATGAAAAGGAAAATTCCAGAAAGAAGAGAGGCAGACAAGGGAGTCCCAAATTCTATGCATAAATTCTGCCCAAATCTCTGGCTGATGCTTGACTATGCATGCATGGGACAGAGTCCAAGGATCCCAGCTAAGTCTAAAAGAATCAAGACTTCTGAGTAATCTCTTTCAGGTAACATTTCCTTTTTAAAGTGATGAAAATAAATTATTGGTTTATTGAGCATGAACTTTGGGAAAATACTTTTTTCCTAAGTATCTGAGACTTTAGGACTTGTCAACCAAGAGCCCTCAAGAGTGCCAGTCTTGGGACGCCTAGGTGGCTCAGTTGGTTAAGTGTCCAATTTCGACTCAGGTCATGATCTTATGGTTCATGGGTTCAAGCCCGATGTCGGGCTCTGTGCTAACATCTCAGAGCCTGGAGCCTGCTTCAGATCCTATGTCTCCCTCTCTCTCTGCCCCTCCCCTGTTCACGCTCTGTCTCTGTCTCCCAAAAATAAATAAAACATTAAAAAAAAAAGTGCCAGTCTTTGAGGGTATTATTTCAGAACTAGTTTGTTGAATGCCCTTTTGGTGCACAGCTGTGTGCTGGGGCAACTTAAAAATCATTGAAATTTGACTTTGAGACTGTCATTTAAAATATTTGTTGAAATCCCATAGACAGATGAAACCATAACATACATGTATATATGAAAATATAACACAAGGCCACATTCAATGCCAAAAGGACTGCCATACACAAAGTGGCACGTTGGCTCTAAGAGTTAGTTATATTAGTTTCCTAGGGCTCCTTTGACAAATAATCACAAACTTTGTGGCTTTGAAACAATGGTAACTTATTTTCCCAAATGTCTGGAGACTAGAAGTTTGAAATCATAGCACTGACAAGGCCACACTCCCTCTGAAGGCTCTAGGGAAGAATCCTTCCTGCCTCTTCCTAGCTTCTAGTGGTTATTGGCAACCCTTGTCATTTCTTGACCTGTGCCTGCATCCCGCCTGCCTCTGCCTCCATCTTCATGTGGCTTTTCCATCTGTATGTGTCTGTCTCCATGTGCCTTCTTATGAGGACACTACCCATTTGATTTAGGCCCACCCTAATCCAGGGTGGCCTCATCTTAACCAGTTACATCTACAAAAACCTTATTTCCAAGTAAAGTCACATTGTGGCGTTCTAGGCAGACATGAATTGGGCAGGGGGAGGTGGGGGTGGAGTACTATTTTACCCAGGAAACAGGTGAATAAAAAGTATTGTGAAGTATCTACAACTTCAAGTTATGGGCCTAACTAATCCTTAAATATTAAAGTACACTTTATCTTATAGAACACTTATTCATGAAAGTGAATTGTGTGTCATGATAATGGATATCTAATTACTCATGACTCATTTATATTTTCACTTTTGTATATGTTTTCATTGAAAGTAACAAAAAATTTCATTTCATTGTAAACATTTAAAATTAAGACAGCACTATGTAATCCAGTCCCTCTCCTGTCCCTTCCCCCTCCTTCCATTGTTCCAAATGAGTAAGGTTAAATGAATTTGGGGAGAATAGGGTTCTAAAGCCCTTGAAAAAAAATCTGTTTTCTAAAGCAAAGCCATTCCATTAAGCAGACCTAAATTTAGATTGTCAAAGCCCCATAGACTCTGAAAAGCAAGTTGTTAAAACTCATAATGAGTTTCAGAGTTGCTGCATTTGGAAATGTCTACATCTCAGCAGTAGCCCTTGTACCAAATTGCTCTAGAAGATAGAAGCAGTAGATGTGAGGGACTCTTGTCTTTGAGGCCATCACTAAAGATATTAGTTGAAATTCCACATTCTTGACCCTCATAAATTCTTAAATTGTAGGGGCGCCTGGGTGGCGCAGTCAGTTAAGCGTCCGACTTCAGCCAGGTCACGATCTCGCAGTCCGTGAGTTTGAGCCCCGCATCAGGCTCTGGGCTGATGGCTCAGAGCCTGGAGCCTGTTTCCGATTCTGTGTCTCCTTCTCTCTCTGCCCCTCCCCCGTTCATGCTCTGTCTCTCTCTGTCCCAAAAATAAATAAACGTTGAAAAAAAAAAATTTAAAAAAAAAAAATAAAAAAAAATAAATTCTTAAATTGTAAATTCCTAGCAACTATAATTTGTAAAAAGCATATGGACAAATCCCTTAATGACAGATCAGAGATGATTAATTTAAAATATTTCAGTCAACTCAGAAGAACCGAAGATGAGTCATCCCTCACCTCCCAAACACACACCCCTCACCCCTATACCAGAAATCCTGGCTTTTCCTAACAATATTCCTGAGTTAGAGAAAATGCAAATGAAGTATTTGAGAGTCAACTTAAAGGGAAAACATTTTGTGGCTGTCATGTTTAATTGGATGATAAATATGAGTGCCAATAGTTGTCTTAATATATTTCTTGAATACGATTCTTAGAATTGAAAAAATATTGCCTCCAAATCTGCTGATGGACTAAACCTTCAGATGTATTTCCTGTGCCTGACATTGACTCTGCTTGGTGTGAAAGCAATCACCAGTATACAAATCACCAATATATAACAGAAAGTTAGCTCTGAGTCTCAGCTGCTGGGGCAACAACAGCAGCTCCATAGTGTTTTGTGTGCGGAATTAGTTTCATTTCAGCTGGCCAGTCTGGGAAGAGGGCAGCTAGAATGGGATTTGTTAGTAGATCTACTTTACTACTTTTATTTTTCAACGTTCATTTCAGCAAGATTCATCTGTCAAGTGCCCACTATGTTTCAAGGATAAGGCATACCAAAAAATGTAAGACAAGGTCCCTGTCCCTCCCACCCTGCCTCCATGGTCTTGATCTCAGGATCATGAGTTTAAGCCCCATGTTGGGCTCTGTGCAGGGCATGAAGCCTACTTAAAAAAGAGAGAGAGAGAGACACAGAAATCTACAAGCCTCTAATATTTACACACATATGGTTTCTGTGCTTTGATAATTAAATTCAACTGTGGTACTTACAAGAAAGAAATGTATTCTGACAAACATTTTTTTAAAAGACAAGATTTGCCAAAACACTGTGCTCTAAAAATAAATCAATGTAATGACTGATCTAAGAAATCTTAATTATATCCTTAATTAACTCAGTAGTCAGAGCCTTAAAAGAATTAATGACCCATTCACCAAAGTCATCATGATAATGCTCAATTTATAAAGATAGCCTTTCAACCTGCTCTCCCAGCCTCCTTGCTGAATTGAAATTGCGGAAATTGTCATCTGTTTCTCATTCACACTCTTCTTCAAATTGGTCACTTAAACACCATTTATTCTGCTACCTCAAAATGTATTTAATCCATCACATTTTATCCTCCTTGCTGTTATCTTAGTTTGTGTGTCCATCACAGCTCATTTGGATTGCTACAGTGATTTTCCAACTAGTCTCCCTACTTCTGGTCTTAACATCTTCCAGTCCTCCTCTGCCAACATGAAATCTACTCAAGTCTTTTTCCCACTGAAAATCTTGCCACCCCTTGCCATCACTTACAGAATAAAGTCCTTGGAATGACATACACGGCCATTCAGCACCTGGCCCTTGTCTGCCTCTCCATATTGATCTCCTGCAACAGACCTCCTTGTACCAGTACAGTTAGTTGCAATTCCTGAAACACACCCTGCTCTGAACTGTTCCCTCTGTGGTATCCCACTCCTAGGCTGGCAACTTCTATGCATCCTTCAACTTCAATTTGTAAATCATTTCCTTTCTGGTAGTCTCATCCACCAGATCATCCCTGTACTTTGTACATAGCTCTGTGATGGCATATGTTATCCCATTGTAACTTGTCAGAGATGCTCCTCTACCCAAAAATAAGGTTCACCTTTAATTAATGGAAAATTGGGGCATCTGAGTGGCTCACTCGGTTAAGCAGCTGACTTTGGCTCACGGTTTGCGAGTTCAAGCCCCGTGTCCAGCTCTGTGCTGACAGCTCAGAGCCTGGAGCCTGCTTCAGATTCTGTGTCTCCCTCTCTCTCTGCCCCTCCCCCTGCTTACACTCGGTCTCTCTCTCTAAAAAATAAATAAACATTTTTTTTTAAGTTTAAAAAAATTAATGGAAAATTGAGGAAATCATCCTATCACTCTGTCTCTAGAGTCTCCCTGGTCAGGAAGAATAGGTGTAAGATGGCCTTAAAAGAATTCTTACTTCGAATGTAGGGAGGACTTAAATACACTGAGGAGGCTGCTCCAGAGCCCAGTCCATTGACTCTGCCCCTAACACGGTTTGATGTCACACACTTTTCTGAGTAAGCATCTTTGACAGATTGAAAAGAGCGCCCCAGAGAAAATATATAACACACTCTACCTAGAGAGAAAGACCCACGGGGCCAAATAAACTTGCAATGATGCATTGTTTTGCTGAAGCAGCAGCTTTTCTTTTTATGAGCCGATGATTTTCTCTGGCCTGTGTACGTCTTGCTGAAGATTAAGGATATCTGGAATGTACAAAGGAAGAACAGTTGATAATAGCCTTTGGGGTTATAGAAAGAGTGCATATGATCTCTCCTGTTACACCCGAATCCTACCTCAATTCCCCAGTCTATGGGGTTTGGGATGGTTACCAATTTCTAGGATTTAGAAGTGTTTTAATCCAAAAAAAAAATCTAAAAGAAAAAAAAATCTGGCTTTAAATGCAGCTTATTTCTTCTTCATCGTCTTCAAATATTGTTGACTGTGTTACTGTTTTCCAGTTTGTTTTGAGGATTTCCCCTTTTGTGTGCTCTCATGAAGAAGCCCAGCATCTATACTTTTTCCAATAGAAGCGGTTTTCTGATTGAAGTGAGCCAATAGTGCCCAGGTCTAAGAGATTCAAAGAATTCAGAAAAGAATGCAAGTAATGGGCTTAACTACACATTTAGATATATAGTCAGAGGATTATAAATCTAACCCAAAGCTGCATAGAACGGTAGAGTTGTAGGTTGCTTCCACAGGGACCATATTGGAAAATCAAAGGATGAGGGGTTTAGCATAATGGGAAGAGTGTGAACTGTGAGGTAAGGCAGGCCTTGGTCTGAGTCCCACATTCCAGTTGTTTGGCCTTAGATGCATCATGTAACTCTACTCAGACTTAGTTTTCTCTTTTGTAAAATGGTGTTAATAGAAACCTTCCTTAGGGAATTGTTAGCATTAGAGATAATGCTGGTAGAATGCTTTGAACGTGGTAGGCTCTTTGGAAATGGTGGTTATGATTTTGGCTTTGTGTTGAGAGTGATGTGATGGACTCTGATTTCCCACCTGGTCCCCCTAGGAGTGCTACTGACAATGGTCCACATCCAGTAATTCTGACTCAACTTGAAATAATTCTGAAGGACTACTCTAATTCCAGAGCTCCCCATAGTTCAGCCAGGTCGACATGAGGCCTGCATCACAGCTCATCTTCTTCCTCTGCATAATCCAGCCCTCCTCCACTCCTTTCTAGGGACATTGACCCCAATAGCACTTCTTAAAAATGTCCTGCATGCTAAACTTTATTCCAGAGTCTCTACTTCCTAAGGAATCTGACCTGTGACAAGTGATGGGGCAGGTATCCAATCCTGTGTTATTAATTACTCATTGGTCTAAGGTGCTGGAGCCCAAAGAAGATCCTGTGGCACCTTAGCCAGGTGTCAGGAAATATTTTTTTTTTCAACGTTTATTTATTTTTGGGACAGAGAGAGACAGAGCATGAACGGGGGAGGGGCAGAGAGAGAGGGAGACACAGAATCGGAAACAGGCTCCAGGCTCTGAGCCATCAGCCCAGAGCCCGACGCGGGGCTCGAACTCCCGGACCGCGAGATCGTGACCTGGCTGAAGTCGGACGCTTAACCGACTGCGCCACCCATGCACCCCGGAAATATTTTAGAAAGACAGGAAAACATCAGAAAAACTGTAAGGGAATGAGGAAATTCCTAGAGACATGTGGGATTTGCCATAGGAAGGCATTTGATAATTTCCAGAGGTTAAAAACACCTTAAATCTTATTCCACATGAGGCCAGAAGCACGTAAATGTTTTCCAACATCAACTCCCTAAAAAGAACTTGGCTATGACATTCACATCAATATAATTAAGCAGATGTGGTGATTAGTCTTTCCCCAGTCTTGAACTTTTAATTCCCTTCCCTTTTCCCTGGCAAGGACCCAGCTAGAGACCTTCCTGGAAGCAGACCCGTGTTTTCTTTTCTAATGACTGTGTGGAGGTGGCCTAAACAGTTATTTTGGAGCTGGACTGTACTGTAGGCACCTTTCTGGTGCCCAGTGGCATTGAGGTTGGGAGTCCCTTGGCCCACTCAGGTACAGCCCATGGAGTTAGAATCAGAAAACTAGACAGAAGGTAATATCTGGAAGGCCAATCCTGCAGAGAATTTCTAGGGTTAAGTGAGACTCTACTTTGAACAGGGACTCCATCTCCAGGAACAGTCTCACCCCAACATGGTCCTTCTCTGTTCTTTTCTACCCAGATCTCAGCAGGTACTGTGGGTTGACCCAGGAGGGAGGAGCTATCAACCTAGTCGTATCATGTAGTAGTTAACCAACAAACACTTCCTGAGGATCATATGCAAGGCACTGATCTGTGCACCATGAGCACAGATACTGGATCCCACATGTCCATCTCTCCTGGTAATGGAGAGGAATGTGGACCTGAAGATGCGAGGGGCGGTGGTAGGACAGGTCAGTGGTACAGGGAGTGAGTGCCATGAAATTAGAGGAAAGAAGATGGCTTTGTCCAGGTCACCTTTTCATGTCCTTAAACCCCATACCTCTGCAACCCTGGGAATGCTCAAGCAGTGCCTGGCCCAGGGGGAGCCCTCAATAGATATATATTGAACAGAGTGTTTGTCCTGATGGCTTGTCATCCATTGTTTGGCCTTCAAATTACAAATATTCAGCTTGCAGCAGATGTGCAAGATTTTTTCAGTAGTGACATCTCAACCGATGTTGCTGTGCAGCCCTCAGGGGACCCTTTGTCTAAGTATTGGTGGCCTGGCTGTGCAGAGGCACAGAGATGACAGGGAGGTGCCAGAGGCCTTGGAGTTGCTGCTGGGCTCAAGGATCTTGCCTCCCCTGCCCTCAGCCCTACTCTCCAGGCCAAAAAACTGCTGAAGGAGCAGTAACACTTCCAGAAGACCTACCTCCTCTGCTTGTTTTCTCCATCACACTGCAAGGCCTGGACCATGGTTCTACCTGATGCCCTGGGGTCCAGTCATCCCCCAGTGCATGTTAGCAGATACATGTCCAAGCCCAAGAATTACTTATAGACCAAAAGGCACCTGTTGCTGTTCAGCCACTAAAGTATTACATCTGGGAGAACCCTCAGGAAACTAAGTTTATGGACCCAAGGGCACTTGCCTCAAGGTCCACCCTTAGCTTTTACTTAGCCCAGGTTCAGAGGCTCTGCCTCTGAATGAACTTAGGACAGGACAGGATGAGGCTGGAAGGGAACTTTGTCAGCCCATTCCCATCTCTGCCAATCCCGATCCCTTCCTTATTGGACAGTTGAAGAGTTCATCTTACATGCAGGGCTGTGCAAATAAAATAGCCAGATGGTCACCCCTAAGGCCCTGGCATGTAGAAATTCAGGGGCCCCACTGCCACTTTGGTTGTAGTCTAGGAAACAGCAGGCTAGGAGAGGAGAGGGAGGGAGAGTCTCAGGATCCATTCTGAGAAGACTGTGCAACAGCTCTCACTGTGTGAGGCCAGAGCTGTGCACTGGATGATCTAACAGGATTTTCCCATCACTCACAGTGGAAAATAAAATGACCAGACTCATTGCAAGATAATAGTTTCACACAGTGGCCTTCACTGTCTCAGGCCTGCTTGAGGCAGTTTCTGGAATTGAATGAATTCTGTTTAGTTACTCTTTCCATTTACTGAGCAACAGCCTTGAGTTTTTTTAATTAATTAAACTAGTAATAAATGTGTTAAACCTCTACCTTCTAAAGCTATGTGATTAGCCTTTTTTGTGAAACTTTTTTTTATCCTCATTTAAGAGAAGATGGACCTGGAATGTCATTACTCTGGCCAACTGATAACAGAATCAGAGAAGTGGGGCACAATAAGGGGATGTGGGATCATTTACACAGAGGGAAACTAAGGCTCAGAGAGAGAAATGACTTGCCCAAGAATTTGCCTTTCCTTTCTCCCATCACTTCCCCCCTGCCCCAAACTCCCTGATCAATGCTGAACACAGAAGACTTGCCTCCTTGGCATGGAATAGCAACTTCAGGGCACATTTTCTATACCCCCTCATTTCCCCACCCATCATAGAGGGCCAGCTGGATCCTCTCCTGGGAGAGAGGAAGAAGGCTGGTCATGGCAGCCAAGATGCAAGTCTGACTGGGAAACCAGAGGAGCACAGGAACAGAGGGAAGGCAGCAGCATAGGTCTGGGACAGCTCCCAGCCCACCTCATAGAGACCCTAGAGGCCAGGAGGAGAAATGTTCTGAAACAGACTCCCTGCCAATGACAGTAGGAAAGGGGCTTATTCTCTGAATTAGGTTTGAGGATAACTGCCAGCTTTAATTTGCGATGATCTAGTTCATGGCAAAAGTGCAGTGAGTTTTGAGCTACTTAGCCATTGAAAGTACATGGTAATTGGTGACTTGAACTTTGTAGGCAGAATTGGGCAACTGACTGCTGTCATGAAAGGCAGAATTTGAAAACCTGGCAGGAAGGAGCTGAGTTCTGTGTAGCATTTAACTTGTAAGCCTAATGCTCTCAAGTTGCTACTGTTGGTATGTGATGCCATGAGGGCTGAATACAGGTGTGAAATGGGCTGCCAGAGCTGGGCCATGATAGAGTTCAAATATCTCCTTTTCCTCCCTCATTCCTGCAGTCTTTGCTCCCAGAGCTGCTTGGGACCAACAGGTAGGTGCTAGAGAGGGCTTGATCTTGTCCACTGATACCCAACCCACAGCCCCAAGTGGCATCACCTGGGAACATGTTAGAAATGTACATTATCAGGCTGCACTCCAGACCCATGGAACCAGCAGCTCTAGGAGAGCAGCCCAGCATTATGTTTTAACGACCCTCCGTGCAATCCTGATGCAGGCTTAGGTTTGAGAACTGCTAGTTTAGAGCATGGTATGGTTCTGAAATTGTTGTTTATTTAAAAAAAATTTTTTTTAGTATTTTATTTTTGAGAGAGACAGAGTGCGAGTGGGGGAAGGGCAGAGAGAGAGAGGGACACACAGAATCTGAAACAGGCTCCAGGCTCTGAGCTGTCAGCATAGAGACTGACGTGGGGCCTGAGCTTGGGAACGATGAGATCATGACCTAGGCCGAAGTTGGACGCTCAACCGACTGAGCCACCCAGGCGCCCCTGAATTTGTTGTTTATTAAGGAAACTCTAGTTTTACATGAGCTAGCCATCTACTTCCTACTTTGCCCCCTCATCCCCCTCTGCCATGGGGACAGCCACTGTTAGGAGAATTGAGGTTTGTTGTGTTGCTTTCCCAGCCCTCAGCACTTGTACAGTAAACCATCTCTTTGCCATCTATTTGGCCCCTGGCCCCAGCTGTCTCCTCCCCCCGAGATGCCCAGTTGTGTTGTTCCAATGAGGTTGTTTCCACTCGGTGCTGGGAAGGAAGACACTCCTAGATGCGGCTCTGTGCCATCAGTGAGACCACAGACCAAGAGTTAGGCCCTGGAACCCTACCTCAGAGTTCTCACTGCCATGATGAGGGATCTTTCAAGGGAGGCCCTGGCTGTCCTTCTCAGGAGAGGTATGAGCCTGCCCTGTCTGTCCTAGCTGGAAAAGTCAGTGGCTAGGAGTGGCTAAGTGAGCTCTGGGGAACTCGGGACTCCAATCAGAGAGCTATGGGCTCTACCTGTCCAACCCTCCCCCTTTACATGCCCACAGATGGGGCAGTCACATGAGGATTCCAAGGGGAAGAGTCTGACACAGCAGTTAGCTCCCCTAGCTTTAATGCCAGAGAGAACCAGTTAGTTTTTTGAGATAGAGGCTCTGGGTTAATTTAATGAAATATATTTTGCCAAATGTTTTCTCTTTTTGTTCTAATTAATGGCCAGGCATTAAAAGGTACAGTGGCTATTGGAATTATGTCGTATCTTATCCCCTACCTCACTCAGCTCCTCCTTCCCGAGTGTTAGGAACACATCAACAGCATGACCTAAGCTCTGCCTTTGTCTCCATGGCACTGAGTAGAAACTGCCAGGCCCCTGAGGGATTTGGGTTGATAGCATATATTTGATATTTTCTACTCTTCTTCTGACCTAGTCTTGGTAAAAGGGCCTTGGGGTATGGAGAAAATGCAAATCCATGCTTTGAGAGTCCTATGGTACAGATTTCCTAAATGGTGGCCATCCTCATAAGCTAGGGGACACTGCCCAGGTGGATGTATAGCCAGAACCCACCCGAACGTTCTCATCCAGGGAAGGCTGGCTTCTGTTGCATGAGTGCAGTGTATCATTGCTGAGGCTTTGTCACATTCAAGCCCTCTCGGCCTAAAGAAAGGAGAGGTCACAGGAAGCAGAGGAATTTGGTAGGAAAAATACACAGAGTTTTTATGTAAATTATGTCTCTTGTTTTAAGCCTCCCAATAATCCTTTGAGAGATGCAGTATTAACCTTGTTTTATAGATAAAGAAACAAAAGTTTAGACAGATTAGGGGACAGGTCTTGGTAAGGTCACAAGCTGAGAAGTGGCAGAGCAGGGCCTTGACTCCAAGCCTAGTGCTCATCCCCAGAGCCCTTCCCCTCTTTGCTCCCTTTGCCTCCATCTCAACTTCTAAGGAACATGACTGACCCATAGGATAATTGAAAAGGAGACTGCACCAAGATTCAGAAATCCTGGCCTCTTTCATTTATAGACTCCATCCAGCTCAGAATCCATCATGCTTGTTGGTACAGACAAATAAACAGTTTTCTGCTGAGAGGGAAATTGAAGGAATTGCTACAGGGTTAGGAGAATCAGTTAGATTGCTGAGCTTGCCATATTTCTCCTGACCCTGGCCACCCAGGCCACTCCCTACAACCCCAGAGATGCCCAGATTTGCCAAACAGCATGTGCATTTGCCCTTTGCAAAAGAGAGGGAGTGCGGACATAATAAATGAGTTGTTTGTTAAACTGTCTTTAGGGTTGGAAGCAACCCTTTGGGGTCTGTCTGCCCCAAAATGCTGGGCTTTCTTTACAAGTTATCTGAAGCAACGTTTTATGAGAGGCATAGTTGTACGAGGGTGTGTGTGTGTATGTAAGAGAGAAGTACAAAGTACAAAAATACAAAATACTGAGCTTTTTTCTAACAAGCCTGGCTGAGGTTTCAGTAATTCTGCAGCTGTGACATGACTAGTCCACTGAGATATTCAGCACTGGCTGGAAAAATACAACCAAAATTTATTCAATCGATAGCAAGAAACATTGATGCCTCTAAGAGTCACATTACTGTAAGAGTGGTCTCACTGTGGGAAAGGCAGATGAATCGCTTTTCTTCAGGCCCAGCTCAGAGTTTTTTTCCTTTCCAGGAACTTCACTGGGCACAAGGAACCCACAGAGACATGAGGATGCCTTGACTCATGAAGCATCATCATTGATGATGATAAGTCTAGCCCTCTTGTTAGTCCTGCACTTACAAACTGTACAACAGCAGGTTTTGAAGGTTCTGCTCAGAGGGTCTTAATTGATCTTGTTGAGTCTGGTTTGGCCATCTGTGCTGACAGAGTCATTCCCATGACATTTGCTTGCATACAGTGACCTCCATGCTCCAGACTGAATGTGTTTTCCCCACCCCGTGTGTGTGTCCTCTGCTTACCCTACCATGTGGCGATGAGTGAAGCCAGTATTCTGACCCAAGCAAGGACAGCCAACAGGGCTCCCCGAGGCACCATGCCTGGGATCTGAACCTACAGCTATCTGTTGGCATTGTAAAAATCACCCTGACTCCCTCAATTTGCATGTGGAATGTGGGGGAGGTGGTATTGAGGCAGGAAGTTTATTAAGAATGTTTATTAAGAATTAAGTGAGGTCAGTGGCTGCAGGAGTCAGGATGAGCACTTGTTCTCTCCTTTTGAACTCTGATTTCCTCCACTTGGGGTCTGGCCTCTCCCCTAGGAGCCACATGGACACATGGCTCCCCTGGCCACATGGCTCCTGACACTCCAATATGGATGCTTACTGTTTTCATGGGCCCCATCCCTCCTGGCCTAACTCCCGAGTTCTGGAGTCTGTCTCCTCTGAGAATAAGGTGCTGAAAGCATGCCCAAGTGGGGCTCACTGCTGGCTCTGCTGCATTGGGGGCAACCTGCTGCAAAGACGGTATGGCTGCATTTCTCCCTGGAATGAGCTCCTCCATCTTCTTCCAGAGTGAGCTTGGCTGCTTTTCTAGCTGCAGCCTCAGCAGATCCTGGACAGATTTTGTTGGTTTACGACTAAGGAAGAAAAGTGGGCTCCAGAGCCAGGAGCTCAGCAGGGGTTCCTTCCCTTCAAAGAAAATGTAAATTAGAGTGGAAGATGCTGAGGTTAAGAAATCTGGGGCCCTGCTGTTAGCACTTGGACCCCTTATCCTCCCTCCAGCAGAAAGCTGGACTGGGTGTAATGTGTGAACACAAGGGCAGGACTGTACCCCAGTAATTGGTTCACACTTTTTGGCTCAGTTTATTCATGCCGTGGCCCTGAGAAGATGAGCTGATGTGGCTGTTCCTTTGTGACATTAAAGTGCAGTACACATCATCTGCCCCCGAACCTGGCAGACCTTGACACACACATGCCTTCAGAGGACACTGATAAAGAAAGCAGTCTTTCTTTGGCCTACAAGAAATTTAAATATAAAGTTAAGCTAGAACAGAGGCTGCAATGCCATCCAATCCCTGCTGCCTCACCCTTCCCTGTCACTTCCCTAAAGACCAAGTGCAGCTGTTACCCACTCCTCTAGGCACCCCTTTCCTTGGCGTGGCCTCTCGACACCCCTGGGTTCTTGTGGTTTTGGACCGCATGTGCCCACTGCCTACTCCTCTCCATCTCACCTCTGCCTTCTCTACAGGCCCATGAAACCATGGCCAGCTCTTGTTTAATAGCACGTGGTCCAGGGTCTGAGTTATGATCGCTCTTGCTCTCTTCAAGACTCAAGACTCACATAGCTCATACTTAAAATCTCCCTGCCTTACAAGTAGGCCGATTCAATGAGGTGAGGCCTAATGGCGGGGGTGGGGGGTGGGGGGGCATTCTACATGTCAGCTGCTCTGATCAGGGTGCACTATGCCAGAGTCCCTGGGATTGACCACATGATGGGTTAAAATAAAGATGCTCTCAGGGTGTCTGGGTGGCTCAGTCAGTTGAGTGTCTGACTTGATTTTGACTCAGGTCATGGTTCCAGGGTTGTGGTCTCAAGCCCTGCATTGGGCTCCACTCTGAGTGTGAAGCCTGCTTGGCATTCTTTCTTTCTCTCTCTCTCTCTCTCTCTCTCTCTCTCTCTCTGCCTCTCTCTGCCCCCTCCCCTGCTCATGCTTTCTCTCTCAAATAAATTAAAAAATGAAAAAAATTTTAATAAAAAAATAAAGCTGCTCTCCTGTCCAAACTTATGGATTATGAGTCAGAAAAGGCAATTAACCTTGAATAGTTTAGGTCACTGGCCCACTGCATGCTGCCTCAGTCTCTTCCCTAAAGAATAGAGAGTAAAAGCCAGGCACTCCAGGAAAGAGCAAGAATATGAATTCTCCCAACCTCAGAGTTGCAGGATGATTCTAAGGGATTCATCAATCATTCCACACACCATTCAGAGAGCGTAAATGGGTTGCGTGTATATGCGCTATTATTTTCAAGTACTGCTAGTATTATTTTCAAATAGGTACTATTGTGGCTTACAAAATACAAATTTATTTTTTAAATGGATGCTGAGTAAGTTATTTTAACCCAATAATATCTTTGGGAAGAGAATAACCTCAGAGGTTTAGCAGGATTTGGGTGCTCTACCTCAGCTCACATGTCCTGAAGATAAATTTCCTCCGGCTTGGAGCCCTGACTTTGTGACTAAACAGTAATCACCTGTCAACGCAAGTGCCTGTTTCTCCAGCTTAATCAATGGCACAACAGTAAGCACACAATACACAGTTTAGCTTGTAGCGTCAGGGCCACTGCAGGCAAAGGGAAAAGAAGACAGAACTCACTGGACTTTGCCATCTCATCAAAAGAGAAGACTTGGCTGCCACAGAATATTCCAGAAAGCCCCAGACCTAGTGCAGGGTGATCAAAAAGAGAGCATTCTAGGAAACAGCTGGCTGGCATCTGAAAGTACAAGGCCAGAAAGTTTAAAATTCTTAAACTTGCCCCTGCCAATGGCTTATTGTAGGGAGCCCACCATGGTGGTTCAGCTGAATGTGACTCTCTACCCAAAGGCTACATCAGGCCACTCTGCCAGCCACTGGTGTGAGTGCTCCAAGAGAGGGGCAGGTTGCAACCCTTGGTGAAAGATGCCCCAGCAGTGCTCTGAGTTGATTCTGCCTTTGTGTTTCTGCTGGGAATTGAACTTCATGGAATTCTGCCATAACAAGGAACTCTGTTCCATTCCCCTAACCTCCTACCCTCCGGCCTTGGAGAAACAGCAAAGGAAGATGATTTTCTTCATTAGTCGTCATAAGAGCTTTGTAGCTCAAACCCATGCATCTATGACTGGTAAATGGGAACCTGAAAGAATTCTGACTTCATGGCCAGGAGTAGGGGTCTCACCAGATGCTGGAAAATAACAAGAGCAAGATCCTTTTCTCTGGAGATAAGGGAGGTATACTAGGATTTCTTTTTCATAATTATCTGATGAGAAAAGCTATTCTTGCCTTTTTTTTTGTTTTTTTTTCCTGTGAAGTGGAGAACTCTGAGTTTGGATCTATTGAATTTAAAGTTCTTGCCACCTAAGGTCCCTACCAGTGTATTCAAGCTGCCAACTCATAAGAACCAGTTGTTTTCATGGAAGACATGATTCTTGTTAAAAGTTCTTGTGATTTGGGGCGCCTGGGTGGTTCAATTGGTTGAGTGTCTGACTCTTGGTTTTGGCTCAGGTCATGATCCAAGGGTCGTGGGATTGAGCCCTGCATTGGGCTCTGTGCTAAGCATGGAACCCACTGGGATTCTCTCTCTCCCTCTCTCTCTCTCTCTATCTCTCTATCCCTCTGCCCCTTTCCCCCTGCTTGCACATATTCTTTCTCTCTTGTAAATAAATAAATTAATTAATAATAAATACTTTATAAAAAATATTTAAAAGTTCTTTTGATTTCTATCACACAAGCACATTTTCCCCATGGCTGCCCCAGGCCCCTGCTAATATAGTTGCTGTACAGATGGAAGTGAACTCCTTTAGCCACTAAAACTCACCTGAGCTGACCACCAGGAAGTAGCCATTTGGTGCAAAGTAAAATGTGTGGAGAAAAATAATCACAATATACCACTGTTTCTTAATATTCCATTTCAATTGCTCTGAGAGAGATAATAGTACAGGACATGCCACTTGGGATAGAGTTAAACATATTTCCTCTCCTCCCAGAAGAATTTTAGGAAAGAGTTTAAGCTCTCCCCACACTCTGGGGTGTAAATGAGGAAATCATTGGCAGCCCTTGCCCCAAAAGACTGTTGTTGATAGAGTCTTTTGAAAGACCTGGTTTGTAGCGCACCACCCAAAGATCCCAGCATGATTCATAAGTCTGCCTTGAGAGTAGCTCTTTTTGGTGAGAAATCAAAGGGTGTAAGAATCGGGGTGGCTGCCTTGGGACTGTGTTAGGAAGGAGTGCAGGGCCAGCAGAAAAGGTGGGGAGATGCCCACCTGGTACAGCCTTCCTTTGTTGAGATGTGCACTCTCTCTTCCTTCCAATCCTACAAGGATAAGCTTCTTAAGATATTTGCTGAGAGAACTGATCTCCTGCCCTACTTCTCCTGGAAAGTATAGGATGAGCCAGCGGAAGGGGAAGAGGTGAGAAGTAAACATTGCGTGGAGGTCATAAAGGTCTGCCCTTTCTTGGAGCAGTACTGGGCCCTTTGGCCTTTACACAGGTGAGATACTTTGGATCTTATAAGACGACCTTGGTTTTGGATGCAAAATGAGACACGGTCCCACCAGAGGCCACCGTCTGAGCTGAGCTGCAGAGACCCCTGGGGATAGGCCTAGAGACTGCCATCCTGCAGAGCTGCAGATATTCTGACATTTTTCCACAAGTCATTCTGCTCCCAGCTCATCCCGGATACTGAGGCATGTCCCTGAAGGAGAAGTTAAAGGTTTAGAAATGGCCTAATTTCCTCACGTTTTGTGAAAAATTTAGCCAACCCCCTACCTTCTAGTCCTTCAGTCATTAGCTTATTTAGTGAATAATTGTTGAGGACCTCGCCACCAGCTAGGTTCTGGGGGACAGCTCCTGCCTTCATGAAAATGACAGCCTAGAAAGGGAGCAGATAATAAACAAGTAAATCAATAAGATAATTACAGATTGTTGTAAGTCCCATGAAGGGAATAAACAGGATAAATGAGATGGTAACTGAGAGAGGCCCTTCTGTAGGGGAAAGACCTCTCTAGAGAAAGGACATTAGAGCTGAAACCTCAAGGAGGGAAGGAATAACCATTGGAAGAGCTGCAGTCCAGGCAGAGAGCATATGGAGACCCGGGGAAAATCCTTGGAGCATCAGGAAGAAAGGCCGTGGCCAGAGAGCAGTGAGAAGAAGGATTTGGGAGGAGTTCACAGGAGGTAAGAGCTAGGGTGTATAGGGCCTGTGGTCAGAGTTTAGGTTTTATTCTGAGAGCAATGGGAAGCCACTGACTGTGTTAAGCAAGAGTGGCAACCTGATTAAAGATCACTGTGTACTCACTGCCTTGTTGTTTGTAATAGCAGATTAGAAACAAATTCCATTGATATGGGGCCGGGTCAAATACATGTAGGTTCATCCCAGTGGTCTGCAGCAGTTAAAGACTATGAGGCAGGTCTGTATGTACTGCCAGAGAAAGATTCACAGGATACCCTAAGAAGCAAAAAAACAAGAAATAGAATACAGCATAAAATATACTGCCACTATATTTTTGAAAGTGATTTTATATATATATATATATATATATGTATATATATATACATATATATATATATGTGTGTGTGTGTGTATGTGTATATATAGATAGATATGTGTATATATATATATGTGTGTGTGTGTATATATATATATATATATATAGGCTTGCCTGTGTATAAAAGTGTAAAATCCTACATTAAGTATACACAAGGAGAGGCACCTGGGTGGCTCAGTCAGTTGAGTGTCCAACTTTGGCTCAGGTCATGATCTCATGGCTCATGGGGTGACGACCCACATCAGGCTCTGTGCTGATAGCTCACAGCCTGGAGCCTGCTTCACATTCTGTCTCTTCTTCTCTCTCTGCCACTGCTCTGCTTGCACTCTCTTTCTGTCTCTCTCTCTCTCTCTCTCTCTCTCTCTCTCAAAAATATTTTTTAAAAAGGATATACAAGGAGCTGGTAAGGAGCAACACAAGGAGTTGCTTCTGGGGAGGGAAACTGAGACACAGGGTGGACGGGAGGCCTACTCTTCACCGTGTCTCCTTTTGTATGTTTGAATATATTGGTATGCCTTTGTTACATATTCAGCAAAAAAAGGTAGCTTGTCTAAATCACAATCACTGTGCTGTGTGGAGAGAGCACATTGAGAGATGGTGGTGGCTTGACCATGAAGTTGGTAATAGGATGGAGAGAAGTGGGTGGATTCAAGATCTACTTTAGAGGCAGGGCCAGCTGGACTCTGTGTATTCCACACTGACTTTCCCTGCTCCCACTTGTTCAGGAAAGCTTTGTGCATTGAGATTGGAACTGGGCTTCCCTGACTCTCCTCTGACTTCTGTGACACCTTTGTGGAAGGAAGAGCTCTTTGGCTCCTTCTAGGTGCTAAGAGCTTCAGAACTCTAGAGACTATCTAACACATCACAATATGGAGGACATCATTACAGACACATGCCCTTTTCACATCCTCATCCAACTTGTAGATGATTTTTTTAAGTAATCTCTAGGCCCAACATAGGGCTTGAACTCTTGATCCTGAGATCAAAAATCGGATGCTCTACCAACTGAGCCAGCCAGGTGCCCCTAGATGATCTTTAATGACAATCAAAACACAGTTACACTGAAGAAGCACTATCGTTTCTCAATGGAGCTTGCTTTCTTTGCAGAGAGATGCCAAAGGCCAGTACCTGTTTGACCTTCTTTGCCACCACCTGAACCTTCTTGAGAAAGACTATTTTGGGATCCGCTTTGTGGACCCAGATAAGCAGCGGGTAAGTCAATATTCAAAGCACAAATGGAGGAGAGGATTTGTCAGTAGGCTGAGTCCTTGAACTGCCACTCATACTCATGATTTTAGCCTCAAGAGTCAGGGACCAACCGGGCCCTGCAGTTGGGTGTCATCTCTTCAGATCACCGTATTAGATATGGAAGCTCACCTAGTGTGGCCTGTTGTTTCACAGATGCTGAAATGGCAGCCCAGAGGGTTAAAGTGATTTGCCCAGTTGTCCAGTTGGAGGCAGAGCAGCTGGGCTGGGTCATGATCTTGGAGCATAGGTCACAGGCTGAGCCTCTCCTGCGTGCTTTCTAGTAAACGAGCTGAACCACCCTGTTCCAGTTAGGAAGGGTCTCACCTAAAGTGCCACGCCAATCTAGTGGGGGCAGAACAGAAAGATAAGTGAACTGACATGGGCCTTCCAACGCCTTGCAAATGCTGTAGTACTCATTCTGATGCACACAACATATGTGGCTCTATAGACACAGGGCACATTCCAGACAGATAGGAAAGCAAGTCCATTACCCCCAGGCCCCAGCCTCCCTCTCCACCTTCACCTCCCCTGACCTGTTTCCTCCAACACCATCCTCTCTTTATAGAGCCTTCACCTGTACAGTCCCCCTGCCTGGAACTTTTCTTCTCCCTGGCCTCACGCCTCCATACTCCATGCTTTTCTTCTGGCTAATTCCTCACATGTAATGTCTCAGCTTAGACTCTCACTTCTTCTTCACTTCCTCACTTCTTCCCCACTTCTTCCAGGGATTCTTCCCTAATCAACACTCCGAACGAGGGGCCATTCCTGTGTGCCCCCATGTGCCCTGTACTACCCCTGTTGTAGCATCTACACCATGCTGTGGCTGCCTGTTTGAAAACCTGTGTTCCCTGCAAAAATGTAAATCCCATGAGTGTGTGGGCTTGCTCTATATCCCATAGAACTAGCAGAGGGCCTAGAATATTCAGTAAATATTTGCCAAAGGAATGATGAGTGTGTGGGTTAATGGTTTATAATGCCAAAATTTTCCCCTCCACTCGCCCAGATGTTCCACTAGCAGAAACTTGCAGCTCCTCTAACTTCTCTTCATCAGCCCTTTCATTTCTGTGGGCATATAGTCTCCGGCACCCCCTCGAAGTGGGAAAGTATGCAGAAGCATCACCCTTTGCTATGCCCCTGCCCACCCCCTATTCATGAATCCACTGATTTTCTTCACAGTTCCAAACATGGGCTCCATCTCTGTTGTCACAAGGGCCTTGGAACCCCAGAAGACACAGCCCCCCAGCAGTACCCAGGACCTCAGATAACGAATGAATGGATCCGCCCCTCCTCATGCCAGAGTCAAGTGCTGTTTTGTTCTTTGATGCTCTGAGCCACTGTGTCTCCAGGTCACATTTAGAATTTTATACTGGACACATTAGCTTAAGGAAAGAATCCAAAGGACTGTATTCCTTTCCTTCAACAAGTCCTGCCCTCTTGACTGACATATTTTGGTCCTCCTGGCTCTGCAGAATTTTGAGCAGTGTCAAGGTCAGCCCCTCTCCATATAAAGTCTCTACTGTCTTGACCTAAATACTGTCCTTAGCTCTGGGCCATAGTATAAGACCCCAAAAGTGCCATGACACCAGGATGCTACATGTCCTCACATGCTGTACGTGTCCATTCACTATATAATAATGGGCTGTTTTTACAAGGGGTTTTCTTGTTGTTGTTTTGTTTTTGTTCTTGTTTTTGGTTTTTGGTCTGAGCTGTTTCTCCTTAAGAAGGAAAGCCGGTTACCCCAAGTTCTCTTTGTCTCCCAAAGAGAACAGCTTATGAAGAAAAGAGGACAAAGTGTACCATGTTCATTATTTTCTAGTTAGGTCAGAATGTACTTGAGACATATAAGAGAGTATATGGAGGTAAATAAAGATCAAAAGCAGGAGGAGACAGAAATATGAAGAAATGGGGGAGAGGAGAAATTAACATGTATGGAGTGGCAACTGTGTGCAGGGCTCTGCACTAGGTCTTTCAGCCGATGTTACTGGGCACCTAGTTGTATCAGGCACTGAGCTAAGAGCTTCACATATGTTCTTTAATCCTTAACACAGATGAGATGAGTATCCACAATTCAGATATCCATTCTCTGAATGAGTAAATAAAATCTTAGGTTAAGTAACTTGCCCAAAGCAGATGGCAATGCCAGTCTCCATCTCAGAGCTGTCTGATGCCAGAGTCTGTGTGGTTTCTAAGGCTCCATGCTGAATTCATCATACCTGATAGTTTCTGAAGTTGTGTGATGGCTCAGGGGTTAAGGCTTGAGAGAGTGCTTGAGAGTTGTGTGAAAATTATCATTCTAGATCTACTGACTCATGGTAGAGACAGAGCAGGTAAGCTCCCCGCTCTCTCAGGGTGTGAGGTCCTAAAATAAACCTCCTACCCTGGGGCAGCAGAACCCAAGCTCACATTCACCCCATCACTGCTTGCTCTGCATGGGTCCCCATGGGGGTCTGGGGATTCTCCTGGTCCCCCCTGGAGGAGATGCCCTCACTCCCCCTTTTCCCTATTCCTGGCTCAGGCCCAGGGCCCCAGCCTGCTTTCAGCCTCTCCTTTCAAGGTGGAGGTACCCTTTCAAGCCTCCAGAGCCTGCAGATTGTGCCACACTGTCCCAATGACCCAAATACAGATGGAAACTCCCCTCTGAACTTTCTTTTCTCTTCTCCTGACCCTTGCTCCCAGCCTCATGTTATCTATCAGTTTGCCAGTAATTCTGGGACCCAGATTTAGCCAGACTGCTACAGAAGGTAACTGTAACCATCACCATATTTTTGGAACCCTGGTTTTTCTGATTTCTCTATCAGACTGTCAAAAGCTCTTGGACAAGCTGTGAGGGCTTTCCCCTCCCTTCCCACCCCTCTCCTGTCCCCTCCTCCTGCCTCTCCTTTCTGGAGCCCTCACTGCAGTGCTGACCAAAGTCCTCCTCAGCTCTTGCCAAGAGGAATAGACTTTTTGTTATTCAGCTCCACCTGCCTTCTGCTGAGAGTGCATCTCATAGCCTTTCCTTGTAGTTTCTGTCTTCCTTTGTTTCTTTATTTTAATCTCTCAGTCAGGTGCCTGGGGGCATTCTGTTTACTGAGCCCCAGACACTTGCTGTGTTCTTCTTGCCGTACACAATTCTGATGTGCTCCGGTCAGACGGGCCTCCTCTGCCTTCATAGGCTCAGCCTGGAACCCCAGTTGTTTCCATGCAATTTCATCTCTTGCCTTTGCTTCCCTGTGAAGCCGAGCCGCGGTGGGCCTTGTAATGTGAGAAGGACCTCTTAACCACATTGAGTGGCTATAATGAGTTGCCAGCCTCGTGGGAACTCAGATCAGAGGAAGCAAGAGAGCAGAATGTCAGCCCAGATTATCCATGTGGAGCTGACGGAAGAACTGGCTCTTAGTGGGTCCATTAACTGCATGACCCACAGCCCAGCCCAGAAGGTAAGAGCTGGGAATTGCAGGAGGCCAGGATGCTGTCTGCATGGCCCTGGCTGCTTTCCTGCCAGAGGGAGGACTCTGCCAAGATGTTACACTAAATGGAAGTAGCCAGAAGAGAGGAAGATGTGGACGGGCTTCCATCGTCTGTTTGACGGCTATCCATTGAACACTATCCTAGGCATCGGTGGATGACATAGTTTTCTGCCTTCCCAGAGCTTAAGGCTAGTGGTTTTAGTCTACTTCCAGATAATCAAATCCCACTTAACAGCAGTCATAGCTCTCTGCAAACTGTCAAGTTTCCTGATTAGCATAAAAGCAACAAGCATCCATAATGCATTGTGTGAAGCATCTATGTAGAACTGGGAAATAGATACAGAATGGTCTCACTGCTTCCTTCCTGCAAATGTAAGTTCCATGGGAAAAAAATGTATTTCTACTATATCCTTCCTCTATGAAAATCCAAGGGAAATACAGTACTATCCTACACATTGGTTGTGGTTCGTTATCTTATGAGACTGAGACTTTAAACATCCCTGATGCCAAGGAATCCTGAGTATGTACGCTGTAACACAAGGGCTGGCAAGATGTTGCTCAAACAAAGATGGAGTATACACCAGCCATCCCTGCCTTCTCACCATGTATGAAATTCCACCTGTTAATACTTTCTAGAGCCATGACCAGTAGCCTCTGTCCCTACTGCCCACCCACCTCTGCCAAAAAATAGCTGGCACACAACATAAACACACACAACCCACTGAAGTCAGCATTTCCCTGTCCAAGCCAGGTGGGGTTTTGTCCCTATTACACATACGTGCATTCACTTGTGCCTACTGCTGTGCCAGAAATATGGCTCAGAGCTTTGGCACCCTGCTTTGGAAGGCAGCATTGCCGGGGAGGCCCAGAAATGGCATCTGAAGCTGGAACTCTTCCCCCTTCACAGCTGCTTCCATGGGGAACTTACTTCAGAAAACCCTATCACTCTCTACTCTCCAAGCCTACATGTCACAAGCTTTTGTGCTGCTTTCACCCTGGGCTACAATCCATCCAGTCACTGAAATTGGGTAAAACAAGTTATAGTTGACACTGCTTCTCTCATTAGTGTTTTCTTCTTCTGTGTTCTCTGTTTCAGCATTGGTTGGAGTTCACAAAGTCTGTGGTGAAGCAATTGAGATGTAAGTATTCATGAGAAGATGGGAAGCCTCACCCCTGGGGAGGGTGGGACAAAACCTCCCACTGATAGTAAGTCTTGGTGACTATCCACTGTTCTGACTGTGAGCTGGCCCTAAATATGTGAAGATCCTCTTAGGATGGTTCAGAAGGCTGTGCATCCCTGTGGGGAGGGAAGTCCAGTCGTCCTCTGGGGAGGGTGTTTCCTAATGGGCACATCTTTGTCTCTGCAGCGCAGCCTCCGTTCACCATGTGTTTCCGCGTGAAATTTTACCCTGCAGATCCTGCTGCGCTGAAAGAAGAAATAACCAGGTAAGGCTGAACTTCCCTCAGCCACTCAGACCTGTTGGGGAGGATAGGAAAGAGGCACTGAAACCTCTTAGATCCTCTATTTTGGAAGCTTCTAACTCTTATGAACAAGGAATCTTCCTAAATATAACCTTACCTCTTCTGTATTTCATTTCCACATGCTTTCTTTACTCACCCCCCTCAGTAGAACTGGAATGGAGTGAGCTTCTTTTCTTCAACAAGTGTGTATACTTCATTTTAAACTAGTCATCTACAGGGGCGCCTGGGTGGCTCAATCAGTTAAGTATCTGACTCTTGATATCAGCTCGCGTCATGATCTCACAGTTCATGGGATCGAGTCTCGCATCAGGCTCCGCACTGACAGCACAGAAACTTCTTGGGATTCTCTCTCTCCCTCTTTCTCTCTGCCCTTCCCCTGCTTGCTTGCTCTCTCTCTCTCTCTCTCTCAAAATAAATAAAAATAAACTTAAAAAAAAAAAGAAACTAGTCATCAACAAAGGGATCTGGAGTAACTATTTAATCAAAAGCATTTTTTTTCTTTTACCAAGGATGTGGCCCCCATGGATGTTTTTCAAGAGGGCAGGTTGCTTTTTTAGGGGATTGAAATAGACTCCAGTGGCCTAATGTACTTGAGAAATGCCGAAGTAGGACACTGAAAAATAAGCTGGGAAATACTGAAGATTTTAAATCCAAATGGATAAACCCCCAGTGTGCTAATGGATCAGGTCCGTGATAAACTCTTCATTGTGGGGATCATGCTCTGTGGCAGGCAGACAGCTGCATGGAATGAATCCTATCTCATCCAGCACCACTCGAGGATGAGAAAGAACTTTTGTGCCCACATTATCCTACAAGAGGGTCAATGAATAGGAGCTTCAGATCTTCACCAGGGTTTTGTGTATATGAGCCACATTCTCTCTGAAAGTCTTAGATCCAAGATCCAGGAATGCTCTGTAACGAGGATCCTTAACTTTTATATGAGAAATATCTAATTTTGACATTAGCAAAATGTTGATGTTACCTTGTAGAGATTGGGGCCTGAGGTCAAGAGGTGATGCCAGGGAATCCTAGAACTGAGGAGACAGCTCTGCCAACTCTCCCTGCAATTCCCCAAACCTTGGACACCACAGAAATTTGGATGAGGCTGTTGCCAGTTATATAGACTCTGTCCTATAAGGCCTTGCGATCTACTTCCAGATCCTGAACTGCTTGGAGGAATTCCGAAGAAAGGAAAGAGGAGGGAAGAAGGGAGGAAGAAAGAATATGGACCTATGTTCACTTCCTGTTCCGAAGAGCGTGTCCCTAGTTTTGTATCAGATAAAAAGGAGATGAAGTTTCTCTGAGAAGGAAAACGAGGAAAGGGGGAGAGAAGAGGGCAAGAAACAGGACTAAGTAATACAAAGGAAGCACAGAAGTAGGACAGAGAGGAAAAGTGGCTTCTTCACATGGACCCCAGTGGAGGGTGGGGGGAGTCTTGCAGTGGAGTTGGAAGCATGAGGAATGTTGTTTGCTTTGGATGTTTGGGGCAGTGCGTATGCACCAACTTTGAAGCACTGGGGCCAGTGAAATGTGTAGTTAGAACCAAACCTCATACTCCTTACTGGGCACAGAAACTGCAGGTTTGGGGCACCTGGGTGTCTCGGTCAGTTAAGCGTCTGACCTTTGATTTTGGCTCAGGTCATGATCTCATGGTTTGTGAGATCAAGCCCCACATTGGGCTCCGTGTTGAGCATGGAGCCTGCTTGAGATACTCTCTCTTTCCCTCTGCCCCTCTCCCCCACTTACACTCTCTCTCTAAAATAAATTTGAAAGAAAAGAAGAGGAAAGAAGGGAGGAAGGAGGGAGAGATGGAAGGAAGGAAAGGAAGGAAGGAAGGAAGGAAGGAAGGAAGGAAGGAAGGAAGGAAGGAAGGAAGAGCGAGGAAGAAAGAAAGAAAAAAAGGAAGGAGGGAAGGAATGAACGAACTGCAAGTTTTGATTGTCCACGTGGAAGTGGACGTGGCTCTACTTTGCTTCTGAAAACCAAGCTCATCCACATGACAGGAGAAATCTTGTAGTTTTAGGCAGGAGAGTAAGGGTAGAACCCCTATGAATGACAACTTAAACAGAGAGGACTTTTGGCAAAGCACTAGCCTGCCCTGCTCAGGACCCCCAGAGGATTAACCTCACTCTGAGCCTGTCCCAGCCCCTCCCCACTCCCCCTGCTCCCTGCTTTCCTGCCAAAAGAGGTGATGGTGCCAGGGCCGACCCAGAAGTCCACACTCCCGTCCACATGTCTGGACAAATTTAACACGCCTTTCTTGAGAACCCAGCACCTTGCCTCCTAACACCACACATCAGGATCGTCTGGTTTCCACCTCACTAGACCAACAGGGGGGATGACAGGGATTATTCTAACAACTCAGTGAGCTGCCAGTAAGAACACAGCAGACACATGGCTTTCTGATTTGATTAAAGGGCAAAAACACATGGTTATCTTGGCCCTTAGGAGGAGCTCTTAACACAATTTTCTAAGTCAAATGTTATTACATAATACTAATGTACAGACTCTCCTGCCCAAGAAGAAGCATAGACCTGGAAGCTCAGATCCTATTTCTGTCACTTCTTGGCTCTGTGGCCTTGGACATAAGATATTTAATCTGTCTGACCTTCAGACCCCTTATTTACAAAATGAGAAGAGTAACATCTACCACCTAGAATTGTTGGGAGAACTGACCACTACACTGGGATCTTGCACTTGGTAATACACCACCCCACCCCCCGCCCCCGCCAGCAAGGCTTACACTGAGCAGAGACTGCCAGATTGATTACATGGTCCATGCACCCCAAGGGCTCTGCATGGGACACGAGTACAATTAGTTCTGGCTTTTCTCCTTTGTTGATGTGAAAAAGGTACTTTTCTGATAATCCCTACTCCTCCTCTGCCCTTTTCCCCCACCAGCTAGAATCCTAACACTTAAGGAGCTAACTTTTGAGGATTCAGAGAGAAAGCCATCCCTGGTAATCAGTCATCCAAGTCCTCATGGTACAGCATGGGGACCAAGTCCAGGCCTCTCTCCAAGTCAGCCGACTTCAAAGGCACAGACAAAGGCACTGAAGCTCCCCTGCTTCCACATACATCTGTGCTGAGCATCCTTGACTGTTTTCCCCTTGCTCTCCACCTCACCAACCTTCCTTCCCTAGAATACATCTTTCAAGCATTGTTGGGGGTGTGAACCCCAGAATGCCTGGGCCTGATTTAGAGTCTTTGTGCCTCCTCTTCCCCAAGGCATCCTGTGGAGGCCTTGGAATTAGCCGCATCTTTCTCCTCATTCATGTCTCTGCTGATCTTGAGAAAGTGGGTACCTGCCCCAGCCTTACTAATTACCCATAATTCATTCCTGGCTTAAAGTCCTCCATGCCACCTTTCTGCCAAGCCAATTTAGCTGTCAGTGTATTTTTTCCTAGCGATATTGGTCCTAAATTTCAATGCCATCTCAGCTATTCCCATAAAGGCAGACTGAGAGGAGGGGATGAAATAGGAAGTAAAGAACTGTGCTTCAATTTATCTCTTGGACTCTTCCCAGATGATAAATTTAGTTGCCAAATCCTGATTAATCTCTTTTGTCATTTTGTAAAGTAATAAATAGATTTTCTTGTCTGAGCTAGAGACAAGGCAGAGAAAATGAGGATTAGGCACCAGATTTAGCGTTTAACAGGGACCGCAGGTGTATGAACTCTGGAAAGATCAAATAATAGAAAGAAACTGAGTGCAAATGGGGCCCCACCCTCTAAGGAAACAAAGCTGCCTGACATGTGTTTGAGCAGGTGCTCAAAAAAAAAAAAATGTTAATGGAATGAATGAATCTCTTCATGAATGGAGTTTATAGGTCATTTATTCCTTCAATGAATATCACTTGAGCCTAGCTTAGGCTAAGATGGACTGGCAAGCTTTTTCTATAAATAGTAAGTATTTTAGACATTGTGTACCATATGGTCTCTGTCATAACTACTCGGTTCTGTCTTTGCAGTGTGAACACAGCCAGAGACGATACCTAAATGAATGAGTATGGCTGCGTTCCAATAAATTTTTTTTTGTTTTTTAAATTTTTATTTGTTTTTTTTGTTTTTTAAATTTTTATTTATTTTTTGAGGGGGGGAGGGACAGAGAGAAGGGGACAGAGGATCTGAAGCAGGCTCCATGCTGACAGTAGAGAGCCTTGTGCGGGACTCGAACTCATGACCTGAGCTAAAGTCAGATGCTTAACCGACTGAGTCATCCAGGTGCCCCTAAAATTTTGCCTTATTTCATTGGAAACTCTGGTGGCAGGCCATAGTTTGCTGACCCCAGACCAAGGAATCAAAAAGAACTGGGTATAAATTCTAGGTTGTTCTTTAACTAGCTGTGTGACCAAGCAAGCAACAGTCTCTGCAGTCAGTCAGTTTCTTCATCTATGAAGCACAATAAAAACAGTAGTCACCTCAGAGTCACTGTGAGGACTGCATGAGACAGTACGTGTTCAACAGTACAGTGTGGTGGTGCCTGGCTGGCTCAGTTGGTAGAATGTATGACTCCTGATCTCAGGGTTGTAAGTTTGAGGCCCATGTTGGACGTGGAGCCTAGTTAGGACAACAAAATAAAATGAAACAAAAAAATACAGTACAATGTGTGGCTCACAACATGCACTCAGTAAATCATTATTGTTTTGTTATTGTTTTGTATGTGTCTCTCCCCACTGGAATGTAAACTCCATTAAGAGTAGGGACTCAGTTTTGTTCCCTTCTGTATTCCCAGAACCCATGACAGTGCCTGGCACAGTAAGTGCTCAGAACTGGATGGAGGGATGGAGGGATGGAGGGATGGATGGTGGCTGGGAGGGAGGGCAATTAGGTGAGCTAAGTAAAGGATGTACAAGCTCTCTAGAAGAATATTAAAAGTGAATTAAAAAATCATCTCTGACTCCAAGGAGCTTGCAGGCTAGTATGGGGGAAGAAAACATTCTAAACATGGTTAAAGAAAAGGGGTGGTAGAAAATAGAGGAGGCCAGGGAAAGAGTCTGATAAAGGAAAGTTGAGTCCAAAGAAAAAAAATCTTGGGAGAAACTCTTCAGGAGACACCACTGCTTTCCTGAAGTCAGAACTTTTAATTCTGGAAATACCTGTGGATTCGTCTCTACACTTTGATATCAGAAAGCACAGTGCCACAGCCAATACCTTGGAGAGATGTACATGTCACAGAAAGATAATTTTCCTTGGCTGTCTTTTAGGTTTTCACTTGGTCTGCCATCAGACGGTCCCAATTCACACCTCCCTCAATTTAGTACATTGTTGGCATTAAAACAAAAATGGAGGTGAGGCCAGGAAGAGATAAGTAAAGTTTACCCAAAAACGTGTCCTAAGGAACAGGCTTGTCTTAAATCTGGTCTAAAGCTGATTTCTTGTTCGGTTCCGACGAGAATTTCTCCCTGATGACATAGTTCTCTTGCCTGTATTCAGGACCCCTTTCTTGCTAACTGACAACTAACTGAATTACCACGGGGGTAGGAAAAGCACCAGGCCTTGAGTCAGGAGATCTTCCTTGACTCTGATCACTGTGTCACCTCAGAAAAGTCACTCTATATGTATAGCCTCTGTTTCCTCGCCTATGAGAGAATTAGGCTCTACAGCTCCTATTCTGAGGTTCTAAGATTGGGTAACCAAGCCAGCCTGTTCATCAGGAGCTGGGAACGCTACGTGGCCCTGGCAGGCCGATCTCCTGGCTGGAAACAAAGTGGCCCTAGTGGCGGTATCTCAGGCAACAAGAGAGACTTCCTTAGGCCCATGCATGGCAGGGGAGAATGTGCCAGGTTCTCTTGAGAATAGGTCTAAGAATGCTGTGGGTCATGTGGGATATATTTTCATGTCCAGCAACAGTGAGTCATTGGTTACCTCCTTCAGTGAATAAAACATGAAGCTTGATGAAAGCCACTGTAGCAGAAAAGGGAGGGGGGACCCCTAATACAACTCTGTACCCTGAAGCTGTTGGCCGATTCTTTCTTGGACTTAGTGACTTGCTAACAAACAGAATAAAGCAGAAGTGATAGTGTCTGAGATGAGGTCATAAAGAAGTGAATCCTCCTGTCAGGCCTATAGATGTTGGTCTTGAGTTCATTTCTTCTTGTCATCTAAAGAATGTGCTTTGGTTTTTTTTAGGATGTTGACTTGCCCCTCCTTCCCCTACCCCCTCTAATTGCTGCACCATTGTCTAACAATGTTCCTGTGGCCTTACCCTTGACCCCCCTGTAGATGTCCTACCTCCAAAACTCTGAATAAACCCCACCCAGCAGTGGAAAGCCTGTTTCCTTTCCAGCTCACTGGAGGCACCTGCCATGCACCCATTGATAAAGATGCCTGATAAAGATAATGGTTCTCAGGGTGAGGAGGAGCATGTCCCCCCTGGGTGGGAAGGGAGCAAATCAGAAGGCTTCAGCAGGGCTTTTATCAAACCCAGGAGCAAGAAGATACACACAGATTCTGATGTGCTCTCCCCCCACCCCAGGGGATGTTTTCCTCACCACCACATTGAGAATCAGTGCCCAGAGCTTTGTTGTCCGTTTCAGCTATCTCCTTTAGTCCAGTATCCCTGAATTGTAGCACAGAGAGCTGTAGAAGGAATGATATATGAACTCAGGCCCAGGGAATGATCACTGAGTGAAGGACAAAAGATTTGCTTCCATGTCCCACCAAAGGGACAGGGCCATTTAACAGTGACTAAGAGCCAACCTCAGGAGTCTTACAGTCAGTCCTGAATTTGAATCCTGACTCTGCCACTTCCCAGTTGTGTGCCCTTGAGAAAATTACTTAAGCCTCAGTTTCCTTATCTTAAAAAGGGGGGATGATACAACACTGTATGTTAACTATATTGGAATTAAATTTTTTCTAAAAGGGGGGGGGCGTGGATCATAGTACCTATTTCAAAGTATTAAGTGAGAATTAGATGAGCTATGCATGCAAAGTACATAACACCTGGCCTAGCAGATAGGAAGTGCTCAGTACACATCAGCTACTATCAGCTGTTGCTCTTGATGTCCTGCTTCTACTGAGGTGAGAGTTTTCTCTGTTTGAAGAAATGCTAGCCACAGGTTTCTATGCTTCCTTCACTGCTATTGAGCTCAGCCAATAATTGAAGGCTGTTCCACAAATGGACAGATTGGTTTGGCAAGCTGAGGCAGAACTCTTCCTTGGGCTGGTTCCTTCATGCTTCATTCCACTTCTTAAGAAGAAACATCAGCCAGAGTCCTAGGCAGGGAGAAGCCCAACTGGCCCCTCTCTGCTGACACAGGTTTCTTTTTCAGCATCGAATGGGCCAGGGCTGGCTCGTTCCAAAACCCAACACTGGGAGGGAGGACACAGTGCTTTTGCCAGGAAGCACCGTTTCTGTTTAGAGCTACCGAAGGAAACTAACAAGTTGTTTTGAATTGAATCCCAAATCAGTTCAGGGCAAAGTACTTAAAAAAGTCTTCAGGGAAATGGAAAATATGTTTGTTCTGTGGTGCCATTTTAAGTTTTTGTTTTTAAAATTCATTTAAAATTCATTTAAAAATTTCATAGGCTTATATTACATACTTATGTCTTTAAAGAAATCAGAGAAATCCTTTATAGTTCACCCTCTCTTTTCTCTCTAGGTATTTAGTCTTCCTACAGATCAAAAGGGATCTCTACCATGGCCGTCTCCTCTGTAAAACATCAGATGCTGCCTTGTTAGCAGCTTATATCCTTCAAGGTAATGACTTTTGACAGGATGAATGAACTTGCTTTCATGCTAAGTACTGATTATATTATTTCAGTCACCACAGATGACTACTTCTTGGATATAAACAGTATCTAACTTGAAGCAGAGTCTAGGTTGGATAGCTTCTTTGCCTAGCCTCCTTAGTCCCAGAAAGCTCTGACCACTCAACCCTAAACTGTGCGTAAGGTCTTCCTGCGGGCTTCTTTAGGTCATCATGACTCTGGGATTTCCTCCACCCTTGGTTGATAGAGTTACTGGGACTCTGGAGAGTCATCTGAATCAATTTTTCTAAGACTTTACATGCAAATCTCAAAGGTGTGAAGTATCTTGGAATTCTGGTTTCTCAGAGACCTTTCCATTCAGAGTGTTCAAAGTTGAAATGTTTACAAGTAACAGATATATTTCCTAACATGCTAATAATGTAGAGTTGAGTCTGTATCCAGCAGATTCCCAGACTGGCTTTTTTTTTTTTTTTTTTTTTTTGCAAAACATTGGGAAAGGTATGCACTCTTCATCTATGTGATGCCTTCTCCTTCCATGAAGTACAGGGGCTCCTGAGTGCCACTTCTAAGGCTTCCCTTAGTCCTTAGGCCTGAACTGTCCCCAGATTGTTCAGGACTACACTAAAATCATGAAGTTTCCTTCAAAGAATCTGAACTCTTAATTGGAAATCTGTGAACTCCAGGAAGCTACTTTGTAGAGAGAACCTGGAAAATGTTTGCCAAAAAAAAACTTCAGTTCATCTGTTAAGAGAAATATCATAGCTGTGTTAAGAATGTAAAAGTCAGGGGTACCTGGGTGGCTCAGTCAGTTAAGCATCCAACTTCGGTGTAGGTCATGATCTCATGGTTCGTGAGTTCAAGCCCTTTATGGGGGGATGGGTTGCTGGTGCCCAGAGCCTGGAGTCTGCTTTGGATTCTGTGTCTCACTCTCTCTCTGCCCCTCCCCTGTTCGAGCTCTGTCTCTCTCTCAAAAATAAACACACATTAAAAAAAATTGTTTTGAAAAAGAATGTAAAAGTCAACACATAGCAAGTTTGACTTCTGAGAGTCCTGTTTTTAAAAAATCACCTAACCGGCAACTCTAGAAGGTGCCTACCTAAGCTACCCAACTAGAGCTAAGCAACTCTAAATTACCCAAAGAGGCCCCTTTCATTTTTAAAGGAGAAAACCTGGTGTTAAGTGAGATTTTAAACTCTATTATTTCCTTCAGTTTTACCCTGACAACATTGAATTTTTCTTTTTCTTTTTTTCCTTTAAAAAAGTAGTTGATGTCCAATATTGATGTTTTCTACTTGGAGCTTTCTAAATAAAATCATAATAAATGACTTCATGGCTCAAGGTCACTCTGGACTGTAGGTCCAGGGAAGCTTTTAGTCTCTTGCAGAACGATAGAAATTCCCAAGTAATTTGGAAGACACAATGAGTAGCTTTGTGCACAAGTACAACATTCAGCTGTGAGAGGAGGGCACATTTTCCTCTTAATATTTATTCTCCCCTCAAGATTTCGCACAGGCCCTGGTTGTGGTTCTCACTAACGAAGGAGAAAGGACAAATACAAAGCAGCTGGCACTTCTAACATACTTTCTCCTAACATAGGCACGATGTTCCCTGTGGAGCCCTTCCTGTGCAGAGGACTGGGTTCTGATCTGCTTTGTGGAGAGCGTCATGGGCCCACCACACTACCCTATGGAAATCTCACTGATCTGAGATCCTGGCAGCTTTAGGGAAGGACTCTTTGTCTCTCTACATGGGTAGAGGAGAAACAGCACCCCATGCAGGAAGCTAGGAAATCAGCCTTAGGACCTGGTGCTCCAGAACTCAAAGACCAGTTTCAGTCTTCTACTCTTGAGGTTCTCTCAGAGGGGCGTGGCACCTGGTCAGTGGCACCCTCAATGAATATTTACTCAAATATATTCACTTGATTTGATTTGATTTGATTTTGACTGAGAGTGGAGTTCTGAGATTGGGTCATAGCTCATTCATCAATGTGTCCCTGCTAAAATCCTCAAAACTGACACTTTAGACTTCTGATCTGGCTCAGGCCCAAGAGGCTCTCTCTTCCTGATGCAGCTCGGTTTCTTGTGCTGCCACCAAGAGCTATGATCCCAGGACCTTTTCTCAAGCCTGAATAGATAAAGACCGTGATGCAAGCTTCTGCTTTTCTATTGGATGTTTACTTGTGGTGACCACAGAATACAGGCTTGGCTCTGGTATCTCTGCTTAGACTTGATATCACCCCAGGGTGCACATCTGGGAAAACAAAGGTGGGTTATGCTTCTTCCGAGGAGCATGCCCTCCATCTAACCCACAGCCACACTCAAGATCCACTGTTCTTTGGAAATGTGGTGTGTGCTTTGGCTTTTGCTCTGTGTGTTCATCTCTTGTTGCTTTACCAGTGCTGATTTACCTACCTCCACAACTGTTTTACTCTGCTTTCCTTTTGCAAGCGGAGATTGGGGATTATGACCCAGGGAAACACCCTGAAGGCTACAGCTCCAAGTTCCAGTTTTTCCCGAAACATTCAGAGAAGCTGGAAAGGAAAATTGCTGAGATTCACAAGACAGAACTCAGGTATGTGATACTCAGTTGAGGCTCAGGACACTCTGTCCCCCACAGCCTGAGCATACAAGCCCCATGCTGCATCCTGACTCCGGGATGTACCATTTTCAGCATTGCACTGACAGCACAACCCCAAGCCCTATAGAGTAGGCTGAAGCCCAAGGGCAAGAGGGACATTGTATTGTAAGGAAAACAGAGAGAGATTGGCCTCTGAAAAGTATTCACGTTACTAAGATAAATGATGAGACAGAGGAAGAAGCACAGACTGGGGAAAAGGAAAAAAAAAACATAAACAGCAGAAGAGAAAAAAGTGAGAGGAGGCATATGAAACATGGGGAAGCCTCTGCCTTCAGTCTGTGACAGTGTGATAGGTGGCTTCTGGGTCAGGGGATGGGACTGTGCAGAGCTGGCCTAGTTCATGAACACTGGGGGTGCCCTGAGAGCTCTTGGTTCAGGGGCTGTGTCTTCAGCACTGCCTCACTCAACCCCACAGCACTGCACAGAAGGAAAGGGCAGAGAAGAGGCTGGAAGCAGGGGCTTGTCCTCCTCAGATTCTTAGTTTTTTCAGAATATGCCACATTCCATAAAATAGCATTAACGTGTCCTTTCGCCCACGTGAAATAGGATTTTCTACAAAGATTGATTTAAAGAAAAAAAAAAAGGCAACAATAGAGTGTATGGGCTCTACTTTGTGTGGCATTCTGGAGCACATATACCCCAAACTGATAAACTATGAAGAAAAAGGCCATATACACTGTAGCACTGTAAAATAAAACATATTAGTACATTACAATTTTTAGAAATCTTTGTCAATGTTGGTGTAACTACCTTTCTGGGGAAGGATAATGCCGAAGTGGGGGGAAAGACATTTCTAGCGTTAATATTAAGTTTAAACTAGTTCCTACCCTGACTCCCTGAGCTCCCCCACCCCAAAACACAAAATCCTCACTTACACTCAGAATATTCTACCAACAATTATGTCCCTAAAGCCTCCTTAGCCTTTGCAAGCAGACCACCTGCCCAGAGCGTGTGGCAGGGACTGGCTCCCTCCCTCCCAGGGGAATGGAGACACCTAACAGAGGTAGAATCCTAGCAGCTCTCCATCCTTCTCCAGCCCCATCCCTCTCCCAGTACTGGTGTGTCCTTGCCAAACCTGGAGGGCTCCTCCCATCACTGTTAGGGAAACAGCGGCCCCTTGTGGTAAAGGTCAGAACAAACATCGACCTTTGAGAAGGCTCATGGTTTGTTCAAAGGAGACTTCAGGGCAGTCCTGGGACAGCCAAGAGGCGATGCCAGGAGGGTTTTAGGAGGTGTGAGAGCAGTGGGGACAGTCATCCAGAAACTTAGTAGGAGACAGGGATCCCCCAGGAAATGATGCCCACTTTGAGGGCCCCGGAGGTTTGGGCCAACTCCAGGACTGGATGGAGCCCACAAGATCTTCCAGCTTCCAGACAGGGAATGAAGAAGCTCCCTGGAAGGGGCAGTGGTTCTCAGCTGCCCCTGGTGCCCAGCGTTCTGTCTGCCTCACAAAAATTTCCCAGGCACCTTCTCTGCACCTCAGGTGCTCTGGCAGATGTAGGAATCTGCAGTCAACATAATGCCTACTTGCACGGGCTGGCTGCATCACTAGCATGTGGAAATGTGTGTTTCCTTCCTCCAACTCTAACATGAGCTCCTGGAAGGCCCAGATTGTGCAATGTATTTCTTGGTAGATTTTACACAAGCAACATGGAGACTTGCACATAAATGTGCTGATTGACACCCATCCAGAGGGACACTAGGGAGAATCTGGTCTGCACCTCCTTGTCTTCCTGCACTTACCAGTATTACTCAAGACAAATAATGAACTTAGACATGAGCAGCTCAGTCCCACCCACCAGCCATCGGAGTCACTGTTGACTTGACAAATTGCCCACCCCTCCTCACACTGAAACCTACCCAACATCTGCAGGACTGTGTCTGCTCCACCAGGGATCCAGACCCTGAGGGCAGCCAAGGAGACACTGCCACCTGTTCTGTGTGGAGCTCATGAAAGGACCTACTCATGAGGTATCTGGGAAGGGAATGATGCTAGAGACCCCTTCCTCAGATGACTGGGCACCAGAGGTGCTTTCTTCCTTTCACAGTCATCACCCCATGGACAGACAGACCGCTATTGTGGTCTGGGGAGCTCAGCACTGTCTCCTGCTGTGTCTCTTCACCCATTCCCATGTTCCCTGCTGGTAAAGGAAGAGGGTTGGGCAGCACCAGCAAGATATACAGGTCTCTGCTTTGTATTTCAGTCATAAGTCAAGACAAGAAACCCATGGCCTGCAGTCAGCCTACAAGTGTGTTTTGTTTTCCCCCGGAGTATTTAAAATTGAGAAATAGTACACAGAAATCAGTATCTCTGACTGCTCTTTGAAAAGCACATCCAGCGGTGCTCAGCCCTGCATTCCCACAGGACTAGTCTTAGAGCTGAGGAGCAGCTGCCCTCATTAGATGGGGTAGCACTTCCCAGCTTGCCATAGTGACCCCAATCCCACCACTCCCTACTGTACACCCCATGTCATTTATTATGTAGCTGGCCTCAGTCTGAGGACATCTGAGTTTCTGACCCCAGACAGGAGTCTCTGAAACTGGTACTAGAATAGGGCAGGGAGCACACACTCTATGGGAAAATTGGACTGTAAGGCTTACCCTGAGCACTTTTTTTTTTTTAATTTATTTATTTTTGAGAGGCAGAGACAGCGTGAGCAGGGGAGGGGCAGAGAGAGAGGGAGACACAGAATCAGAAGCAGGCTCCAGGCTCCAAGCTGTCAGCACAGAACCCGATGCGGGGCTCGAACCCACAAACTGTGAGATCATGACCTGAGCCGAAGTCGGACGCTTAACCGACTGAGCCACCTAGGCACCCCACCCTGAGCGCTTCTTAATGGAAAGTTTACCTCAGGAATCTAAGAGAACAGGAAACCCTGAAATCATCTCATTTCCTTTTATTCCAGTGGTCAAACACCAGCAACATCAGAGCTGAACTTTTTAAGAAAAGCACAGACATTGGAGACGTATGGAGTAGACCCTCACCCATGTAAGGTAAGACCCCTGTGGTCTGAGACCACTGACTTTGCCTCCTCCCAAGGGCAACAGGCAGGGAAGAAGCACATGCCTGCACCATCCACCTTCAGGATCTGGTTGATTGGCTCTTTTAGTGACAGATACCAGAAAAAAAAAAAAATGTATCTCCTCTTGGAAACTCCCCTGGCTTCCATGCTGCATAATTTTGTGGTGCCACATCAATGTCGGAGGGTCCCAGGCAAAGTCAATCTAAATAACAAATCCAAAGCTGAGGCCCCACTTTGGCTGCAGTGGGTAATTTGGTGGAAATGAAGAGAGAGGATGTGGAAGTCCCCCCACAGGGAATGATCAGAGGCCACTCAGCGGACTGCCCACCCTTCCCTGACCTGTAATCTAGTTTCTTTCCAAGAGCGGATTTTATTGACTGCAATAGCGTAAGTCACTGCTCGGAACTGCAGTGGAGTAGCATTTAATTCCATTATGCGCCTGGGAGGGTGAGACAGGAACCAGCCAGGGAGGCTCTGCCCAGAGGAAACCTCTGTAATTGCTCACATGTGTCTGGCATTCTGGAGAAGAGCTTAAGCAGCCACAGTCACTGTGGAGAGCAGCGGAGACACATGGCCTCTTCCTCTCTCTCTGGCTGTGTCTCCCCACTTCATCTCCACATCCCAATTGGTTTGACACTCCCGGTCTTTGCCTCAGTGTCCCCAGATTTTTGCCTCTCTTTCTAGTACTGGAGAGGCACCAGTACCACCAGATTCTGAAACTGATCTGAAGGAGCCAGTATCCCATGGGAGCAGGTGGGCATTGACCATTTCTTCCTAATAGGTGAGGGAACACTAGAAGTTTCCAAAAAAATTAAAAGAGCAGAATAGAAAGCAAGGAATCCAGTGATGTAGGGGCAGAATTGCATATCCCTTACCCTCTTGCTAAGGTGATGGTGACTTGTACTTACATAGGATTTTATGCTGAAACTTCAAATAGGAACTTTTAGAACATTCTGGCAACTTAGAAACCCTGGTCACCTTTCCCACCCCACAGAGTTCCCTATTCACCAGCACAGCCTACTACCAGATAACCCCTGTGTTCTTGAGGAGGGCCAGCACTGTCAGAAAACACATTTATGCCTGTTCGTACCAAAAAAAAAAAGAAAGAAAGAAAGATGATGCATAGTTATTTACAAATGATTTAGCAAAGCTTCCTAAATACTGCCCTTGCATGACAGATATAGTTTAACCTCCGTTAATTGCTCAGATACCATCGGTAGGGGGCCTGCATAGGACTGAAGAGGGCTTCATAGTCAGCTGACCTTGGCTCCAGCACTGATCTCTTGCTTTCTGAGGCCCTCACAGGCTTCTCTGAGCCTTGCTTTCCTCACCTGTGTGAAAGTACACAGCAGGTACTCAGTGACTGTGCTCCACGAACTGCTGAGTCACTTCAGGACCTTAAAAGCCATAGCTGCCTAGAGACAGCTATCTTTATCATAAGGTGCCAGGTCACCTCCAAACCTGCCTGGGCCCCTTTAGGCCACACAGGGCACCCACCTTTTCAGAGATGTGTCCCTGGGTGAGGCTGACATCTGACAGCAGAGTGGGCAGATAGATGGTAGACAGTGAACCTGAGTACAACTGAGCAGAGGTGGGTGGGATTCTCCACCTATGTGCCTAAGTGGGTCTGTAAGCTACAGTGGCAGCCAGCCTGGTGTCCAGCCCAAGTCCATGTGCACCCTAGGACTGTGGGGCTCCTGGCTCAGCCCCATCTGTGATGAGTTTGCCCATTATTGGACACAGAGGCTGAAGAGGCTGCAGGAAGAAACCCCTATTAATGCCAGGCACTGTGTGAGGCCCAGTCCCTCACATCATTCCATCCCCACGGCATCAACTCAAAGAAGGAAGGAGGGAACAAACATTTGTGGCATACCTTCCATGGCAGACCCCCTGGAATCCTTTCACGTTATTTTCTCATTTAATCCTGTCAGCCCTGGGAGGTGGACCTTACTCTTCCTGGCTTATAAGTAAGAAGACAAAAGCTCCAGGAGACAATTTACAAGGCCCTGAGCAGTAGAACAAGAATTTGAACTCAAGTCACTTCCCCGTTGTTATATATCTAGGAGGAACAGAAGCCCCCAGGAGACTCCCCCTGGAGAGATGGTGGGCACGATCATTGCACTGGGCTTCCAATCCCTGGTTTCCAGGCCCTATACTTCTTGCTCACCCAGAGCCAGGACCCTGCTGCAGACCCCACACAGGGTCCCTCAGCTTGTCTCTACTGAACTGCAGCTCATGCTTTCCTTAGGCCTGCTGAGCAAGGACGGTTCAGGAGCCTTTACTCTTGTCATTAAGTAGGGTTACTTTGGTGATATGCTACTAGGCACTCCCCTTAATGTTGCTACAAGGAGAGCTGAAATAAGCTGGAGCACTCAGTGTAATAAATACCGATGATTTCTATTAACAGAGAGGCAATTACTGGGCCCAGGGAATCTGGGACACACAGCCCTAGGGAGGATAGAAGAAGAGGAATCGTTTTGATAATTAAATGAGAGTAGAACAAGGCTTCAGCTGGGCTCTATTCTCCTGGACTGATTAAGAAGCTGCTGTTCTTCCTGTCCACACTGATGGTTTCTTTCTGCCCAAAGTGTCCTTGTCTGGCCCTGGGACCGGGAAGACAAGATCCCTACCGACTCTGGGTGGGACAGGCAGAGGGCTCCAGCAGCGGGCTGGCTTACAGTAATACCCAGGCTCTGAACTTGCACACGCTGTCCTGAGCTCTCTGCATCTCCCCTCAGACCCCATCTCCTCCTGACAGGAGCCCCCAGAAGACCAAGCCTGCAGCCTAGAGCAGGAGACTGGAGCAAACCCCTGGCAGCCCAGTGCTGCATTTGTTCCAGCTCTGATACCTCTCCAACCTCAGGAGCTACCATCTTGTTCCTTCCTGGAGCCCCTGGGACTGGTTGTTTGCCCTGGATCTCCTGTAGGCCCAGACTGTGGCTTCTTACCCTGTTGAGGTTTATATAGTAGCCAGACCCATCAGACACCCAGCCTGTACCCAGCCTTATCATGAGTCATGAAGGTGCCATCTACTGAGAGCCTGCAGATGCCAGGCCCTTACATATACGATCTCATTTCATCTTTATAACGATACTGCCAAGAAGATGTTCTTGTCCTCAAGATAAGAACACTGAGACTCTGAGGGACCAACTAACATGTCCAGAGTTACTGGTAAGGGCAGTACTCAGACTCGAACCCAGGGCTGTCTGAACACCTCAGTGCTGTGCTTTTTCAGTTACCATTCCTGGTCTTCCTTCTGGGGAGATGGCATTTATTTAGGAACAAAGCAGGACTCACTACCAACTCTGGTAGAAGACCTACAACACTACTGAAATCACCGTAGAAAAATTTAACGTAAGTTCACCAAGTGACTTTATGTCTGTCCTGTACAGACCAGGAGAAAATTGATTTCAGCAGGATCTAGGTTAGAGCAACCATACAAATAAAATTACAGCTTCATTCCTCTGACCTTAAATAGGATCATTAATTTCATAATCAGCCACCTAGGCTCCTCTCTAAATAAACTCCCTTCCCCATCTTGACAAGTTGCCTCTGACCTCAGAGAAACAGACGAAAGAAGGATTGGTGATGACTAACCCTCATCCCCCAGTGGGCCCCTCTTGGTTGCACTGTACAGAGAATGGTGGGCTTACTGCTGAGATGAAGAACTTGACTAAAGCCACTTACATGGCAAGTATATGCCAAGATTTCCATTTCTGATCTTTCATGGGGTGATGCCAAGGCTCTTAAAGGGCTGCCTAATTTCCATTCTATGTAGTTTCTTGGGACCATGTTTAAGTATACTAAAACTGGGTGATTTTCATGACTGATTTAACGTAAGGTTCCTAGCTATAAGCTTTCAGGGATGGGTGTAAGTGTGTGGAAGACCATGTGGAATCTTCTTCCCTGAGGTTTTTAAAATAGAGGTTTAATCTACCCATATCGAATTAGTTTAAGTCATACTCCAGAGAGGGGATTGGATGATCTCGAAAGAATGCCCTGGTTCTGACTCTGGCATACCCAGGATGTCCTCCAGGGCAGCAGTAGACAGAAGGCTGCTTCGTTGTATCCCGAGGTGGAACCCATGGGGACTGGGCAAAGGTGGCCAGATGTCCCTACTTCCCAGAACCAGTTAGTTGCTGTGATTTCCAAAAATCCTTTTCTGGGCAGAGCTATCATCTTAGGGTGAGCCTTTGATGACATCGAACTGATGCATGTCGAGTTTCATGGTGGTTTCTACTTGAACATGTGAAAGGACTCTGCAAATCCAGCCCCTCCAAGAAAAACCACTGTTGGCCATGTCTTGGCAATAAGTTATTTAGGCCATCACCCTAAAATCAGAAAGAAGCAGTATTTCTTAAAGTATGTATTATGGCCCTCGTTTGAGAAATGAGGAAATTGAGTCTCAGAGAAGTTAAGTCACAGAGTAAATAAGAAGCTAGGCTAAATTCCTAAGCCAAGAATGAAGCTCTTTCTACAAGGATGAAAAACTGAAAATGAATTTCGTACCTCACAACTGTAGAAGTGAACCAAATACTTTAGACCATTATCTGATGTACAATGGGGCTGGCAATATCTGCTGTGTGGCTGTCAAGACACAAATTTTTATTCCACCTTTCGGATCCATTAATGTTCAGTCCTGTGGGTCCTGATCTCATTGGGATGGGAAGGGAACAAAGAGGAAAGATAGCCTCCAACTTGATAACACGGAAGATCTGAGGAACAGGTTACCACTTTCTGTGTCACATCTCTCCTCGTCCTCATTTCCTTCTCTTCTTGTCATATAACTTGTCCTTTGCACACAAATCCCATGAGAATAACATGTTAGTGGAAGAAACTGGGAAGGCTCTGGAGAAGGTGTCTACGTGGCTGCCTGTTTGTGTTTTTGTGCTGGTACAGATGTGAGGCTTTTCTCTGTAATTCCAGGGCCTGCTCCTCACATGCCACAGATAAGAAGCAAACCTTCCAGCTGCCCTGGCCCCTGTAGACACACAGGTGCCCAGCTTTGCAGCAGCCCTCATCCACAACATTGCATTGGAAGCAGTTTGAAAAACTGATCTCTCCATGTGAGAGACTGGATTGGGATTGCTCAAGGTGCTATTATTACTTAACGGAATGATGTGGCATCTGATTGGGGTTTATTCTGTTTGCTCCCTGTTCTGAATCAGTCTGGTCAGGAGAGGCTTTTCCCCCTTTAATTCCAACACCTGCCTTCACCCAGAGGCCAGCCCTGAGGTGTCTGGACGGTGCAGATGGACAGTGCCAACAGACAGCCTGGCCAGTTCTTCCCAGCTTGTGGGAGGACCCTCTGTGCTATGGCCAGACAGGCCTGTCACTGGGACGACCCTCAGGAATCTGTCACAGCTTGTCTCCTTCCTCTTCTGCCCGCTTCACTTTTACCCCAAATCCCAAATGGATCACCCAAATCCCCCTTCTCCATGGACCCCCAACATTGAGTGACTTCTCTCTTTCTACCTCAACTTCCCACACCCTCATTTCCTAACTAGCAAAAATTAAATCCATCAGTGTCAGGAAAAATAGTAAAATACTACATTAAAAAAAAAAAAAGATTTTGTATTAAGTGTAACAAACTCGTATTAACAACACGACCCCTAGCATGTACTGAGTGCCTACTAAGCACAACCTAAGACGTAGATAGTGTTCTCAACCCTAATTTTACAATGAGGAATGTGAAACATGGAGAAATGAAGGGACAGGCAGTGAGGGGCCGAGCCAGAGCCTGGGTCTGCGTGGCCTGACACAGGACCCATGACGCTATGGTCACGGCACAGGTGCTCCTCTGCCCTGTTACCCACGTGGGTCAGGAGTGCAAGAAGCAGGTGGAGCCCTTCCCCTCCCTATTCCTTACCCAGTATTTCTAGCCACCCACAGTCCTCTGCTGACCTGACCCTTTCTTTCCATCCTTCCACCCATTCTTTCTAGGCCTTTCCTAGACACTGTAAGACACTGTAAATTGCCCTCCCTACCTCCACTGCACCTGTGCCTTCCTCTCCTGTTTTTGCTCACATGTGTACTCCCCTACCCCCAGCCCCTCTGGCCCACCTCCTTGTCTTACACATTCATCTGATAAATATTTCCTGGAGCCTGTCCTGTGATTATGAATAAGGCAAGGCTTCCACCCTCTCAAGTCTCTGTCTTTTTTCCTGGACTTCATTGGGTCCTGACTGCACAGTGGGCAGATGTATCCAACATAGGCAAACCTGCTGGGTTAGCATGGGTGCCCTGGCCAGGGACCATGTTTTTGTGCAGTGCTGGCACTCAGGTATTAATAACCACCACCAAGGACTGTTGACAGGCAGGAGGAAAACCAGCCCTGTGGCTTCACAGTATCTCCATTCAGGTTATTTTTAAACAGCTTTTTGCTGTTGCCCCTGGGTTGAAGGACATTGTGCTTGCAGCCAAGTGTCGGGGTCACAATAGACCCTGAGGAAAGGACAATACTAACAATACATTAAGTGGAAATGTTTGCAAAACATATACTTAATTTATTCCCTGGGCCCAGATGTTCATACCCGGAACCTGACTCTAAAGAGGTTTAAGACAAAACTGCATTTCTTCTTTGGGTCAAGGCTCATGGGGCCCTGCCCAGGCCTGCTTTTTATTCTTAGACCTGATCAGACTGAGTATGTATGCCAAGAAGCCAAAACTTGAAAGTGGGAAAAACTAGGAAAGCCTGACAGCCATAGCCCCCACTTGGATGCCTCATACTAGGTGCCTGACCCTATTGCACCATATGAGCTATGGCTCACACAAATGTCCTACATGCACGTTTGACCAACATCCTGGCATAATTTTCTGGCCACTTGAGCACATTCACACGCTGACAGAGCAGTTTCTCCCCTCAGGTCCCTATTGCAAAAAAAGTTCCTCAGAGAGAGCACAATCCATCAACCTGCTTTCTGTGCCCCATGCCAGCCTGGCCCTCATGGCACTCATTTCCTTTTTTTTTTTTTTTTTTTTTTTCTGGTTACTTTTTCATTGGTAGCTATGCAATCCTATTTCTCTCTTTTTTTTTTTTTATGAAATTTATTGACAAATTGGTTTCCATACAACACCCAGTGCTCATCCCAAAAGGTGCCCTCCTCAATACCCATCACCCACCCTCTCCTCCCTCCCACCCCCCATCAACCCTCAGTTTGTTCTCAGTTTTTAACAGTCTCTTATGCTTTGGCTCTCTCCCATTCTAACCTCTTTTTTTTTTTTTTCCTTCCCCTCCCCCATGGGTTCCTGTTAAGTTTCTCAGGATCCACATAAGAGTGAAACCATATGGTATCTGTCTTTCTCTGTATGGCTTATTTCACTTAGCATCACGGTCTCCAGTTCCATCCACGTTGCTACAAAAGGCCATATTTCATTTTTTCTCATTGCCACGTAATATTCCATTGTGTATATAAACCACAATTTCTTTATCCATTCATCAGTTGATGGACATTTAGGCTCTTTCCATAATTTGGCTATTGTTGAGAGTGCTGCTATGAACATTGGGGTACAAGTGGCCCTGTGCATCAGTGCTCCTGTATCCCTTGGATAAATTCCTAGCAGTGCTACTGCTGGGTCATAGGGTAGGTCTATTTTTAATTTTCTGAGGAACCTCCACACTGCTTTCCAGAGCGGCTGCACCAATTTGCATTCCCACCAACAGTGCAAGAGGGTTCCCGTTTCTCCACATCCTCTCCAGCATCTATAGTCTCCTGATTTGTTCATTTTGGCCACTCTGACTGGCATGAGGTGATACCTGAGTGTGGTTTTGATTTGTATTTCCCTGATAAGGAGCGACGCTGAACATCTTTTCATGTGCCTGTTGGCCATCCGGATGTCTTCTTTAGAGAAGTGTCTATTCATGTTTTCTGCCCATTTCTTCACTGGGTTATTTGTTTTTTGGGTGTGGAGTTTGGTGAGCTCTTTATAGATTTTGGATACTAGCCCTTTGTCCGATATGTCATTTGCGAATATCTTTTCCCATTCCGTTGGTTGCCTTTTAGTTTTGTTGGTTGTTTCCTTGGCTGTGCAGAAGCTTTTTATCTTCATAAGGTCCCAGTAATTCACTTTTGCTTTTAATTCCCTTGCCTTTGGGGATGTGTCGAGTAAGAGATTGCTATGGCTGAGGTCAGAGAGGTCTTTTCCTGCTTTCTCCTCTAAGGTTTTGATGGTTTCCTGTCTCACATTCAGGTCCTTTATCCATTTTGAGTTTATTTTTGTGAATGGTGTGAGAAAGTGGTCTAGTTTCAACCTTCTGCATGTTGCTGTCCAGTTCTCCCAGCACCATTTGTTAAAGAGGCTGTCTTTTTTCCATTGGATGTTCTTTCCTGCTTTGTCAAAGATGAGTTGGCCATACGTTTGTGGGTCTAGTTCTGGGGTTTCTATTCTATTCCATTGGTCTATGTGTCTGTTTTTGTGCCACATGGCACTCATTTCCTATGTGAGACAGCTTCTCCCCTCTTGGCTCAGCAGAACCTCAAGCCTGGTATTTACAAACTGAGAGTAACCAGTACAAACTGATAGTGACCAGTGGTCAGGAGGCCTCTTTGATGGTTCAGGCACCACAGGATTGACCGTGGCTATTCCCCATAGCTGCTTGCTTCATATCTTTTCTTTAGCTAAACTTTGTGAGGGAGCCCAGTGTGTAGGGCCATTGTAATAATAACCGCCATTCATTCTCTCTCTGTCTCTCAACAACTTTTTTGAGATATAACTCACATATGGTAAAACTCATCCTTTTAAAGTGTGTAATGCGGTAGTTTTAGTTTTAGTAACAGAGTTATGCAATTACCACCATGAACTTTAAAACATTTTCATCTCCCCAAAAAAGAAACCTGTATCTATTAGCTGTCGCTCCCTATGTATCTCCCCTTCCCCACAGCCCTGGCAACGAGTAATCTTTTGTCCCTGTGGATGTACCTGTTCTGTACATTTCATACACATGGAATCCTACAACATGTGATCTTTTGTGCCTGGCTTTTTTCACCTAGCCCGATGTTTTCGAGGTTCATCCACATTATAGCAGGTATCAGTACTGCATCCCTCTTGCTGCTGAGTAATATCCCACTATATGTATACACCACATTTTCACTCATTTATCAGTTGATGGACATTTAGATTGTTTCCACTTTTTGGCTGTTATGAATAATCCTACCATAAGCATTTACATCCAGGTTTCTGTGTGAATGTGTGTCTTCAGTTTTCTTGGGTACCTAGGAGTGGAACTGCTGGGCCGTATAACAACTCTTTTTAACAATTTGAAGAAGTTAACTACTTTCCGAAGTGACTGCACCATTTTACAATGTGTGAGGGCTTGCCATTCTCTTTGGATATTCACAGCAGCCTTCTAAGATTAGTTACAACTTACATTTAAGGGCACTGAGGCTTAGGGAGGGTGAGTAGCTTGCCTGTTATATCCAAGTGCTCCTCCCTCTGTGACCTACTCCCAAACATTACCCCTGTATCACTGACGAACAACTGCGTTTCTCGCCCTTTCACCTACATGCCTATGTCATCCTGATGAGAGGTCTTTCTGTGTTGCAGGATGTGTCAGGAAATGCTGCATTTCTGGCCTTCACTCCTTTTGGGTTTGTCGTTCTGCAAGGAAACAAGAGGGTCCACTTCATTAAATGGTGAGTATCTTCATTTCCAAAATGGGCTTTTTATACGTCACCAACTGGGGAGGGCTATGGTTCCCACGTCCTTTGTCTGTGATTGGGCAGTTATGGTTCTGAGCCCTCTCCAAAGCCTTGCGTCCATAATGATAACTGATCGAGGTAGTGGTCTCTGCCTAGGGATCCTGTTCTTCCAAAGGGGTGTTCCTGAGAGCCAACAGTCTCTCCAGAGAGACAAAGAGTGTGGAGGGTGATTTCTAGGTAAGATGAAAGACCTGGGGCTGCAGCCAATGTTAGGGAAGCAAAGTCCTTGGGACTGTCCCCCACTGAGGGCCATTGCATCCGCATGGGTGCTTCCTTCCTTACCCACTGGCCTAAAGAAGGAGGGGCTCACCCCTGGGGCAGATAGAAGTTATCCTGCACCCTCCGTAGGCCAAGCCCCACTTTGGGCACTGCCTGTACAAGCATGGATGCTGCTCTATCTCCCTTCTGTCCCTCTTTAGGCTGTAGGTGTCTTCAGCCTCCAGGAGTCACATCCCCACCCTTGCTCCCCTCTCCCTTCCTCCACTCCCATTTCTAGCAGCTAAGAGCCACTACCTCAGCTGAAGCTACTCTGAACTGCTTCCTCTCCACCCTGTGAGTTCAGGGTCTATTCTAAATGGATCTGGGAGCCGATGCAGCACAGACTGGCTTGTTGATGGATATTTGGCTCTCCTGGAGGCCCCTTTTCTGGACCATGCAAACATCTTTCAGCCTCATCAGAACATGCTGTATGTTGTACTAAGCCCCTGTGATTTCTGTACCTTTTCGGCCTTAGACTGCCGAGTCTAAGCTGGCCAACTCTTCCCATGGGCTTGAACAAATGGCTTACCTTACCCAACAGAGCTCGGCTGGGGAAGCTTGCTCCGGTCTTCAGTCCTTTGCCTTCTCCAGAAGAGCTGATGGGGAATCTGAGGACAAAGCTGCTTCCTGGCGAGCTCTCTACTGGGGTTTGCTGCAAGGTGTCTATCTTCTTGTGTCCTCTTGAGCTCCCCCACCAAGCTTGTGGACAAACACCACCTTTCCAACCCCATTGCTCTTGTGCATAATGGTAATTTGATCATCAACCAGAGTGCTAGTGAAACTGCCCCCCACCCCCTACTGCCAGACATGACCACCCAGGTCCCATTCCCCCAGGAAAACAGCCACTTCACAAGGCAGTTTGCTGCACTGAGTAAAAGGGTACACCCCAACCCATCTGTTTGCTAGGCCTTCTGAAGTTGGCCCACTCACTGTGCTCTCTGGGTGACAATGGTGAGGATTTGGGGTCTGCTGTCCAACAAAATACTTTTCACAAAAAGACAATGAGTAGGGTCAGGGCACCGCTCTCCCAGTGAGGAACCCTTGCTTCCTAGATATAGCTGGGTTGTCTGATGTTCCTTAGATGGCCCAGATCCTGGCCCACACTCTGACCAGGCCGCCTGTCTCATGAGGTCCCTGGTAGGAGGCATGTGTAGCTAGAAACAAGTAGGACACACCTGTTCAGGGACCTGGAGTCCCTAAAGTATCCTTCCCCATCCAGAAGCCCTGATGCTCACCTGATTCTCCCACAAACTTTTCATTCTGTGGCTTCTCTCATATCACACTTCTTCAGGAAGTCTGCTTTTCATTGTGTCTCAATTTTAAAATAATAGATGTAAAACCCAACTTCACTTCCAATAGAAACTCTCCCACTTTCCTATCTTTTTGTTGAAGCCTAGATGATCGGTGTGTTCCTTTCCATATTAATCAATTGATATTTATTGTATTCTGTATGTGTATGAGGGTGACTGATTGATTGGGAGGGAAATCAAACAAGGAAGGTATACCATGTGCTTGTATTAGCTCAGAACTGGTAGTCAGAGTTGTGAGCTCTCATACTTACTCACCCATGATTTCCAGGAAACAAGTGACCTTCCTCTGTCCCCTCAGTTTTGGCCAGTAGTAAATTGGGTATGTGGTTGTCACTACCTTTCTGCTACTTCCTAAGATATTGAGGAAATCTCCCTAGAAATTACAAAGAGGAAGAAATGAAGTGGAGACAGATAGGCCTAATCAGACCTTCTTGGGGGTCCCAGTTGGGTACAAAAATAAGGACTCCACCCCCAGTGAGATAGGAGGGCTTTCAGGCTCCAAAGGGCAGCTATGTCAGGCAAATGGAAGAGAAGTAAGGAGTGATCGATCCTAAGGCCTAGTTCTCTGGCTCTCAGGGACATCCGCCTAAGACCCCTGTCATTTTTCCTTTTTGTAAATGTAACCAAGGCTGAGAGCAGTATGTGAAGGTGAGGTCTAAGCTGTGCCATGTACAGTAACCATGTCACTTCTTCTGATTTGTGTCTGTCCCGCGGGTGACGTACCCCAGTATCCTGTTTGCCTCTTTTACTGCAGCCATTCACTGGGCTGGTGGCTTCAAGGATTTTTCTACAAAAACCCCTAAGCCCCTTTCCTGGTCAGTACGCTGCATGACTGTTCCATGTAATCTGTTCTCTCTCTTTGGTATGTTGCCCTGCCCCCCTCCCTGAGATCGTTTGACATTTGTTTGCATTAAACTGCATTTTCCATCCAGTGGCACAGTCACCTGAAAGACTCAACTCCCTCAGAACCTGGTTGCATTGTTTTTCATTATTTGCTGTATCTTGAACTTTGGCCTCATCAGCTACCTGTGGCATCTTACATTTGACAGTCCCATCCAGATAATGCACCTGCATTATGAACCAAATCCTGAAATGGCCCGGGACCTCTCAACCTAGACTTACTTCCCATACAAACATTTCCCTTTTACAGCCACTGTTGATGAGCCCGAAATCCTCCTATCACCCTATTATTATGGTGTGATTGACCAGAAAACTGTGGATTGAACTGTTTCAGCAACTGTTCTCTAAAGCCACTGCGCTGCTGTCTTGTTTCAGTTCTAATTTTGGCTAAAACTGTGTCTGTGCCTGGAGCCCCTTCCAGTCAGGGTGGGCTGTGCATCTACGAGACTTAGCTGTGAACAAGCAGCCCACGACAAGGTGACAGGTGTTCTCTTTGTGCTTGTAGGAATGAGGTGACCAAGCTGAAATTTGAAGGAAAGACTTTCTATTTATACGTAAGTCAGAAAGAGGTGAGTGGTGGCTTCTTTCTCTTCAGGGAGGGCTGGGGCACTGGGTGGTTTCTGATGGCCAGGGCTCAACCAAAGTGGCATATCCAGGTTAGAACTAAGCCACCTGAATGAGAAGCAGAGACCTGGAGCTGAGGGATGGAGAAATGGCCAGGCCCTGGAGCCCAGGACTTCCTCAGGGATGCTAGTGACACCCGGAGGTTCCATACCTCCAAGAAATGCAGACAGTGAAAGATTCTTTTGCTTCTATAGGAGCATTCCAAGGTAACAACTTTTTAAAAGGAAGTAGAAAATGCAGACGACAGGAGCACTTTCTCTGTGGAGGGCTCTCTTGGTTTTGAGTCTGTGGCAGCTGAGGCTTATTGTGATTAGATCTGCCCAGTGTGAACTTAGTCATTGAACTGAGCTCTGCCCCAGCGGGTCCTGCAGGCCTTCTCGTCCAACTGGCCAGCTGCCAGGAAGTCCCTTCCCCTATCTGAAACCTCTTCCTGAAGTCCTGGGGAGCCCTCAGACAGCCCAGGGGTCAGGGTCCTGGCCTACTTCATCCTTCGCTTCTCCACCTGCGCTCAGCTGTTTCTATGTGGGATTTTTTTGTAGGAAAAGAAAATTATTCTCACATATTTTGCTCCAACTCCAGAAGCATGCAAGCACCTTTGGAAATGTGGAATCGAGAACCAAGCCTTCTACAAGTGAGTGGACACATGTGATGGGGACTATCTTTATCAGAGCCAGAGTCATAAAAGCTACTTTTTAGAGGAATCATGGGCAGGAAAATTTGAGAAACACTGAGAAAGGAGACATAAGATGACAAGGCTGGCACTCCTTAATAAAACAGACCCCTTTCTGGATGTCTGTACTCCCAGGATGGATAGAGCTGAGGTCAAGGAATGTGTTTCAGCAGAGATACCCGAGGGATCTACTTTGTGATGTCCTTGCACAGCTCCCAGTGGCAAAGCAGCGAGGGGTCTTTTCAGGGCAAAGCTTGGGCCAAAAATAGCTCACAGGTACCTGACTTGAATCAGGTTGGCCCTGCAGAGCCATTCAGAGCCATAGAAGGCCCAGAGTACAACGCTTCATGAAGGAGCAGCAGGTGCAGCCCAGGGCAATTCCCTAAGCCTTGGGGAAACTCTGGGGCTTGCTCCCCAGTGGGTGCCCTAGTGCTGAGTTGGGGTTAATGCCGGAACTTCCCAGTGTGCCACTGCCAGAGGTAGTGCCAGTGACAGAACAAGTGCCCAGGAGCCTGAGTGGGGTAGCTGGAAGAAGGGCAAGGACTTGTCTGTTAGTGAAAAGTCAGCTTTGGGGCAAAAGCAAGAATTTTGATTATCACAGGATTTGTAAAGTATATGAGGTTTCTGTGCTATTTTCTTTGATTAAGAAAGTGGTTATAAAGGCATTAGGGAACAAATAAATAGCCCATTGAGAAACTGGGGTGATGGCAGATAATTGTTTCCCTAAAACCCTTGGTCTTGTTTTTAAAATAGAATGCAATGATTTATGATTTAATAAGCTAGATCTTAATCAGGAAAACATAAGACAAAGTTTGTGGTATATTCTGCCTCTGACAAGCCATAGTTCTCCCTCCAGTAACCTCCAGGACCCTGAAGAACTTCTCTGAGCTAGAGGGGCACCATCCTCCTCCCCAGGGAAAGGCATTGCTGCCTGCTGGCTGCTACGGGGTGTGGGCTGGCAGAACTGGGCCTCCCTCATCTAGGGCCACAGCTCCAGAGGCTGTTTCTTGGTCAGGCTTTCTGAATTGCTTAATAGTTTCTATGCATTTGATACCAGAATCAGGGATGAACTGAATGGGCAGCCTGAATTATAATCTGAGTCGGCTTCTTTCATTTAAGAAGAGGACACTCAGAAAAGGCTGCCACATGGTCAAATTTCCCTCCTGTTCAGTCCATGGCTGTCTGAGAGAAGCCAAGAAAACATGTCAGCACCATTTTTGGAGACCTTTGTTTTTCTGTTTGTGTCATGGGAACAGAACTGTGCTTCTGAACCTGTGACCAAACTCAGTTTGAGTCGTTCTGTTAACAAATCCCCACACCTAACTAGCCCTACCAAGACCCACACTGGAAACTGAGGCTGTTTTTCACATTTCTACTGATTACTTGATGTTCTCTAGTAAGTGTTAAAAGCCTCTAGCCTGGGTCAGATCCCCAATTATGCCAAGTCTTAGCAGCAGCCACTTTGGCATCACTCTGAGCACGTTTTACACACAAATCCCTGGCACTGCCTTTGGCCTAGTGCTTTGAAAGAAGCCGGGTCAGACTCAAGGACATGTTCAGGCAGGAGGGCAAGTAGGCTTACAGACTCACAGAGCCCTGAGACAGGTGCACATGGTCTCCCAGGAACTGCTATTCATGGATTTTGGGGACAACTCCCTACATACTGACTGCCTGCTCACGACAGAGGCTTCAGACCCAGATCAGTTCCTGGCTAGATCAGCACTACAGGCACCTCAGGGCATGTTGTAAGCTGAGTCAGTTGGGTTGGGAGGCCTCACTCTGGGCAGCTCTGCTCAGCTTCCTTTATCTAAGGGTGAGAGGGCCATCTGGGATCAAAGAAGTCACCTAAGAGGATATTTTACAGTGCCCATGGTCTTCCAGAGTCTCCACACCAGCTGTCCACAGCCTTGAAAGTGATATTAATAGGTATTCTGGGAGAAGAGGGATGATTCCAAGTTCAAATAAAAGATGGAACTTGTATTAAAGTTAAACTAGTTTGTCCATTTCAGGACTTCTTAGAGTCTTTACTATGCTAACCTACTTTAGGACTCTCCAAAAGGGAAATGGAATAGGGAGGGCAGCCCCTACTCTCTCCTCTGCCCACAATTACCCAGACATGGAATCATCAAATACTAGGACTGGAAGGGACTCCTGAGGTCAAGTAGTCCCAGCTCCGTCATCCTGTAGATAAAACAACTAAAACTAAGGAAGAAAAAGAAATTTGCCCAAGGTCATACTGCTAACAAGTGTCCTGGGATTTGACAGGCAGCATTCTATTATTCCCCCAGGCCATCACCTCTAACATTTATTCTCAGTCCCCCTGGCCAACCCCATGAAGCACTCTTGGGGAGCCCTCGCTCTCCTGACATGAAAATGGGTTTCAACATGACTGTCCCCAGCACTGAGGCTGTGAGCAAACCCTCAGGTCCTAAAGGAGAGTCAGAGACAAGCCAGACTGTGAAGGTCCTTTTCCTGAAGAGTTTCCTCAAGTAGCCTTTGGAAGGAGCTGGGAATGCGCTGCCTTAGCCCATGAAGCAGTTGCAGGCCATCTGTCACACTGGACTTTGCCTTGCTGCAGGCTGGAGAAGTCAAGCCAAGTCCGCACAGTGTCCAGCAGCAATTTATTCTTTAAAGGGAGCCGGTTTCGATACAGGTAAATAGTGACAGTAAGTAACTGTTATGGACCTATTTGTAGACCCCTCTCTGGAGAACAGTGGCTCAGTGGTCCTTATCCTTGAGAACAAAAGAACTGGGAACCTCCAAAAAAGCCTGAGGTTTCTATCCAATTCTCCTTGTCTCCTAACCCTTTGACTATTTCTTTCCTTCCCTGCCACAGTTTGTCTGCAGGGCTTAAAATATATATCTTCTTCTGCCCTCACAACAGCAGTGAAATAAGAACTGTACCAGTGATTCTTTTCATGTCTGTCTAAAGATTTTTTTTTTTGCAATATTTCTGGAACATGCTGGACAATGAGCAATCATTTCTAAATGAAAATGGAAGATACCAAAGACTCCAGAGATAGTTCTCTAAGCTAAGCTATCAGGACATGTAAGAACTTAACCTAGCAAGCCAGCTTTTTTCAGTGACCTAAACATTGGGAAGGACTAGGCCAAAATGGCCATTGCCCAGTCATCCAAAGTATCTGAAATCTTAGACAGGAGCCCAGTGCTGGAACACCGTCTAATCCCTTTCTGTTTGTTTTATTATACTATTTATAGTGGCCGAGTTGCAAAGGAAGTAATGGAGTCGAGTGCAAAGATCAAACGGGAGCCACCAGAAATACACAGGTAGGCTGCCAGGGACTTACCCCCAAAACGAGTTGCAGTTCAGATCTCAGAATCTCCAAAAAGGCAGCAGTTCCAGTACTATGACCACTCTGGACACAATGGCTCACAAAAGGGAAAGGAGAACACGATAGGAAAGTTCCCCATCTCAGCTAAAAGCATGGGGAACAGTCTAGGCACCTGCATGGCTCAGTCGGTTAAGTGTCCGACTTCGGCTCAGGTCACGATCTCACAGTTCGTGGAGCCTCGCATCGGGCTCTGTGCTGACAGCTCAGAGCATGGAACTTGCTTCAGATTCTGTGTCTCCCTCTCTCTCTGCCCCTGCCCTGCTCTGTCTCTCTCTCTTAAAAATAAATAAACATTAAAAGCATGGGGAACAGTCTAACCCTGGTATCCCTGAGCCTTGATGAAGAACGAGGGAGGGCACAGTACCCAGTACCACCTTCCTGGATACTTCTCTGTGTCCTCCCATATCCTAAAAGTGGCCATAGACCACGGAGGGCATGTCCAAAATGCAAGATTGCCTTGTTTCTGGAATCAACCAATTACAGAAAGCCAGGGATCACCCCACAGTCCTGTCTCACTAGGTCTAAAATAGTTTTGAGATCCTTGCTTCAGGTATAACTGTACATCTTGCATATCTCCTAAACCTAATAATATCCAGAAAGAATATTAGCCAGGACAGCTAGGGTTCATCAACCAGCTTGACCTCTGGGAATGGGAGCATTATTACTGCCTTCACACGGCACCCCTTGGAGCAGCAGTCTCTGTCAGCAGTCAGAGGAGGCTGCCATATGGGTTTTCAGGCACATTTTCAGGAGTCCTGGGGCTCTACTCCCTGACAATCCTGCCCAGAGAAGAGAGGCACCACTGCTACACTAAAGCAAGGTTCAGGTGGGTCTGGGATATGAGGAGGTGGATGAATTTGAAGCAGTGTCTCTTATGGGGATCCAGGGACTAAAGACAAAAAAAAAAAAAAGTTTTAAGATTTTTTTAAATAAACAAACTTAACAGAGCCAGGCAATTCTAGTAGCTACTCCTCAACTCTGAGTCCTGATCCCATCTGTTGTGTGCACTGAATTAACACAGTTCTCTTTTCATTTAACCTCAGAGCAGGGATGGTTCCCAGCCGCAGCTGTCCCTCCATAACCCATGGCCCAAGGCTGAGCAGTGTCCCTAGGACCCGGAGAAGAGCTGTTCACATCTCCATCATGGAAGGTGAGCAAAAGCTCTGGAGATGACCACAGGGTTCCTCCAAGTTTTGACTTGGACCCGTTCCTCTCAGGGACCTTGAAAAGAAGTGAATGCAGCAGAGACAGCAGCACTTTTCTCCAATGGACGGGAGAAGGTTTTATGTAGTGGATGGGAACACCAGCTAGGTTTCAGGTGAAGGGTAATCCCACCCAGCCCTGCTGAGCTGTAGTCCAAGAGGGGATTTAGATCTGAGAGTGTTGGGGTAGACCTCTGGGAGGCTATGTATGTTACATATGCCAGGTTCCTTGCAGTTCTGAAATTGCTTTCCATCAAGAGGCTTTTCACTTGTTTTTCAGATCAGACCAGTCTCCACAGGTTAAACAATCAAGGTGACTGAGGCAGTTAACCAAGAAATGAAAAACTCTTGGTTCTGAAGCACTCCTGTATTTGCTACCACCTTCTATTTCAGTTGTAGAAAGCTCTCCTCTTGCTATCTGAATTCTTTAATGTGATCTCATGAAATCTAACATGCCTCACCTCTCTCTACCCTTCCCTCCCTTTGGAGGAGGCTGCGGTGGGGTGGAGTGGGGTCGGGGGGAGGCGCAGGGAGACAAAGTCTGTGTATCTTCACTGAACTACATATTGCAGTAGCTAAGGCTGATACCTCTCTAGTCCCTGCGTAGTTAATATTGTTAAGAGACTCTCAGAATATTGGCCTCATTGTCACTGACTGACCTGCCCCCAGGCTGGATATAGGTATAAGTCGAGTGCTTTTACTCCCAAAGATGGATGTTTTTGTAGGATCACAGATCTCAAGCAGCAGCGAACAGCAGCAGGTTTGCTTCAAACCTATCCTGGAAGGTGGGGAAGGAAGACTTTTTGCCCTTTCTGTGGGAATGCTGATGAATGAAAATAACCACGTAGGTTAGGAAGGACATCATTCTGCTGCTCCCCTGTGAGGATCATGGGTTTGTGTTTAGGATTTTATGTGTCCCTGACTTTGCATTACCTAAATCTGGTATAGAACTACAGTCTAGGGGTTGAGAACCCTGGCTGAGAAACCACATCAAGTACCTTAATTATTTGAGTATGTTAGTTGTTCTTTTTGATTTTTGTTTTGTTCTGTTTTTAAGTTTATTTATTTACTTAGAATCTCAAACACCCTAAGCACAGAGCCCAACGTGGGACTTGAACTCCTGAACCGTGAGATCATGACCTGAGCCAAAATCAAGAGTCGGACGCTCAACTGACTGAGCCACCCAGGTGCCCCAGTTGTTCTATTTGTAAAGTAGGGATATCTTCCTTGTGTCCCCATTGAGTTGTGAGGAAGCTGATGTACATGGAAGTACTTGAAAGAGATTAAAGCACTGGGGAGCCTGGGTGGCTCAGTCGATTAAGTGTCCAATTTCAGCTCAGGTCATGATCTCGCGATCTGTGAGTTTAAGCCCCATGTCAGGCTCTGTACTGACAGCTCAGAGCCTGGAACCTGCTTTGGATTCTGTGTCTCCCTCTCTCTCATAAATAAACATTAAAATAAAAAATTTTTAATAGAGATTAAAGCATTTACTGGACAGGCAGCAAGCATAATGCAAAGAGGCCTGATCAGGAAGTAAAAGGTGAGATTCAAATCAGAGCTCACCATGTATTTTTCTGAGCCTGTTGCCCCCACCCTAGAGTGCAGTGTGGATGTGGGAGGGTGCCTTATGAACTACGAAGCATAATCACTATGCAAGATGTGAAGTTATTGAGGTCTGTCATCAGACACAGCCTCCTGGCTTTTCCTCTGGTCTTAGGTTGAGCAGGAGAATGGAGCACAGTTCTCTCTGACCCTCTTCTTGTGGGGTGTTCATCTAAGGAAAGTAGAATGAATTTCTTCTCTTTTGAGGAAACATAACTTTCTCCTCTCCTTGTGGCCCTTCTTTCCATCCATCCTGAGGTCTAAAGCCACCAGGTTCATCCCAAAGCTCCTGCAAAAAGTCAGGACAGCTGTCCTTCTAGAGAAAAGGTCACCCTCTGAAGGAAGCTGGCACTAATGCCGGTATAGGGAAGAGCCTCGTGCATTTGTTCTCCAGCATATGGAAGAATGTCCACTAAAACCCAGGTTCCCAGAAAAGGGAAGACTGAGGCTATCCATGTGGGAATACAATACGTTTGTAGTAGCCACAAAGCAGGGTTGGCAGAACAACTCAAAGGCAGGAAGCCTGTCCTCAAGCTCCCCCAAGACAAGCTATGAGGCTGCCTCAGTTCCCAGCCAGCTCTGCCTGTCTTCTCCCACTGCAGCAGCAGTAGGCTCTTCAGCATCTGAAATAGTCCTCTTTGCTTGTAAAATGCCAGGGGAGGAATGCAGCAGGAAAAGGCCACCAAAGAAGCTATTAAAGCAGAGACTTCTAGGGCCAAGGCACACCCTCACAATCTCAGCCTCCTAGAACTTCACACCTGGCAAATTATAGCACAGCAGGCTCCCACGTGCTACTCGGAGCCAAACTGCTGCTTACACCCCACGCCTGAGGCTGCCTGTGGACAAGCACAGCCTTCATCCCCAGTCATGGCCTTCAGCCTGGAACCCAGTAGATTCGGGAGGGCACAGGCAGAAGCAGCTAAGAACTGCCCCAGCAGGAATGACACTAACAGGCTCAGAGTGAGGAGAGGCAGATGGACATCTGGTTTGGGTGTGGGGAAAAGAAAATGATTTTAGCATTTAATTTACTCTATCGGTCAGGGATTATCAAGACTGGGGAAATAAAGAATGGATTATTTCCCAGAGAGTTGAGCTACACCATCTCTCAAGAGGGATTTTGCCTTTAAAGCACCCAGCAAACAAAGCTGACCCTCACTGTCCACCCAACCAGGCAGAGAAGGGCTGAGTGCAGCATGATGGGGGCCTCAGAAGAAGGGTGCTAACCAAAACTCCGAGGAAGTTATGGACATTTGAAATTGGTTCATAGTCCATCAGAGACTGTCTTTCCTATATAGTCCATATGGCACATACTACCACAGAAATGATTTGCCTTTTCCAGAGGGAAATATTTGTTTACTATCTCTAAAACAACGGGAAAATTGCAGGGGCACCTGGGTGGCTCAGTCGGTTAAGCGTCCAACTTGGGCTCAGGTCAGGATTTCACGGTTTGTGAGTTCGAGCTCCACGTCGGGCTCTGTGCTGACAGCTCGTAGCCTGGAGCCTGCTTCCGATTCTGTGTCTCCCCCTCTCCTGCTTGTGGTCTAGGTCTCTCAAAAAATAAATGTAAAAAAAATTTTTTTAATAAAAATAAAATGGGAAAATTGCAAAAACATTAATATAATGCTACAATACAAATGAAACTATGTGATTCCAATGAGCTGGGATCCTTAAGAAGATAACTGCACACTGCTTGGCCTTCCCCTCTGCCCTCAGGGATGCTGAGATACCACATGTTATTAGCACAGGATTGACCAGAGAGGATGCTCAGGTATGTTGGTTCCTCTTATCTGCTGCACCCTGAGGGTTGGCTCAGCAACAGAAGGCCCAACAGTGTACAGCCCAGCGGAGAATGGGACACACTCCGTTTCCGGCCCCAGAGCTGACACCTCACACTTCAGAGCCACCCAACCCAAAGCCAAATGTCTTTATAACTTCACATCCTGCATTTTCTGGAACTATGTGATTCTCCATACCCTGTGGGATTGTTCTTTGCCCTCTCTACACCTGACTCTGAGAAGTCTGGGCCCTTACACAGGCCTCCAGGAAACAGCCACATTGCTGGAGAAGCATTACTTTTTATGGCTCTAAGTGCTTCTGACTGAATCCAGTCCACTGATAATGTCAGCCTCTCAGAGTTGTTCGTTCCCTGAAGCTCAGCCTACTTTGTCTCCAGAGCTGACATCCTCTCTCCAGCACGGGAGGCACTGTAAAGGAGCTGCCATGCATGAGGTCAGCAAAAATCCTTTGTCCCTAGTTGTTTTTCCATCCTTTGCCTCTGTATCTCCCCTGCCTGGCTGGTTTCCTTGAAGAGATCAGCTGGTTTCCACTGAAGAAGTATCTGCTTTCCTGGGCGACCATGGGCAAGAGTCTGATTAAGATTCACACCAGAGTCCGAGTTCAGCTCCGGTTGACTAATCATTGCCTTCGGCCACTAAGTGTGCGCATACTGAGGATGGGGCCCCGGCTCCAGGGGAGGCTCCTGACCACTGTGTCCGCTGGCCCACAGGGAGCCACCTCTGGGCAAGGCAAGCAGCTGGAACATATCCAAGGTAAAAAAGAATCCTCTGTTTTGCTGTGCCATTTGCCAGATCCCACCCACCCACGGTACCCACCCCCTCCATCCCACAGTAACAGGTTTGATGAAGGGGATGGGGTGGGTGGTGACTTCTAGTGAACCTGAAGTTTTGTACAAGACTAGTCTGACATACATACAGGTGAGGTCTGTTGAGGGAACAGAAGACTAACATTTACTGAGTAATTTTGTTTGTCTAGCAGTCTACTAGAAATGCATACATTTCCATTATCTTATTTACCGAGAGCACCAACAACTTATTATAATGTGGTTTCTGATGTCCCTCTGATCTGTTCTTTCTAATATAACAGCCTTTGCCTCTCTCCTTCCCCTCCAAGCTTAGGGCTGAATAGTAGGCTAAGCTGAAATGCACTGAAGTGGCTTCAGCAGCTAAGCTGGTCATACTGTGGAAGATCTGACAGTCATAGCTGTCTTTGTGAGGGGACAGCCTCTAGAAAGGGTATGAGGATTATGTGGAATTTAAGAAACAAAACAGATGAACATATGGGAGGGGGGAAAAAAGAGAAAGAGAGGGGAAACAAACCATGAGAGACTCTTTTTTTTTTTTTTTTTTAATTTTTTTTAACGTTTTATTTATTTTTGGGACAGAGAGAGACAGAGCATGAACGGGGGAGGGGCAGAAAGAGAGGGAGACACAGAATCGGAAACAGGCTCCAGGCTCTGAGCCATCAGCCCAGAGCCTGACGCGGGGCTCGAACTCACGGACCGCGAGATCGTGACCTGGCTGAAGTTGGACGCTCAACCGACTGCGCCACCCAGGCGCCCCATGAGAGACTCTTAAAGATAGAGAACAAACTGAGGGTTGATGGGGGGATGGGCTAGATGTGTGATGGGCATTAAGGAGGGTACTTGTGATGAGCACTGGTTGTTGTATGTTAGTGATAAATCACTGAATTCTATTCCTGAAACCAATATTGCACTGTATGTTAACTAACTAGAATTTAAATAAAAATGGAAGGAAGAGAGGGAGGAGCAGAGGAGCCAACACATGTGTGATCAGGGCCTCAAGATTTGTTTTATCAGGAATTTATTAAACATTCCCAGGTTCATATTCCTCATGCTGCTTGTGCAAATGCAGGAATAAGGGGAAAAAACTGGGGGGAAAGGATCAAAGGAGCATCAAGAGCACTGGAACAAGGGGCTGGCTCTTAACTTCACATTATTTCACAACAGTTTCTTGGGCAACTGGGACCTAAATCTAAAGTAGGTGTAAGATGTTGACTTAATTCATCCAGGCCCAGAATCCAACTACATGATCATTAGCACCAGGAAATAGAAAGAGGCTTGGAGTCCATCCTTACCTTTGCCATCACCAACCAACCACATGACTTCAGGCAAGCTCTGTAACCTCTTGCTTTCATTACTTCATGGAAAGATAAAATGAAAGCACTTAAAAAAGTTTAAAATAGTATACAAATGTAAGATTTTAGCACAAGGGGGTAAAAAATAAAACCAGGACCATGAGGAGCTTCTGAAAGCAGAAGCTGAAAGCTGTGGCAAATATACTTACTGATGGTGACGTGATGGGGAGACTAGGTGGCTAGCAGGGGGCTGCTGTTCCTGCCCCAACCCACCCCACATTTGTCACCAATCCCAGGATTTGTTCCTCTGGAGAATCCTTAACTGTGTTGATGGGCTCCAGCAGGCTGAGCAGGCAGACTGCCTGGGAGCAAATGGCTACTAAAGAGACCCAAACACAACTCACTACTTCTGAAAGGTTACTGCCACCTTTTAAGAGAGACCTTTGGGCGGGGAGTGGGGGAGGGCAGCGGCGCCTGGGTGGGTCAGTTGGTTAAGCATTTGACTCTTGATTTTGGCTCAGTTCATGATCTCACGGTTTGTGAGACCAAGCGCCACATAGGTCTCTGGGCTGACAGTGCAGAGATTCTCTCTCTACCTCTCTCTCTGCCCCTCCTCTGCTTGTGCTCTCTCTCTAAATCAACATTCAAAAAGTGAGAGAGAGACCCTTGGGCTTATGAAGCTAGCCCTAATCAACCCTTATTTGGTCAAACCTTTACATAGCTGGGAATCTGATCTAGTCTGCAGCAATTCAGGGTCAATTTCAGAGCAACAGAAGGGAACTGGCTTCTCTTACCATAGGCCACAAAGGCAGGGAGAGTCAGAGCCACTCTGGCACCCCAAAGATAGCCAGGAATGAAAATGCAGACACTGAACCTGAAACAAGAAGCCATTTCCTCAAGAGCATTGTGATGTGGGCCATACTCGGTGACTCCAGGCCCACATCTTCTAGCCTCCATGGCTACTATTTAGTTGAGGGAGTAACCACCTCCTGTTTTCTGCTACCAGAGACTGAGCACTGTAAAGAGAGATATGTTCCATCTGAAAAAGTAGAGAGATAATGGGTAGTTTTAGGGGGTCGGAGAAGACTTTCTCCTGACCATTGTAAGAGAATTTCCACCCTGACCCAACAAGATGTTCTCAGAGACCACTCTGCAGTTTGGAGTGTGTAAAGATGGGGATGTTTCAGCCTACAGTAGACCCAGCTCATTCTAAAGTAAAAAAAAGGAGCCACTAGCCAAGGGCTATTCCCCTTCTCCATCAGAAAACACTTAGGAAGAGGGGTGCCTGGGTGGCCCAGTTGGCTAAGTATCTGACTATTGACTTCGGCTCAGGTCACATCTCTAGGTCAAGAGATCAAGCCCAGAATTGGGCTCTGTGCTGAGTGTGGAGCCTGCTTGGGATTCTCTCTGTCCCTCTCTCTCTGCCCTCCCCTGCTCATGCATGCACATGTGTATGTGCACATGCACACTCTCTCTCAAAAATAAACATTTAAAAAAAAAAAACCACTTAGGAAGAGCAGATAGGGTTTTAATGTCCCCTAAGATTAGGACAGCCAGAAGTGGGAGGCTGAAGAGACAGAGCACAACTGCAGAAATCCAAAAGATGACCTCATGAACTCAAGGAGCTGCATGCTGGGTTGTTAGAAGGGCACTCAGCTCCAGAATCAGTATTTCATGAGCCCTAGTGAAGGAAAACAGTCTTTTCCTCCCCATTCCTGCCTCTTAAGACCCTCAGCCCAAGAGGGAGACTTGAGCTCCCTGAAATGTGGCCCCAGCTCTGAATCAGGGATGGTATGCAATTCAGAATGTCTTTCAATTGACGTCAAAAGCAGGAAAGGCAGAATCTTTGACAAATCTTGCCAAAACCCTACGTAAAAAGAAAAAAACCTCCAACCATGGCCCCTCTGATGTCTGCTGCTTCTCTTATCCTCTTCCTGATACATCAGAACAGCATGCAGCAGCCACTGTCACGTGAAGTGTACAGGGGGGCTTCCTTCCAAGATTTTAGTTACCATATAAAACAGAATGGGTGCTGCCTCCACCAGACAGCAAAGTGTGCACAGGGACCCAGAAAGCCTTCTCACGTTCCTTTTGCATTTCCAGGCCTCGAGTCCCTCCGGGACAGTGCCCATTCCACGCCAGTGCGTTCCTCCTCCCATGGGGACACCTTCCTGCCTCATGTGAGAAGCAGCCGGGCAGATAGCAATGAGCGAGTCGCCGTGATTGCAGACGAAGCCTACAGTCCTGCAGACAGTGTGCTGCCCACCCCTGTGGCTGAGCACAGCCTGGAGCTGATGTTGCTTTCCCGGCAGATCAATGGGGCCACCTGCAGCATCGAAGAAGAGAAGGAGTCTGAAGCCAGCACTCCAACAGCTACAGAGGTGGAGGCCCTTGGGGGAGAGCTGAGGGCCCTGTGTCAGGGGCACGGCAGGCCAGAGGAGGAACAGGTGAATAAGTTTGTTTTAAGTGTCCTCCGTTTGCTCCTTGTGACCATGGGACTCCTCTTTGTTTTGCTCCTCCTCCTGATCATCCTTACCGAGTCTGACCTTGACATTGCCTTTTTCCGCGATATCCGCCAGACCCCCGAGTTTGAACAATTCCACTATCAATACTTTTGTCCCCTCAGGCGATGGTTTGCCTGCAAAATCCGCTCAGTGGTGAGCCTGCTCATTGACACCTGAGAAGGCATGACTCCTCCCAATAACTAGCCAGGTGGACCAAGGAGCCCGGCTACCCATTCCCAGCAATGGGACCCATCGCGGAACCATCGGCACATGTACCAAGTCCTCCTCTCATGACTCAAAGTCCACAGCCTAGGAGGGTCATTTCCCAGAAGAAAAAGAGGATAGGCTCATGCCCTATCTAAACAAACTGGGAAAACTCATTTCCTTCAGAGGTTCTTTCAAGAAAGGCTCAGCGACTCTGTTTCTCATCTTCCCGATTTGCAGGATAATTTTTGGTTTTGAATTTTGATTTTTCATAGATGTGTATTATTTTGAAAGTATCAAATAAAAATAATTTATTTTACTATTACGGATTATCGCAGTAGTGTCACCTAGCAGATGGGACACTAGTTGAAGACTAGAGAGCTGTCGTCTTCTGTATTGTGCGGGAGCTTTCCTACTGGGCTCCAGTAGGCTCATCAGTGCAGCCTCAGCAGCACAGGCCAGGGGTCTGGACAATGGGAACTATCTGTAGGTTTTCCTGCCAGACGAGATTTGAAAAAAGTAAACATCCATGTAGAATGATTAAATGGAAAGTTGCTTCTTATGATGGTCTGAGTTGGATTTTCTTTTCCTTTTGTTTTTTTCAAATCTGAGCAGAGTGGGCATCTGAAGGGACCACCGCTACCGCAGCAGCAGCAGCAGGGGTGGGGTAAGTCTGTCCCCTTAGACTAGAGATCCTAGTGGGCATCGCCATGAGTTTTATATAATGAACTTAGACTTCTGTGATTTTTTTTTTTCCTGAAGAACCTCAAGATTTTTATAGTGCTTCAGAGACATTAGTTGAATTCAGTGGTGCCTGAGATAAGACTGTCAGAAATGTCGGACAAAGTGTAGTTAACAGAAACGAGAACTTAGGTACCTAAGAAACTGTTGAGATTCAGAGAGCAGTACCTATTTTGTACCCCCCCCCAAAAAAAAACTATTTCAATTTATATTTTAACAAGATGTTATTTTCTTATCAATTCATATTTTGTTTTTACTTTATGGATTAAGAAAATAGAGCCTGATGAACTAAATGATGCAAGAAAGAAACTAATCTTGAGAATGAAAAGCTTCAGAAAAGAGAATTCCAAGATCAACAAAGAGCCTTGGAAGGGACCAAGAAAAGGATTTCTTTAAATAGGCATACTAAAAGATGCCTACAAAAGAAAGAAAGCGAACGTGGCAGAAACCAACAATTAGATGTAGAAATACTGCCCCCTAGGGTCATCCTCTGCATCAGGAAAATAAGAGTTGTAGGAAAGTATTTGCCATTCTTCCTGAGGGAAGCTGTGGAAGCATGCAAAGCATAGCATGTGAAGGCTGAGTGTGGGGTCCAAGGCCCAAGCTCTGCAACTCTTAACAACCACTCACATACAAGATCTCGTTTTCATCTCAGGGAGAGATTTCTAAGTCATCTGGGGCCTGAGGACTTATTTAAGGATAGTCTGTAGACATATTCCTGGGACCCACACAATAGTGGAGTGGCTGCTAACATCACGTGATGTTGGGCAGCCCCAAATGCAGAACAGGATGAGTCGAAGATTTGCTCTCCCCTAATTTTTCCCCTGAAATAGCAGAATCATGTCCATGTACAGAGTATAACAGACATGGAATTGACAGGGGGTGCAGGGTGGGGGGAGTGGATTGTACAATTCTAAATGCCCTTTCATCTAGACCAGGGGTTGGCAAACTTCTTCTGTAAAGTGTCAGATAGTACATATTTTTTTTATTTTGGTTTTGTGGGCCATACTCTGTGGCAACTACTCAACTCTGCCATCATAGCACAAAAACAGCCATAGGTAATACATAAACAAGGAAACATGGCTGTGTTCTATAACAGTTTATTTTTAAAAAGACAGCTGAATTTGGACCACAGGCCATAATTTGCCAACCCCAATCTAGACAATAAAACTGCTCCTTACCAGTATGTTAGCAGAAAGGGGGTCGGCTCTGCTCCCATTCCTGACTTGCTAAAGGCCCAGGACCATTTCCCAGTGGAGGCACTGGGGTTGCTTGTTTAAAGGGTGCTTGAACAACCAACCAGCAAAGAGGTAACTGATGCCAAGATGAGCAAGATCAAGTGTTTAAATGCTAAAACTCCACCAGAAGCTAAGAATGGAAGAGGAATGTCTGATCATTTCCATACCAGCGACAATTAGGGCAGAATTACAAACATCTATTTACCAAGTGACAAGACAAACTGAAGGAGATCCTAGTAAAACTTAGGGATCACTTAGAACCAACTATCCACTGCCACTTGTCATCTACACAGGAAGGCTTTATTTAGCACAGGACTGAAGTGAAAAGTAGACTCAGAGATGAAAAGGCTGTCAGGAGATAGGGGGCTGGTTTTAACCTGGATATCTACTGTCTTATGCAACATAGCAGATTACCTTTTAGTGTAGTGTTCCTACCTCAGTCTGTAGAATATGGTGTTTCTATGCAGTGAGTGATAACCTTGACAGTGACCTTTCATATTCACATTAAAGAGAGATACAATATTCCATTTCCTGGTATGTTACTTGTGTCTAGAGTTCTAACAGTACAATAGTCCATACCACTTCCAACAGCTGGATTTTGCTCTCTGAACAGAAACTTTTGGGTTATTTTTTTCCAGGGCTTACCCCAGAAAATACAGATAGTAAAATTTCCTTCAATTTGCTTTTCAAGTAGCGCTTGAATAACAAACCTCCTTTGTTGGTGACTAGTCTTTTTGGTATCTCCCCATCGTTAAACATTGTTCAGATTTTTAACCTGGTTTTACTGTGTTCCACTATGTCTCCCATTTTCTCTCAAAATTAGTTTGATCTCATTGTAGAAAAAAACAATGGATTCCATAGCTTCATCCATCAGAGGAAATAAAACTCTTACTAAAGAATAGTGTACTGCATCTTTAAGCAGTAGAAGGTAAACTACCTGCAAATGTGAATTTCTTAGTTTCATTAAAAAGTATAGTTGTAAACCTTTCGTGTGCCAAAAATTCTAAGTTATACTTTCCTTCAAAGCAATGTACTTTTTTCTACATATGCAGTATGTAGTTAGCATAAAATCATTGGTGCCATGAAAATTATTTTTAAACTTAAATAAATATTTAAATATCATTGAAGAGTGGACTCTTTTTTAACCTACAACTGGTCTCCCTTTTTCCTCCTTAAAGTTACCAACACAGAGATAAAAGGATACCAGGGGGATTTATACAGCTGACTGCTGTTCATGACTAGAATCATTTAAAAAAGTCATTTTATTGGGGCACCTGGTTGCCTCAGTCAAGCATCCAACTCTTAATTTTGGCTCAGGCCATGATCTCATAGTCATGAGGTTGGGCTCCACACTGGGCATGGAGCCTACTTAATATTCTCTCTCTCAAAAAAAAATAGTAATAATAGTCATTTTGCTTATATCCATCTATCATCCTTGACCTTTCCCCCAAAATAAATACTACTAAAAATGTGGAAGCTGTAATAATAGAATGATTTTAGAGATGAATTGGACCTCATTTTTCTGTTGAGGAAAACCAAGGAGTGATTTTCCTAAGGCTACATAGAGCCAAAAGTAGAACCAAGATGGTTCAGGGTGCCTGGCTGGCTCGATAAGTAGAGCATGAGATCTTGAGGTTGTGAGTTTGAGCCCTACACTGAGTGTAGAAATTACTCAAGAAAATAAAATCTTAGGGGCAGCTGGGTGGCTCAATCAGTTAAGCATCAACTCTTGATTTCAACTCAGGTAATGGTCTCACAGTCTGTGGGATGGAGCCCTGCATCTGGCTCCACACTGACGGTGCTGAGCCTGCTTAAGATTCTCTCTCCCTGCCCTTCCCCTCCTCTCTCAAAATAAAAGTTTTCTTATAAACAAGAACCTAGATGGTCCAGCTTCTAAACCAGTGTTCTCACTCAAGCCTGGAACAAGAACAGAAAACATTTCCTATGAAGGGAATAGAATGGTGTCACTGCTACAGTAACCTGATAATTACAACTTACAAAATATATTCCTATAACATTATCTCACCTGATTATATAACCATCACTCTGGCTACAAAACTGGTAATGGTCTTTTAAATTCCATGAGGATGAAAAGTGAAACTTGGGTCCACTGTGCTAGTTTCTTACCTCATCTTCCTGTTTTCAATTCTATCTGCCCTTTAATGCTCCATTCTGCTACCAGATCATCTTCCTAAAGCACCAATCATGTAACCCACCTCGAAATTTTCAGAGGTTCCTATCACCTATAAAATGATTATCTAATATCCTGTCCCTAGTGGAGTTTTGTTTTTGTTTCTAATGACAAAGTCTTTGCTTAAAGTGATCTGCAAAGTAAAAAGCCTAAGAAACAGGGGTGCCTGGGTGGCTCAGTAAGTTGAGTGTCCAGCTCTTGATTTCAGTTCAGGTCATGATGCCAGGGTCGTAGGATTCAGCGCAGAGTGTGGAGCCTACTTAAGAGTCTCTCTCCCTCTGCCATTCTCCCCCACCATTTTCTAAAAAAGAAAAAAGAAAGCTCTCTAAAAACAAAAAAGAAAAGCCTAAGAACCACTGGATGTGAGTGGTGATTTCCCATGATCCTACAGTTTTTTTAACATTTATTTAACATTTGTTTATTATTTTCCCCCAGTGCAAGATGGGGAGAGGCAGAGAAAGTGGACACAGAATCCAAAGCAGACTCCCGGCTCTGTGCTGTCAGCACACGGCCCAACATGGGGTTCAAACTCATGGACCGTGAGATCATGACCTGAGCCGAAGTTGGACGCTTAAGCCACCCAGGTGCCCCCATGATCCTACAGCTTTAAGGCAGCCACTCTTCTATGGATACTTAATGAGGACCCCCTATGTACAGACCCTTTCAGGGCTCTAGCACCCACTCCCTCTGCTTAGGGTTCCTCAACCATCAGCAGGCCCCTCTACAAGAGAATACACTCCTGGTTTTAGCACATGAACAGGCTTCCTCTACACACCCCTACAACTTGCTGATGGAGTAGAATCAAACAGGCAAAAGATACTTTTAAAACACTTCCTCTTGCACTGCTTTCATTTTAGGAAGAGGTACCTTAAAATGTTTTACTCCTGCCTCTGTGCTAAATGTTATCTTCCTCACAAAATTTCACCTTTTCATTTGAAAATCCAAAAACACTTATAACCAAATGAACCAAAATATGGGTTTATGCTGTCCTGGAACTAAAACTCCTTACTGGCCATCAATACCATACTAAAAAGGAAAAACCAAAAAAAGTACTAAATCAGAAGGGACAGCCTAGCAAAAGGACACCTAAGTTTTTGGAACCTGAAGTTAAAGGGCATATATTGCTTCCTCTTGGGTTGATACAGAAGATACCTGTGTCTGCCCTCCTCCCTCCCCATGTACTATAACTGACTGAAAGGATTTAAATCTTTGTGTACACAGCCCCAAGCTCCCTGCTTTCCTGGAGAACTGCCTTTGCAAAGTCATCTCTGTGGAAAGGAAACTCAAAGGCATGAATACCAAAACAGGACTTAAGGAACTAAGATTTATTAATTCCTAATCATTTTTAAGTCTCTCCGAGTTTGACCAAGTCCCTGTCCGCCTGAGAATCGTCTCCTTCCTCCTTAAGGGCATAAAAGGATGGGCATCTCAAAGAAAATGACTCAAGAGGAATACAGAGCTTATGTGCTTAAGAGATATCATAAAGCCCAACTTAAAAAAAGAGAGAAAGCAATCATAACATACGAATAATTACAGAAGCCATAAAGCTTTAAGCAAGTCTCTGGGAGAAGTACCTTTCACAACAGATTACAGTTTAAGGATGTCCTAAGGGAGACAGTTTTCCTTTATGTGCTTTGTAGATTTAAACAATTACTCCATTATAGAGCTTATCACTGAGAAACAAGTCCCCACTCACTCTCCTTCCTTCCTGCATTGCATCAAGAAGACAGAACTCTATTAACTGGAATTAGATATAAATACTACAGTTTATGAAGCTAAAATGGCAAAAGAAACCACAAAAGTGACAAACATCAAGAATTTGCTAACATTTATTGCAGAAACCGGGCAATTACCACCAAGGATTCAAAGCTTAAATGATGGTACTAATTTCAATGAGAGTATTTTTCAGTATCTTTAAAAAAGAGCACTTTTCACAAAAGTAGCCACATTCTGGGACCTGTGAAATGAAGTGGTGTAGAAAAGGGAAAGGGAAAAAAAGAAAAGAAAAGAAAAGGGAAAGGAGCCTACAGGCTTCATTTATTATCTCCAGGGCAGTTTAATAGAAGTCAACCTCACTTAGCTTTCCCTTCCATTTCATAAATGAATATTTCCATTTCACTTACCAATTTCTATAATCCTCTCATCAAGAAAACAATTCTTATTACTTATAACCTATTTAATAAACTAGGCCTCAATAATTACAGAGAAGGAAATTATACATGTGACTTTATTTCTGTGATACACAATTTGAGAAGACATTTCCTCTTAGAATTCAAACATATTGCCAAAAACTATAATAGTCCTTCAGTAGTAGTTTGTCACTGAAGAGCAACAAGGTAAATATCTAGCAAAAAGGTAATATCTTACAGTAATGTCAGTCACTGATTTTGTAGCTACCCTTCCAACAACAAACACTTTCAAATTGCCCTAACTTCTGGAAAAAAAAATTTATGACAAAAAATGCCAAAAGTTGTTTTTCATAACATTTCCTCCAAATATGAATTAGGAATGAAGGTATTCACTTAAGAAGATAATGAATCTCCTCTGGAGAGTTTAAAGACAGGGATAGGTAAGTGTATCTGAGACGTTCTAAGGCAGGAGCTTTCACTTCTTAAACCATGACCTACAGCAGTACCACAATAATAAAGACATATATTTTATATCAGAATATACATGTGCATATATACGTACAAATATGCACACATATATAACTAAGTTTCACAAAACAACCCTTACTCTATGTTTCCTATTCTTTACTATTTCTTTCCTTTTCCTTTTTTTAAACTCTGGTCATGGCTAAACTGATTTCATGTGAATAGCTATAAACCACATTGTGGAAAACACTGGTCTGAAGGCAATCTCACCCTGGCTTACAAGGGTCAGGCAGATCCAAACCTTGTTCCTAGAAGACCTAGAATTCCTCAGCCATGTCTCAAGAGCCATCTAGAGGAGATCAAAGGGTCAGCACACACAGACCCAGGCCCTGCCCAAGTCAACTAAGGCTTCTCAACAATTATCTTGGGATTTCACATAACATTGAATTTAAACGCAGGGGGAAAAAGAGCTCTCTATTTAAAAAAATTAAAAGTTTGAAAATCACTAAGTTGGGATCTCTTCCAGTATATGAGTCTAGAAATAAATATTCACTCCAAACTATAAAATAAACCACAAATCCAAATGTCACTATCAAAACCCGTATCATTAAACCACAAAAACTTTTAATAATAACCAAAGCTTTGTAATTTATAATGCTAGAATTTCTCAATATACTGCCTGATTAAAGTGCTGAAGCAATCATAGCCTCCCCTCAAATTCCCTCCCCAACCTACAGAAACAACTTAAAAGCCTTCTCCCTTACTAAAAGTACATTCTGCTCACAGTTCTTACTAATAAAGCAATTTTATATTTGCTAAGAAGAATATATGAACAAGTAAACAGACCAAGGCACATGAATTACTAGGCTACTTAGACAATGATTTGAACAAATTGGTGTTGCTAAACCAAACACTCAGCAACTTTCTTAATTCATAAAAACATGTATCTTCCCACTGGAATTGCCTCCAGCCAAAATATACCGAGTTGGGTGCATAGCATTGATGGAACACACAGAGACAAGGCATTCTCCACCAAAAAAAGAATGCACCTGCTTTCCTGTCTCATGGAAGATTTCCACCCGTCGTGGATGAGCCATGCTGCCAACTATGACACAGTCTTCTTGTTTAGGGTCCCACACAGCCTGGAACCTGGTCAGCCACCGCCCAGTGATGGTGTTGTGCCTAGTGAAAAAAGCAAGTTTTTTAAAGGTAGTAAGTGTTAAATAACTGAAGGCAGCAATCGGCAGACAGTAAACATGGCAATGCTCCTAAATGCTGGTTTTCTCTGCCAAGCTTCTCATTAAGTTACTGAGTTACCATCAGCCTAATCTCATCCTTCATATAAAACTGAATACTAGGGGTGCCTGGGTGGCTCAGTCAGTTAAGTGTCTGACTCTTGATTTCGGCTCAGGTCATGATCTCACAGTGCAGAGCCCGTTTGGGATTCATTCTCTCTCTCTCTCTCCCCCTCCCCTGCTCACTCTCTCTCTCTCTCTCTCTCAAAATAAACAAACTTAAAAAACCTGAAAATTAGTCCCTTCATGGTTGTTCCTTTCTTGGGATGCCTGGGTGGCTCAGTAAGTTAAGCATCCAACTCTTGATATCGGCTCAGGTCATGATCTCGCAGTCTTGAGATGGAGCCCGGCTGCACTAGGCATGGAGCCTGCTTAAGATTCCCCCTCCCCCTCTCCCTCTGCCCCTCCCCTGCTCACACATGCATGTACTCTCTCTCTCTTTCAAAAAAAAAAAAAAAATGAAAATCAGGACAGAGATGATGTCTTCTGTACTTCTCAATCTCCAGTGCCAAGTACAGTGGTTTGTACTCAGTGGATGGTTACTGTCTGTTAAAACAGCACCTTTTGGGGGCACCTGGGTGGCTCATTTGGTTGAGCAACCAACTCTTGATTTCAGCTCAAGTCATGATCCCAGGGTTGTAGGATCAAGCCCTGCTCAGCATGAAGCCTGCTTAAGAGTCTCTCTCTCTTTCTCTCTCTCTCTCTCTCTCTCTCTCTCTCTCTCTCTCTCCCTCCCTCCCTCTCTCTCTCCCTCTGCCCCTCTCCCCAACTCGTGCAATCTCCCTCTAAAGTTAAAAAAAAAAAAAAATAGCACATTTTTTGTTCACTATTTCCTAGCTCAATAGAATCCTCACCCTTCCTTTTTTTAAACATACAAATAGAAGAAGCCCTAGAAATAAGAAATATACAATCCAGGTTATTGCCATTTTAATAGAATCTATAATCCCGTATTTGTATTCCCCTGATAACCAAACCCTGAGATCATTTTATATTCCATAAACTTTTAAGTAAAAATACATTTGGGGCTCAAAGAAGAAGTCACAAGAGAAATTAGAAAATATCTGACAATGGAGCACCTGGGTGGCTCAGTCAGTTAAGTGTCAGACTTGGGCTCAGATCATGATCTCATAGTTAATGAGTTCAAGCCCCGTGTCAGACTGTGTCCTAACAGCTCAGAGCTTGGAGCCTGCTTCAGATTCTGTGTCTCCCTCTCTGCCCCTCCCGAACTCATGCTTGCTCTCTCTCAAAAATAAATAAATATTGAAAAAATTTTAAAAAGAAAGAAAATATCTGACAAATTAAAAATTAAACACAACATACCAAAATTTATGGGATGCTACAAAAGCAATACTAAGAGGGAAATTTATAGCAGTAAACACTAAAGTCTCAAAATCAACACACTCTAGTTCCTCAAGGATCTAGAAAAAGAAGAACAAACTCAACCAAAAGTTAGAAGAAGGAAGGAAACAATAAAGATTAAAGCAGAGCTAAAAGTCAGGTCATGATCTCACAGTTCATGAGTTCAGGCCCCACAATCAGGCTCTGTGCTGACATCTCAGAGCCTGGAGCCTGCTTTGGATTCTATGTCTCTCTCTCTCTCTCTCTCTGCCCTTTCTCTGCTCGTGCTCTGTCCCTCTGTGTCTCTCAAAAATAAACATTAAAAAAGAAAAATTTAAAACAGAGCTAAATGAAATGGAGAATAGAAAAACAATAGAAAAAAAACAAACAATAGAAAAAAAAAAAACTAAGTTGGTGTTTTGAGCAGATCAACAAAATTGACAAGCCCTCACCTAGATTAGGAAAAAAAAGTGAAAAAAAAGAATAAAAGATAAAATGCAAGTAACTGAAATCAGATATGAAAGCAAGGACATTAAAACTTATGTCACAAAAATAAAAAGGATTACAAGAGAACAGTATGAACAATTATATGCCAACATATTGGTTAACCCAAAAGAAATGGCATTTCCTCATGGACCGAACCATGAGGAAACAAAATCTAAGCCTATAACTAACTACTAAGGGGATTAAAACAGCAATCGAAAACCTTCCAATAAAGAAAAGCCCAGGACCAGATGGCTTTGCTGGAGAATTCTACCCAACATTTAAAGAATAAACACCAATGTTCATCAAATTCTTCCCAACAATTAAGGGGGAACTTCCAAATTTCTTTGAAACCAGCACTATTCTGATACCAAAACCAGAAAAGGAGTCTGCAAAAGAATAAAATGACAGACTAACATCCCTGATGAATACTGATGCAAAAACCCTCAACAAAATACTAACAAATTGAATTCAGTAGTGCATTAAAAGGATTATACAGTATGATCAAGCTGGATGTGTATCTGGAATGCAAAGATGTTTCAACATACAAAACTCAAATGATTTAATATACCACATTAACAGAATGAAGGACAAAAACCATGAGATCATCTCGATGCAGAAAGATCGTTCGACAAAATCAATACCCTTTCATGATAAAAACATTCAATGAACTAGGAACACAAGGAACTATCTAAATATATTAAAGGCCATATACAAAAAGCCCACAGCTAACATCATACTCAATGGTGAAAGATTGAAAGCTTTTCCTCAAAGATCAGGGAAAAGGCAAGGATGCCCACTCTTGGCATTTCTATCCAACACAGTCCCGAAGTATGTTTCTTACCAACATAAATCTGGTAGGACTAGAAACACTAATCTAAATGCCAGGTGTTCACAACTGTACAGGTAGCTAGATCCTACCTGTGAGACATCACCATTACACCAACAAGCATTTGATAAGGGGGACATTCTGAACACTCACATGATGATCAATTAGACAAGAAAAAGAAATAAAAGGCACCCAAACTGGAAATGAAGAAGTATAATTATCTGTTTGCATGACACAACTCCACACTCACATAAAATTCAATTCTAAGACTCCACACTCACATAAAAAACTGTTAAACTAAAACAATTTCAGCACCGTTGCAGGATACAAAAATAAATGTACAAAAATCAGTTGCATTTCTACACATTAACAATGAACAATCTGGACAGGAAATTAAAACAATCCCATTTACAAAAAAGAATAAAATACATAGGAATAAATTTAACCAAAGAAGTGAAAGATTTGTACACTGAAAACTACATAACATTACAAAAAAAATCAAAGAAGATACAAATAAATAGACATCATGTCCATAAATTGGAAGATTTAATATTGTTGAAATGTTCATAACTATTCAAACTGATCTATAAATTTAATGTAATACCTATCAAAATCCCAATGGCATTTTGTACAGAAATAGAAAAACAATCTTAAAATTGATATGTAAGCTCTAAGAACCACAAATGGCCAAAATAATCTTTAAAAAAAAGATTTTTTTTTTAAGTTGGGGGCCTCACACTTCCTGATTTCAAAATATACCACAAAGCAACAGTAATTAAGACAGAGTGGTACTGGCATAAAGACATACAGTCCAATGTAACAGAGAGCCCAGAAATAAACTCTCATGTATATGGTCAAATGACCTTCCATAAGGGTGCCAAGACCACACAATAGGGAAAGGGCAGTGTCTTCAACAAATGGTGCCAGAAAAACTGGATATCCACATACAAAAGAACAAAGTTAGACAGTAATCTTACACCATATACAAAAATAACTCAAAATGGATTAAAGACTTAAACATAAGACCTGAAACAAAACTCCTAGAAGAAAACATAGTGAAAAAACTTCAGGACATTGGATTTGGCAATGATTTCTTGGATATGACACCAAAAGCAAAACAGACAAATAGGACTATATTAATCTCAAAAATTCTGTGCACCAAAGGAAACAATCAACAGAATGAAAGGCAACCTACAAAATAGTGTAACTCCTACAACTCAAACTAGGGGTGCCCAGGTGGCTCAGTCAGTTGAGCATCTGACTTCAGCTCAGGTCAGGATCTTAGTTTGTGGGTTTGAGCCCTGTGTTGGGCTCTGTGCTGACAGGTCAGAGCCTGGAGCCTGCTTTGGATTCTGTGTCTCCCCCCTCTCTCTGCCCCTCCCCTGTTTGCGCTCTGTCCCTTTCTCTCTCTCTTTCCCAAAATAATAAATAAAAAACATTTTTTAAAAATTGAAAGCAAAAATGACCCATTTCAAAAATGGGCAAGACTTGAATAGACAGTTCTACAAAGAAAATATATAAATGGCCAAAAGCATATGAAAAGATGTTCAATATCACTAACCATCAGAGGAATGCAAATCAAAACCACAGTGAGATATTACCTCACACCCATTTAGATAATCACTAACAAAAGAGCAGAAAACAAGTGAGGGGCACCTGGGTGGCTCAGTGGGTTAAGTGTCTGACTCTTGACTTCAGCTAAGGTCATGATCTTATGGGTTCTTGAGTTCGAGTCCTGCATCGGGCTCTGTGCTCATGGTGCAGAGCCTGCTTAGGATTCTGTCTCTCCACTCTCTGCCTCTCTGCGTGTGTGTGTCTCTCTCTCTCTCAAAATAAATAAATAAATAAACTTAAAAAAAAAAAAAAAGAAGAAGAGAAAAGTGATGAATATACAGAGAAATTAGAACCCTGGTGTACTGCTGGTAGTATCAGAAAGTAAAATGTATAGCCCTTACAGAAAAACAATATGGAAGTTCCTCAAAAATTAAAAAACTCCTCCTTCTGGGCTATATACCCAAAATAATTCAAAGGACCTTGAAGAGATATTTGCACACCCATGTTCACTGTAGCATTTACAATAGCCAAAAGGTAGAAACAACCCAAATGCCCTTCAACAGATAAACGGGATAAAGAAAATGTGGATTACACATACAATGAAATATTATGCAGCCTTAAAAAATGAGACCCTGTCACATGCTAGAACATAAGAGAACACTGAGGACATGATGTCAAGTGAAATATGCTAGTCAAAGAATGACAAGTACCGTGATTCTACTCATATAAAGTATCTAAAGTAGTTATAAGTACTCATCAAGTGTCAAGTAGAAAGGTGGTTGCCAAGGTCTGGAAGGGAGGGAGAAGGAAGAATCAAGGTTTAATGGGCATAAAGTTTGAAAAAGGAAATGAAGAGGGACAATTTATGAGAAAGGAAACAAACACACTTAAATGTAGCTTCCACAGACTATAAAATGCATGAAGCAACAGTCAACATATTGCATACCCTATTCCCAACTCCATAAATACTCACAAAGAGAGACATCTAGGAAGAAGGCATTGACGCAAGTTGGATATAAAATACTGTACATACATTAAAAGTAGCAGATGCAAAAAAAAGAAAGAAAGTAACCAAAGAAAGTAAGTGGGAAGGTGGGGAAACCATGTAAGCTCACAACAAACAGGTATAAACAAAGAGAGCTTCAGCTGGACTCACAGTAGGTAAGTAGTTACAATCTTCTTTAATAAGATACCATAAATAATTCAAGTTGAATACAGTCATCCACCTTAACCAAACAGAACCACCCAGCTGTAGAGAACAGCTACTGACTAAGAGACTGAACCTCTTTAAAAATAGAGAACCTGGAAGCAAGAACACTTCTAAACAGGATAGGAACCAGCAACCTAGGACACTTAATGTAATACAAAAATCAGACTTATTACATCTCTTTGATAATCAGATGTCTAATATATGCACTCTAAATAGCTGATAGCAATCCAGGGTCTACATTATTCAGCATATGGAAACCTACCTGATGGTAGTGAGCAGAGGAATCTGAGAGGATATACAGCTGCTGTCAAAGATTCTGCAAAATAAAGATCAAGAATAAAGTAACACCCTTTTTACTGTTTCTTAAAAATTTTCTGAAACATCAGTGTATTTAACAAGCTTTTCATTGGTTCATGATATGAAATATGATTGCTATTTTAAAATATATAGGATCAGGCTTTAACAAAAATTACAAGAAATATTATAAAATTCAGTGCTTTATAGTTTAGTGTAGAAATAATTTATTTAAATGCTATTACCCCAAATGTAAAATGCACATTATAAAGTGATAATCTGGTGAAATCTATCAGAAATCACAATATAGATCATATATAAAGGGATATGGTCTGAAAATGTACAAATAACCTAAAAACGCATGCACATATCAAGAGCAATTCCCCCATGAGACTCATTAGTGAGGGACTAAACAATGTCATTTTCAGATGCTGGCAAGACTATGACTGACCAGCAACCAAGGGGAGAAGTTCTTGTGGGATAACTCAAAGAGTCCAGAAGCCTCTACCAGGTAGAGAAAGAAACTACCCACATCACACCACCTCCCCTTTCTTTATGCACCTAGCTATTCCAGTGCAGTTTCTTGACACTAGAGCTTATTGCCTACTTAGATGACCAGAAAGGTGAATCATTAACAGCTAATGTAAACTCTACAGTGCAAATGAACAGAAATGGGAAAAATAGGTAGCTTCTGAGACAAAGAAAACTGTATGGGTGGAAAAGAGACAATGGGCTGCCACTGCCTGGTGACTAAATCTTTTAATGCACCCACCTGGGTAATGCTCACAGACTTTACTAGAAACTAACTGGGTATTTGTCACAAACCGAAAACCATGCTCTTCCCAACAGAAGAGTCTAACGGAAATTAGGTGCCTTTCTAGAGCTGGGCCCACAATATATATTCAACAGATACATTCAACAGATACTGTCTATCCACCAGTCATATATTTCCATTCAGTGTCCTACTATTCAACCAATGAATTCCAGAATCACTTAAGGTAAAAACTCTCATAAAATAATAAATGCTCACAATGCTAAGCAAAACCACGAATTACAGAAGAGAACAAAATCATTTCCTTTGTGGTTGTATTAACATTCTTCACATCTTTTTTATTGGCACTATATTTTAATTTTTGTTCAACTGGTTTACATTTCATTTTTAAAGCCATTTTAGGAAGTACCAAAAAGCTAAAACCATAAAACTGTAACCAGTAGTTTGTACAGAAGCCCAATTTTTGCTATCTTTTCTGCCTGCCTACAACTTCCACTAAGCATTTCACATGTAAGGCAGACCCCACTATCCCCAACATAAGAGTTTGTCCCTATGCTAAAATTATCTTTCTTCCAACATATCACCGCCTGGTTTTATTGGGAATTCTGGGATTGCTCAGGGCTCAAAGGAAAGCCTGACATCTACTTCCTGAAGTAGCTATAGACCTTTCCTGCTGATCTCAAGGAAATTTCCAGACCCAAAAACTTTTGAAAAGCCATTAAATATAGGTTATTGATCTGGCTAGGAACAGAGAAATGGCTACAAAACAATAATACTAGCAATTTAATAGGGAGCAGTAGTAAAGCTACCTGTTTACTGACACAGTAGCTACAGACTCTTTAGATTCCTTAACAACACATTTCTATCTCCCCAATTTACCTCAGCTTACAATCAGCACATGTGGTCACTACTCTGTTACCAGTAAGAGGTGAAAAATATGCAGAAGCGATGCTCTTTGTGTGTTCAGTCAAAGAAATCAAAGGCTGGCTTCCCCTGGGATTCAGGTGCCTTGCATCATAAATATGAGTATCCCTGTAAGGGGAGAATAATTCTCAGTTTTAGTGAGCTCTCGAATAGTGCTGAGCATTAATTAGACACTCAAATACTTATTACACTGAAGAACAATTAAGACAGAACATTCTAATCTGTAATAATTTTACAAACATTGTGTAGACAAAAAATGAAATATTAGAAAAATTCCAAAACTGTAGCATATATATGAAACCAGTAGGTATAGAGAGACAAGATTCTACTTGGTTTTCCAATCTGAGAAAAAAAAATGAACACAGACCAACAAGTTCTATGTCACATACAGGTTTTTTTATAAGTTTTCTTCTCAAGAGACTAGAATTAAATGCATGTGATGCCACGGAAAACAAAAATGTGTTCTGGTTTAATATTTTCACTATTTATTAAATCCAAAAGAATCTCTCTTTTAAAAAAAATCACATTCAATAAAACCTCATTGGTGTAGAAATCAAAATTATTTGACCATATGGGGTATCACAAAAGTTGGAGGTCTTTGACATCCAAACTAAAGCAATATTCCTAATTTTAAAAGGCCTGAATCACAAAACTTTATGAAGAACATACCTCAATCCTGCAGTGATAAAATACTGTCTATGCACTGGGTGGACATGAACAGTTCTTATTTTTCTCAGAGAAGAATTGATAAGCTTCTCATAAGAAGTTCCAGGTGTCCGTCTATCCACCAGCGATATATTTCCATTCCAGTGTCCTACTATTAAAGTGGAAGCATCTTCTCCCAAGAAGTCAAAGGAGGAAAAGCTACTTCTTTCATCTCTACATACCTAAGGATATAATTAACAACTTATACAACACTCTCCTTTTTAAAGAAAACAGATGCATAAATTCTTTGGTAAAAATCTATGAAACACTTTACCTAATAATCTCATTTATTCTTCCATCATCCCACAGAAAGCACCAGGCAGAATGATCATCCCTTTTTACAGAGATGGAAACAAAGGCACTGATCAGCTGTGAGACTCCCCTCAATCAAATGGCCCATCTACCCATGTCAGGGTTACATGCCAAATCTCTTAAATCCAACAAACCTCAGTTGCAGATCTACCCTGTGACACTTACTAGGAAATGAACTAAATATGAATTCTACCCAATTCAAATACCTTAATATATCAAGGAATTTTGCCACCTAAGTCCAAAAAAATATAGCCAAATGTTCATCACCTACTCTTGGTAGAAGTGTAAATAAATACATAGCAAATTTCTGACAACCAATCAGAGTACACCTATCAAACTATTTAATGCTTGTACTCTCTGACCCAAAAATTTATCTAAGATATATATAAAGTTGCCTACTGCAAGACTGCCTATAATAGCAATAAGAAGCAACCTAGGGGCACCTGAGTGGCTCAGTGGGTTAAGTGTCTGACTTCAGCTCAGGTCATGATCTCACAGTTCATGGGTTTGAGCCCCACATTGGGCTCTGTGCTGGCAGCGCAGAGCCTGGAGCCTGCTATGTGCTCTGTGTCTCCCTCTCTCTCTCTGCCACTCATGCTGTCTCTCTCAAAAAAATATAAATATTTTTTTAATTAAAAAAAAATTTGTTAAAGAAGCAACCTAAATGTCCACCAAAAGAGGCCTCGTTTAATAAATGATGGTACATCACTACTTTGAAATACCATGAAATGCTAAAGAGAATGAGGTAGATTTGTACTATAATCTCTCCATACCAGTAAGTGAAAAGAGCAAGTTGCAAAAAAAGTATGTATACAGTACGATTCCATTAGTACAAAATTACATGGTTGTAAGTATATGTGTACTTTCTTGAAGCATACCCAAGAACTACAAGGCTTACTTCTGCAGAGTGGAAATGGGGAAAAAGCAGATTTCCTTTGCACACCCTATTTACTGTAAATATGTTATCATAAGCATATATTAATGTTATGATTTTTAATCACTTATAATCCACAGTACTATTACTTTGGGCTCAGATCTCACACACATAAAAAATAAAAAATAACAGTTGTAGAATGTGTCAGACACAAGTAAGAGAATAACCACAATTTGCAACATTGAATCACTAATTGCTGTTATTTAGTTTTAACGTACTATTATAAACTGAGATTAACAAATTAATTAACTGAAATCATCATAACCCCCATACACCCAAAAAGCCCAATATACACAAATGAAACCTGAAGTATTCAGTCAGTATGTTAAAAATGGTTAAGTGCAGGGGCTTAAGTGCAGTGAAGTCAGACAGACCCAAGTGAAAACTCTAGCACTACCATTTATGTTCCTGAGCAAGCTAATAAACCTCTTTACCTCAGTTTTCTCAACTGTTAAGTGAGGATAACATTATTTCATAGAGTGTTATAAGGCTTAATAATATATATAAAGCACTCTCAGATAAATGTCTAACACAAGGTAACTATTCAATCAGAAGTAACAGGAGCACATTACTTATGCATGCAACTTCATGGATGAATCTTCAAAGTATTATACCAGCTGAAAGAAGTCAGACATAAAAAGCTACATACCATATGATTCGATTCCATTTACTTGACATTCTGGAGCAAAGTTATAGGGACAGTAATCACATCAGAGGTTGTCAGGGGCTGTGGGAAGGGGGAGGAGACTGACTACAAAGGGTCATAAGGTAATTTTTTCAGGTGATAGAAATTTTCTCTATATTGATTTTGGTTGTGTTACACGGGTGTACACAATTTGCCAAAGCTCGTAGAACCATACACTTAAAGGGATAAATTCTACTACATATAACTTATCTCAATAAACCAGACTTAAAAAAAAAATATATATATATATATAAAATATATAATATATATAATATATATGTATTATAAATATTATATATATATATATATATATATATATATATATATATATATATATATGGGAGGGTCTGGGTGGCTCAGTGGTTAAGAGTCCAACTCTTGATCTTGGCTCAGGTCATGATCTCACAGTTGAGTTCAAGCCCCACATCGGGCTCTGTGCTGATAGTGTGGTGCCTGCTTGGGATTCTGTCTCTCCTCTCTACCCCTCACCTGCCTGTGCGTGCTCTGGCTCTCTCTGAGAATAAATAAACTTAAAAATATATATATACATATATAGGGGTACCTGGGTGGCTCAGTCAGTTAGGAGTCCAACTCTTGATTTCAGCTCAGGTCATGATCTCACTGTTTCATGGATTCAAGCCCTACAAATACTGGGCTCTGACCATGCAGAGCCTGCTTGAGATTCTCTCTCTCTCTCTCTCTCTCTCTCTGTCCCTCCCCTGCTCTTGTTCTGTCTCTCTCAAATAAACATATATATATAAACTTATATATATAAATAACCTTATATATAGAGAGAGATGGATATATATATATATATATATATATGGAGAAATCATATGTGTGTATAGATAGATAGATAGATAACCCAATTAAAAATTAGGCAAAGAATCCAATATTTAAAGAAATCAACATTTCTGTAAAGAACTACAAATGGCCAATAAGCAAATGAAAAGACACTGAGTATCAATCATTAGGGAAATGAGGATCAAAACCATAATGACACAGGACTTCATACTCACTAGGATGGCTATAGTAACCAACAACAAGTGTTGGCAAAGATGTGGAAAAACTGAAACACTCATATATTGTTGATAAGTATGTAAAATGGTAGAGCCAGTATGGAAAAGCTTGATAGTTTCTCAAAATGTTAAACACGGAGTTACCATATGCCCCAGCAAGTCCACTCCTAGGTATATACTCAAGAGAAATGAAAGCTTATGTTCACACAAAAGCTGTACATGAATGTTCATAATAACATTATTTTCAATAGTAAAAAATGGAAACAACACAAATGATGAAAATGTGGTATATCCATACAGTGAAATATTATTCAGCCACAAAAAGGAGTGAAGAAATGACATTCCACAACATAGATGAACCCTGAAAACATTGTTATGTAAAAGAATAAAGTCACAAAAGACTACAAATTGTATGATTCCATTTATATGAAATATGTAGAATAGGCAAATCTAGAGAGATAGAAAGTAGATTGGTGGTTGTCTAGGGCTGGTGGGGGAGAGAAAATTGGGACTACCTGCTAATGGGCAAGGGGTTTCTTTCTGGGGTGATGAAATATTTTTAAATTAGACTCTGATAATGGTTTCGCAACTCTGTAAATATACTAAAAACCATTGGATTTTAACTTTAAATGGGTGAATTGTATGATACGTAAATTATATGTCAGTAAAGCTGTTTAAAAAATTAAGTAGTTATTATTGACTGATATGATATACACATACCTTTAAATTTCAAATTCCAACTTTCTTATAAGAATAAAGACAAATATAAAACAGAACATGACTTGCATAATTACATGGTTGTACCTTAATAACTAAAGTGTTATCATTAAACAATTTAAAGAAGACTTTTGACAAAAATTATCTCTTATGTAAAAGATTAAGGCATAAAATTATACCATCAATTAGTGTTTACAAAGCAACTTCAGTGATGGCCTTGTTCTCTTCGTTGTCTATTACATATAAATTGCTCTTACACTGAGGACTTCTAGAAACTTTAAAAGTCACACTTAAGATAAAGAATAAAATCCTACATCTAAATCATCCTAAGCTTCACAAAGATTAAAATCCATACCATTAAAAAAGTTTGATTTGTAAGAATTATTAAGGAAATTTGATACAGTTAAGCAAATTTGAAAGCTCACTTCAAATAGTATGATTATTGTAAGCATTAAGTAGTAGATATTTAAGTAGTAAACTAAAATGTAATCACTGGGATTACATTAACAGATTCCTCAGCCTTTGGAAGATTCTGGTGCATTGTGTCAGAAATCAAAATGATTACAAACCTCCAAGGTTTCTAGGTCATCTAGGTAGAGTGTCCCTGGGAGAATAGTGGTCCTGAGTATGAGCCCAAGATCTTCAAACTATTTTTTTTGTTTGTTTTTTAATGTTTATTTATTTTCGAGAGAAAATAGAGTGTGAGCAGGGGAGGGGCAGAGAAAGACGGTGACAGAGGATCCAAAGCAGGCTCCATGCTGACAGCAGAGAGCCCAATGTGGGGCTTGAGCTCACAAACCATGAGAACATGACTTGAGCTAAAGTTGGATCCTTAACCAACTGAGCCCCCAGAGGCCCCAATCTTTCAACTATTCTTAAATAGACTTCAACTTAATTTGACCTTGCAGGTGTTAGACTGGCTCCCCTACAATAATTACTTTAAACGTAAATGGTCTAAATCCTCCAATCAAAAGACACAGGGTAACTGAATGGATTAAAAAAAAAAAAAAAAAAAAAAAAAACAAGACCCATCTATATGCTGCCTACAAGAGATTCATTTCAGACCTAAGGACACATACAGACTAAAAGTGAAGGGATGGCAAAAGACATTCCATGCAAATGGAAAAGGGGAAAAAGAACCAGTGCAGCAATACTTCCAGCAGACAAAATAGACTTTAAAACAAAGACTGTGGGGTGCCTGGGTGGCTCAGTCAGTTGAGCATCCAACTCTAGATTTTGGCTCAGGTTGAGATCCACACTGAGTATGGAGTCTGCTTAGGATTCTCTCTTTCCCTCTCCCTCTGCCTCTCTCCCCCACTCACATGCTCTCTCTCAAAAACAAAAACAAAATATTGTTACAAGAGACAAAGAAGGGCATAATGACAAAGGGATCAATCCAACAAAAGAATGTAACAATCATAAATATCTATGTACCCAACACTGGAGCACCTAAACACATAAAGCAAATATCAGCACACATAAAAGGAGAAATGCTCAGCAATATAGTAATAGTAGGAGACTTTTTAACACCCCCACTTTACACCAATGGATAAATCATCCAGGTAGAAAATCAATAAGGAAACTGTGTCTTGGAACTGTACAATAGACCAGACTGACTTCACAGATGTACACAAAACACTTTCTCTAAAACCAACAGAATACAGATTTTTTTCAAGTACACATGCAATAGTCTCCAGGATAAATCATGTTGAGACACAAGACTCGATAAATGTAAGAAAACTGAAATATCAAGCATTTTTTCTGACAGTATGAAACTATTAATTATCAGAAAAAAAAAAAACTAGAAAGAACACAAACACATAAAAGCTAAATAACATGCTACTAAGCAATCAATGGATCAATGAAGAAATCAAATAGGAAGTAAAACACACATGGAAACAAATGAAAATGAAAAAACAATAATCCATTATCTCTGGGATACAGCAAAAGCTGTTCTAGGGAGGAAATTTATAGCACTACAGGCCTACCTTAAACAAGAAAAACCCTGAATAAACAATCTAACCTTATTCCTAAAGGAACTAGAAAAAGACGACACACAAAGCCAAAGCCTAAAGCTAGTAAAAGGAAGAAGATAAAAAAGACCAGAAGGGAAATAAATGAATATACGCTTAAAAAAACAAAAAACAAAAACAGAAAAGATCAATAAAGCCAAGAGATGGTTCTTTGAAAAGATATATAAATCTGATAAACCTTTAGCCTGACTCATCAAGAGAAAAAGGGAGGACTCAAATAAATAAAACCAGAAATAAAAAAAAAAGTAACAACAGACACCACAGAAATACAAATAATTGTAAGAGACTACAAAAAATTGTACGCCAAAATATCAGACGACTTAGAAGAAATAACTAAATTCCTAGAAACATAATTTTCCTAAACTGAATCAGGAAGAAACAGAAAACCTGAACAAACCAATTACTAGTAACAAAATTGAATTAGTAATCAAAAAACTCAACAAACAAAAGTTCAGGACCAGATGGATTTACAGATGAATTCTACCAAATATTTATTTTTTTTAATGTTTATTTATTTCTTTTGAGAGAGAGCATGCATGCACATGCACAAGTTGGGGAAGGGCAGAGAGAGAGAACCCCAAGCAGGCTATGTGCTATCAGTGCAAAGCCTGATGCAGGGCTCAATCTCACCAACCATGAGGTCATGACTTGAGCCAAAATCAAGAGACAGATATTTAACTGACTGAGCCACCAGGCACCCCTGAATTCCACCAAACATTTAAAGAAAAGTTAATACCTAGTCTCCTCAAACTGTGCTAAAACAGAAGAGGAAGGAAAGCTTCCAAATACATTCTACAAGGCCAGCAAAACCAAAGCACTACAGAAAGAAAACCGCAGGCCAATATTCCTGATGAACACAGATACAAAGAGCCCTCAACACAACAGTAGTATACCATATTAAGCAGTACATTAAAAGGATTATTTACCACAATCAAATGGGATTTATTCTGGGGATGCAAGGATGGTTCACTGTCTGCAAACCAATCAATATGATACACATTAATAAAATAAAGGATAAAAAAATCATATCATCTCAATAGATGCAGAAAAAGCATTTTATAAAATTTAACATCCATTCATGATAAAAATTCTCAACTAAGTGGGTTTAGAGGGAACATACCTCACCACAATAAAGCCTATATATAGCAAACACACACCTAATATCACCCTCAATGGTGAAAAATTGAGTTTTTTCTCTAAGATTAGAAACAAGACAAAGATGTCCACTCTCATCAGTTTTATTCAACATAGTACTTGGAAGTCCTAGCCACAACAAGCAGACAAAAAGAAATAAAAGGCATCCAAGTGGTAAGGAAACCATAAAACTGTCACTGTTTGCAGATGACATGATACTATACATAGAAAACCCTAAATACTCCACCAAAAACTACTAGAAGTACTAAATGAACTCAGGAAAGTTACAGGATGCAAAATTAATATACAGAAATCTGTTGCATTATATTACAACTAATAATAACAAAGTAGCAGAAGGAGAAATTAAGAAAATAATTCTATTTGATGCACCTGGGTGGCTTAGTCAGTTAAGTGTCCAACCCTTGATTTTGGTTCAAGGCATGATCTCACAGTTCATAAGTTCGAGCCCTGTGTCAGGCTCTGCACTGACAGTGTGGAGCCTGCATGGGATTCTCTCTCTCTCCTTGTCTCTCTGCCCCTCCCCCACCCCCAATGTCTCTCTCTCTCTCTCTCCCTCTCTCTCTCTCTCTCTCAAATAAATAAAACTGAAAAAAAAATGTTTAAAAAGAAAACAAATCCATTTATAGTTACACCAAAAAGAATACTTGGGAATAAATTTAAGCAAGGAGGTAAAAGACCTGTACTCTGAAAATTATAAAACAATGATCAAAGATATTGAAGATGACACAAACAAATGGAAAGATACACCATACTCACGGACTGAAAGAACCAATAATGTTAAAATGTACATACTAGGGGCGCCTGGGTGGCGCAGTCGGTTAAGCGTCCGACTTCAGCCAGGTCACGATCTCGCGGTCCGTGAGTTCGAGCCCCACGTCAGGCTCTGGGCTGATGGCTCAGAGCCTGGAGCCTGTTTCCGATTCTGTGTCTCCCTCTCTCTCTGCCCCTCCCCCGTTCATGCTCTGTCTCTCTGTGTCCCAAAAATAAATAAACGTTGAAAAAAAAATTAAAAAAAATAAAATAAAATAAAATGTACATACTAACCAAAGCAATTTACAGATTGAATGCAATCCCTATCAACATACCAACAGCATTTTTCACACAACTAGAACAAATAATCCTAAAATTTGTATGAAACCATAAAAGAACCTAAATAGGCAAAGCAATCTTGAGAAAGAACAGAGATGGGGGTATCACAATCCCAGATTTCAAAACATATTACAAAGCTATAATAATCAAAACAGTACGGGACTGAGACAAAAATAGATCCATGGAGCAGAATAGAGCCCAGAAACAAACCCATGCTTATATGGTCAATTAGTCTATGACAAAGGAGGCAAAAACACACAATGGGGGAAGACAGCCTCTTCAATAAACGGTGCTGGGAAAACTGGACAGCTACATGAAAAATAAGAAACTGGACCACTTTCTGACACCATACACAAAAATAAACCCTAAGTGGGGTGCCTGGCTGGCTCAATTGGTAGAGCATACTATGCTTGATCTTGGGGTTATGAGTTCAAGCCCCATATTGGCTGTAGAGCTTACTTTAAAAATTAATTAATTAAAAAGTAATAAACTCAAAATGGATTAATGACTTAAATGGGAGATCTGAAACCATACAACTAAAAGAAAACACAAGGAAGTAATCTCTTTGACATCAGACTCAGAAACATTTTTCTACATATGTCTCTTACAATGAGGGAAACAAAATAAAAAATATTAGGACTACATCAAAATAAAAAGCTTTTGTACAGCAAAGGAAATCATCAAAAAAATGAAAAGGCAACCTAACAATTGGAAAAGATATTTGCAAACAGTATACCTGATAAAGTGTTAGTGTCCAAATTATATAACAACCCCAAAACTTCCCCAAGTAATCCAATTAAAAATGGGCAGAGGACATGAACAGATACTTTTCCAATGACATGGAGATAGCCAACAGACCCATGAAAAGATGCTCAACATCACTAATTATCGGGGAAATGCAAATCAAAACCACAATGAGATATCACCTTATACCTGTTAGAATGACTACTATCAAAAATACAAGAAATAACAAGTATTGGCAAGGATATGGAGAAAAAGGAACCCTTGTGCACTGTTGGTCAGAATAAATTATATAGCCATTGTAGTAAACAGTATGCAGTTTCCTCAAAAAACTACAAATAGAAAAACCCTATGATCCAGTAATCCTACTAGTATTTACCCAAAGAAAATGAAAACACTAATTCAATGGGGTGCCTGAGTGGCTCAGCTGGTTAAGTCAGACTCTTGATTTCAGCTCAGGTCATGATCTTATGGTTCATGAAATCAAGCCCTGCGTGCTGCCAGCACAGAGCCTGCTTGGGATTCTCTCTCCTTCTCTCTCTGCCCTTCCCCAGCTCACACACAGGATGCTCTGTCTCTAAATAAATAAATAAACATTAAAAAAAATTACCACTAATTTGAAAAGATTTACATACCCTTATGTTCACTGCAGCATTATTTATAAAAGTGAAGATATGTAAGCAACCTAAATGTCCATTGATAAATGAACAAAGATGCGGTGTGTGTATATCCATACACACACACACACACACACACACACACACACACACACACACACAAATGGAATATTACTTAGCCATAAAAAAAGAATGAGATCTTGCCATTTGTGACAACATAGATGGACCTAGAGGATATTATGCTAAGTGAAATAAGTCAGACAAAGAAAGTGTATGATTTAAGTTACACAGCATCTAAAAAACAAATGAACAACAACAAAAAAAACCCAGAAGCAGACCCAGAGAACAAACTGGTGGTTGTCAGAGGGGTGGGGTGGGGATGAGAGAAAGGCAAAATAAATGAAGAGGAATGGCAGATACAGGCTTCTAGTAATGTAATGAATATGGGAATAAAAACAGATAAAATGTACAGCATAGAGAATATAGTCAATGGTATTGTAATAGCTGTGCAGGCTGACAGATGGTATCTATACTTGTGGTGAGCATAGCATAATATATACAGTTGTTGAATCACTGTTATACACCTAAAACTAATGTAATATTGTGTGTCAACTATACTTTAATCAAAAAACAATAATACAAAATAAAATATTTTTGCAAAGATTAAAAAATAATTAAGAGCAAATACTTACGTGCCTGGCTGGATCATCTAACCACTTTATCTAAATTAAATCATTTAACCCTCATGACAATCTTATTAGGTAGGTACTATTACTATCCCATTTCACAACTAAGGAAATTGAGGCACAAAGAAGTTAAAAAAACTTCCAAGGTCATACAAGTAGTAACAGATGGTCTGGGATTCAAACTTAAGCAGTGCAGTTCTAAAATTCCTACTCTGTACCACTTCACCCATTCTGATTGTTATAATAATCATTCATGTGTCATTTCATAAAGAATCCAGAATATTATCTCAAGCCAACATGTAAACACATTAACATTTACCTCTTCAAAAATAGCCCTTGAAAAATCCCCACAGCGTAATGTGCCATCATAGCTCAGTGAGAGTATGTGAGCCGGATTGGCAGGTGAGAAGTAAAGACAGCTAACTGGCTGACTGTGGGGTTGAAAAACATAAATTCCATCTTCTTCAGATTGGTGAGTCTGGAAGAGAGTTGAGGGCAGGGAGATAGACAAAAACTAGTGAAAAGTAGCAACACTTTCTGTCATTAAACTATTTATGTTTGTATTACATTCAGTCTTTTCTTAGTCTATAATTATACCCACCCTCCCATTCAAGAAGTCAGAACTAACAATGTCATATTATCACTAAATTACTTTTTTCTAATTTTTAATCCAACGATATTGTCACATTTATTTTAACCGTTTCCAGCTTTTGCAAACTACTTTTTCATAATGCAGAAGGGAAAAGAATTATAGTTTATTATGACTTTAGTTCATGAAATCTCAAGAAATGAGAAATCTACTCTTTATTTCACATTCAGCATAATTCCCTTCTACTAAAAACAGTATAACTACCATTACTACTTTGTCTCCTCGGTACGCTTCTATATATCATTCTCAGCACAATTTTCATAAGGTTATTTGGTCCTGGCACAAAGTGATAATTTTAAAAATACGTTATCCCCTAAATACACCATGAAAATGCATGTATTTCAATTCCACATTAATATTATTACTACTGGGGCTCCTGGGTAGCTCCATCAGTTGAACATCTGACTCTTGATTTCGGCTCAGGTCATGATCCCAGGGTCATGGGATCAAGCGCCACGTGGAACCCTGTGCTAAGTGTGGAGCCTGCTTAAGATTCTCTCTCTGTCTCTGTCTCTCTCTCTCCCTCTGCCCCTCTCCCTGCTTGTACTCTCTCTCTCTCTCTCTCTCTCAAAAAAAAAAAAAAGTAATATTATTACTTCTTCTAGGGATTATCCTTTTCACAGGTGGATTACCAACTACTAAATCATCACTTCTCAGATCTGGATAAATTATGTTACTATGCCACATGTCATAGTACGAACCAGAGCAACTATCCTCTCCAAATTTGGCTTAATCTGCTCTGAAATATTCAGGCATTTTTGTTTTCTTCTTTTTTTATTTTAAACTTAGACAAAGAATTTTTTAAAAGGAAAGGGAGGGAAAAAATTATAATCACATACACTCCTCCTCCTATCTAGAGTTAACCACTGTTAATATCCTCACGTATTTGTTTATAGTGTTTATTTTTAGAACAAAACTCTCCATTGTTATAAATAACAATACAGAAATGTAGAAAGACAATAACTATTAAAAATTACTGCAAACCGCTCTGGAAAGCAGTGTGGAGGTTCCTCAGAAAATTAAAAATAGACCTACCCTATGACCCAGCAATAGCACTGCTAGGAATTTATCCAAGGGACACAGGAGTATTGATGCATAGGGGCACTTGTACCCCGATGTTCATAGCAGCACTCTCAACAATAGCCAAATTATGGAAAGAGCCTAAATGTCCATCAACTGATGAATGGATAAAGAAATTGTGGTTTATATACACAATGGAGTACTACGTGGCAATGAGAAAAAATGAAATATGGCCTTTTGTAGCAACGTGGATGGAACTGGAGAGTGTGATGCTAAGTGAAATAAGCCATACAGAGAAAGACAGATACCATATGGTTTCACTCTTATGTGGATCCTGAGAAACTCAACAGAAACCCATGGAGGAGGGGAAGGAAAAAAAAAAAAAAAAGAGGTTAGAGTGGGAGACAGCCAAAGCATAAGAGACTGTTAAAAACTGAGAACAAACTGAGGGTTGATGGGGGGTGGGAGGGAGGGGAGGGTGGGTGATGGGTATTGAGGAGGGCACCTTTTGGGATGAGCACTGGGTGTTGTATGGAAACCAATTTGTCAATAAATTTCATATAAAAAAAAAATTACTGCAAATCCGGGGCACCTGGGTGGCTCAGTCGGTTAAGCGTCCGACTTCAGCTCAGGTCATGATCTCACGGTTCGTGAGTTCGAGCCCTGCATCGGGCTCTGTGCTGACAGCTCAGAGCCTGGAGCCTGCTTCGGATTCTGTGTCTCCCTCTCTCTCTGCCCCTCCCCTGTTCATGCTCTGTCTCTCTCTGTCTCAAAAATAAATAAAAAACATTAAAAAATTTTTTTAAAAATTACTGCAAATCCAAAGTTAGCTAAAATGATCATTAAAATACTAAGCTATCATTACAGATATCTCTGTATGTACTTAGACAAATAGAATGACAGAGAAGAAATTTAGAAAAAAATAAGACTATGCTATATATGCCATTTTTCATAGTATTAAATTAAACTATACTTCAAAGTAATAAAAGAAAATCAGGCTGAAGTAGTTTTTGAACTTCAAGCACAGCTGATCCTTGAACAATGGGTTAAGAGCACCAACCCACCATGCAGTTGAAAATCCCATGTATAACATGTGACTACCCAAAAACTTAACTACTAATAGCCTACTGTTGACCAAGATCCTCAATAACACAGTGAACTAACATATTTTATAGGTTATGCATATTATATGCTGTACTTTTACAATACAGTAAGCTAGAGAAAAGAAATGTTAATAAAATCATAAGGAAAAGAAAATACATTCATAGTACTACACTTTTTTTCAATCCCACAAGTTTATGTCATCTGTTTATAAAATAAATCATCTGTCAGTACCTGTCAATATTATCTTATATGATACAAAACACTATAGATATTATATACATATTACTAACATGACATCAAAAATAAAAACATAATATGAAAATGAAATTCATATTTATGTACAGGTACAACATTTCATGCATTGATAATGAAGTGGCAATATGGTTGCTTTATGGTAGCCTAGTGTAATCAATACAGTTGCTTCACAGTAGCCTAGCCTATACACTAATGGATTAATCCCTATAAAATTTTTATGAGATCCAGTATTACAGTTATATTCACAATGCAATATTGGAAATAGTTAAATTTTTTAAAAAATATCACTTACCTGTTTTAATAAGCTGATATGCAGTTGCTCCAATTACAAGAGAAAAAGGTATACTGTATGGTAATGTAACTCTTTGAAAGCAAAATTATAAAGAAGCTAACAAATTATTAATTTTATATTAAATAGTACTCACCTTATGCCTATGTAAGGATAGGCTATCAACTTCCATACAAGTCTTGCACATGATGTTCTACACAATGACTACTTAGGCAATGATGATGATAATGACACAAAAATGCTCATATATTTCTTGCTGTACAGTTCAAAGATTTTCACACAAAGAGACATGTATGTATACAACAGATAAGTTTATTAATTGTACAGTAGGATAATTATTTACTAAGTGGAAGTGGACCATCATAAAGGTCTTCATCTCATCATCTTCACGTTAAATACGCTAAGGAGGAAGAGGAGGGGCTCAGGGGTGATAGCAACAGAAGAGGTGGACGAGGTAGTAGAGGTAGAAGGGGAGACAGGAGAGGCAACACACTGAGTGTAACTTTATGGAATATATCATAACTTCTGTCTGGCTTGTTTTTTCATTTCTCTAAAAAGGTTTCTATATTGTACCAAAATTTCTTCCAACATTTGCTTTAGTTACAGTGCCCGTACCATAGAAGGGTCCACATCATAAAAGAAGTCAAAAGCAGTCTTGAACAATTAGAATGCTTCTGCCAGATTGTCTAATGTCAATTTATTTTCTAGCACTGCTTCAATATCTGGCACTGGTTCAGAAGAATTCCTCTCCATCAAGCACTCTTCTATTAATTCCTCTCATGGGGCATCTATTAGCTGTTGAATTCCTCCAAGATCCACATCCTGAAACCTTTCACACTAACCATTTTTGCCATAACCACAATCTCTGTCATCATTTCCTTGACTGTCTCTGTCATAAATCCTGTGAAGTCATGTACAACATCTGGACACAGTTTTCTCCAGCAGAAATTTATTCTTTCAGGCTTGACTGTTTTCATGGCTTTTTCTGTCACAATAGTGGCATCTTCAATGGTGTTATCATTCTTGATTTTCAGACGTTTTTTCTGCTGGGGTTCTCTTGGTGGTGTGGACAATCTTTTCTATAGAGTACCATGTGTAATGAGCCTTCAAATTCCTTAATGACCCCATGATCTAGAGGCTGAATTAGAGACAGTGTTTGGGGGCAACATTTTGATGCCTTGGGTTCTGGGTAGCCAGGGACATTGCCCAACATTGAAAGAACTTTAAAAGGCAGTACCTTACTGGCAAGGTACTTCCTGACCCCAGGGACAAAGCATCGGTGATCCAGAAATGGGCTCTTGTTTCCAGGACCTCCTGTTGTACAGCCAAAAAACTGGCTGCTGGTATTTATCTTTTCCCCTTGAGGGTGGGGATTAGCAGCTTTATAGAGAACAGCAGTCCTGATCACAATGTATTTGCACAGTAGAGTTAGCCTATTCCTTTGTGCCTTAAATCTGGTGCTCATTTCTCTTTCTTACTAATAAATGACCTTTGTGGCTTTTTTTTTTTTCCAGACTGCACTTTCCTCTGCATTAGAAACCAGTTCAGGCAGATATTCTTTCTCAGTATTTTTCTTAATGGTGTCTGGGAACTTGTCTTCAGTCTTGGATCAGCGGAAGCTACTTCTCCTGTTATTCTAACATTTTTAAAGCCAAACTTCTTTCTAAAATTATCAAACCATCCTTTGCTGGCATTAAATTCTCCAGATTTCTATCTTTCACCTTCCATTTACTTTGCTATATGATGACTTCAATTTTCCTCGAGTCATATCAGTTTACAGGTATGCATTTCTTAGAGCAATCCTACACCCACATAAAAGCTGCATCTTCAGATAAAAAGGTATTTTGCAAAAAGTACAAGGTTTTCACACTTGCTGGAATAGCTGCAGTAACAGCTTTACAATTTTTTTCTTTTTCTTTTTTTTTTTTTTTTTTTTTACAACAGTCCTTATGCTAGATTCATTTATCTTGAAATGCTGGGCAACTGCAGCTGCAGACCTCAATCTATAGTATTTATCAAGCAATTCAACTTTTTCCTGTACTCTCCTGAATATTCCCCAATTCTTGGGAGCACTTTCCAGAATCACTAGTGGTGCTTTGTAGGAGTCCTATAATGTTTTTCAAGGTGTACAGTATTGCACTAAACACAGTGAAAAATATGCAAGAACCCCAAGAGATCACTTTTTACTATGATACACAATTTACTAGAAAGATAAAATGTTCACATGTAGATGATTAGCATTTTAACTAGATACTTGCTATAATTAAACTCACAATAGCAATAGGATAGCTAGGAAATCATTATTAGAGTAGTACAGTAGTACAGCAGTTAATTTTCCGCAGTTACTATTTAATACCACATCTTTATGTTTGTTTACATTTCTCTCGACTGTGAATGGCACCACATATGGTCTGTAAGTGTTGAAGCTTTAATAAATTTTAACTTCTTATACTACATTTGTGTATATTTTATAGTAGTAAGTGATAAAATAGACTAGTATCTACATATATGTTATACATTCATGACATACCTTTTTCTTTATCTTTTCAATATTTCTAAGCTATGTGGTTCATCTGAAAGTTTTTTCAAGTTATCGCAAATCTCCAAAAAAATTTCAATATATTTGCTGAAAAAAAATCCATGTGTAAGTGGACCCACACAGTTCAAATTGTGTTAAGAGTCAAATGTATTTCTTTACAGGTGCTATTTCCTAAAAAGGACAAAGTAGAGGTGTTTGGGTGGCTCAGTCAGTTAAGCGTCTTTTTTAATTTTTTAAATATTTATTTAGAGAGATCACAAGTGGGGGAGGGGCAGAGAGAAGGAGAGACAGAATCCCAAGCAGCCTCCACAGCATCAGCGCAGAGCCCAATGCAGGGCTTTAACTCACCAACAGTGAGATCATGACCTGGGCTGAGATTAAGAGTCAGACATTTAACCAACTGTGCCACCTAGGCACCCCAAGCATCCAGCTCTTTGATTTTGACTCAAGTCATGAGATTAAGTCCCATGTGGGTCTCCATGCTGGGTGTGGAGCCCACTTGAGATTCTCTCTTTCCCACTCTCTAGCCCTCACTTTCTTTTTTTTTTTTTTTTTAAGAGGTGGGGGAGTATAAAACATGAAGCTGGAGTAGTCATTATGCTTTCTTATTTTTTCAACTATGTCTCAATTTTAGATATTTTCTATTGATTGAGAGCATTATTTTCATCCCTTCTCCAATCTCCCCTGTCTCCATGTCTATATTATATACTATTATTTTTATTTTGTCCAGGTTGATAACATTTATATCCAGTTCTATAAACATAATTTGTATAGCTGTTTAAGATTAGTTCTGCATTTAAATGGATTCAATGCTCATCACCAATTCTTTTGTGAAACTTCTCTGTTCCTGAATTTTTAATCCTGATTTACTCTTAATTGGCTAAGACTTACTGTGAAGTGGTTTTTTTTCCAGATGAACTCCCAGGTCTTGAATTTCTTGAGTTTTTTCACATGTGAGAATACCTACCAGCTGCCTTTAATTAGAACAATTATCTTGGGCTGCTAAGTATTCCAGGCCACACTTCCTTCCCTCAGAACCTTGTAGACATTACATGAAATGTTGCTGTAGAAAACAGAAAAGCTAGACTTCTCCCCTTGAATATAATTTTTCTGCCTAAAGAATTCTTTACCCTCTATGTTCCAAGTTTTCCTAAAACATGGTATAACATTCAATCTGCCAACTCAATTCTCTTTTCAGAAGAATTCTCTTTGGGGCCGCCTGGGTGGCTCAGTTGGTTCAGCATCCAACTTCCGCTCGGGTCACGATCTCACAGCTTGTGAGTTCGAGCCCTGCATGGGGCTCTGTGGTGACAGCTCAGAGCCTGGAGCCTGCTTCAGATTCTGTGCCTCCCTCTCTCTCTGCCCCAACCCACTCACTTTCTATCTCTGTCTCTCTCAAAAACAATAAACATTTAAAAAAATTTAAAAAAGAAGAATTCTCTTTGAATATATTTGCTGTTTCACTGTTGGGTCATCTTTGATGGTCTTCCCTTACCACTGGCTTGTCTGTGATTACCTCAAGTCTTTAATGTCTACAATTTTCAATGATGTCTATTCTGTTCCTTGCTTTTGTCTAATTTATTAGTTTCACTGATCTTCAGTTTGTTTCCTTAGTTCTGCAATATCCTTTTCCATCTCATTCTGCTGTTTTATCATCTTATCTTTAAGTATTATTTTACCAAATAATATTGTTATTAACTTGCTCCATAGCAGCACTGTCCAAAAAGAGCTTTCTAATAAGATAACAAAAATGTTATATGTATGCACTATCAACATAGTATCCACTAGCCATGTATGGCTATTAGGCACTTGAAACAAGCCTAGTGTAACTGAAGAACTGAATTTTCTATTTTAATGGATTTAAATGTAAATAGTCTCTTAGGACCTGTAGCTACTATACAAAACAGTACAGTTCCACAATTTAGAGAAACTGAAGAGAATTTTCTTTCTTGCATTGAGTTATGTTTTTCTTCTAGACCTGTCTTTGCATGCTAGGTTCTTTTGTTGTTTTTGCAGTAGTGTTTGTCTAGTTGTCATATCATTTCTTTTCATTTTCATCATGCTTGAATTGCTCTCTCCATGTTAGATGCTCTGATATAACATATTGACTCTTCCTCCCAGTATCTGATCAGTTCATTTTTTCCGCAGAAAAAGACAGGCTTTTCTGTAGCCAAGAGGAAGACAGAGGTGGATAGTTGGTTTCAGCTGAAAGAATATGCAATATTTGTTGGAATTCCTAGACTGTAATAGACTTTTGTCCATTATTCTATATATGATTTAGGGGCTCCTGGGTGGCTCAGTCAGTTAAGCATCCAACTCTTGGTTTCAGCTCACCTCATCATCTCCCAGTTCATGGGTTTGAAGCCCCATGTCAGGCTCTGCGTGGACAGCTGCAGAGCCTGCTTGGGATTCTCTGCCTCCTTCTCTCTGCCCCTCCCCTACTGTCTATCTCTCCCTCTAAAAAATGAATAAATAAGTATTAATAAGGGGGTGCCTGGGTGGCTCAGTCAGTTAAGTATCTGACTGTTAGTTTTAGCTCAGGTCATGATCTCATGGTTCATGAGTTTGAGCCCTGCATCAGGCTCTATGCCGGCAGTGCAGAGCCTGCTTTGGATTCTTTCTCCCTCTCTGTCTGCCCCTCTCTCTCTCCCTCTCTCTCTCTTTCAAATAAATACTTAAAAACAATTTTTTTAACATTTATAAGGATTTATACCACCTACCTGGCAGATTTAGTAGTAGCTTATACTACTCCCACAGACCAAGAAAATTTCCTTCATAGAGAATTAGTCCTACTTTTAACAAACTTGCCCTGTTTTCTCCCCTTTCCCCTCAGCAGCCATGTCCCTATTTCTCACTCAAAGGAGGAAAACTCTAAATACCCACTTAATGTGTTCTCTCTAGTTTTGACAACATAGGTGAAAATCATCAGGGTTTGGTCAGTTACCAATATGGATTTTGGCTGTTAAGGCAAGGTAGAAACTAAATCATGCTGTGCCCCACCCCCAGCTGAGCTACAGAATTTCTGTCCTTGGTGGCTAGTTTTTGAAGTGCACAGCATAAGTTATACTTCTTCCTTATTGCTGTAAGATTTTTTTAAAACTGATTTGACTGCTTTTTGCTCATTCTTTGGGAAATTCCAATTGCCCATTTTAATCTGAATATACCAGGTTAAAAGTGCTTTTAGGGGTGCCTGACTGGATCAGTCAACAGAGCACACAACTCTTAGTTTCAGGGTTGTGACTTCGAGCCCCATGCTGAGTATGGAGATTACTTAAAAATAAAATATTAAAAAAAAAGAGTGCTTCGGGGTGCCTGAGTGGCTCAGTCGGTTAAGCGTCCGACTTCGGCTCAGGTCACGATCTCGCGGTCCGTGAGTTCGAGCCCCGCGTCAGGCTCTGGGCTGATGGCTCAGAGCCTGGAGCCTGCTTCCGATTCTGTGTCTTCCTCTCTCTCTGCCCCTCCCCCGTTCATGCTCTGTCTCTCTCTGTCCCAAAAATAAATAAACGTTAAAAAAAATTAAAAAAAAAAAAAAAGAGTGCTTCTAACTACTTTAAACCTAATTGAATACAGGACCAGCTTGTTTTGAGCCTAGAAATGACTATCTGTGTACACTGAATTGGAATAGGAAAATTGGAAGTACAAATACCAATTCAGACCAGTATGGTAATTCTAAAACAGGACATGGGGCCCTGGCCCAACATAATGGCAGTAAGGATGGAAAGGGGCAAAAGCATTAAAGGACTTTATTAGACACAAGGAACGAGTGAGAACCCAGCTTAAAACTCTTCAATGGCTTCCTATTGCTTTTAGGATAAAAACCAAAATTCTTGGGGTGCCTGGGTGGATCAGTCAGTTAAGCATCCGACTCTTAAATTTGACTCAGGTCATGATCTCATGGTTCATGAGTTCATAGGATCAAGTCCTGTCTGAGGCTCTGTGCTGACAGTGTAGAGCCTGACTGGGATTCTCTCTCTCTCAAAACAAGTAAATAAACTTAAAAAAAATCTTATTCAAAGATAGAGATAGAGATAGAGATAGAGATAGAGATAGAGATAGAGATAGAGATAGAGATATCTGGTCTCCACCCACCTCCACAGCTTCATTCTATTCCACTCATCCCTTGTGTCTATTCCTTTGCTGTCTATGCTCCAGCTACACAAGCAATTTTTCAGGTCTTTAAAAGTATCAGATAGGCCTCCTCCTGCTGCAGGTCCTTGACATGCTGTTCCCTTGTCTGAAATATTCTTTCCCTTTTCTTTACTTGGTCTATTGCTACTTAGCTTTCAAATCTCATCTCAATTCTCAGTTCCTCAGGGAAGGTTTCTTTCCCTGATCCTCCACATTAGGCCAGCCCCCTGTCATTAACACTACTTTCCTTCAGTCCATTAAACACACTATATAATTCATTCCACTTATCAAATATGTAATTACATACTTGGCCATTATTCATTAATGCTGCATTTGCCACTAAATTCTAAACTGTAAGAGGGCAGAGACAATTTTTGCTCACAAATATCTAATATCTGGGGAATCATTAGAATATTACTCAGCACAAAATAATAAATGTGGAAACAATGAATAAATGGGTGAATGGGTAACTGAATAAACGGTAACAACTTTTGATTCTAGATGCAACTAGGAATCTGAAAGAAAGTTAAGAGGAAAAACAGGGGGTGTCAAGGCAATTCAATGGGGAAAGGATAGTCTTTTCAATAAATGACAACTGGATATTCATATCCAAAAAAGTAAACTTGGGCCCTTACCTCACACCATATATAAAAAATAACTCAAATATTATCTCACGCCAGTCAGAGTGGCTAAAATGAGCAAATCAGGAGACTAGAGATGCTAGAGAGAATGTGGAGAAACGGGAACCCTTTTGCACTGTTGGGAATGCAAACTGGTGCAACCACTCTGGAAAACAGTGTGGAGGTTCCTCAAAAAATCAAAAATAGATCTACCCTATGACCCAGCAATAGCACTGCTAGGAATTTACCCAAGGGATATAGGAGTGCTGATGCACAGGGGCACTTGTACCCCAATGTTTACAGCAGCACTTTCAACAATAGCCAAATTACAGAAAGAGCCTAAATGTCCATCAACTGATGAATGGATAAAGAAGTTGTGGTTTATATATACAATGGAATACTACTTGGCAATGAGGAAGAATGAAATATGGCCTTTTGTAGCAACGTGGATGGAACTGGAGAGTGTTATGCTAAGTGAAATAAGTCATACAGACAAAGACAGATACCATATGTTTTCACTCTTATGTGGATCCTGAGAAACTTAACAGAAGACCATGGGGGAGGGGAAGGGGAAAAAAAGAGTTACAGAGAGGGAAGGAGGAAAACCATGAGAGACTCTTAAAAAGTGAGAATAAACTGAGGGTTGATGGGGGGTGGGAGGGAGGGGACAGTGGGTGATGGGCATTGAGGAGGGCACCTGTTGGGATGAGCTGGGTGTTGTATGGAAACCAATTTGACAATAAATTTCATATTTTAAAAAAAAGAACTCAAGACGAATCACCAAACTAAATGTGAAAGCACATACTATAAAATTTTTAGAAAAAAACAGGAAAAACTCTTTAAGGCTTGAAGCTAGAGAAAGATTTCTTAAATATGACACCAAAAGCACAATCCATTTAAAATTTTTCGTAAACTGGATATCATCTTTTGCACTTCAAAAGACAGCATAAAGGAAATGAAGAAAAGCCAAAAACTACCAGAAATATTTGCAAAACACATCTGATAAAGAATTTGTATCTAGGATTTACAAACTCATAATTCAATAAGACAAACAACCTAATAAAACATTAATAAAAGGGACACCTGGGTGGCTCAGTCGGTTAAGTGTCCACTTCAGCTCAGGTCATGATCTCATGGTTCGTGGATTCAAGCCCCAAGTCAGGCTTTGTGCTGACAGCTCAGAGCCTAGAGCTTGCTTTGGATTCTCTCTCTCTCTCTCTCTCTCTCTCTCTCTCTCTCTCTGCACCTCTCCCCCGCTCACACTCTGTCTCTGTCTCTCTCTCAAAAATAAACATTAAAAAAAATTTTTTAATTGATAAAAGATTTGAATAGCCATTTTATCAAAGATATCCAAACGGCATGAAAAGAGGCTCAACATTAGTCATTAGTCATATGCATCAAAACCACAATGAGATACCACTTCACACCCACCAGAAAGGCTATAATCAAAATGACATAAAATAATAAACATTGCTGAGCATGGGGGGAAATTGGAACCCTCATATTGCTGGTGGGAATATAAAATGATACAATCGTTTGGAAAGAAGTTTGGTAGTTCCTCAAAATGTTAACTAGTTGCCATATGACCCAGAACTCTGTCCCTGGATATCTACCCAAGAGAAATTAAAACACATTTCCAAACAAAAATGTGTACACAAATGTTTATACTAGCATTATTCAGAATAGCCAAAAAGTGGAAACAACCCAAATGTCTATCAAGTGATAAAATGAATCAACAAAATGTGGTATAGTCAAACAATGGAGTATTGTTCAACAATTAAAAAAGAATGAAATACTGATACATACCAAAACATAAATGAACCTTGAAAACATTACGCTAAGAGAAAGAAATCAACATAAAAGACCACATATTGTATGATTCTATTTATATGATATGTCCAAAAAGGTCAAATTTAAGAAGATGTCCCTGGGTATAAGGGTAATTAACTGGGGGATTAAATGTAATTAGCCAATAGGAATCTTCTAGGAATGACAAAAATGTTTTAAGGCTGGAGGGTGAAGTTACACAACTCACTAAACCTATTAAAAATCACTGGGTTGGGGCACCTGGGTGGCTCCATTGGTTAAGCATGACTTTGGCTCTGGTCATGATCTCACAGTTCGTGGGTTCAAACCCTACAGCAGGCTCTGTGCTGACAGCTCAGAGCCTGGAGCCTGCTTCGGATTCTGTATCTCCCTCTTTCTCTGCTCTTCCCCTGCTTGTGCCCTGTCTCCCACTCTCTAAAAAATATCTATTAAAACAATTTTTTTTAAATCATTAAGTTGTACTTTGAAATATGTGAATTTTGTAATATCTAAATTACACTTTGATAAAGTTAATTTTTTAAAAAAATTAGAGAGTTGGGGCATGAGCACAGGGCAGCAAAAGTACTAGGTTTTAGACTTGCTCAAGCTGTTAATGTGACACAGCCAAAGATGTGGGAAATTTAGAAAGTTGTTAAGGATACCAGACTATACGGGGCACCTGTGTGGCTCAGTCGGTTAAGTGTCTGACTTCAGCTCAGGTCATGATCTCACGGCTTGTAGGTTCAAGCCCCACAATGGGCTCTGTGCTGATAGACCAGAGTCTGGAGCCTGCTTCAGATTCTGTGTCTCCCTCTCTCTCTGCCCCTCCCTCGCTCTCTCTCTCTCTCTCTCTCAAAAATAAACATTAAAAAAAAAAAAAAAAAAAAAAGGATACCGGACTATAGAGACATAGTAATACAGATTTTGAAGTCACCAGGAAAGACATGACAAAGGGACTTTTCTACATATCTTCAACTCTGTACAGATTGATCTACCCTGAAAAGATCTTCACTTGACTATACTAATTCTCTATTTTTCCTTTTCAAAGTTCTTCTACCAATGGTATTTATCCACTGTTTTCATTTCTTCCACTACCCCATTATTTTTTATTCTCTCAAAGTCTGTGTTCCTTACCTCTTTTTTGAAGCTACTCTCTCAACTCACTAATGGTACCCCATTTTCAAAACCAATGGCCTTTTCTCTGCTTTCATTCTTTTTAACTTCTCTACAAGAAGCCCTGTCAAACTCCAATCCTTAAAACTCATCTCTTAGCTTGTACAACTTTATACTATTCTTAGTCCTCTTCCCACTTCTCTTCTATTTCATTTACCAGATACTTTTACCTCCTACCCTCACTCACACCTTATCAAAATAAGGAAGAACCTTTTCTCCCAAAACAAGAGAGAACTTGGTTTTTATTTCTCTCTTCTTCTCACAAAATCTGTTAAGAAACAGGTCTTTGTTCTACTTTCCCAATTAAAAAATAAATTCAGAGAACGTTAACTTGGCTTTTCTCAATTTTGTAACTATCAAAAGCAATTCATGCAGAATTATACGTACAATGAGTGGAATTCAGTATCTGTTTGTGACTCATAAAAAAATGAATGGGATCATCCTAAGCATATCCCTGAAAAGATACTTTTTCCCACTTGGAAACTGTATTTTAAACATAAGTATAAAACTAAGAACTTTGTATGATTTTTTCATATATACATTTAAAGTTGTAACAGAGTTTCCTGGCAGTTAATTTATGTCCCAGTTACTAATGATATTCAAACTAAAAATTTTAAAGTTCTAGAAAGCCAACTAAAATTTCCCCAGATTTCTAATGTCTGGAATCACAAAGCACAAAACTATAAATCTCAAGTAACATCTACAAACACATGGCTCTAGGCTATTCTCCTGTAGACTATTTGTTTCAGTCAAACTTTATTGTCTTCAAAAAATTAGTAATAACTTACCAAATCCCAAAGTCCAACTTGCCCAGATTTGGCCCCAGCTGCCACCAAAGTTCTAATTTCTGATGGGTGGAGAGCCACAGAGAGTATTGGGCCTTTGGTAACTTTATGAACAGTATCTTCATTAATGACCATGCCATTTAAATTGGCTTTATAGCTGAGAAAACAAATAAATTTTAGAAGTACAGCCAATCAATAGTGAAAATAACTAAAACATAACTCAAAAAAAAAGAAAAGAAAAAAGACACAGTAAATAAATAGTTAACCTCCTAGTAACCAAGGAAATCAAATTAAAAAATGGGATACTATTCTTCACTTATAAAAGGTAGCAGGCTGCAGTCAAACATATACATTCATTAATAGTGCTAGTGGCAGAGTAATTCCACATAAAATTTTCAGAAGAAAAAAAAAGATTTCAGAAAACAATTCAGCAATGTATGTCCATAATATTTGACTCAGTAATCTCACTTCTGGAATCTACCCTAAAGAACTAACACACTATCACATTTAAACACAAACACATATATAACTAAATACACAACTAAACACATAAAACTAAATTGAAAATAATTCCAGGGGCACCTGGGTGGCTCAGTCGATTAAGCATCCAATTATTGCTTTCGGCTCAGGTCATGATCTCACTATTTATGAGACTGAGCCCTACATCAGGCTCTGCACTGGCAGTGCAGAGCCTGCTTGGGATTGTCTCTCTCCGTCTATCTCTATATTTATTAAATAAATTTTAAATAAAAAGAAAAAAAAAGAATTCTAAATATCAGGAGAGGAAGAAGAGGTTAAGTAAATGCCACCTACTAAAAAATATGCAATTAGTCAATAAATTTAAAGACTTTAATAAATGTAACTATGTTAAAGAAAAAGCAGAATATAAATGTGTATATACATTAGAACATAATAAACTAAAAATGTATGTGTATTCATTCATTTATTGAACAATGAGTGAATACATATTAAGTGCCAGGCACCATTTTGGTTACTGAAACAAAATCCCTGCACTCATGAAGCTTATATCATAATGGTATTACATATGGCAATACCTGAAAGGAAACATACAAAAACAACAGTTGTTAGGTGGAAATATTATGGGTATTTTTTCCACCTCATTTTCAAAACCTCCTGTAATGGTATATAGTCTGTATAACTTAAAGATTTCAGAAAATATAAAACAAAGACAAGGCATTTCAACTCACTTTTTAATGCTAGATAACTCCTTCTCAGTGTTCTTAATACTTGTCTGCAACAATGAAAGAGACCAAAGTACTAAGTTAATATGTAAACTGAAATTTCCTTAACAGATAATTCTCAAAGCTATAAGCCCTCCCAAGTGATACCTTGCTCACTTCTGCCCAAGTCTGTAGGAATCCTTTAAACAGGTCGTTGTCATCATCTCGATTTTCAGGAGTCATTTCTAAAGGCCCAGGAGGTAACAAAGGCTGTTTGAAAAAATAAGAAAATCAAGAATAAAATGAGAAATAAAAAGGTTGATTGACTCTTTCTCTGCCCTGGAATGTTTTTCACTACTTTACTTTTGATACCAACAACATAGGTGACACATCAACAGTATTCAAAAATAATGTTCAATGAATGATTGCCAGGTATCCTGTAAGCTAATAATATATATTATCCCATTTAATACTCACAATAATCTAGTGAATGAGATACCACATTTTAAAGAAATTATAATGAAACTTAGAGAAGTTACCTTGTCCAAAGTTACACTGCCAAAAGAGGAGTTGACAGGAATTGGTTCAGAACAGTTCAATTTGTTACTCAGTTATTATTCTATGCCAGTGGGTTTTTTTAAGTTTATTTATTTATTTTTGAAAGAGAGAGAGAACGTGCACACTCAAGCGTGCCCGTGAGGGGAGGTCCAGAGAGAGAGAGAGAATCCCAAGCAGGCACTGCGCTGTCAGTGCAGAGCCCAATTCAGGGCTCAATCCTACAAACCATGAGATCATGACCTGAACTGAAACCAAGAGTTGGACCCTCAACCAACAGAGCCACCCAGGCACCCTGCCAGTGTTTTTTTATTTTTTTATTTTTATTTATTTTTTTTTTTTAATTTTTTTTTTAACATTTATTTATTTTTGAGACAGAGAGAGAGCATGAACAGGGGAGGGTCAGAGAAAGAGGGAGACACAGAATCTGAAACAGGCTCCAGGCTCTGAGCTGCCAGCACAGAGCCCGACACGGGGCTCGAACCCACGGACCGTGAGATCATGACCTGAGCCGAAGTCGGATGCTTAACCAACTGAGCCACCCAAGCACCCCTGCCAGTGTTTTTTTAAATCCTAGGTTGTAACCCATGGATGGTGAAATCATTTCAATATGTTAAAACAAACAATGTTTTCACGAACGACAAAAGAATAGAGTCAAAAAGACAAAATATACATCACATGCAGTAAGTTTAAGTATCATTTCACAAAAGTTCTGCTTTAGCTGTGTGGAATGAGTTCAATGTAAATACATTTATCATGAGTGAAACTTCAGGAAAATTGGAAAGCTACTCTTCCCAAGTATCTTAATTTGCAATTAGCTCCCAAAGCACCAGTCTAATTAGTGCTATCTTCCAATTTAGAATTAAGCACTTAGATATAAAGTATTAAAAACCATAGGTGTTCTTGAATAAAAAACATAATTATAATCTGATTTAGACAATAAACTTCGTAAATAAAACTCTACTCACTAAAAGTACAAAGTTATACCACAGCAAAGGGCTATCACTATTATAACATATTATTTATTATTAATAACATTAATACTACCATTTATTGATTACTTACTAAGCCCTTAACACAACAGAAGAAACTTTACAGATACTATTTCACTTAACCCCCTCAACACCCCTTTGAAGTTTCTATACTATTACCACTTTAAATATGGGGAAATGGGCTCAGAAAGGTTAAGTAATTTATCCACAATTCCACTGCAGGTAAGCTTGCAGAAATATAGAATCCAAACTAGTTTGTATGACTTTGAAATCTTAATCATTAAACTATAAACATCAGTAGTAAATTAATGAAGCACGGGGGCACCTGGTTGGTTAAGTATCTGACTCTTGATTTAGGCTCAGGTCATGATCTCACGGTTCATGAGATCCAGCCCCACATCAGGCTCTGCACAGACAGCTCTGACAGTGAAAGTAGGCTTGGGATTCTCTCTCTCTGCCTCCCTCCCACTCACACTCTCTCTCTCCCTCTCAAAATAAATAAACATTTTTTAAATTAAGTAAAAATTGAACCTAAGTTAATGACTTTTTAATCTAGTTTCAAACACTTCAAATTTTTCACTATTTTATTGAGTAACATATTGTTTTTGCACTTTCTTACATTTTCATCTGCTATTAATGTCGGCTGGGTTGGGGTTGCTGGTAATGACACTCCTGAAGGATCTACTTTTAGTAATCTCATTGACCTTCTACATCCAGTCCCATTTTCTCTCTTCTTAGGCATTTTTCTAAGGGAATGGGGAAAAAACTCAAGTTATAAAACAGTTACATGTACTCACTAATATTAAGGAGGTAACTTTTAGGAATGTATGTCACAGATACACTCACACATTACAAGGATGTATGCCATGACTACAATGACTTTAACTGGGCACTTATGACTTTTCATGCTTTTAAATAAAATCATAGATGTTCATCATGAGGAGGTGAGAGGTGTTAAAATAAATTATAACATACATCTCTAACAGAATAATATGCAACCATAAGAAAATTGAAATAGTTCTTTGCATGATGATACGACATGAACTCTTAAGATGTAAGAAACAAAAACAAGGTCCACTACATGTTGAATATGCTTCAACATATTTGTTTTTTTAGAAAAAGGTTGGGGCGCCTGGGTGGCGCAGTCGGTTAAGCGTCCGACTTCAGCCAGGTCACGATCTCGCGGTCCGTGAGTTCGAGCCCCGCATCAGGCTCTGGGCTGATGGCTCAGAGCCTGGAGCCTGTTTCCGATTCTGTGTCTCCCTCTCTCTCTGCCCCTCCCCCGTTCATGCTCTGTCTCTCTCTGTCCCAAAAATAAATAAACGTTGAAAAAAAAAATTAAAAAAAAAAAAGAAAAAGGTTATGTACACACATACATTTTTACATGCTAAGATTATCTATGGAAGAATATACATGAAACTATTAATAGTGGTTTCTTCTAGGGAGAAGGCCAGAAGAACTAAGGTCTAAAATGGAAAAGAGATTTAAATGTTTCATTGCATTTCCATCCAAACAGTTTACTTTTTAAAATCATATAAATACACTGCTTTTTTATGCACTATTTTTTCATTTTAAAAAAGTAGTTCAGAACTTCCAGTTTCAAGTTCCACATATAAGGAGCTTGAAAGTCATCATTCTGTCTTTTCAAGTAAAAATCTGAACAGATTAAAAAATCAACAACTCTTCTAGGTTCCTTACAAGGCAAGGACACAGTACAAACTGCTGACCTCAATACTGGAGAGAGAGAAATACAAGGAGTCATGGCTTACTGGAATGGAAAGTCAAGAACAGAAACCACAATGGGAACCAGTACAAAGGTAGGAAAACCTGAACTGTAATTACCCAATTGATGGGGGCTCAGTGTGGACAAAAACCTGCACATGAGTCTTTATAGAAGCTTTATTCAGAACAGTCAAAACTGGGAAGCAGCCAAGATGTTCTCCACTAATTGAACAAATAAACTACAACACATCCAGACAATGGAATATTATTCAGCACAAAAAAAGAAATGAACTATCAAGCCATGCAAAGACATGGAGGAAAACTAATTGCATAATACTAAGAGAAAGAAGTCAATTTGAAAGGCTACATACTGTATGATCCCAAATACACCACATTCTGTTAAAGGCAAAACTACAGAGACAAAAAGATACGTAACTGCCACATTTGAGGGTGGTAAGGTAATGAAGAAAGAGAACACAGGTAGTAAAAATACTCTATATATTGGGGCACCTGTGTGACTCAGTCAGTTAAGCATCTGACTTTGGCTCAGGTCATGATCTTGCAGTTCGTGAGTTTGAACTTGCATATCTTGCATATCATGATCTTGCTTGGGATTCTCTCTCTCTGCCCCTTCCCCACTTGCATGACTCTCTCCTTCTCTCAGAATGAATGGATAAACTTTAAAAGATATGTATGTGGGGCGCCTGGGTGGCGCAGTCGGTTAAGCGTCCGGCTTCAGCTAGGTCACGATCTCGCGGTCCGTGAGTTCAAGCCCCGCATCAGGCTCTGGGCTAATGGCTCAGAGCCTGGAGCCTGTTTCCGATTCTGTGTCTCCCTCTCTCTCTGCCCCTCCCCCGTTCATGCTCTGTCTCTCTCTGTCCCAAAAATAAATAAAAAACGTTTAAAAAAAATTTTTTTAATTAAAAAAATAAAAAAAATAAAAGATGTATGTGTGTGTGTGTGTATTATAAAGATGGATATGTCGTTATACATTTGTACAAACCTATACAATGTACAAAACCATGAGTGAATTGTAAGACAAACAATGGACTTTAGTTAATTATAATGTATCAGTGTAGATTCATCCTTGGTAACAAATGTACCACTCTGCTGAATGATGTTGATAATGGGAGAGTTTATGCATGTGTGGGAGCAGAAGAATATATGGGCAATCTTTGTACCTTTCTCTCAATTTTACTGTGAAGCAATTCTTTAAAAATTCAGTCTTAAAAAATACCTTCAAGGGAGACCACCCCCACTATTTTGAGAGATTTACATCCAGGAGCTTGACTAGGTCTTCAGTAAATATGAGAAAAATCTCTTCATGCTTCCCAGAGGGGGAAGGGAAAAAGAACTACTCTGAAATACTCCTGCCCTTAGGAGAACAAGTTAACCAGAGCCTAACCTGCTAGAGTATTATCAGAGTCTACCCTGAGAGAAAGGAAATACCCAACTCCTGCCCACTTTTAGCATCCTCTCCCAACCAAAGTGGGGTGGGGGGAGGAAACAAACTAAAACACTTGTGAAGTTCACTGTTAAGAGATACAGGTGTGCTAAATGACTGAGACCTAATCACAGGACTATAGAATGCTTTCTCTCCCCTCTCACACATTACTAATGACCAATTTACAAACTTCCTTTTTCCTCATACATATCATGTCCAGCTATCAAGAAAAAATCACAAGGCACAATGAAAAACAACATAATTTAAAGAGATAGAGCAAGCTTCAGAACCATATATGGCAGGAATGTTGGAATTATCTGAACAGGAATTTAAAACAACTATGATTGATACACTAAGGGCTCTAACACATTTTAAAAAAAAAAAAAAATACCATGCAAGATAGGCAATGTAAGAAGAGAGATGGAAATCCTAAGAAAGAACCAAAAGAAATGCTAGACATCAAAAACGCTAAAAGAAATGAAGTGTGCCTTTGATGAGCTCATTAGTAGACAAGACATGGCTGAGGAAAGAATCTCTGAGCGTGAGGTATTTCAACAGGAACCTCCAAAACTAAAAAGCAGGGAGAAAAAATAATGAAAAAAAAAAAAAAACTGAACAGAATATCCAAGGACTATGGGATAATTACAAAAGGTGCAACATACACATAATGGGAATACCAGAAGGATAAGAAATAGAGAAAAACAGATGATATTTGAAAAAATAGTAACCGAGAATTCCCCAAATTAATGTCAGACATCAAGTAACAGATCCAGGAAGCTCAGAGTACATCAAGCAAGATAAATGCCCCCCAAAAACTACACCTAAGGAATTCATTTCCAAACTATGGAAAATCAAAGAGAAAGAAAAAATCCTGAAAGAAGCCAGAAGGAAAAAAACATCTTACCTATAGCCAAAGATAAGAACTACACCCATACTCCAGTAAACTATGCAATCAAGAGAGTAGAGTAAAATATCTTAAGTGTTGAGAGGAGCACCTGGCTATCTCAGTGGGTAGAGCATACAACTCTTGATCTTGGAGTCATGAGTTCAAGCTTCACATTGAGGGTATAAATACATTGAGCTCAAGCCCCACATTGGGTATAGAGCTTACTTTTAAAAAACTGGGGCACCTGGGTGGCTCACTCGGTTAAGTGTCTGACTCTTGATTTCAGCTCAGGTCATGATCTCATGGTTTGTGAGATTGAGCCCTGCATTGGGCTCTGCACTGACAGCACAGAGCCTACTTTGGGATTTTCTCTCCCTCTCCCTCCCTCCCCCCACCCCTCCTCCCTCTCTCTCTTTCTCAAAATAAATAAATAAATAAATAAACTTTAAAAAAAAATTAAGAGAATTTGTTGCCAGTACACATGCCTTACAAAAAAGGTTTAAAAAAGTTCTTTATAGGCACCTGGGTGGCTCAGTCAGTTAAGCATCTGACTTCGGCTCAGGTCATGATCTCACTGGTCATGAGTTGAAACCCCACGTGAGGCTCTGTGCTGACAGCTAGGACCCTAGAACCTGTTCAGGTTCAGTCTCCTTCCCTCTCTGCCCCTCCCTCATTTGCACTCTGTCTCTCTCTCTCAAATATAAAACATAAACATTAAAAAAAATTTCTTTAGAGAGAAGAAAAACAGATCCAAAAATCAGATCCACCAAAAGGAGCATCAAAGAATGAATAAGGTAAAAAAAAAATTTTATTTTTCTCATTCTTAATTAGTAACAGCTAGCTCAAAATAACAACAGCAACAATGTATTTAGTTATGTACCCTTATGTATATATCTTGTGTGTTGGTATACCAACATGTATATATACTTATGTATGCTTATACATGTGAAATGAATGACAGCAATGATACAAGGGACAAGAGGGAAGAATTAGGATTATTTTGTTATTATAAGGTGCTCATACTATACCTCACTCACACCCTGAAGTGATATACTGGGTTTTTTTTTAATTTTTTTTTTTAACATTTATTTATTTTTGAGACAGAGAGAGACAGAGCATGAACAGGGGAGGGTCAGAGAGAGAGGGAGACACAGAATCCGAAACAGGCTCCAGGCTCTGAGCAGTCAGCACAGAGCTGGATGTGGGGCTCGAACCCATGGACAGTGAGATCGTGACCTGAGCCAAAGTCGGACGCCCAACCGACTGAGCCACCCAGGCGCCCCAAGAAGTGATATACTGTTAATTGAAAATGGGTGGCTGGGGCAACTGGGTGGCTCACTCAGTTAAGGGTCCAACTCTTGATTTTGGCTCAGGTCATGATCTCACAGTTCACGAGTTCAAGCCCCAAGTCGGGCTATGCACTGTCAGTGTGGATCCTGCTTTTCATTCTCCTCTCCCTCACTCTGTCCCTCCCTCTCCCTCTCTCAGAATAAATAAACTAAAAAAAAAAATTTTTTTAATGGACTTGGGGGGTTTCGGGGTGGCTTAGTCAGTTGAGTGTCTGACTCTTGATTTCAGCTCAGGTCATGATCCCAGGGTTGTGCGATCAAGCACCCCTGTGTTAGGCTCTGTGATAAATGTGGAGCCTGCTTGGGATTTTCTTTCTCTCTCTTCCCCCCCCCCACTTTTGCCCCACTCTCTCTATATATAAAGTAAAATAAAAATTTCTAATGGAAGTGAATTAGTTGTAGATTATACTGTAAACTCCAGGGCAATCACTAACAAAAAAAAACAGTAAAAAAAATTGTAACTGATACACTAAGAAACAAGAGAAGATGGCATCATGCAAAACATTCAATTAAAACCATAAAAGGCAGAAAAATAGTGGAGACAAAAATAGGGGGAAAAAAACAAGGGCAATAAGTAGTAAACATTAACAAATATGATAGATATTAATCCAAATATATCAATACTCACTTTGAACATCAAGGTCTAAATGCACCAATTAAAAGAGACTGTCAGAGTGGATCAAACACAATACTCAAACTTATGTTGTCTATAAGAAACCCACTTTAAATATAAAGACACATAGGGGCGCCTGGGTGGCGCAGTCGGTTAAGCGTCCGACTTCAGCCAGGTCACGATCTCGCGGTCTGGGAGTTCGAGCCCCGCGTCGGGCTCTGGGCTGATGGCTCGGAGCCTGGATCCTGTTTCTGATTCTGTGTCTCCCTCTCTCTCTGCCCCTCCCCCGTTCATGCTCTGTCTCTTTCTGTCCCAAAAATAAATAAACGTTGAAAAAAAAAAAATTTTTTTTTAAAAATATAAAGACACATAAATATTAAAAGTAAAGGAATGGAGCAATCCCTATCAAAATAACACCAGCATTCTTCACAGTTAGAACAAACAATTGTAAAATTTGTATAGAACCAGAAAAGAACCCCAGGAGCACCTGGGTGGCTCAGTCTGTTGAGAGTCCGGCTTTGGCTCAGGTCATGATCTTGCGGTTTGTGAGTTCAAGGCCCACATCAGGGTCTGTGCTGACAGCTAGGCCTGGAGCTGCTTCGGATTCTGTGTTTCCCTCTCTCTGACGCTCCCCCACTCATACCTCTGCCTCTCTCTCTCAAAAATAAATAATAAAACATTTAAAAATTTTTTAATAAAAAAAGAAAAAGAAAACCAAAGCTGGAGGCATCACAATTCCAGACTTCAAGCTGTATTACAAAGCTGTAATCATCAAGACAGTATGGTACGGGCACAAAAACAGACATAGATCAATGGAACAGAACAGAAAACTCAGGGGTGCCGGGGTGGCTCAGTTCGTTGGGTGTCCAACTTCGGCTCAGGTCATGATCTCACGGTTTGTGAGTTCGAGTCCCGCACCAGGTTCTGTGCTGACAGCTCAGAGCCTGAAGCCTGCTTCGGATTCTGTGTCTCCCTGTCTCTCTGCCCCTCCCCTAATTGCACTCTGTCTGTCTCTCTATCTCTCTCATAGAAAATGAATAAAACATCAGGAAAAAAAAAAAAAAAAGGAATAAAAAACCCAGAAATGGACAAACGTATGGCCAACTAATCTTTGACAAATCAGGAAAGAATATCCAATGGAAAAAGACAGTCTCTTCAGCCAATCGTGTTGGGGAAACTGGACAGCGACAGGCAGAAGAATGAACCTGGACCACTTTCTTACACCATACACAAAAATAAACTCAAAATGGATAAAAGACCTAAACGTAAGACAGGAAGCCATCAAAATCCTGGAGGAGAAAACAAACAACAACCTCTTTGGCCTAGGCTGCAACAACTTCTTACTTGACATGTCTCCAGAGGCAAGGGAAACAAAAGCAAAAATTAACTATTGGGACCTCATCAAGATAAAAAGCTTCCAGGGGCGCCTGGGTGGCGCAGTCGGTTAAGCGTCCGACTTCAGCCAGGTCACGATCTCGCGGTCTGTGAGTTCGAGCCCCGCGTCGGGCTCTGGGCTGATGGCTCAGAGCCTGGAGCCTGTTTCCGATTCTATGTCTCCCTCTCTCTCTGCCCCTCGCCCGTTCGTGCTCTGTCTCTCTCTGTCCCCAAAATAAATAAACGTTGAAAAAAAAAATTAAAAAAAAAAAAAAAAGATAAAAAGCTTCTGCATAGCAAAGGAAAAAGTCAGCAAAACTAAAAGGCAACTGACAGAATGGGAGAATGATATATCAGATAAAGGGTTAGTATCCAAAATCTATAAAGAACCTATCAAACTCAACACCCAAAAAACAAATAATCCAGTGAAGAAATGGGCAAAAGACATGAACAGACATGTTTCCAAAGAAGACATCCAGAGGGCTAACAGATACATGAAAAGATGCTCAACATCACTCATCATCAGGGAAATACAAATCAACACCACAATGAGATACCACCTCACACCTGTCAGAATGGCTGAAATTAACAACTCAGGAACAACAGATGTTGACAAGGATGGGGAGAAAAGGGAACCCTTATGCACTGCTGGTGGGAATGCAAACTGGCACAGCCACTCTGGTAAAAAATATGGAGGTTCCTCAAAAAATTAAAAATAGAACTACCCTATGACCCAGCAATTGCACTACTAGGTATTTGTCCAAAGAATACAAAAACGCTGATTCGAAAGGGCACATGCACTCCAATGTTTACACACACAAAATACATACATAGATATGATGGGATATTACTCAGCGATCAAAAAGAATGAAATCTTACCGTCTGCAACAATGTTGGAGAACTGATGGAACTAGAGTATATTATGCTAAGCGAAATAAATCAGTCAAAGACAGGTATCATATGATTTCACTCATAAGTGGAATTTGAGAAACACAACAGATGAACATAGGGGAAGGGAAGCAAAAATAAGATAAAAACAGATATGGAGACAAACCATAATGGACTCTTAAACACAGAGAACAAACTGAGGGTTACTGGTGGGGTGTTGGTGGGGGGATAGGCTAAAAGGGCAATGGGCATTAAGGAGGGCACTTGATGTGAACACTGGGTGTTATATATATGTAAGTGATGAATTACTAAATTATATTCCTGAAATTATTACACTATATGTTAACTAACTTAGATTTAAATTTAAGAAATAAAATAAAATAAAAGTTAATGAATGGAGAAAAATATACCATGCTAACACAAATCAAAAGCAGGAGTGGCTACATTAATTTCAGAGAGAGCAGACTCCAATTTTTTTTGTTTTATGTTTATTTTTGAGAGAGAGAGTGTGCACAGAGGTCAGAGGGAGAGGGAGAAAGAGGATCTGAAGGAGGCTCTGAGCTGTTAGCGCAGAGCCTGATGGAGGGCTCGAACACATGAACCACAAGATCATGACCTAAGCCCAAGTCAGATGCTTACCCATCTGAGCCACCCGGGTACCCCCAGACAGAGAAGACTTCAAAGCAAAGAAAGTTATAAAGGGATAAAGCAAAGAAAGTTATAAAGGGATAAAGAAGGGCATTACATAATGATAAAAGGGTCAAATCTCCAAGCTAACAAACATAATGTACCTAATAACAGAGTATCAAACTATGTAACAGAACTGCAAAAAGAAATAGGTAACTTGGGGCACCTGGGTGGCTCAGTCAGTTAATCTTCTGACTCTTGGTTTTGGCTCAGATCATGATCTCACAATTTGTGAGATCAAGCCCTGCTCAGCCTCCATGCTCACAGCATGGAGTCTGCTTGGGATTCTCTCTCACCCTCTCTCTCTGCCCCTCCTTCACTTGCATGTGTGCATGCACACACTCTCTCTCTCTCTCTTTTTCAAAATAAATAAACTTAAAAAAAAAAAAAAAACCAAATAGATAATTCTACTATGTTAGCTGTTGGCAACTTCAACACTCCCCTATCAGAAATGGAGAGATCTAGCAGGCAGCCAATCAGCAAGGGCATAGTTGAACTCAACACACCATCCATCACCTAGACATAATCAACATCTATAGACTAGTTCATTCAAAAACAGAATACACATTTTTCTCAAGCTCAGATGGAACATTCACCAAGGTAGACTACATTCTAGACCATAAGACACAGCTTAACAAATTTAATAGAAATCATTTTTTAAAAAAGAAGAAAAAAATCATACATTTGCTCTCAGAATATAATGTAATTAAACTAGAAATCAGTAAGAGAAGGATACTTGGAAAATCCCAAAATACATAGAGAGTAAACACACTTCTAAATAACACATAGGTCAAAAAAGAAACCTCAAGAGAGCATAAAAAACACTTTTTACTAAATGAAAATGAAAACACCATCTAACAAAATTTGTGGGATGCAGGGAAAGCAGTGCTTAGAGGGAAATTTATAACACTGAATGTACATATTAGGAAAGAAGGTCAAAAATTCAATACTCTAAGTTTCCAACTCAAGAAACTAGAAAAAGAGTAAATTAATCTAAAGTAAGCAAAAGAAAATAATAAAAGTTGAGCATATCAATAAAATTAAAAACAGGAAATCATCGGGGGGGGGGGGGAAGTATCAACAAAACCAAAGCCAGTTCTTTCAAAAGACCAATAAAATCAATAAGCCTCTAGCAAAGTTAACTAAGAAAAAAAGTTACCAATACCAGAAATGAAAGATGTATCTCACTACAGATCCTATGGACATTAAAAAGATAATGAAGAAATAATGTGAAAAATTCTATGCCCACATATTTGATAACCTAGATGAAATGGACAATTCCTTGAAAGACACAATTGCTAAACTCACAATCTGAATTAGAAATAGATAATCGAAATTATTAAAGAATTTAAATCAATAATAACCTTCCAAAGCAGAAAGCACAATGCGGACATGGGTTCACTAATGTATTCTACCAAACATTTAAGAAAGAAATTGTACCAATTCTCTACAATTTCTTTTAGAGGATAGATGGAGAGGGACACCTGGGTGGCACAGTCAGTTAAGTGTCTGACTCACAATCTAGGTTCAGGTCATGATCTCACAGTTCATGAGTTCGAGACCCACACTGGGCTCTGTGCTGATGGAGTGGAGCCTGCTTGGTATTCTGTCTCTCCTTCTCTCTGCCCCTCCTCCCTTGTGTGCACTCTCTTGCTCAAAATAAATAAATAAAATTAAAAAAAATAGAGGACAGAAGCAGAGAGAATTTTACCTATTTCATTCTGTGAGGCCAGCATTATCCTAATACCAAAACCAAGACAATATTATAAAACAAAAAATACAGACCAATATCCCTCATGAGCAGATGCAAAACCCACAAAAAAATTAGTAAATTGAAACCAACAATGTATAAAAAGTATTCTGCACCACAACCAAATGGGATATATCCCAAGTATGCAAGACTAATTCAACACTCAAAAATCAATTAACATAATCTAATTAAAATCATTCAATGCAATCCATCACATCAACAGGCTTTTTAAAAAAGCAAAATCACATGATCCTATCAACAAATGCAGAATATGCATCTGACTAAATACAACACTAAATATAACACATTTTTTAATTAATGATAAAAAAAGCTCTCAGTAGAAGGGAACTTTCTTGATAGAGTATCTACAAAAAACCTACAGCTAATGTCATACTTAAATAGTGAGAAATGACAAGCTTTCCCACCAAGGTCAGGTACTGGCACAGATGTCCTCTTTTACCATTCCTTTTCAACACTATTTTATCCTTCCTTTTCAAAACTATGCTGGAAGTTCTAGCTAATGCAGTAAGACAAGAAAAGGAAATAAATGGAATGCAGATTTGGAAGAGAAAAATAAAACCCTATTTGTTCAAGAGTTTCAAAGTTGGGGGCACCTGGATGGCTCAGTCAGTTAAGCCATTTCGGCTCAGGTCACCATCTCACCATTCATGGGTTTGAGCCCTGTGTCAGGCTGTGTGCTAATGGTGTGGAGCCTGCTTGGGATCCTCTCTTCCTCTCTCTCTCTCTGCCCCTCCCCTGCTCATGAATGCACGCACACTCCCTCTCTCTCTCTCTCAGAATAAATAAACTTTGAAGGTAAAATTCTATAGAAAAAAGGAGTTTCCAGGTTGGTGAACACATGGATGTGCTGGGAGAGTACCACACTCTGAGAGGACATGGAAGCTTCCTGCCATTTCCCCATGCCTTGCCCTATGCAGCATTTCCTTTACCTGTCCTAAGTTATATCCTTTTATAATAAACTAATAATCTATTAAGTAAAAAAAAAAAAAAAAATACTATTTGCTACATGATAGTCTATGTGGAAAATTCTAAAAAATGAACAAAAAAACTCCTGGAACTTCATAAGTGATTATAGCAAGGTGGTAGGATACAAGGTTAATATGTAAAAGTTAATTTCTTTCCTATATACCAGCAATAAACAAATGAAATTTGAAGTTAAAAATAGACTATCATTTACATAAGTACCCATACAATGAAATACTTAGGTTTAAATCTAATAAAATAAATCAAACAAAAATATTTCCAAGACCTATATGAAGTACACTACAAAACTCTCATGAACAAAATCAAAGAACTAAATAATTTTTGTATGTTAAGTAGGCTCCACACCCAATATAGGGCTCAAACTCACAACCCTGAGATCAACAGTCATATGCTCTATCAACTGAGCCAGCCAGACACCTCTCAAAGAACTAAATAAATGGAGAGATATCCCATGAAAGACTCAATATTGTCAAAATGCCAGTTCTTTCCAACTTAATCTATAAATTCATTGCAATCTCAATCAAAATCCCAGCAAGTTAGGGGTGCCTGAGCGGTTCAGCCAGTTAAGTGTCTGACTCTTGATTTCGGTTCAGGTTGTGATCTCACGGTTCGAGGGTTAGAGCCCTAGTCAGGCTCTGTGCTGACAGCACGAAGCCTGCTTGGATTCTTTCTCTCTCCTCTCTCTGCCCCTACCCTCACCCCCCCTGCAAAATAAATTTAAAAAATTTTTTTTAATCCCGGAATGCCGGGGCGCCTGGGTAGGTCAGTCGGTTAAGCATCCGACTTCAGCTCAAGGTCATGATCTCACGGTTGGTGGGTTCATGCCCCGCGTTGGGCTCTGTGCTGACAGCTCAGAGCTTGGAGCCTGCTTCTGATTCTGTGTTTCCCTCTCTCTATGCCCCTCCCCCACTCATGCTCTGTCTCTCTCTGTCTCAAAAATAAAAATAAACATTAAAAAAAATTTTTAAAGGCAGTATGGTACTGACGAAGAATATACGAAAAAATGGAACAGAATAGGGAGTCAACTGATCTTACACAAAGGAGCAAAGGCAAGATAATGGAGCAAAAATAGTCTTTTCAACAAATGGTGCTAGAACGAATGGACAACCAAATGTAAAACAATGAATCTAGACACAACCTTTACACCCTTCACACAATTAACTCAAAATGGATTACAAATCTAATGTAAAACACAGAACTATAAAACTTGTAAAAGACAACAGGAGAAAACCTAGGTGACCCTGGGAATGGGAATGGTTTTTTAGATATAACACCAAAGACACAATCCATGAAAGAAAAAATTATAAAGTAAACTTCATTAAAATTAAAAACTTCCACTCTGCAAAAGACATCATCAAGAGAATGAGAAGACAAGCCAGAGAAAATATCTGCAAAAGACACTTCTGATAAAGGACTGTTATCCAAAATATGCAAAGAACTCTCAAATTCATCAATAAAAACAAACAACTCTATTAAAAATGGGCCAAAGAGGGGCACCTGGGTGGCTCAGTCAGTTGGGCGTCTGACTTCGGCTCAGGTCATGATCTCACAGTCTGTGAGTTCAAACCCCACAGGGGGGCCCTGTGCTGACAGCTCAGAGCCTGGAGCCTGCTTCGGATTCTGTGTCTCCCTCTCTCTCTGCCCCTCCCCCGCTCATGCTCTGTCTCTCTCACTCTCAAAAATGAATAAATGTTAAAAAAAAAAAAGGGGGGGTGCCAAAGATCATAAAATACAGCTCACCAAAGTAATATATAGATAGCAAGAAGCATATGAAAAGATGCTCTACAACATTTCATCAGGGAAAAACAAATTAAAACAACGAGATACCAATACACACCTATTAGAATAGCCAAAATCCAGAACACTGACACTACCAAATGCTTGTGAAGATGTGGAACAACAGTTTTAAGATTATAGTTTCTGATCTATTACTTATTTTACTATGGTAACTGTTTTTTCAAATTATAAATAACTCAACAATACATCAGGGTGTAGGCATTATAAACCAAATCTTTTACCTTTTGGATTCAGGAGGCTGTCTCTTTTTTATCATTTCACGGAGCCTTGCAGCTGACTGCAAAATACACAAAACACACATATAAAGATACTACCTTATAAATTATTAAGTATGCTGCTTTATTGACACTAAAGTAAAATCTATACAGGAAATAAAGTTTCTTAAGATAGGATACCTGCTCTTGGTAAGACAGGAGACAAATATACTATTAATAATAAAGGCAAGTAAATAATACTGTCTAAAGTACTGACATTCTGATACCTTAGACCAAGTTGCTAATGAATTTACATGATTAAACATTAAACATTTCACCAAATATACTACTGTAAATTAAAAAATTTAACTTCTACTATAGGCAATCCTACTTTGATATTTTCCAGAAAAGTGATGTTATGCTTCTATAAATTAAAACATAATTTCTGTTAACTAAAGTCAAAATCAGAGATACTGTGTCTAAGTTTCTGATTAATTTTCAACTTTTAATGACTAAACAATTTAGTCCCTTATTTTAAGTTACCTTCCCTTCCCTCAATTTACAAACACATACCAAATGTTTGGGAATGTGCAGTCAGAGAATTCAAATAATAATTTAATAAAGCTAACAGCTTGCTATCTTTTGGAGGAAAATGTCATAGGCCCTCCTAAAGACCCTTCTAAAGAGCTACTCTCAGGGCACCTGGGTGGCTCAGTGGGTTAAGCATCCATTTTGGCTCAGATCATGATCTCCTGGTTCAGATCATGATCTCATGGTTTGTGGGTTTGAGCTCCACATTGGGCTCTGCACTGACAGCTCAGAGCCTATAGCCTGCTTCAGATTCTGTGTCTCCCTGTCTCTCTGCCCGTCCCCACTCACACTCTGTCTCTGTGTCTCAATAAATAAATAATTGTTAAAAAAATTTTTTTTTACTAAAAAATAATAATAATAAAGAGCTATTCTCTCATACACCAAAGTTTTACCCCCAGTGTGAAGACATAATGTAAATTATACCTTTAGTCATGATGATTATAAAACATTAGCATATTATCTTGACCATTTATCCTTAAAGCTCACAGTATACTGGGGCACCTGGGAGGCTCAGTTGGTCAAGCACCTGGCTCTTGATTTCAGCTCAGGTCATGATGGCACCATTCATGGGATCAAGCCCCGTGTTGGGCTCTGTGGGATTCTCTCTCTCACCTCTCTCTCTGCCCCTCGCCTACTTGCGCCTCTTTCTCAAAATAAATAAATAAATAAATAAATAAATAAATAAATAAATAAATAAATAAAACTTAAAAAAAAAAACTCACTATACAAAGCATATTTCCACCTATTCTTAAAGCTAAAGATTTAAAAAAATAAAAATAAAAAGCTTGTCCTTTCACTCCCATACCACACATCCCTCAATTCATTCCTCCTACATCTCCCTTATCCTTTAGGTAAAGCAATCACTCAGAACATACCCTGTTCCTCTGAATCCAAGACAACCACTCATAAGACCATTATTTTATGTACCAACAACAGTGGGGCAGGGGAGAGAGCTGCCAGTAATAGTTTCCAGATGCCAATTTCAAAAACATTAAAATTTTTTTAAAAAGTCTTAAAATCAATAAAATATGGTAACCACTTCCTATTAAGTGCAAAACTTGCTCCTAATTTTACCCTCCCTTATCTGACACTATGAAACCTGATACTACCAGTATTTTATTGACCTACTGGCAAGAATGGCATCTTGCTTTTAATTAGAAATTCCAAGAGGGCCTGGGTGGCTCAGTCGGTTAAGCATCGGACTTAGGTAGGCATGAGTTTGAGCCTTGCATCAGGCTCTGTGTTGACAGCTTGGAGCCTGGAGCCTGCTTGAGATTCTGTGTCTCCCTCTTTCTCTGCCCCTCCCCTCCTCACACTCTGTCTCTCTCTTTCAAAAATAAAATAAAACATTAAAAAATTTTTGAATAAAAAAAAAAGAAATTCCACACAAACCGCAGACAACTGAAGAGAAGCAAAAAAGTTTGCATTTTCTGATATGTTCTTCAGTCTCTTCCTTTCATACGGTGACAATCCTGAAAATTCATCCTATGAAATTACACCAAAAAAATTCTGTTACTTTGCATGATCCATAGCAAAAGCACCTCACAAAACAAGGTGTTGAATTCTCAAATGTATACTTTCCTTCAAATTGTACCTGTTCTATTCATTTCATGCTATCGTACCAAATGGCACATAATCTTTGCTGCATTGGACACTGAGTGTAAGAGTTTGAATTTGGGATAATCACAAGATATCTGTATGGCTTCTCGATTAGATAACAAGTGATATATCAGAAGTCAAGTAGTGTAACTTAATAGCAAATTATTTCCTACTGGGCATTAATTGTACTATTACTCAAAGTTAACTTTTTATTAAACAAAACAAGAAAACACTCAGTAACAGAACATTTTAAATTCACTGAAAGGATTAAGAAAATTTAGAAAAAAAGAACAATAACAAATGAGATAAACACATGGGAAGAAAAGACAATAAAAAAATCAGGCTTGCAGGTCTGATATCCAACTAATAGTTATAGAGGTAAAAAAAGACGAGCAGAAAAAATGAAAGAGAAAATTATTAGAGATATAAGAAAGTTTCTCAAAACTAAAGACATGTGTTTCCAGATTAAAAGGGCCCAATGAGTATGCAGCACAACAAATGAAAAAAGATCAAAGTCTATACACATTATCACAAAATTTCTTAACACTTGAGATAAGTGAGATTTTAAAAAGTTTGAAAAAAATCACACAAGAATCAGAATGACACTAACTTCCCAATATCGAGGGGAACTGGAAGACAATAGAAAAGTGTGTTTAAAATTTTAAGGAAAAATTATTTCCAACTTACAATTCTAAATCCAATTAATCCATCAATCAAATGTACAGCATAAAGATTTTTTCAGACATGTAAACTACCTCTCATACACCTTTCCTCAGGAAGCTATTATAAGCAGCATTTCACCAAAATGGAAGAATACTCTAAAAAAAGAAAGACCCAAGACAGAATCCAGAATGCAGAAGTTCCAGTAGAGGAGAGATAAAAGAAATTCAAAGGAAAATGGTAAAAAGAAAGGCTAAAAAAGGGTTAAACTGTCCAGAATGAAGTAGAAAGATGAAGGGCCCCAGGAAATGTTTCATGAAAAAAATATATATACATATGAAGCCATTAGAATTCCTTCCTACAACTCTGATAGAGCTTGGGCTGTACCTAATAAGGAGATGAGAAGAGAAAGGAGTGGGTAGGCACATGTGCATAAGGCATAGTGTGAATGAAACAAGTCTTCATCTTCCATGTTAAGTCAACGGATAACATGGAGGGAATAAAAACTAAAACGGCTGAAAGTGCAATTTGGCTATTGGGCAGCAACAATCACAGAGAAGTATGTGGCAGAAAACTGCTGGGTGTTTTGGTTTGTTTCTGAGTATCTGTGTGTGTACATATGGAATTATCTTTGTGTGTATATGCAGTGTATACATATTTGTGTGTGCAGTGCAGTGTATACATATGTATACATGTGTGGAATTATAGGACTTAAATGTGGATGTACATTTATTACTTGGACCAAAATAAAAAATTTTCCTCATACACACAAAATAACAATGACAGCAAAGGTAAAAGGTTATGTTGTCATTGCCTTTACAACTGCTTTCAGAGAAAAACATCACCATCATCATCATCAAAGGCTTTCTAAGATTCTATTTCAAAATGCTACACACTGAAATCAAAGGAGCGCATTTAAATGATTCTACTTACCACAGAAGAAAATTTACTAAGACAAATGATCAGTTTTCTTAAGTGGTATGTGTAATTCAAACTATTCTTACCCATTACCCACCTCTCAAAAACTTACAACATGTAAGAGGAAGACCAATCAAAAAACATCAGGAAAGGGGGCACTCGAAGTAAACATATTATAGGAAAAAGAAGTTAAAAAAAACTCCACTATCTTCAGACACTTAAGATGTTACTGCATCCTGGGGCACCGGGGTGCCTCAATTGGTTAAACATCCAACTCTTGGTTTAAGCTCAAGTCATGATCTCACAGTTCGTGGGCTCGGGCCCCAGACTGGGCTCTGCAATGACAGTGCCAGAGTCTGCTTGAGATTTTCTCTCTCTCTCTGGCCCTCCCTGCTCCCTCGCTCTCTCTCAAAATAAACATTAAAAAAAAAAGTTATTGCATCCACAAAACAAGGGATGCCATGTTTAAAAAATAAAAGAAGTGGGGTGCCTAGGTGGCTTAGTCAGTTAAGTGTCCAACTTTGGCTCAGGTCATGATTTCATGGTTCATGAGTTAGAGCCCCACATCGGGCTCCATGTTGGCAGTACTGGGCCTGCTTGGGATTCTCACTCTCTCCTCTCACTCTGCCCCTCCCCCACTCACGTGCACTCCCTCTCTCTTTCAAAATAAACTTAAAAAAAAATCAGGGGTGCCTGAGTGGCTCAGTCAATCAAGTGACCAACTCTTTGTTTCAGTTCAGGTCACAACCTCACGGTTCGTGAGTTCAAGCCCCACTTTGGGCTCCAAGCTGGCAGTGCAGGGCCCACTTTGGATTCTCTCTCTCTCCTTCTCTCTCTGCCCCTCCCCTACTCATATTCTCTCTTTCTCATATTAAATAAACTTTAAAAAATTATTTAAAAAAAATAATCAAAGAAATAACTTGGATTAAAAGCTTGTGGCACCTAGTTGACTCACTTAGTTAAGCGTCTGACTTCAGTTCAGATCATGGTCTCTCAGTTCCTGAGTTCAAACCCCACATTGGGCTCCACACTAGCAGTGCAGAGCCTGCTTGTGATTCTCTCTCCCCTCTTTCTGCCCCTCCTCTGCTCATGCTTTCTCTCACTCTCAAAATAAATAAACTTAAAAAAAAATGCTTGATGCCAAAAATTCAAACAATGTATGAACCTATTCATGTACTGTTCTCAAAATGACAAAACTGTAGATATGAAGAACAAATTAGCAGTTGTCAGGGGCAAAGGAGGATGAGAGGGAGAGCTATAGGCATAACTACAAAGAAATAGCCTGGTGGGGTGCCTGGGTGGCTCAGTCAGTTGAGTGCCCGACTTTAGCTCAGGTCATGATCTCACGGTTTGTGAATTCGAGCCCCGCATCAGGCTCTGTGCTGACAGCTCAGAGCCTGGAGCCTGCTTCGGATTCTGTGCGTCCTCTCTCTGCCCCTCGCCCACATGTGCTCTATCTCTGTCTCTTAAAAATAAATAAATGTAAAAAAATTTATAAAAAAAAAAAAAGCCTGGAAACAAAAAAATAGCCTGGGGCAGCTGGCTTGCTCAGTTGGCAGAACAAGCAACTCTTGATCTCAGGGTCATGAGTTCAGGCCCTACATTGGGCCTGGACCCTACTTAAAATAAATAAATAATTTTAAAAATTAGCCTGACGGAGATTTTTGTGGAGATGGAATAGTTCTATATCTTGATTATGGTGATAGTTGTATTAACAATATGTGATAAAATGACACAGAACTATACACACACCTTGTACCAATGTGAATTTCCTAGTTTTGATAATGTGATATAGTTATATAAGATGTACACATTGGGAAAAACTGGGTGAAGTGTACATGATACCTCTCCATACTATTTCTGCAAATTGCTATGAATCTATAATCACTTGGAGATAAAAGTTTCTTGAAAATAGATGTTTCTCACAACTAACATCACACTTAATGGTGAAAGACTGAAAGCTTTTCCCCTAAAGCTCAGGATTAAGAAAATATGTCTGCTCTTGCTACTTCTATTCAACACTGTACTGGAAATTCTAGGACAAATAGGACAGGACAATTGGGAAAAAATAATAATAAAAGACATCCAGATTGAAAAGGAAAAAATAAAGCCATCTTTATTGCCAAAATATGACCTTATATATAGAAAATACTTTAAGAATTCATACAAGGGGTGCCTGGGTGGCTCAGTTGGTTAATCATCAGACTTCAGCTCAGGTCATGATCTCACAGCTCGTGAGTTCAAGCCCTGTGTCAAGCTCTCTGCTCTCATCACAGAGCCCGCTTTGGATCCTCTATCTCCCTGTCTCGCTGCCCCTCCCTCCCTCTCTCTCTTTTTCTCTCTCAAAATAAACAAATATTTAAAAAATTAATTTTTAGGGGTGCCTGGGTGGTTCAGTCAGTTAAGCATCCAACTTCAGCTCAGGTCATTGTCTCATGGTTCATGAATTCGAGCCCCACATCAGGTTCTGTGCTGACAGCTCAGAGCCTGGAGCCTGCTTTAGATTCTGTCTCTCTCTCTGACCCTGACCCGCTCCTGCTCTGTCTCTTTCTCTTAAAAATAGTAAGTGTTAGGGGCGCCTGGGTGGCGCAGTCGGTTAAGCGTCCGACTTCAGCCAGGTCACGATCTCGCGGTCCGTGAGTTCGAGCCCCGCGTCGGGCTCTGGGCTGATGGCTCAGAGCCTGGAGCCTGTTTCTGATTCTGTGTCTCCCTCTCTCTCTGCCCCTCCCCCGTTCATGCTCTGTCTCTCTCTGTCCCAAAAATAAATAAACGTTGAAAAAAAAAATTTAAAAAAAAAAAAAAAAAATAGTAAGTGTTAAAAAAAATTAATTTTTAGGAAAGACTGAACCCTAAAAACATTATGCTCAAAGAATCCAGACACAAGAAGCCATGTACCAGATGATTCCATTTACATGAAATGTCCAGAATAAGCAAATATATAGACAAAGAAAGTAGATTAGCTGTTTCCAGGGCTGGGTTAGGGAGGTGGGGAAGTTGGTAGTCACTGTTAATTGGCAGGGGTTTCTTTTCATAGTGAAAAAAATATTCTGAAACTAGACAGTGGTAATGATTGTACAGTACTGTATATATACTAAAAACCACTGAACTGTATACTTTTAAATAGTTAATTTTATGTTATGTAAAATTTATTTCAATAAAAATATATGCTTGATGATAGAAACCAGATACGTGCATAGTCTCAAACCATCTCCCTCCAAATATTTAATAATTACGAAGGGAAAAATATTGTTTCCATTAGAGAATCCTGACAGATACCACCTTAGCCAAATGATCAAGTTCAACATCACCAGTAAAATATATCAACATCACAGACACCCTAATATGATGCACTGAGGAGGGCACATTCACTTCTGTGGTATCCTTCCCCAAAAATGCAAAGCCTTAATATAATCTTGAGAAAATAGACAAACTCAAATTGAGGAACATTACATAAAATGACTATTCAGTACTCTTTAAAGGTGCCAAAGGTTATGGGGCGCCTGGGTGGCTCAGTCAGTTAAGTATCTGACTTCAGCTCAGGTCATGATCTCAAGGTTCACGAGTCAGAGCCCTGCATCAGGCTCTGTGATGACAGCTCAGCACCTAGAGCCCACCTCAGATTCTGTGTCTCCCTCTCTCGCTGCCTCTCCCCCCCCCACCCCGCTCATACTCATTCTCTCTCAAAAATAAATAAAAATCATTTAAAAAAAAGTGCCAAGGTTATGAAAGACTAAGGAACTGTCACAGACTGGAGGAGACTACAGAAACACGGCTATTAAATGCATTGTGCAATCCTAAACTGGATACTGGAACAGAAGAAGGATATTAGGGGAAAAAAACAGTGAAATCCTAATCAAGTCTGTACTTTAGTTAATATTATTCTACCAAGGTTAATTTCTTTGTTTGATAAGTGTTCTATGGTTACGTATGGTATTAACACAATAGGAAGCTATGTGAAAGACACGTATATCAGAATTCTCTGTATTATTTTTGCAACTCTTCTGTAAGCCCAAAATGTTTTCAAAACTTAAAATAAAGCTAACTGTTAAGAAATTCTCTATCAAGTTAAAACATTTAATAAAAGTGCTGAGAGATAAAATTTTCCAAGTTTCCCAGAAAACAGAATAAAATTCTAGACTTATAGGCTAATACACTTGTCTGTGCTGTGAAAAAAGCCTCCCCTCATTTGAAGAAGAAATAAGCTTGTAAATAAAATATTGTTTCTCAAGCATGGTACCACAAAACCTAGTCATTTTAACTCCAAAAAGATAACTAATGAAAAGGAAGAGAAAAGAATGAAATGTCCTATAAAAGATGTTAGATCTTTCAGTTTGTCCGAAGAAAATGTATGCTGGGCATTTATAACTCTACTTGACTAGCTTCAGTACTTACTTAGAAATGTTCTAATTTCTGACTCTATATCCTTAAATCAAATTAAAATCTCGATAGATGAATGGATAAAGATCGGGGGGCGGGGGCGTACCTGGCTGGCTTAGCCAGCAGAACATGGCACTCTTGATCTCGGGGTTATAAATTCGAGCTCTACAATGGGTGAGATTACTTAAAAAATCTTTAAATCCACGGGGCGCCTGGGTGGCGCAGTCGGTTAAGCGTCCGACTTCAGCCAGGTCACGATCTCGCGGTCTGTGAGTTCGAGCCCCGCGTCGGGCTCTGGGCTGATGGCTCGGAGCCTGGAGCCTGTTTCCGATTCTGTGTCTCCCTCTCTCTCTGCCCCTCCCCCGTTCATGCTCTGTCTCTCTCTGTCCCCCAAAAAATAAATAAACGTTGAAAAAAAAAATTTTAAAAATCTTTAAATCTTAATTTAAAAAAAAGGAAAAGAAGATGTGGTATATACATGAAATGGAGTATTATTCAGTCATAAAAAAGAATGAAATCATGGGGCACCTGGGTGGCTCAGTCAGTTAAGTGTCCGACCTCAGCTCAGGTCATGATCTCACAGTCTGTGAGTTCGAACCCCATGTTGGGCTCTGTGCTGACAGCTCACAGCCTGGAGCCTGCTTCAGATTCTGGGACTCCTTCTCTCTCTGCCCCTCCGCCTCTCACGCTCTCTCTCTCTCTCTCTCTCTCTCTCTCTCTCAAAAATAAACATTAAAAAAAAATTTTTTTTTAAAAGAATGAAATCTTGCCATTTGCAGTAACATGGATGGAGCTAGTGAGTATAATGCTAAGTGAAGTCAGTCAGAGAAAGACACATACCATATGATTTCACTCACATGCAGAATTTAAAAAATAAAACAAATAAGCACAGAAAAAAAAAGAGACAGATAAACCAAACAACAGATTCTTAACTATAAAGAACAAACAGATGGTTGCCAGAGGAGAGGTGGGTAGTGGGATAGGTAAAATAAGTGAAGGGGATTAAGAGTACACTTATGATGAGCACTGAGTAGTATACAGAATTGTTGAATCACTATATTGTACACCTGAAACTAATATAACATTGTATGGTAACTATATTGGAATTAAAATTAAAAACAAACAAAAAAAAAACTTTAAAATAAATTAAAAAATAAAAATCTACTTTAGCCTCATACACTGAGAGTCTTATAGTCAAAGAGGCCAAAGAAATAATCTAATCCATTGGTTCTCAAAATGCCAGTCTGAACCAATAGCATCTCTAGGAAACCGTGTTAGACATGCCAATTCCTTACCCCACTCCAAAACTTCTGAATCAGAAACTCTAGTGATGGAGCCCTGCAATGGAGTTTTAACAACTCTCCAGGCAATTCTGATATAGGCTAAAGGTTGAGAATCTCGGGCCTTATTGAATTCCCTCACTTAGAGGCAATTTGCTTACAATCACAAGGTGTCTTAGAAGCAGCCACGTCTAAAACTTAAGCTTTCAATCCCCAATCCAATGCACTAATGACTTAACCCTCGAGTTCCCATCAAGGTCCTAGTTCTTATCTCTGAGACAACAAAGCATAAATTGAATTCCTATTTCAAAAGAACACCACCACAATTATCCTATCTTTCTCTACCATCACTTTCTGTTCCATCAACTTTTTGACATGTGGTATGGTTTCATCTTGTCTTGCACAAAATATGTCACTTTAAATGAAGTACAACACTCCTGATAGGTAATAGAAGCCCCAAAATTAGATGCCTAATTTCTTAAACTGATTCAAACTATTATTTTAAATAGAACTAATAAGTTTTTTTTCCATGTGTCTTCTCTACTCCATCATTTTTCCCCTTGTTGTATTTAGAGGAAATACTCAGCTATATTAATCAATTAATGATAATTTTCCTGCCCTGATATCAAGGGTCACTCAAACGCCATACGTCCCACAGGCCAAGTTCTTCTGGCACATTGTGCGTAAATATGTAAAAATGAGCAAGACACCATAAAGCATGAGTAAACCCAAAAATATTTACAATAAACTGAGAGGAAGAAAAAGGGAAACAGAATGAAAATTAAGTCAATCCTCTCCTGGACAAATCAAAACCAAGAGCAAAATTAACCAAGGAAGTTATCTGTTAAGCATTTAAAAAATAAAATTTCAATTAAATATACATAGACCCTGGACTGTGTAAGCTTATCAGAACTTCAAACTGTAAAATAAGAAAAACCTGAATAAGCTAGTAATTAAATTCTTACCAGGCCTAGTGTGGTATCTTCATCACTGTCTAGATTCTGAATGCTTTCCATATCAACACTGGGAATCACTGTATCTGAAGTGCTCTTGTGTTGTCGCTTGTTACTTTCAGTACAAACATCTAAGGATGATTTTTGCAAGGTGGATTCTGTCTTGGAGGATGTGGCTTCCATCTTTGGAGTTAAAATCCTCCTGCAAGTTTTCCTTATTTCAGTCTTCTTACATTTCTTACATACAAATTCATTGTTAGAATTCTTATTCAATAGGGATTTGGGGTGCTTAAATTGGTCTGACTTATAATTACTGAGTGAAAACGGGACAAGATACACCTTAGGTGTTTTTCCTAAAACTGTAGTCTGTACTGGTCTCAGAGATACACAAGTGATGTTTTGGTTTTCTTTATATTCATTCACCTATTTGGGTCAATAAAAGAAAGCAGAGCATTAAAACCCCAGATCCTATGCCTCCTCTTACAGATCTGTGTAAAATAAATCTAATTCTTAATTCCTGATGAAAATATAAATCCAAACTGTTAGCTTGTAAGGAAACTTTTTTCCCCACCATAATCTAAATACCCAATTCATAGCCTGAATTTAATTATTATACTGGGCGCATTTCTTACCCATGAGTCTGCAGACATATAACAATATAATGACTACATTTATAACTGAGGAGACTATGGCAACTGTCAGTTTCTGAGTAACTGGAATTTCCAGAGTGAGAAGCCGGCATTAACTGCTTCAAAACCAAGTGCAGGGTCCCTGATCCCACTCTGCCCCTATTTTGGGGGTTATTGGTAAAAACCTTCCTCAACACTGAAGGTCTAGTTTCCATAGAGGAAAATCAGGGCAGGTATCCTCAATTATCTTTTGAAGCAACACCCCCGAAAAACCCATTAGTTGAGAGATGCCCCAAGGAGCAATTTTGAAAATAGTTCTGGAGTGCTAAGGTGGAAGGTGCCAAATCCTCGTGTCCTCCCAGGCCTGTGCCCGGCAATCCCTCGCGAACACTGAGGCAGGAGTACAGCCGAGAACAACAGACGTTTCTCACCTTCACCTGGAGTCGCTGTCTGGAGCCCGCCTTTTCTTCGCTGGCTGAGCGCGACCCCATCTTTTCGCGGCTTAGCAGCGGGCGTCTTCCCGCCAAGATCTCGGCGGGAGGTGCTGGGAGGGGGTAGAGGAGGAGCAGCGGGGCGGGGACGGGAGCGGGGGCGGGCCCTGGCGGGCTGCGCATACCGGCTCTGACGCCAGCTGGCCGATGGAGGGGCCTCGGCACACGGGCATTACGGTGGTCTCTATACATGTCAAGCTCACCAGCCTCAATCAAAACTCAAATTCTTTAGGGAAGCGATTGGACCGAATCCACATTTTTACCTTTGATCCCGGGATTTTTGATGCTGCTGATGCCAGTATCTTCGCTTTGAAAAACATTGGCGCTTCTGCGCCACCTTGGAAAAACCACCTTGCCTGGCAATGGGAGCCTGGAAAAGATTCAGACGCACTTATGGATAGAGAGCGGGGAAAATCGAAATCAACATGCACCCTTTTCCTGGGCTCCCTGGTTCTTTATAACCCCAACACGAGAAAATTATGCCATCGAAATCAACATGCACCCTTTTCCTGGGCTCCCTGGTTCTTTATAACCCCAACACGAGAAAATTATGCCATATGGCTACAATACTACCTTCTTCCTAGGAAGGGAAGTATTTTGATTTTTTTTCAAGAGTTGATAAACTGATTTAAATTTTACTTGATCATATGCCCACCAATTAACTAAGATCCTAATAATGACCGTATAAAGCCCAAAGGCTTGGGAAAGGTTGCGAAATCATTTTTGTATCACAAAGTAACATAAATAAGATTTTAGTGCCCTGTAATTTTTAGTTACAGCCATATTAACCCCCCCCCCCCCCCCCCGTCCCGGGTTGCCATGAGTCAAAACAATTGGTTTCCCATCAGATTTACTCTGGACAGCACGATTTTGGAGCTGTTAAATTCAAAATATAAATTTCAATGTACTCTATTTTTAAGACCCTTATCTAGCCCAAAATTACTTCCCTGGTTGGTTACCTGGGCCCTCCATTGTTCCTGGCTCCAGATTTGCCCAATTTTATTTACTCTCCCAGCCTAGACCCAATAACACAGGTGAAATAATTTGAGAACTAATCCTATTAACATTAACGTTAGGGCCTTCCATGATGTAGTTCCTGCCAAACTTTCACCACTGCTTGACTCAAAACTTACTAATAAACTTTTCATAGTTTATACTTTCATAGTTTCCTTAGTAATAAAAATTATTCATACTTTTCATAGTGTTTGATATGTACCAAAATATCTCTGAATTTCAAGACTGTACATGCTGTGCCATCTCTCCCTACCACAGCATTTATAAAATCCTTTCTATGGTGAAATGTATTCTGACTTACAATCACCCAATATTTTTTACAAACCCAGCTAGTAAATTACTATTTGTTACGATTCTGTATGCACCGTAAGAATTCCCTAACAAAACTTAAACCTTTAGACAATGCTCCATACTCCTTAGGGAGCTAAGCACGGTAAACACATCAAGTACTTTATAAATACTTATGGACTTAAATACACTGTCTAGCCAGGAATGTTTTAATGGGCGGTCTTGAGAAACTGAAAAAACTGTTAAGCCTGAAAGTACACTGTTCTGACCTCAGACATCGCTCCAGGCCCCGTGGGGGATTTTTTTTTAATGGCAATGGCCTAAATCACCACCACCTGCCCTCGCGCGACCAAAAAATATACCACCACAACTCACTCGGCTTCATCGACTGAGCTAATCAGGTGCTATTAGCAGGGCTTCTATTCTCCTTAAACTCCAATTCTGAATTGTCAACAATATGGACAAACTGCCCTTCATTATCTGCTCAACTTCTTATTGATCACTATCCCATTTTCTTCAGCTTCAAACCAACTTAAGAGGGACCCCTTAATTCGGACCTTCCTCGCCACAGGAGCTTAACAGCAAATCCCAACGGGAAGCAATTTCCCGCCAGAAGTTCCGTCCAAACACTGCGAGACTGAGGAAGCTAGAGAAACCTGTGAACATGCGCAATAACAGACTCGGCCTTCTAGTGGGAGACGCCCACAATCCCACAATCCTCTAGTCGCGTATTTCCGGTTTTTCTAACTCCGCCGTAAGTTGCATTTTTATCTGTCGCACAGCCGTGTCCAGCGCCTCTAGAAGTGGGCTTTTCTGTTCGTTGACGTTGTCGCCGTTCACTGTTTGGAATCACTGAAGTCTCGGGAGTCACCGCCACTGCCATCAACATGTCGGTCCCAAGCGCCCTCATGAAACAACCGCCCATTCAGTCTACGGCTGGGGCCGTCCCAGTTCGCAATGAGAAAGGTACTGTGCTGAGCCGTTTTCCAGTCGGATCTTACCTCTTTCCTCAGCATACTTCAAACCTACCTAGACAGACCACCCCAACCCCACCAACCCTTAATATTACCCTGCCCCGTGTTTCTTCGACTTTTCTCATCAAACTCGCCCCTAATCGCTTTGCTTAAAGGAAAAAAAAAACCTACTTTCATCTCATCTTGTTCTTATTGCCTGTCTTCTGCTCTCACAGCAAGCATCCCTCCCTTCTTTCCTTGGACTCCACGTATAAATTATACTAATATACATAGTGAATGCCTGCTTTTGCAGAGCGTCGTGCGGGATACAGCCCCTTTTTTGTTAAATATAGCCGTCTGTTTATGCTGCTTTTATAATTAACATTATTTTATGTGTCTGTCTCCCTCTACTGCATCACAAGCTCATAACGTCCTTGAGACAGGAACCAGGTCTTATTACACTTTTTATTCCTTTCAACCTACGCAGTGACTGTATTAAATTGAATACAAAGTTGTGTAAGGCAGTATTAAGAAATTCATATTGTAGATGCGAGACATGTAAAAAGAGGCACATTCTAAGCAGTGTGCAGTTTTTCACAATTGTGATTCCTGTCACATAGGTGATATAAACCAAACGATGTGGAAGGGCAGAGAAGGAATAATCTCTTCAAATTGGTGTAATCAAGGAAAGCTTCTTGAAGGAGGTAGCATATAAGTTGATCCTTAAAGGATGAATAGGATTCCAGGGCAGATAGAAGAAGGAACACTATTATCTGTTTGGGGAGTTAAACTAAAGAGTATTTTTTCAAGGAGGATTTTGGAAAATAGTATCAGCTCTTTCTTTTTTTTTTTAATTTTTTTTAATGTTTATTTTTTTGAGAGAGAGAGACTTAGTGCAAGGAGGGGAGGAGCAGAGAGTGGGAGACACAGAATCAGAAGCAGGCTCCAGGCTCTGAGCTGTCAGTACAGAGTCCGACGTGGCCTTAACCCACGGACCGTGAGATCATGACCTGAGCCAAAGTCAGGAGCTCAAGTGACTGAGCCATCCAGGCACCCCTCTTTTTTGTATTTTAAATAAACTGTACCTACCCTTGTGCAGCTTGTCTTTATTTTTTAATTCAACGTGGCTTTTGACAAGTATGCTTTGCTAAATACAGATCTAATTCATTTTAACTACTTAAGAATTCCATTGTGTAATTAGGCCAGTTTATTCCCTACTGAGGGGCAGTTAGTTGTTTTTTCTCCTGTTACAAACAGCGCTGTAGTTGTCTTTTTTTTAATTTTAATTTTTTAAATAATCTCTCACCCAACGTTGCCCTCAAACTCACGACTCCAAGATGAAGTCTCATGCTCCACTGACTGAGCCAGCTAGGCACCCCCTGTAGTTGTCATTCTTAAACGTGTCTCTTTAGTGCACTGTGTAAGAATTTCTCTAGGGTAGACTCCGAGAAGTTCATCATCAGTATAACTAGCTATTTTCTTCCTAAGTTGATTAATTTATTTTGAGAGAGGGGGAAGGGCAAAGAGATGGGGAGAAAGAAAATCTCAAACAAGCTCCGCACTGTCCGTGCAGAGCGAAACGTGGGGCTCGAACTCAGAAACCGTGAGATCACGACGTGAGTCGACTTCAAGAGTTGGACACAACCAACTGAGCCACCCAGGTGCCCCGTAACTGGCCATTTCCAGTTGCTCTCCACGTGGGTTGTAAGAGCATTAAGAGTTTGTATTTCCCCATATATTCATCAATACACTTGATTGTATCAGGTTTTTTTTTAATTTTGCCCATTCCAATGGGTATGAAATGATATCTCATTATTTTAATTTGCATTTCCCTAATTACTCACAAGGCAAGGCATCTTCATATATTTATCAGTTCTCTAGGTTTTCTCTTCTCTGAATTACTTGTTTCTGTCATTTACCTATTTTCTACTTGGTTTGTTTTTCTAAATCCCAAGTTTGTCATATCTGTTTCCCATTTTGTTTTGTTTTTTTGGCTTGTCTTTTCACTTTAATTTTGGACTTTTCTGTTTCATAGGCATTTTTAATTTTAGTGTTATCATATTTACCAACTTTATCTTTTATAGCTTGTGATGTTTGTATATTGTGTAAGAAATCCTTCCCTGTACTGAAATTATAGATATTCAAGTTATATATATTTTTTAATGTTTTTATTATTTATTTTGAGAGAGAGAGAGACAGTGCAAGCAGAGGAGGGGGAGAGAGAGAATCCTGTGATGTCACTGCAGAGCCTGACATGGGGCTTGATCCCACAAACCGAACATGAGATCATGGCCTGAGCTGAAATCAAAAGTTGGACACCCAGACGCCCCTAAAAATATTTTCTATCATCGGGGCGCGTGGGTGGCGCAGTCGGTTGGGCGTCCGACTTCAGCCAGGTCACGATCTCGCGGTCCGTGAGTTCGAGCCCCGCGTCGGGCTCTGGGCTGATGGCTCAGAGCCTGGAGCCTGTTTCCGATTCTGTGTCTCCCTCTCTCTCTGCCCCTCCGCCGTTCATGCTCTGTCTCTCTCTGTCCCAAAAATAAATAAACGTTGAAAAATTTCATCATGCTCTTTAAAAAAAAAAAAAAAAAAAAAAAAAATTTCTATCATCTAAGTGTTTGTATATACTAAATAGGATTGAATACACAATTGTGCAAGACAGACTGTAATTTAAAGAGCTTATTCAATAGGGATGTAAATGTTTAAGATAGGTTTTTCACACTTGGGTCTTAATCCATCTGGAATTTTGTGTGTGTGGTGTCAGAGATATAATTTTACTGTTTATCTTATGGTTAACCAGTTGTCCCTACTGCTCCATTGTTTGACGAGCCCATCCATTCTCCACTGCATTTTAATGTCGCTTCTGTAATATACCAAGCTCTTGTATGTAGGCTTGTCTGCTTTCTAATCTGCTCCATTGGTCTCTATGTATCCTCTGAGTCAATGACATATTGTTTCAATTACTGTAAGTTGTTTTTTTTTTTTATTACTGTAAGTTTAAATAAGCCCTGCAATCTGATACAAAAACCCTCCCCCACTTCACCATTTTTTCATTAAAACTTTATTTTTTAGATCAGTTTTAGGTTCACGTTTCCCATATATCCTCTGCCCCCACACAGGCACAGCCTTCTCCATTATCAACATCCCCTACCAAAGTGATATATTTTTGCAATTGCTGAATCTACATTGACACAGCATAATCACCAAAACCCATAGTTTACATTAAGGTTTACTCTTGGCATTGTATCTTCTATGGGTTTAGACAAACATTTAGTGACCTACATCCATTATTATGGTATTGTACACAGTATTTTCACTGCCCTAAGCATTCTCTGTGCCCTGCCTATTCATCCCTCCCCCAGCCCAACCCTTGGCAACCACTGATCTTTTTACTGTCTCCATACTTTTGCCTTTTCCAGAATGTCATGTATTTGGAATCATAGAGTATGTAGCTTTTTCAGATGGGCTTCTTTCATATAGTAATATGTGTGTAAGTTTTCCCATGTCTTATGGCTTGATAGCTCATTTCCTTTTAGTACTGAATAATATTCCATTGTGTAGACATACCATAGTTTATTCATTCACCTAGAGAGGGACATCTTGGTTCCTTCCAAGTTTTGACAATTATGAAAAAGCTTAAATAAATATCAGTGTGCAAGTTTTTGTGTGAACATTAGTTTTCAACACCTTTAGGTAAATACCAAGGAGTGCAGTTGCTGCGGCATATGGTAAGAGTATGCTTAGTTTTATAAGAAACCACCAAAGTGGCTGTGCCATTTTGCATTCCCACCAAGAATGAATGAGCATTCTTGTTCTACATCCTCACCAGCCTTTGGTGTTATCAGAGCTCTGTAGTTTGGTTATTCTAATACATGTGCAGTGGTATCTCATTGTTTTATTTGCATTCCCCTGATGACATATGATTTGAAGCAAATATGCTTATTTGCCATCTGTGTATCTTCTTTGGTGAGGTATGTTAAGGTGTTTGGCCTCACCTTGTTCTTCAGGATTCCCTTGGTTCTTTTTGACCTCCTATTTTTCCATGCAATTTTAGAATCAACCTGAGGACAACTGAATGGAATTGCCTTAAAATTACAGGTCACGCAGGGGCGCCTGGGTGGCTCAATCAGTTGAGCGTCCGACTTGGGCTCAGGTCATGATCTCATGGTTCGTGAGTTCGAGCCCCATGTCGGGCTCTGTGCTGACAGCTCAGGGCCTGGAGCCTGATTCGGATTCTGTGTCTCCCTCTCTCTCTGCTCCTCCCCTGCTCACACTCTGTCTGTCTCTCTCTCTCTCTCTCTCTCTCTCTCTCAAAAATAAAGATAAAAAAAAATTAAAATTACAGTTCGTGCATTTATTGATTAACTTGGGCACAGTTGTCATCTTCTCTCTTCCTTGAATAGGATATATTTCTCACTTATTTAGATCTTTTGGATCTTCCAATGTAATGATATATATTTCCTCTAAAAAACTTTGTAGATCATTTGTTGAATTTATTCCTTGGTATCTTATAGATTAGTTACTATTGTAAATAGTATTTATTTTAAGTTTATTTATTTACTTTGAGAGAGAGCGAGCACGTGAGTGTGCACACAAGTGGGTAGAGGCAGAAGGAGAGAGAGAATCCCAAGCAGACTCCATGCTGTCAACACAGAGCCTGACTTGAGGCTCAATTTCACAAACTGAGATATGACCTGAGCCAAAATTAAGAGTCAGACGCTTAAATGACTAAGCCACACAGGCGCCGCTGTAAATAATATGTTTAAACTTTATTTTCTACTTTATGTAGCTAATGTACAGGTACCCTTATTTTTATCCAACATTTATTAAGCATTCTCCCTGAATTCATTTTTAGCTTGCCTGTTTGTTAATCTTTTATTTTCTACATAATTTATTATAGTCTGCAAATTGTGAGTTTTTTTCCTTTTCAATCCTTACCTTTTGTCTCTTTTTCTTATTGCCCTAATTAGAACCATAATAAAATGTTGACTAGAAGGTGTGATAGGGACAATGTAGGGATGCCCACTGTTTTTTAAAGGAATGCTTCTAATTTATCATTAAGCATAATATCTGTTGTTAAGATTATGTAACTTAAAATACATAAACTTTAAATAATATGTTACAGGGCACCTGGGTGGCTCAGTCTGATTTTGGCTCAGGTCATGATCTCACAGTTCCTGAGTTTGAGCCCCACATCAGGCTCTCTGATATCAGCACAGAGCCCACTTTGAATCCTCTGTCCCCTCTCATTCTGCCCCTCCCCCACTTGCACATAGTCTCTCTCCCTCTCAAAAATAAATAGAAAATATTAAAAAAAAAAAAAAAAAAAAAAAAAAGAATGGGGCACCTGGGTGGCTCAGTTGGTTAAGCGTCCGACTTCAGCTCAGGTCATGATTTCACAGCTCGTGAGTTCAAGCCTCAGGCTCTGGGCTGACAGCTCGGAGCCTGGAGTCTGCTTCGGATTCTGGGTCTTCCTCTTTCTCTGCCCCCTCCTCCACTCATGCTCTGTCCCTCTCTGAAAAATAAAACAAATATTACAAAAAATAAAAAAGAAGAAAACACCATTAGATGAATAGATGGTTGGATAATGGCTCTCTTCTCCTGCTTCAACTCTTGTTTACCAGGAATACAGGGCTCTACCTGCAAAGGCAGAGGTTCAAGGACATTGGGAAAGAGGCTGCTGAAACATAATACATTATCTTTATCACCCAGGTGAGATTTCGATGGAGAAAGTGAAGGTAAAACGTTATGTGTCGGGTAAGAGGCCAGACTATGCCCCTATGGAGTCCTCAGATGAGGAGGATGAAGAATTTCAGTTCATCAAGAAAGCCAAAGAACAAGAAGCAGAGCCTGAGGAACAGGAGGAGGATTCATCCAGCGACCCTCGACTGCGGCGTTTGCAGAACCGTATTAGTGAAGATGTGGAAGAGAGGTAATGATTAGGGTTATGTTTCCCTGGACCTAAACCCCTACAGGTTACTTAACAAGAACAACAACAATAAGAGCTAGTACTTGAACAGTACTTACTATGTGCCAGACACTATTCAAGTAAATTTCCTAATGTAATCTACCCAATAACCTTGTAAGGTATGTACTATTATCCTAGTTTACAAATGAGGAAACTGAGGCACAAAGGGGTTAGGAAAATAACATGACCAAAGGTATATAACCAGCAAGTGGCAACCAGTAAACATGAGGTTACCTCTGGTCCAGAGGCCCAAATTAACTCACTAAGGAAATAGAAAGCACAAACCACTGGTTGGTTTGTTAAGAGGAGTCTTAAAATTTGAGAAATTGAATTAATCCACTCACTTGTTTTAAAGGCTAATGAGGGGTAATGACACTGATGAAGTAGGAAAAAAGGCCAGATGAATAAATGGTCTCATATAGGAAAGGGAGCCTCCCATTGAAGAATTTTGTATGTTGTGAGTTAATTGAGACATTACCTTACAAAGTAAACCAGATGTCTCAAACTTTCATAGTTCATATTGTCTTAGGAATTTTCTCAGAGAGCCCCCAGGCCTAAACAGTTTTGTTTATTAAGTAGTTAGATCCAAATAATTTCTAAAAATTCACATTTTAACATTTAAAGCCATTTGCAAAATACAATACACACAAAAGAAGGAACATTTTTATTTCATTCTTTTTTTTTTTTTTTTTTTTTTTTACTGTTTCAATTTTCTTTATTTTTTTATTGTTGAGAGAGATAGAGCATGAGCGGGAGAGGGGCAGAGTGGGAGACAGAGAATCCAAAGCAGGCTCCAGGCTCCAAGCTGTCAGCACAGAGCCCGACATGGGGCTCAAACTCACAAACCGTGAGAACATGACATGAGCTGAAATCGGATGCTTAACTGAGCCACACGCATGCCCCAAGTTTTTTTTTTTATTTCATTCTTACATAACCATAATCACTTATTAGTGGGGTTTGTGTGCCTTTTGGACACTGACAACTTCTCCAACTTTGGAATCAGAATGGCAGTGTCACTCTCATATCCTGTACCATATTGATCTTCTTGGAGTAGTTGCTTTTTAATACAGGAGTCCCCAGAAATCCAGTTTCACAAAGATGCAGTGTCACTGAAAAGAACCCTAGTGTGATCTAATGTTGAAACCGAACCACCTGGAGCTATAAATCAATCCCAGCACATATGTTTTTTACAGTGCCTCATGATGCCTCAGCTTACATTTAATGTTTTAATCCAACTTGACTATTTACTCTGACCCTTTGTTGTTTTGTTTTGGTTTTTTGTGGGGGTTTTTTTGAGCACTTTGAATTGCAAATGCTGTATCTGTATTGGTTTAATTATGGTTGGTTGGTTGGTTTTTGTTTAAATTCAAGTTAGTTAACATATAGTGTAGTATTGGTTTCAGGAGTAGAATTCACTGATTTATCACTTACGTACCACACTCAGTGCTCATCCCAACAAGTGCCCTCCTTAATGCTCATCACCCATTTAGCCCATCCCCCCACCCAACACCCCTCCAGCAACCCTCAGTTTGTTCTCTGTATTTAAAAGTCTCTTATGGTTTGCCTCCCTCTCTTATTTTTCCTTCTCTTCCATTATGTTCATCTGTTGTATTTCTTAAGTTAAATTACACATATGAATGAAATGATACGATATTTGTCTTTCTCTGACTGACTTATTTTACTTGACATAGTATACTCTAGTTCCTGACACTTAAAATTAGTTTCTTTTATTTGTACCTCAGTTTCCCCCTCTCAAGACTTAAGTTGTTTTTTGTTTGTTTTTCTTAATTCTTATTTTAGTTCCAGTTAGTTAACACACAGTGTTACATTAGTTTCAGGTATACAATATAGTGATTCAGCACTTCCATACATCACTCCATGTTCATCATGACAAGTGCACTCTTTAATCCCCATCACCTATTTAACCCCATACCTCCAAACTCCTCCCCTTTGGTAACCATCAGATTGTTCTCTATAATTAAGAGTCTGTTTCTTGCTTTGTATATTATTTTTTCCCTTTGCTTATTTGTGTTGTTTCTTAAATTCTGCATGAGTGAAACCATATGATATTTAAGACTTCAGTACCAATAAAAGCAAACATATCCAGGTGCTCTACGAGTAAGGAATGTGGTTGGTGCTCTTTCGTTTTTGTGATATTGGTGTTACACCTGAAGATGCTGTTTTTCAGATTGGCTCGCCATCGGAAAATAGTGGAACCTGAAGTGGTAGGAGAAAGTGACTCAGAAGTAGAAGGAGATGCGTGGCGCATGGAACGAGAAGATAGCAGTGAAGAAGAAGAGGAAGAAATTGATGATGAGGTATAAAAAAGGAAAATGGAAAATTCTTTCTAGTTCCAAGAAAAAGTTGGGGCCTATTCTTTGTTGAGGTCCCAAAGGCACAAGCTTACTGCTTTTGGCAGGATTCTGATCCAGTGTTCCCTATTGGTTGGAAATAGAGTTGAAAATAAAATAGTCCTGGGTGCCTGGGTGGCTCAGTCTTTTAAGCATCTGATTTTGGCTCTGGTCATGATCTCACAGCTTGTGAAGTCCCACACCGGGTGAGCTCAAGTCCTGCTTTGAGTGAACCCTGCTTCTCTCTCTCTCTCTCTCTCTCTCTCTCTCTCTCTCTCTTTCTTTCTCTGCTTCTCGTGGGATTCTCTCTCTTTCCCTCTCTTTCTCTCTCTGCCTCTCACTCACTTGTACCCTCTCTCTCACACACACGCACACACAAAGAAAATGGTGCTATGTTGTATTTACTAGTATCAGAATTTGTTGGGGCACCTGGGTGGCGCAGTCGGTTAAGCGTCCGACTTCAGCCAGGTCACGATCTCGCGGTCCGGGAGTTCGAGCCCCGCATCGGGCTCTGGGCTGATGGCTCAGAGCCTGGAGCCTGTTTCCGATTCTGTGTCTCCCTCTCTCTCTGCCCCTCCCCCGTTCATGCTCTGTCTCTCTCTGTCCCAAAAATAAATAAACGTTGAAAAAAAAGAAAAATTAAAAAAAAAAAAAAAGAATTTGTTAAGGTTGATGAGGGAAAAATAAAAAGCTGCCTTAGAGCACAGGTCATTGGGCTGACTGACTCGGACATACAACTTGATAGGAAATAGAGCGGCGCCGTGGCATGATGCGTCAGCGAGCACAGGAGAGAAAAAATGAAGAGATGGAAGTCATGGAGGTGGAAGATGAGGGACGTTCTGGGGAGGAGTCAGAATCAGAATCTGAGTATGAAGAGTACACAGACAGTGAAGATGAGATGGAGCCTCGCCTTAAGCCTGTCTTCATTCGAAAGTAAGTATCTCACAAACCAGGCCTGAGCTACTACTTTCCAGGTCTAAGGATAGAAGCCTCTTTTCTACCTCATGCTTTTCTGAAATGTAAGCACCAAGCAAAAGTCTTCTACCCAATTCCCTACCTGTGCAGAATGTTTGCTGAGGAATATCTTGGAGGTAGCAGAGAGCCCGAGTTGATTTTCACATCTCTCTTTCCAGTTAAAGAGCACAAAATTAAACTTGAAGAGTAAATTCCTGTTCCTTTCCTAATGGCGAGAAATCCTACTACTTACAGTCTGGCAGGTTCCTTACTATTCAGGCAGTTCTCAAAAATGAATGGAATTGTGATGCTGTAAATACCTGAGGAGACTACCTGTTTTGGCTCGTTGCAAATAATAGAGCCAGTGATTGTTGGGCTTTTTCTGATTTGGATGGGACTTGAGTTTGAGGACAAAGAGCTCCACGCTAAGGGCTTTGGGCAATTAACAGGACCTCTGTGCTGCAGGAAGGACAGAGTAACAGTTCAAGAACGTGAGGCTGAAGCATTGAAACAAAAGGAGCTGGAGCAGGAAGCAAAACGCATGGCTGAGGAGAGGCGCAAGTACACACTCAAGGTACTGGGAGTGGCTGTGAGGATTGCACACAAGGAGGAGTATGCTTAGGTTTGTCTGAGGAAAACAAGGAAGTCCAGCAGTTAAATCGTTCTCCTTACCCAGATTGTAGAAGAGGAGACCAAGAAAGAACTGGAGGAGAACAAGCGGTCCCTGGCTGCCCTAGATGCTCTCAATACTGATGATGAAAATGATGAGGAAGAATATGAGGCATGGAAAGTTCGGGAGCTAAAGAGAATCAAGAGGGACAGAGAAGATCGAGAAGCGTGAGTAATAAGATGGGCATAGAGTTTGATACCGCTAATGGGACAGATTCCTAGTAGGGTAGCTGTAAGACTCAACACCTACTGTGAGTTCCATTCTAAATAACTAAATAACTTTCTTTAGGGTTCCTGCAACTGGATGAGTTTCCCATAATTAGAAAGTGGCTTATTACAATAAAATCAGGGAAAAGAAACACTTTTCTTGGTGTTTCTCTATGATAGAGTGCCAGCCAATACTACCTGTAGTTTCATAGTAGACACACACAAGTTTATCATTTATAAAAACCCAACCCAAAATTTGGTGACTTGAAACAATTGATTATTCCTCACAGTTTTGGAGGTTGGCTAAAGAGTTCCTCTGCTGGTTTCACCTGGTCTCTCTTACACAGCTGTATCCAGCTAGAGGACTTACTGGGCTAGAAAGTCCAAAATGGCTTCATTCACGTGTCCATTAGTTAATCCTGACTACCAGCTAGAATGCCTTACTTCTTCAGTGGGCTAGATTGGCTTCCTTATGTAACAGTCTCATGGCAGTATTCCAAGAGAGTAAAGGGGGAAACTGACCTCTTTGAGGCACGCATGTCATTTCTGCAAAGGGGCATGCATAACGGTGAGGGGAAGAATTTGTGGCATTTAAGTAATCTACCACAGTCCCTGTTGTTAGAGTAGAATCATTTCTGAGCTGGATCACCCATTCTTAAACATTACTAGGAATGAGAGTAATCCCAGATTGCAAAGGGAAACCATCACTAGAAAACTCTGTCCTCAGCCTGTAGTTTGTAAGATTTTTATCCTGGATTTCAAGGGATCCATGTACCCTTTAAAATTGTATACAACATTATGTGTACATTTGTATTTTTCTGGAGGGAGGGGATCTTTGACCCCTTCTCCCAAAAAGGTTTATTTCATAGCAATCTACTTAATGATGGTTAACCCTTGGTTTGTGACATGTAAGTATATATAGGACTACTAAAGAAATACCAGTAAAATCTTAACACAAGTTAAATTTGGATTTTTTTTAAGCCAAGTAGGCTTTTTAGGGGGGGGAAATTAATAACTTTGCAAAATCAAGCAGTAATAGTATGCCTGAACCTTTAAAGGTTAGAATCAACTTTTGGAAGTTTGCAATAATGAAGACTACATCAACTTTTTATATCTTGGTCTCCTGATCTGAATTCCTAACAGGCAATGACTAGAATTGAAGAAAGTAAATAGTGCTTGAAAGGAGATGAGACTGCGTTATGTTCAGATAATTGAGTCTTTCTGAAACTGGAATGGTACTGACAGTTTTGTTTTCTTCACAGTCTTGAGAAGGAGAAAGCAGAAATTGAACGAATGCGAAACCTGACTGAGGAAGAGAGGCGAGCTGAGCTTCGGGCAAATGGCAAAGTTATTACCAACAAAGCTGTGAAGGGCAAATATAAGTTCTTACAGAAGTATTATCACCGGGGTGCCTTCTTCATGGTAAGAAATGAAAAGGGAATGGGAAGGTTGGTCTGTAGAAATAACTCCAAACCTGCGAGTTCTTTTTTCCCCTCCAAGAATAAACTGTCTTGGGATGTTACTTTCACTTGCCAATGGTCAATTTTCTCAGTTACTTTTTGCGTCTGAAGAATATAAACCCGATAGAAAAAACGATTTGGCAGCAGGATTTTAGAAGTAGCAGCAACTATTCTCTTTTGGCTCCCGCTCTCAGGAGGAAATGATGTAATAGAAGAATTGAGGAACTGAAATACCAAGATAGTGATCTAAATAGATATATCCTAGACTGTTTAGATTCCCACAACCAATTAGATATCACTGTTCATAGCCAAGTGAGAAATTTTGCTTATGCAAAAATCAGGCCCTGCAAATAGCTTTACATTAACTCATATTTGGATGCAAAAATTTAATTCACTTCATTCTGAGCTGACAGGAAATGACTTAAACCTAACTAACCAAAAAATGGTTAACCAACCATTATGTATATCAACAAGATTTTGTTCTTCATATAAAGACTAAGGCCAATAATAGAGTCTCTTAATCCTATGAAGTGATGAAGACTTCTTCCAAATTATTTAGATTATACCAGTGATAATTCCTTAATGGAGACATGTCAGAAAAAGAGAATGGGAGAACTGATTGCATTTATTAACATAATACCATGTGGTTTGTTAAATTATTTCCTGACGATAAAGGAGTTTGTATCAAAAAGCTTTTTCAGGGGTGCCTGGGTGGTTCAGTTGGTTAAGCATCTAACTTAGGCTCAGGTCATGATCTCACAGTTCGTGCGTTCGAGCCCTGCATCAGGCTCTGTGCTGACAGCTCAGAGCCTGGAGCCTGCTTCGAATTCTGTATCTGCCTTTCTCTCTCTCTCTGCTCCTCCCCCCTGCCTCCCTCTCTCTCTCTCTCTCTCTCTCTCTCTCTCTCAAAAATAAACATTAAAAAAAATTTTTTTTTAAAGTAGTTTTTTCAAATGCTGTATATCAAACCCTAAATATCCTCCATTATAGCTAAATCCCTGCCTTTCACTGTAGACAACCAATAAAATTTTCAAACTTCAGTGGAGGGTTCCTTATTCCCCTCCAAAATCAGTTTCAGTCTATTCAGCAGGAAATGTTTGCTTATTGTATAGTTTTCCAGCCCATGTAGTTGTTTTTGTGGGGTTTTTTTAAGTTTTATTTTTTTATTTATTTTTTGGGAGAGAGAGGACAAGCAAGCATGGGAGGGGCAGAGAGAATCCCAAGCAGGCTCCACAGTCAGTGCAGAGCCCAATGCAGGGCCTGAACTCATGACCGTGAAATCATGACCTGAGCTGAAATCAAGAGTCAGACACTTAACCAACTGAGCCTTCCAGGGTGCCCCGCCCATGTAAATTTCTAGATTGGAGTCTATGGAAATTATGAATTTCTCTAAGGCTGTTTTGGAAGAGCCTGTTCTCCTGGTACTTGGTGTGAAGTGGAGCCTCATCTCAGCTCTGGCACGGGAGCGGGGGCCCCGTGAACAGAGTGCTGGCAGGCCCCAGGAACAGAGTGCTCTGGCTGACACAATATAATTTGGAGCCATTATAATATATTGTATGTAGGACACTACTGTGGAGCTCTTAATATGCAGAATTTTACAGAGTATGAATGCTAACCATTTTTACGATGATGCTATTCATATAATATGTTAATACTTGCTAAACAAAATTATGAAGCATTGCTGACTAAGATACATAAGGAAAGGGTTACATGAAAGTCTTTTGGTTCACATATTCAATAAACTCTTCTTATCTGGATAAGGAGAGTGAGGAGAATGAAGTTAAAATATCTTCTGAGAGGGGCGCCTGGGTGGCCCAGTCGGTTAAGCGTCCGACTTCAGCCAGGTCACGATCTCGCAGTCCGTGAGTTCGAGCCCCGCATCAGGCTCTGGGCTGATGGCTCAGAGCCTGGAGCCTGTTTCCGATTCTGTGTCTCCCTCTCTCTCTGCCCCTCCCCGTTCATGCTCTGTCTCTCTCTGTCCCAAAAATAAATAAACGTTGGGAAAAAAAAAAAAATTTAAAAAAAAAAAATCTTCTGAGATTGAGAGACTCTCCACCCTAACAAGGAGAAAAGTAGAGCTCACAAAAACTGTCTGTCTTATCTTTAAAGCCTTATAGCTGAAGAGAAAAGAATACTCCAAAAGTGTGTATGGTTAAAGGACTCCACTCTTACACAAAGTTGTCCTTAACCAAGATGGTGCTGTTTTAATTCCTTCAGCACGTTTGTAATTTGTATCATAACATAATGGTTTTAACTAACAGATTGATGTGAAACTATTCTCTATAGTTATTTTATAGTTAATTAAATAACCTTTTGAGCATTTACTATGTAAAGGGCACTACTGGTTTTTTTTGTTTTGTTTTGAGGTAGACTTCATGCCCAACATAGGGCTTGAACTCACGACCCTGAGATAAGAACTGAGCCAGCCAGGCACCTTAAGAGCACTACTGTTTAACACTGCTAGAGGATATGTAATTCGTGCCCCTCAGATGGCTTACAACCTAAAAATGGGGCTAAGGCAAATATATACTGTACTATAACAAAAGGACAAGCGAAAATACTGTGGGACTTCTGAAGAGGGAGAGGTTTTATTTTGTAGATGGAAAAGAGTAAAGGAGGTGACATTTAAGATGTGTAAACTTTCTGACTTGTATAGTAGGAAGACATTCCAGGTGAATGGACTAGGAGGGGAGGCAAAAAGTATCATCTATAAAGGGAAGTTGCAAGGAGAGGTAGATTAAAGCTATATAGTATTTGGCCTTGACTATTATAGAGTTGTGCATATTTAACAAAACAGAGAACCACTGAAAGTTTGTGACTGTGGCAAATGTATGAGAGTGTTTTAGGAAAAAATCTAGTCGCAGTGTGTAAGATTGATTCCAAGAAAACACTATACCCCAGATAATGGGAACTTATAGGAAGTGGTGGGGCACCTGGGTGGCTCAGTCAGGTGAGTGTCTGACTGATTTCAGGGTCATGAGATGGGAGTCCCACATTGGGTTCCGTGCTGAGCGTGGAGCCCACTTGAGATTCTCTCTCCCTCTCTCTGTCCCTGCCTCCCCCCACTCTCTTGCTCACTCTCTCTAAAAAATGGGTGATGGGCATTAAGGAGGGCATTTGCTGGGATGAGTGCTGGATGTTATATGTAAGTAATGAATCACTAAAATCTACTCCTGAAATCATTATTACATTATATGTTAACTAACTTGGATTCAAATTAAAAAAAAAAAAATTGGCAACTCATTGTGCACAAAGATTACTCAAATTTTTAATTTGGGTAATTAAGAAAATGTTGTTCCTACTAATGGAAGAAGCTAGAAAGAGATTGGTTTGGAAAGGTTAGGGAAATGAATTTCACTTTAGATGTGAGTCTGAAGTCCCATCTGAATATCCAAGGTAAGATATATAATGGGCAGCAGAAAATTCAGGAGCAGACATTAGGAGCCTGTAGAGGCTTCTACAGAGTCGGAGTTATGACTGAATGAACATATTGAGTTCAGAGAATATAGCCAACCTTCAGGAAATGTTTACATTTAGGAAAGAAAAAGACAACACAAAGGGAAAAAGAAGTATCATCTCAACTAGATGTAAGCTCTTGAAGAATAGGTTCAGTACCTTCTTTGTATCCCTTGTGGCTTAATAAATTTGTGATTTGAATATATGGGAAATAACCACAAGATTAATAAGATTCTTTTCTACAGGATGAGGATGAAGAAGTATACAAGAGAGATTTCAGTGCACCTACTCTGGAGGATCATTTCAACAAAACCATTCTTCCCAAAGTCATGCAGGTAATGGGGTACCTTAAGAACAAGCAAGAGAGAAGTAATGTATTGAGGGCTGGGACATGATATTTGGTGGTATAAGTCATCATCTATCCTTCTTTCAGGTCAAGAACTTCGGGCGCTCTGGTCGCACCAAATACACCCACCTTGTGGATCAGGACACCACCTCTTTTGACTCAGCATGGGGCCAAGAGAGTGCCCAGAACACAAAGTTCTTTAAACAAAAGGCAGCTGGGGTACGAGATGTATTTGAACGGCCATCTGCCAAGAAGCGGAAAACTACTTAGAGTTCAACTATTTATTCTTCCGGCTGTGGAACACAAGGGGACATCTTAGCATCTGGTCCTTGATTTGATGTTACTGTTATTTACATGGCCCCTATATCCAGCCTATTGGACATACTGCCATACTTGTGACACTAGGTAACCCAGTCTTTGAAGGTGCTTTGTGAGGTTTGGACTCATGCTGAGAAACCCACAGAAAAGCACTATCCAGGTAGGATTAGAGGCTCCCCACTTAAAACCATTTCTGAGAAATCTTAGGTTTCATCACATCTCTGCCTTCCTTCCCAAATTCACTTGGGACTATTCCAGGTTTCTTTTTCCAGCCTCTTAGCTTGGGTTAGAAACATGGGCATGTAAGTTGACAATGCTACCTTATAGGAAATCTAATCTCACAGATAGCTGTTTTGAGTTTTTGGTTGGAGTCAGTTTTTCTAAGTGAACATATTTTTTGATCCATTTATGTGTGTGTGTCAAGAAATAAAAGAATCATACACGAAGGTTTTTTATGATACTGGAAATAAAATGTGCAGGCTAACAAGAATCTACCTATTAAGTAAAATAAAAGCAGAGAATTGTTGGGCTGAGTGTTTTACGTTTTGATCATCACCTTTGCTCTCAGAAACAAACTCAGATGCTAGATAGGCTATATTCTAAGTGGCACCCAGATTTACTCCATGAGCAGAAATATGTATGGTTCTCCTTGCTCTCTAAACTACAGCTGTATTTAGAACAAAAGTTGACGCATGAAATGAGGAAGCTAAGTACTTACCAGTATCTTCTCCATGCCCAGCTTCTATATCAAGGATGGCACAGTGCTCTCCCAGTTGCAATGTAATGACATCATGCTACACTTAATTTCAGTGATTTTCCACTTAATATTTACTACATAACCACCCTGCACATGGCAGAGCACTAGGAGTCAGGAGTTGTAAGGAATGACATTTAATCAGTGGGAAGGCTATTTCTCAATTACATAAAAAAATGAGAAGGCCAACGTCTTTTTACAATCTTTTAAAATGCCCCACTGGGAGAAACACTCAAATTTCTAAATGTCCTAAAATAAAAATAAAGAGTATAAATTACTATGAGGTAATAAACCCATAAAGATGAGTATAGGTCACTTGTGTGGGTGCCAGAGAGGGATACAACCTAAGAGTTACCCTAGACCCAAAATGAGAATAGCCATTGAAAGTTTATTTTGAGAGAGTGCGCCCCCGTGCACACACATGAGCAGAGGAGAGGGAGAAGAGGAGAGAAAGAATCCCAAGCAGGCTCTTTGCTGTGTGCGTGAAGCCGATGGGGCTCAATCTCACAAACCATGAGATCATGACCTGAAGCAAAATCAAGAATCAGCAACCAGGTACCCCAAGGCACCACAAGACATTGACATTCTTTTAAGAACATGTTTATAGCTATTTGAGTGTCTACTCTGAGGCAGACACTAAGCTTTTTATATTCACCAACTCATAGGTTCTAAATCTATTCAGGGGCGCCTGGGTGGCTCGGTCGGTAAAGTGGCTGACTTCGGCTCAGGTCATGATCTCACAGTTTGTGAGTTTGAGCCCTGTGTCAGGCTCTGCTCACAGCTCAAGCCTGGAGCCTGCTTTGGAATCTGTATTCTCCTTTCTATCTGCCTCTCCCCAGCTCATGTTTTCAAAAGTGAATAAACATTTAAAAAAAATTTTAAACTCTATCAGGTATGTATCATTTTACAGTTGAAGCAGCTCAGCAAGTGAAATGGTCTTCGCTCCAGGATAGAAAATGGAATGTAAGGTAGTGTTAACAGTGGCTCAGAATTCAAATAATAACTTCATAAAGTCTTTCATAAATTAATTCTGTATAAGATCTAAGCTTTGATATCTTCTATTGCACTTACCATGTTTCTACCTCAGTATTTTTCTTAATTCAGTGGCTTATGAACAAGACTAGTGGCTTACATCTATATACAGTGGCTCCTTAGCAAGTACTGCTCTTTGAGTTATTCGTAAACCACCGTAGAGACCATGCCACGGGCTTCAGCAATTTTGCTGAGACTCCAAATATACCTTGAATACTGTTTAGCTAGTTAGATGAGTTGAGTTTGGCCTGCCACCTAGCATCTGCATGTGAACATGAGGTCATGAGGTATTTTTCTATACTGATCCTTCATATAATTTCATGAAATCCTGGGGGAATGAGGAGAGTTGCTTAAATTCAGTTATATTCCAACATGTAAATTTGCTACAATAAATTACAGTATGATACATATAGCACTTGATCCAAGATAATTGCAAAATAAGAATAAGTCTTTATTGAAATAAAATAATCCAGTGAGTGGGTCTGAGAAAGCAAAGATCAGTTGGTTAAGGCAATAAGAGCCTCTACCACATTGCCCATGTGTTCCCTCAAGCTCCGTTCTGCTGCTGCTCGTGAGATCTCCATCTCTGTCATCTGCAGGAAAAGGATCAATGATGTTACCCAAGCCTCTTCTGGAGTATTAAAATGCCACCAAGACTTGCTGACTCTACTTGTTTCAGTAAACAACCCCAATTACGCAATGTAAACTCCTCTGCCCATACACTAGTTAAGCATTACTACTCACTATCAGCTCCAGATCTTCCTTCTTAATGGTGACTTTGGCCAGTTCCTTCTCCCTGCAAATATTCATGTACATTAATCCTCATTCTCTAAACTCACCAGTCTTCACCATCCCAGGAAGGATCATTCCCAGCTGTGCCTTCCAAATAAATGACTTCTGACAAACACTGTTGAGTGAAAACACAAAATGACTTCCACTCCCTCACCTAACACGCCCTTCCCCTCCTGTCTGGAATCTAGGAGAGGCAGCAGGGACTGTCAGGAGGCCTTTCCTTCCAACCAACACGAGAGTAAGGCTGTAAACCTTATATATGCAGGAACTGGTGACAGAGTTGAAGAACAGTACAAGGTATAAAGGCTTAACGATGCCTTTATTTTTGTATGGGGGAAAGAGACGGACTGGTAGGGCTGGCTGCACGTACGTAAACTTACCGCTCCTGTTTGGCTTTCTGCTCCCGGGATCTTCTGTCTCCAATCACGGACATCGCCTATGGGGGGAAAAATATCTGGTTACTGCTCTGCTACCCACAATTGCTAACAATCTAAAAAGCCAGTAATAAGCGGGTCAGGGGGTCCATTCGCGATGACGAGTGTATCAGGAAGCAAGGCCTAGGTTTAATTCAATTCTGTCCACCTTAAACCCAATCTTCGTCAAGCTCCTTTTGCAAGCGGAGGGCTCTAATGACGGTTTCCCTTTTGCCTTCTCTCGCCAACTAGATGGTTCCCCGTCTTGGGAGCGAGGGTCACAGTTACAACCTAAGAGGCCCCTCCGCTCTCAGCCCACCCAGACACGCTCACGGCCAACCTCACCGTCTCCAGATTGGAACTCTGGATCTCCTTCTCCTCCGCGTAGTCAGTGACTCGCTCCAAGTCCGCCGCACCGCTGTCATGCTTCCGTGGCTTCTCCGGAGGCCGCTCTGGGCCGCTGGTTTCAGTCTCCAACTCCAGCTCCACATCCCCCTCGGTAGCCATACTGATCCCACCGTGCTGCCGCAAAGGCCCCGCCCCACCTCACGAAGACTTCCGGTAACTGCCCCGAAACTTCCGCCCGGAGAGGACGAGGCGGGGCTGGCTTCGGGCCACACCTTCATTAATGTTTTGGATTCTAGAAGCTTCAGCCAGGAGAACAGGTCGTCTCTAGGACTTCCTTCCAGTGTTCTAGTATTGTTTTCTCCAAGGCCCTCTCCCACACCTAGCCCATCACCACTCCAGGACTTCCCGACAGACATCCTTCTCTTCACCTAGATTCTACCCCCCTCACCAACACCACCGCCCCCCTGCCCCACCCAAGTAATTCTGTCCAACCAGGATGGATACGCTCTAATCCTAAACCAATTAAGAATGCTAATCCACCAGAGGCCAGATTTGCAAACTGCTCCCTAATCTGGGGAGAACAGCCTGAGTGGCCCAAAGGCCAGGGAGAGAAGTAGCTTCAGAGAGACATTTGCATTTACCACATCCTGGAGGTCGGTGTTCTTTTCCTTATGTCCCTCCCCATTCTACCTTAAACTGGGTGACCACCCCTATGAGGACAAAAGAAAACTGCTTTCTCATCTACCTTCCATCTGGTGGACCTGGGTCTAATGCCTGGGACCAGAATGGTGGGTGCAAAGGCGGTCACAGGCCCTAACACCTCCCTTCGCCGGACACAACGCACTGGAGTCAGCAGTGTCATGGTGAATCCTCCCTTCTATCAGGTGAGAGCGTACCTTGGAAGAGAGGCTCGGAAGGTCCCTAGAGCAAGAACTATCTGAAAAAAATGGAAGGGAACAGTGGCTGAAGCTGGGGAGGAAAACCCACAGGAGCCAATAAAGATGATAGGCCTTCCTTTACCCTCTGAGGCCTTTCCCTTTGCCCAGAGACTACTACCTATCCCTTCCACTTCCCAGTACCAGATCTATAGGTCTACAGAAAGGTGAGAGGCCAGGTGTGACTTAGGCTTTTAGGAAGGTCTGCTCAAGCCTGCATCAGCTCTTATGATGAAAGCTCTACTTGATGTCAGTGGAAGGCAATCCTAAATAGCTTGAAACGATTCTGAGAATTCCTGAGTAAAAGGAGAGAAGAAAAGGGAAAGGGAAATTTTGGAATTCAGCCTCTTGGGTTAACCTAATGCATACATTAATGTAAGCCTTTCCTCAGCAAATCTCCACCTTTCTGCCCTACATCTGCTCTGCCCCTCAGGTGTCTTGCTGTGGGCCTGCTCCCTGTACCTGCTGCTGCCATTCTAGATGGCCCCTTGTCACAGAGTCTACTTGTAGCCGCCTGATCTACATCCTCCTTCATGTGGGGGCCTCAGCAGTCTGCTGCCTTCTGCTGTCAAGGACAGTAGTGGAAAGGGTCTGGGGGAAGGCACATGGTGTAAGTGGGAGGGATCAGTTTGCAACATGAGAAAAAGGGAGAAACCATGGACAAAAGATTCAGATTGGGGGTAGGGGACAAGTCAATGTATACACCCATGAGAAGTAGGTACCTCTCTGTGTATGATGACGGGCCCTGACATTTCTCACATGGACTCTCCCTGCAGATCCAGATGCCATCAGGGTTGTGTGCCCATCTGTTCGGCCACTCTCACTGCCCAGTGCTCAGTGGTTCTGGGGCTGTGTACCGAGTTTGTGCGGGAACTGCCACCTTCCACCTGCTGCAGGCTGTGCTGCTAGTCCAGCTCCACTCCCCTACCAGCCTGCGGGCACAACTACACAATAGGTTTGTGTATATACACTTTGGGTGGGGTGAGGATGGGGAGGGAAGTAGACATAAGCTGAGTAAAGGAAATTTCAAGATGAAGTAATAGCAGTGTGAAAAATCCAAAAACAGATTTAAGTCTCTACTTCCGCCATACTTACTGTGTGACCATGAGCCACATACTTACCCTTCCTCCTTGAGTTTCTAGTTTCTAAAATGGAGATAACAATGGGGTTATTATAGGCAGACCCTTTATCAACTGTGAAACATTGTCCAGACATTATTTAGGTATAAGAGTTAGAATTTGGAATAGGCTGCGATGGACCAGTTTCTAGGCCCTCTCACATGGGACTGCTTCCTCCTTTCCTATACTTAGTTGTCTCTTCTCTCCTCTTTCCTATAGTTTTGGTTTCTCCTTTGCCTTCCTCCATAGGCACTGTTCACTCTCCTTTGCCTTTTCTTGAGTCTTGTTTTGTCTCCTAACCAGCTTCTGGTTCCTCAAACTGCTGTTCCTGCTAGGTCTCTGTGCTATTGCCTTCTGCATCCCTGATGAGCATCTCTTCCCAGGTACCTTCCATCTCATATCCTAATTAGCAGGAGTAACCTGATAGTTTTTCTAAGAGAAAGAGAGGGTAGGAAGAAAACCAGAAGTAATGATATGAACAGCTACATTTTCCCACTGGTGCCCCACTTGTAGCCTGGCATTACATTGGCATCTGTGGAGGCTTCACATTCATCCTGCTGCAGTTGGTGCTTATCACAGCCTTTGCCCATTCCTGGAACAAAAACTGGTAAGGAGCACCTCTAACCCCAAAGGTTCTTCTTGGGAAGGTTGTCTGACATTACTAGCCTCAGTGGGTTAGGCAAAGGGCATGACAGGTCAGTGGTCCCATTAACTTCCCACTGAGCATTACCAAAAAGCTCAGAAATGTGATGACTCTGTGGGCTAGGTAGGATGAGTAATGACACCAGTGTTCCAGGAGAGGAGGAATAGTAATGGGTAAAAAGAAGTGGAGCCCCAAACCACTGCCCACATCCTACCCTTAGGCAGACAGGTGCAGCCCAAGACTGCCGCTGGTTCCTGGCTGTACTGCTGGCCACCCTGGGATTCTACAGCATTGCCGGTGTGGCAACTGTGCTCCTGTTCCACCACTACACACATCCAGCTGGCTGCCTGCTCAACAAGATGCTGCTTAGTCTACACCTCTGTTTCTGTGGCCTCCTCTCCTTTCTCTCCATCGCTCCCTGCATCCGCCTCAGTGGGTACATGCCTTGCAACATTACAAATCTGGAAGGCCTTTAGCATAGAAATATTCATTAGCCTCCCTAATCTTAGTCAATTGTCTACTTCCTCCAAAGGGTGGGGCTATAGTGTAGATGGGGGCAGAGTGGAAATTACTACCCTGTAAACTAAAGCAATTATCTCCATTCTCCGCAGAGCAACCGCGTTCTGGCCTTCTACAGGCCTCTATCATCAGCTGCTATATCATGTACCTTACCTTCTCTGCACTGTCCAGCCGTCCTCCAGAGAGTGGTAAGGACCAGACCTGGACTCTCCATGCTAAAATCTTTTGTTCCTGCCAAATACTTAGTTCTTTGTTCTTACCACCTTTCTTCTGTTGCTCTTCTCAGTTATCTTTGAAGGACAGAACCACACTCTGTGCCTGCCTGGCCTGAGTAAAATGGAATCGCAAACACCATATACATCGCTGGCAGTGCTGAGTGCTGGCATCATGTATACTTGTGTGCTTTTTGCTTGGTGCGTAAAAGTATCAAGGGGAGAGGTATGAGAGAAGGGAGGATATCCAGGACAGAGAAGGATGGTCAGGAGACTGTCTGGGATCATGGTTTATTTGAACTTGAAAGCAAGACAAGAGTGAGGAAAGTTCCCCATAAACAGAAACAGTTTCTAAGAATAGCACTTGTCAGATGATCTGTATGAGATGAAGGGGGCAGGGAGAATGACTTGAGAATTAAAAATACGTACAAAGATTTTTAGGGCCCTCACATGACGAGATTTATAAATCTTTATGGTGAACGGGCTCTGGGAATACAATACCCTCCTGAGAATTACCAACATGGACGAGCTAGCAATACAGTCTCAGGCAACTCTTGCTATTTGACTGGACCTGCTTGAGAACTGTCTCTTCTTTCTCAGCAATGAGGCTTCCTACCTGGCTGAGGTATTTGGGCCCTTGTGGATCATCAAGGTTTACAGCTATGAGTTCCAGGTGAGGATGGAGAGCTCAATATCCCCAATGCCCTTCCCCCCTCACACACAAAGACAAACACACACACACACCCTACCAGCCTCTACCCAGAATACTCAGATTCTAGCTGCTATTACCTTTTATTGAGTACCCACAATGTGCTAGGCACTGTGCTAGATACTTTACATTCATAATCTCTTTTAATTTAATCCTCACAACAACCCTGTGAGGTAGGTATTTGCTCCATTTTACAAATGGAGAAATTGAGGCACAAAAGGTTAAACATCTTACCAAAGTTTTCATAGCCAGTTATATGCTGGAGCTAGAATTTGAACCCAGATGTGCCTCCACTTTGTATACCAGCCTATCTTTTCAGAGAAGGGGGAGTTTTCTATATTAATACCCTCACATTCTTTCTTAAAAGTCATTCCAAAACATGCTGCCTTTTGTTTTACAGAAGCCCTCACTCTGTTTCTGCTGCCCTGAAACAGTGAAACCAGAGGAAGGTGAGTGTCCATAAGAATGTCCATTAGAAAATGTAGATTCCTGCAGAGTGCCAAAGAGCCCTGGAGCGCCTTCACAAAAGAAACTGGGGGAGGAGGGAAGAAGTGTTTCAGTGGCACTGCTCCCAGCAGCCCTTCCCTCTCTCCAGGGCAGAGGGGTGGGGCTACCAGGCCAACTGACCAAGAGACCTCTCCAGCTCCTCCAGTGCAAGCCCAGCATTTCTCCTACAGCTATTCTGCCTTCCATTTTGTCTTCTTCCTTGCATCACTCTATGTCATGGTTACCCTTACCAACTGGTTCAGGTAGGATGGAAGTCGGCCTGGGCTATACTTCTGAAAAGCTATTTTAGGAAGAGCAACTTAAGGCCAGTCCTAAGGGTTCTCTGGAAACAAACATGGGTCTGCCATCATCTTTGGTGGGGAGGTAGGACAGGTCTAAAAGCTAAGGTCCTACATATTCTCTAACCAGAGACTTTGGTTCCACAGCTATGAGGGAGCAGAACTGGAAAAGACCTTCACCACGGGTAGCTGGGCTACCTTCTGGGTCAAGGTTGCCTCATGCTGGGCCTGTGTACTCCTCTATCTTGGGCTGCTCCTGGCACCACTCTGTTGGTCCCCCACCCAGGACCTCCAGTCACCTACTTTCAGGCGACAATGCCATCGCATCAGTACTGCAAGATAACAAATATTCAGCTAGGTACTGTTAACAAACTGGGGTTCCCTTGAGGTTGTACTCCTAGTTTTGACTGAGGAACTGTCCAGCGCAGCAGATACCTCAAGGACATAATGGGCAGTTATCTCCCTTTAGACTGAAGTCAGTACTATGTCTGAATACGAGAAAGTGGCCATACATACTCTAAATGCCATGGCAGAGTATATGACTCACTGGAGCTACTGTTACATCTTTACCCCAGCTCAAGAACCTAACTCCCAAGTTAGCAGCTCAGGAACCACTGCTGATCCCAGCAGACAGTGTGGCACCAGCCCTTTCCTGGCTCTCAGCATGGAGATGGGGGCAGGGAAAGACCAAGGACTGAAGACTTACTTGGCTCTGCCCTTGGAGATAAAAAGGAAAATAAGCAAGCCCTGGGCCCAGGGAGATAAGCAGCCCAGAACACAGAAAGAAAGGAACAAAGACCACCCTAGGTTTTAATCCTGATCTTGAGGTCAAAGGAAGCAGGAAGACAAAAACCACCCTCAATCCTTGAAGAATGACAGAACAGAAGAGAATGTGAATACTAGAGAGCAGCAGGATTTGGGAGCCAACTATCAAGCAGGCGAACAAAATGAGGAAGAATGAGAAAGAGGGGCATAAACTTAGGTCTTGAAGCCTCCTTCCTTCTTAGACCCTCAACTCCATCCTTGGGATGGTGTTCAAGGTCTGGGTGGGAACAAAAATCACAGAAAAGAAGTTCCTACGGTTCTTAGAGGATTCCTCTACCACATACCTGGAGTACTTGTCTGTTTGTTGTAGTATAATAAAGAATTTTTCTGTGATATTTCACTTAGTCTACGTATCTAAAACCTTTTAGAGTCTAAAGTTCTCTCCCCTTTTGGTGGGAAAGGGCAGCCATTCCTCCATCCCCATCCCCCCAAATCCCCAGTCAAACCAGGCGCTCAAGAAATTACAAAGCTACTTTTAATACTTTGGGGTGAGCCCCACAGGAATAAAAAACACTGGGAAGGGGTAACCCCCTCACCCCCAGGAGTGGCCCAGGGGGAGAGAGGCTACCTGAGGGGAAGGAAGCACAAAAGGGACCCGCTGCAGACTCAGGGCAAAGGGAATGCCATCGGTGCTGGGACCTGTGAGCACTACAGGAGAAAACGCGAGCGTGGTGGGACTGGCTCCAGGCACACAGGCGAAGGGCAAGAGGGTTGGACACGAAGCCACAAAGCTACTTGGGTTCCTCCTTCTTCTCGTTTGCCTTTTTCTGCTTCTGCTGCATGATCTCCGAGTCCCTAGGGGTAGAGATGATGGGGCACTGGGAGGTACCAGAGGGCAAAAAGGACAAGATGCAGGGGGATGAAGGGCACAAAGGATAAGATGGAAGTGGATGGGACAAAATTCAGCGTGTGCCTGCTGTATTCCCACCCTAGGAGAACAAGAGGAAGAGAGCTGAGGCTTAAAAGGCAATCAGTCTCTATCTGGCTGTTGCCTAAGGGGTCAGAAGTCTGGCCACACAGGCCCAAAGCTATTCTTTGCTGAGTACCACACCCAGCAACACCAGTGAGAAGGTTGGGAGAAGGGAGGAGAAACTCAACACCAAAGAGGGCCATAAGTACCGTGCTGTCATAACCACTACCGCATTTGAAATGTGAAGCTCCCTGCCCTTGCCCTTAAGGTCAGACTGGGGGGCACTCAGACATCAACCGAGGGCAGGCACCCGCCCCAGTCCCTTCCTGTCAGGCTGTGCTAACAATTTGGAGGGTGGGGAGGAAATAAAACCCTAGAGGAAGCAATGCACTCTGCCCCTCACTAGTTCAGATGTAAGCCCTGAGGTAGCTCTCTTTCCTGGTACAACCCTTGGTCTAGCCCAGGTCTCACCCGTTCCCTCCCCTCCCCTCCCTGGGGCTACCTCTGCTTGCGGGCGGCAGCAGAAAGCCCGTCATCTCGGCGCTTTCCCTTAACCGAGTCGCTCTGCTTTTTCATATTCTTCTGGCGGGCGAGCTCGCGCTGGTTACCGCCTAAAGAAAGAAGGTAAAAGGTGAGACGCGGGGGGCCTTTATGGCCACACACCGGCGACCCTCTTCCCTCACCAGGACACCAGCAGGGTCCCACCCTCATTCCCCAGCCCCGACACCGACCCATTTCGGGGCCTAGGCTGCTAAGTGGGGCGGGGAATGGGGGGGGGGGGGCACTGGTGGCAAGGTGCCACGGGGCAGGTCAAATCGGGAGGTGGAAGGACGGCTCCGAGGAGTCCGCTCAAGGCGTGTTTCGAGTTTCGGGCGGCACCGGGGTCCAGGCTGCTAGTGTGTGGACAGTTTGGATCTCTGTGGGGGATGGGCTGCAATCTGGGGGGGCTCTGGGCCTATCACAGGGGCGCAGGGCTTTTCCCCACACCACGGGAGGTCGCGGAAGGCCTCTGCTTGACTGGGGCGAGAGGAGGGGGAGGGGGTTCTCAAGAAGTGGCGGTGGGCAAAAGGCCGATTTCCGGGCTCCGTGTGAGGGTCGCAAAAGAGCCCTGCCAGAAGAAGACCTCGCTGGGGAAGCCAAGAGGAGGTCAATGCCAAGATTCGGCAGTAGTGTTTAGGGTGGACGGGGAGAAAGGGGCGAGAGAGAGAGAGGGCCTCGGTGCTCACGGGTCATGGCGACGGCAGCGGCTCCGGCCTGCCTCCTTTGCGTCCCCTCGTTCTGTCCGACGTTGCAGGCCCCGCCCCCTTCTCCAAGCGTAACGAAGTCGTCCTTTCCTCCCCGCCCCTTCGAGCCCGGGCTCGGCCTCCCATTGGGCAAGGAGAAACACGTGGGGTTGCGGGCCACGCTCCAGCCCGGGCGGATGTGGGGCGGGGGTTCACAGGTCGAATGCGCTGCGTGGGGCGGGGCTTCCTGAGCGAGGCGTTGGGTCGGGCGGGGAGAAAGTAGGCCGGGTCACGTGGACAGGATGGGGGTGGAGGGGTGCGGCTGGCGATGTGGCGTTCCCGCGGGCTCGAGCACGTGACTTGGCAGAGTGACCTCATGCGGAAACGGTTTGGGACGCCGGCAAACTCGCCAGAAGGGTACGGTAGGGGACAGAGGCCGGGTGTTCTTGGGGGCCGAAATGGTTTAGTCTGTTTTGTATTACCAGAACTTTGGGACTAAATTTCGCCCTGTTAGGATTTATCCCCACCAACCACGTATTTAGACATGAATTGTTCACCTATAAGGTAAAATCAGGTAGAAACATAAGTTTCAGAAACCCCCTTCCAGCCACGTTGTACCCTCACCGCAAATCCCTCCAAGAGAAATTAGCAACCACATCCCGTGTGTCCTAAAACTTTAGTCCTATTCGTTTCCCACAAAAATATCAAATGTGAAGATGCAATAGCTTGGAAATGTTGGAGGACCCCCAAATCACAGACTATGGAGTAGGATCAGGGACTAAGATTGGGAAATGCACAGACTGTGTCCATTTCTCCCTCCGGATGTTTCCCCACTATACTACCTGCACCAGCCACATCTGGTTTGTAAGAGGCAATTGAATAGAGCAGGAAGCTTAGGTTTCCCATTAAATTCACTCTCCTTCCCAACTCCATTAATCTGTCTACAAGACTCCCCAACAGCCCTGAGGAATTCATTGGATAAAGAAATGATTAAGAAATACCACAGGAAAGGAATGTTTGTAAATTTTATTATTTGATTCTCTCCAGTTGGTGCCCATAGCAGAACCAAGTTAAGGCTGGAACTTCCAACTAGCTCCTCTTCCCCAGCACCCCCCCCCAACATAGACCTGATGGGAAGGCAATAAACCTCAGTCAATGCCATCTTCATGATTTTTGCCATACCAAAGTATCACTTGAACTACTATTACTTAAGATTGTATCAATCTTAAAGGATATAAGTCAAATTTCATATTCCTTTAGTAAATTTAAAATCAGTTTAACCTGACCACTAATGGAGAGTAACTATAAAAGTCAATACAATGAAAACGAAATGTATTCTCAAATTCTACCAAAGTAAAATCATTGTCAAAGATAGAGTGTGGCCTACCCGCTCTTTTTTTGTTAGTTTACTTATTTTGAGAGAGAGGGAGAGAACCCCAAGCAGGGCCCGTGCTGTGAGCACAGAGCCCAGTGTGGGGCTCAAACCCACAAACTTTGAGGTCATGACCTAAGCTGAAATCAAGAGTTGGGCCCACAACCAACTGAGCCACCCAGGAGCCCCTGCCCTCTCTTTCTTAAAAAAGAGAAATTAACAAGTTTTTGGAGAGGTAACAAAGACTTTGAAACTGAAGCTTTCTCTTGATACAATCAGAGGACTAAATATACTTTTTATATTTTCAGGGGTGCGTGGGTAACTCAATTAAGCATCGGACTTTTTTAAAAACAATTTTTTAATGTTTATTTTACGTTTTGAGAGAGAGCATGGGTGAACTAGCGCGGGGGGTGGGGGGGGCGGGGCAGGCGGGCCAGAGAGAGAGGGAGACAGAGAATCCCAAGTAAAAGTCGGACACTTAACCGACTGAGCCACCCAGGCACCCCAAGTGTTGTTGGACTCTTGATCTCAGCTCAAGTCTTGATCTCAGGGTCAGGATTTCAAGTCCTATGTTGAGCTCTGCACTGGGCATGGAGCCTACTTAAAAGAAAAAAAACTATATATATAGTTTTTATATTTTTAATATTTAATGCTATGTTTCTATACTACCCCAAATTACTTCTCAGACCGCAAGTAGCATATTATCCCACCCTTTGGTACATACTAAATGTACTCGATCAACATTGATGGCATATGTAACATACAAATCATATAAATCCTGACTCTGCTACTTACTGGATTTGATTTTAGACATTTATGCTTCATAATTCCTTTCTGTGAAAGGAATTCCTTTCCATGCTCCAATTCCTTTCTGTGAAAAATGGGGATAATCTCTACCCCTTAGTGTTGTAAAAGAGATTAATGTAGATATAAAGGGTTTGGCTCCTTATAGGCATTCAGTTAATGTCTCTTCCATCTCCCTTCTTCAAGTCCTAAAACTTTCTCTCCTTTAAATTCCTCTAACCTTTCTGTGGTACCCAGTCTCTGAAATGGCTGCTAATGACCCTCTCTCCTGGTATTTATATCTTTGTGTAGTCCTCTCCCACACTGAATCAGGGTTGGTCTCTGCGACCAATATGGCAGAAGCAATGGTATGTCACTTCTGATGCTAAATCATAAATGATCATTGTGGCTTCCACTTTCTTTCTCTTGGATCACTGGCTCTGGGGGAAGCCAGCTACCATTTCACGAGAGGCTTGTGTGGTGGAGAACTGAAGCTGCTGGCCAACAGCCAAGGGGGAGGAAAGATACCTCCATTTAAACTCCTCACAGAGGGGCACCTGGGTGGCGCAGTCGGTTAAGCGTCCGACTTCAGCCAGGTCACGATCTCGCGGTCTGTGAGTTCGAGCCCCGCGTCAGGCTCTGGGCTGATGGCTCAGAGCCTGGAGCCTGTTTCCGATTCTGTGTCTCCCTCTCTCTCTGCCCGTCCCCCGTTCATGCTCTGTCTCTCTCTGTCCCAAAAAAAATAAATAAACGTTGAAAAAAAAAAAAACTCATCACAGAGTTGAGAGGGAATAAATTAGACAGAATGAGGACCTATAGCTCTGAAACAGAGAAGGAGCTAAGGCAAGGTTTAGGGACCCCAGATATAAAGTGGGAAGATGAGGAAACTGACTGAAAGGCTGGAGACATCACCTACACAGCTACAACAGCAGTTTGAGCACAGTTCATAAGCAGAATTTGGGCTATCTGGCTTCCCAGCCTCAGGTTCCCAATGGAGCCAAGCCACTTGGGTCCCCTTGCGTGTAAAGAGACCATAGAAACAGCCCCATGGGGAAAACTGAGCCACACTCTGAGTTAAAGAGTGTAGGCTGAGGAAGCAAGTTCTCTTTGGCACCTGCTACCTCCTTATCAACTCCAGCAACTCAGGTGATTGAGAGAGTAGAACAACCCTATATCCAGTCTCCTCTTATCAACTCACCCTACCCTTTCCCCATGCCCAAGGGTCTATTTCCAGTCCTTTCAGAGCCTAGACTGGGTTGCCACACATCCAATCTAATTTTTCCAGGAGTTGCCCCCAAAATTTACTCTCTCTTTCAACACATATTCATTGTGTTATGCACCAACTATGTGCAAACTATTGTATTAGTCATTAGGTATACAGTGATAAAAAAAAAAGAAACATATACCTCTATACTCATGGAACATACAAACAGGAAACAGCATCTGTTTATACACACACACGTATATATGTATATATATCACATATATGCAAATTGTGATAACTGCTTTGAAAGAAAAAAAACACTCTATGCAAGGATGATATTCAAAATACTTAACAGGGTACACAGCATAAGCACTTACCCATCAAAATCTCAATGTAATCTAAATGAAGACTATCTGTAAATAGTTCTACCTGTCCTGGTAAGAAATCATAGAACTGCTATTCCTGTAAAGGGAGTGTACCCATAGACCCTGTAGACCTTAACTTTGATTAGGGAAGTGAAGCTAGTGATATTTGAGCTGAGGAAAAAAGATACGGAGTCAGCCAGGCCAAGGGAAGAGAGGCAGAACATATCAGGAGAGGAGACAGCAGGTGTGAAGACCCTAAGGCCCTGCTCCCTCAGGCTAGCCCAGCAAGAGCCACAAGGTTAGGTAATAGGTAAGTCACTAAAGTCTAGTGAGCAGGGTGGTGTGAAACTAGTTCAGGAAATAAGTAGGGCGATGGCATGATCTGAATTACTGTTAATACCACTACCAGCTAACACTAAGTGAGTGATTATTAAGTACATTAAGTGTACTTTTCTTTTTTGAGCCTCACAATAACCCTTTGAGATGTTATCCCCTTTCTACTGATTAAGAAACCTTGGCACAAGCAGGTTAAATAACTTTCCCAAGGAAACTCTGATCATAAAGATCGAGGTTGAGCATCTAACCTAGCCTGTGCCCTTCATCAGCAGGATATAAATTTTGAAGAGATCACTCTATGGGAGGAAAAAGAATTAGAGCAGGTAAATGGAAATGGAGAGACCAGTCAGAAGGCTTCCATAGACGTCTGTAATGCTAGGCTTTATTTGGTAACAGATAACTGAAATGCAGTTGATATCAAATTTTAGCAAAAGGGGGAATTTATTGGATTACATAACCAAACTGGGGAAAGGGGTAAGGTGTGGCTGACTATAAGAGAAACTAAAACCAGTAACAGGGAATGCCTCCATGTCTCTTATCTCTGTTTTATCTTCTCAGACCCATATCCTTTGACAGGACAGGAAATGGCCACCCATGGTACCTGCCCTCACATCTCACAGCTTGCCTAAGAGAGAAGGTCTTTAGTTTTTAAAGTCCCAGGATAGAGCTCTGATGGACCAGGTGTCCCTTGTGGTAGGGAGGTACATGTGGGGCAGGGTATAATGAGAGCAGCCCCACCAGAAACAAATCATTAGTATGGGGAAAGAACAGATTTATCAAAGGAAGGGTGTTTGTTCCCCCTAAAAGGAAAATGCTAGACAAAACAAAAGATGTCCATTACATGAAGGAAGAGAAGATAGCTACTTGAGCTGAAATGCTGGCATCAGAAATGGCAAAGTGTGCAGCTTCAAAATGTATTTTGGAGACTCAGTGAGAGAGAAAGATACTGTTTACTCCTGAATTCATTCAGTTATTCATCACATATTAAGTGTACATCTATTATGTGCCAGAAACTTCTAGGCACTTAGTATATGGTTATTAACAAAACAGACTTGGTCTCTGATCTCATGAAATTAACACTTTATTAGAGAAGATTGACAATTCACAAGTAAAAATTTATATAAAATTACAACTTGTGTTAAGTGCTAAAAGAGAAAAAAAGGTTCAAGGATGAAATTTAAAGGGAGAGATCCAATTCTGTGGTGACATTTAAACTGAGGCCTGGAGCCAGTTGTAGGAAAAATAGAAGAGGGCTTCAGCAGTGTGGTTGAATCCCTAACATTTTTTACATCCCTCCTTTCTCAAGGAAAAGCAGTGAAGCTTTAGGAAATTTCCCCCTCCTCCCTATATTCCAAGAGCAGTCCAGAATGGCTACTTCAAAGTAAACTCATCCCTTTTAGTATTGATTGGCTTAAGAACCCAGACCAAGCCACTGTTTGCATAGTATTCACCCAGTGACTGTTATTTGTTCAGGAGTTAGCATGTGACCTAATTTGGGCTGATCAGCCCAAAGGGAAGGGCTTTTTTTTGTTCTATTGTGAGGGGAAGGACAGTGTACTGTCTAACTGACTTGAACTGAAGAAGCACAGATCCCCTACTGCTCCTCGTATGTAAGACCTTGAAGGGCCAGCCTTAGGTTGGAACAAAGTGAATGGTAGAAGGAATCTTGGTTTTTGATGATGTCCTTGGTTGGCTTGATATGTCAACTGTAACATCTGTTTTACCTCTGAGCTTCTTGCTATGGGGAACCACCATATTTTTTCGTATAAGCTGTGTTAAGTCAGATTTCTGTTACTTCAACCACATACATGTTAATCAATACACAAACAACAGAAACAGCATATGCTTAGGCCCTGAGGTGGGGAAAAGTTTGGATAATTAGCTGAAGATAAGAAGTCACATAATGACATGATCCAATCAGATTCTTAAAGTGCAATCAGCCCTGACCATGCATACCAAGTTTCCAGTCAGCTTTCTAGTGCCTTTCTTGTAGAGATGAGTGGATATACAAGGATCATCAAGGATTGGAGAAAACATTCAATATAAAAACAGGACAAGACAAAACAGAAAATAAGGTCTCAGAGGATACAGAAACAATTGTATGTACAAAAGACAATGGGAAGGGAACTTGAATTAGTATCCTTTTTAAAAAAAAATTTTTTTTTTAATGTTTATTTATTTTTTGAGACAGAGACAGAGCATGAGCGGGGGAGGGTCAGAGAGAGAGGGAGACACAGAATCCGAAACAGAGTCCAGGCTCTGAGCTGTCAGCACAGAGCCTGACATGGGGCTCGAACCCACAGACCGCGAGATCATGACCTAAGCAGAAGTCAGAAGCTCAACCGACTGAGCCACCCAGATGCCCCTGAATTAGTATCCTTAAAGATGAAGAGAATATTGAACAAAAACGGGGGCTATAAAAAACATTCAGAGAAAAATAAAGAGCTTTTAGACATTAAAAATATGATAGCTGAGATTAAAAAAATAGAAGAGTTGGGGGCGCCTGGGTGGCTCAGTTGGTTGAGCGTCCAACTTTGGCTCAGGTCATGCTCTCACGGTTTGTGGGTTCGAGCCCCGCATCCGGCTCTGTGCTGACAGCTCAGAGCCTGGAGCCTGTTTCAAATTCTTTGTCTCCCTCTTTCTCTGCCCCTCCCCCACTCGTGCTCTGTCTCCCTCTGTCTCAAAACTAAATAAACATTTAAAAAATTTAAAAAAAAATAGAAGAGTTGGAAGGTAAAAGTTGCAAAAATTCTAGAAATTTGGACAAAGGTGCCTGGGTCGTTCAGTTAAGCATCCAACTTTGGCTCAAGTCACGATCTCACGGTTTGTGGGTTCGAGCCCCCCATTGGGCTCCATGCTGACAGCGTGGAGCCTGCTTCAGATTCTGTGTCTCCCTCTCTCTCTCTCTTCCCCTCCCCCCACTCATGCTCTGTCTGTCTCTCTCCCTCAAAAATAAATAAACATTAAAAAAATTGTTTTAGCAAAAGTAAAAGGTAACCAACAGAATGGGAGAAGATATTTGCAAATGACATATCAGATAAAGGGTTAGTATCCAAAATCTATAAAGAACTTATCAAACTCAACACCCAAAACACAAATAATCCAGTGAAGAAATGGGCAAAAGACAGGAATAGACACTTCTCCAAAGAAGACATCCAGATGGCCAACCAACACATGAAAAAATGCTCAACATCACTCATCATCAGAGAAATACAAATCAAAACCACAATGAGATACAACCTTACACCTGTCAGAATGGCTAACATTAACAACTCAGACAACAACAGATTTGGCGAGGATGTGGAGAAATAGGATCTCTTTTGCATTGTTGGTGGGAATGCAAACTGGTGCAGCTACTCTGGAAAACAGTATGGAGGTTCCTCAAAAAACTAAAAATAGAACTACCCTACGACCCAGCAATTGCACTACTAGGCATTTATCCACGGAATTCAGGTGTGCTGTTTCAAAGGGACACATGCACCCTCATGTTTATAGTGTCACTATCAACAATAGCCAAAGAATGGAAGGAGCCCAAATGTCCATCGATGGATGAATGGATAAAGAAAATGTGGTATATATATATATACAATGGCATATAACTCGGCAACTAAAAAGAATGAAATCTTGCCTTTTGGAACTATGTGGATGGAACTGGAGGATGTTACGCTAAGTGAAATTAGAGAAAGACAAAAGTCATATGACTTCACTCATATGAGGACTTTGAGAGACAAAACAGATGAACATAAGGGAAGGGAAACAAAAATAATATAAAAACAGGGAGGGGGACAAAACAGAAGAGACTCATAAGTGGAGAACAAACTGAGGGTTACTGCAGGGTTTGTGGGAGGGAGGATGGGCTAAATGGGTAAGGGGCACTAAGGAATCTACTCCTGAAATCATTGTTGCACTATATGTTAACTAATTTGGATGTAAATTCAAAAAAAAATTTAAATAAAAAAAAGTTTTTTTAAGTTACCTTCATTTTTAAAAATTCTTTTTTCTTTTTGCTGCTCTGTCTGGGTGAGTTCTATTGCTTTGCATTTTAGCTCATTGACCCAACCTTCAGCTTTATCCAGTCTGCTCTGAACCCCTCTAGTGTATTTTTTAGTTCAATCATAGTACTCTTCAGCCCTGTAACTTCTGTTTGGAACTTTTTTTTAATCTTTTTTTTCTGGTTTTATTGAGATGTAGTTGACATATCCAAATCTTTCCTTCTTTCTATTTATTTTATTTTTTATAAATTTTTTAACATTTATTTATTATTGAGAGACAGAGCATGAGCATGCGAGGGATAGAGAGAGGGGGAGACACAGAATCTGAAGCAGGTTCCAGGCTCTGAGCTAGCATGAGCATGCGAGGGATAGAGAGAGGGGGAGACACAGAATCTGAACCAGGTTCCAGGCTCTGAGCTAGCATGAGCATGCGAGGGATAGAGAGAGGGGGAGACACAGAATCTGAACCAGGTTCCAGGCTCTGAGCTGTCAGCACAGAGCCCGAGGAGGGACTCAAACTCACAAACCGCGAGATCATGAGCTGAGCCAAAGTCGGACGCTTTACCGACTGAGCCACCCAGGCGCCCCTCTTCTTCTTTTTAAAGTAAGCTCTGTGCCCAATATGGGGCTCAAACTTATGACTTTGAGATCAAGAGTTGTATGCTCTACTGACTGAGCCAGCCAAACATCCATATTTGGAACTTTCTTATATTTTCTGTCTCTTCGTTGAGAACCTCTGTGTGGATAAACTGTGTTTATCCATTCTTCCCCCAAGTTCAGTGAGCATCTTTATGGCCACTACTTAACACTCTTTCTCAGGTCGATTGCTTATCTCGGTTTCATTAATGTCTTTTTCTAATGTTTTGTTTTGTTCTTTCATTTGGAACATATTCCTGTCTCATTTTGACTGTTTGTTTCTCTGTATTAGGCAAATCACCTATCTCTCCCAGTCTTGAAGGAATAGCCTTGTGTAGGAGATGTCATGTGGAACCCAGAAGCATAATCCCCTCTGACCACCAGAATGATGTGTATCTGCAGCATGCAGGTAGATGGGGCTGGTGCCCTGCTGTGATGCACAGTTGTCTGTGGCATGGGGTGGGCAGGATTGACATCTGGCTTGACCATGATGCACAGCTGCACTGGGTGTGCACGAGTGATCCCGTGTGATTTTTTTTAAACTAAAAAGATGTTTTAACTGTGGAAAAATATATATAACTGAATTTAACATCTTCACTATCTGTAAGTGTACAGTTTGGTAGTGTTAAGTACATTTACATTGCTATGCACCCAAACTCCAGCACTCTTCTTTTTTCTTTTTAATTTTTTTAATGTTTATTTATTTTTGAGAGAGAGAGAGAGCGAGAGAGAGAGACAGAGCATGAGCAGGGGAAGGGCAGAGAGAGGGAGACACAGAATCCAGGCTCTGAGCTGTCAGCACAGAGCCCAACGCGGGGCTCGAACCCACAAACTGCAAGATCATGACCTGAGCCAAAGTCAGACATTTAACTGACTGAGCCACCCGGGTGCCCCAGAACTCTTTTCATCTTGCAAAACTGAAACTCTGTACTTATTGAACAACTCCCCATTTTTCCCTCCTTCTAGTCACTTGTAACCACCTTTTCTGTTTTTATCAATTTGACTACTCTAGATACCTCATAAGTGGAATCATACATATGCATCTTTTTTGTGAGTGACTTATTTCACTTAGAATAATGTCCTCAAGGTTTATCTATGTTGTAGCATGTGTCAGGATTTCTTTCCTTTTTTTTTTTTTTTTAATGTTTACTTATTTTTGACAGAGAAAGAGAGTGGTGAGAGCCAGGAAGGGGCAGAGAGAGAGGGAGACAGAGAGAGCTGACAGCACAGAGCCCAAACTCACAAACTGTGAGATCATGACCTGAGCTGAAATCAGACGTTTAACTGACTGAGCCACCCAGGTGCCCCAAGAATTTCTTTCCTTTTTAAGGCTGAATAAGATTCTATTTTATGTATATACCACATTTTCCTTGTCTGTTCATCTGTCAGTGGACACTTTGGTTGCTTCTACCTTTTGGCTATTGTGAATTAATGCTGTTATGAAAATGAGTGTACAATATCATGGGTGTATTTTCTAAAATGTACTTAAAAATATTATTCTTAGAAGCCATTTTTAGTCTTTACTAGACTTCCATCGCACATAAGAAT